>NW_027361859.1:14095000-14695000 GCF_039654945.1 Dendrobates tinctorius | reverse complement strand
GGGTTTAGGAGTCTGGACGCTGCTGGGCTCACTGCTTCGGGCTGTGGGGGCATTCCACCCCCGCTGGAGCATCTCCAGCTCATGGGCCCTCCGAGCTTCTGCTTGGCGCTCACGTTCGGCTCTCTCAGCCTCTCTTTCGGCTCGGGCCTCCTGCCGATATTGCTGGATCAGCCTCACCCGTCCCTCACTGTCTTCGGCGCGGAGTTCGTCCAAGGCTGCTTGCAGGTAGGGGTCCAACGCACTCTGGTTGAATGTGGGGCCAGCGCTCAGGAGTGGAGCCTCTGCTGCAGCCCCATTGTCACTTGGGCCAACTTCTGCGCCCACTGGACTCTGGGTGTTGTCCAGCTGCACCAGAGCCACGATCAATTGATCTCTGGTTTTGCTTGTGGCGTCAATGCCTCGGTACGTGCATACTGCAGCAAGGTTTTCCTTTTACTGCTGTCTGTACCAGTGTTCTCCTTTTGCCACCATGGTTGCCAAATAAGAGATAGGAAAGAAAAACGGAGAGAAGGGAGGGAATACTCGCACGTACACACAAATGTCTCAGGACTAGTAACCACTGAGTCTGTTCTCCAAAACCTATGATGCAGGATTCCCGCAGGAACCGTGCAGGTCTTTAGTGAGAGGAATGATTGCTCAAACCAAATCACTAATGCTCTAGGATTATCCCACCACTCTGCCACCAATATGTGACAAACAGCCCACCGCTGCCACCAGTATGTGATGAACGGCGGACCACTGTTGCCAAATTGTGATGGACAGCGGACCCTGTGCCACCAATAGGTCACGATCCCACCACCGACACGGGTTTGTCAGCGGACGGAGGGACGTGACGCACTGCCGGCACACGGCTATCACAGGCACAGTGGGGGCTTATCTTAGTTATCCCACCACCGGCACCACGTGACAAAAATACAGCAAGCTAATGTTGCTCTAACAATTTACCGCAGGGGGTATTTTGGATGCCCCACCACTGCTAACAACCTTCCAAGAACTGCAGGGATTTATGTATATCCCACTTTCTCAGTTCCACTTTGGAACTCGCAGCTCTCTGGCGCCCCCCTTACCCTCAAGTCAGTCAGGTAACTGCACCTAGGATAATTAGTCGCCGGACAGGCTGCTTGTTGTGCATGGGCAACTAGACTACTGCAGTAAGGGAATTATCAATGCTGTGGCCTCAACCACTCATTCAGCAATATAAGACCCTTCTGTACTGCCAGCTAGCCTCGCCAGCCGCGCACACCACGCTGCCACCAGCCACGCTTTACTTAATCAAAGAGTTAATTAAGAGGGTCCGTGACAAACTCCAAATTAGTAGCGATTATCTAAAAAAGGCGCATAGTTCGTTTCTTAGAGCATGGAGTCAGAGCTGATAGATTTGATCATTTATTCCCAAAAGAATGCGGGCAGTGATTACATAGATAAAAGTTGCTATAAAGTTGAGACATTGCATATGTACAAATACAAATATAAAACAAAGTGGATGAAAGAACAGAAAGTAACACTCACATGTGCGTAGTTGGTATTAGGCAGACCATGTGACTGGGGGAGGGGCGCTAAACCAAACGTCCCTACTCATCGGCACGTCTCTCTGGCAGGAGGACTCCAGCTGAACTGACTGGGATATGGTAGGGAGTACCTTATAGCCTAGGGTCTGTGACCTCTTAAAATGGGCGGTCTGGAGAGGTCCAACCTCCCTCTCTCCAAGTTATGATTTGGCTACAAAACTTAGAATAACTATATGTAAACGAGAAAAGCCCGTACCAACACACATAGGGCATCATTGCTTGTGATTTACCGAATAGAATCCGAAGACACCAAGCTTGCCATAATTAAGACCCTCCATTTGGGAGCAATCCATATCTCAGTTTCTGGAGAGATTAGGATTTTGCAAGAGCCACCTTAGTGAAGCCGGGTCCGCGCAGATCACAGAAATTTTCATTTTTCTGTTGCGATCGGAGCCCATGCTAGCCTATTTTAATATCTCTCACAGTTTTATTTCAGACACATGTCCCAGAGGACAAAGGACTTCCTTTAGCTGTGCAGGGAGGGGGAGGAGAAGAATTCTACACTGAGGCTTCAGGTTTCACAGAGCTGCACACAGGAAGACGCTGGTGTGTGTGTTGTGGGGGAAGAGAGGGGGGGTTGCAGCTACATGACAGAGGGATTTTCTAGAATGTTCCAGAAACATATCTACAGTACATTACACCATCACTGTCACTAAATTCCTGTCCGTGAACAAGGAACTGTCGTACTCTGTCGCCTCACGTTTCAGAGTCATAACTTTGTTAGGCCTTCCCTGCCCCTAGCGGTCAGTATGCAGGTACAATTCCCTTGCACCCCTAAGTACTGTCTGGCCTTAGGCTTCAGTCTTTGAGTTGTACTCTGTCAGTGTCACCATAACCTTTTTAGTCACCACATCTCTCACGTATGCTTCATTACCAGACCTTTCTCTACATGACCGCCTCCAACGGTTGGTGCGGTCATGAAACTCACTTACAGTCGAGCTTACTGTCCGGTCTGAATCTGAACCATCTAGTACACTACAGGGTCTCCCGCCAAGGTCATTTAGCACTGAGCTAGCAGAGGCGTCACTACTTCTAACTCTTCCCTTCTTTAGGGAATCCCCTCGTTTCTCCAGACCTTGGGTTGAAAGTGGTTTCCACCTTCTTACTATTTCCTGCAGCTGTTTATTAATCTGCAGTCTGTCACATCTTAGCTGCTCTATCTCCCTTAGTTATTCCACATGATACTCTAGCAGAGTCCATATATCTCTAAGACTCTCCACCGTACCCACGACGAAGAATGGAACCATGCCCTTTTCCCTGGGTATCTGGTCTTCATGGTCACCTGGAATTCTTAATCTCACCACTCCAGATTTAATAACCATCTCTTGCATGGCTCTACCATTTCTTCCAATGACTTTCCTCACCATAGAAATAGGCACCTGAACGATGTCTTCCAGCTTCCTCATCATCAATTATTTTTGCATCGCTTTATTCTAAGAGCTATAACTTTTTTATTTTTCCTGAGATGGAGCTATATGGTGGTTTGTTTTTTGCAGGACAAGATGACGTTTTCAGCAGTACCACATTTATTTATATCCATCTTTTTGATTTCGTGTTATCCCCCTTTTTGTTCAGCGGTATGATGATAAATCATTGTTTTTTTGGCTTTTTTTTAATGGTATTCACTAAAGGGGTTCACTAGTGGGAAAGTTTTATAGGCCTGGTCGTTGTGGACGCGGGGATACCAAATATGTGTACTTTTATTGTTTATATTTTTTCTTTTAATTCAAATATTTATTTATTGCTGGAATAAATATTGATTTTTTTATTTTTCTAAATATTTTTTCAGTTATTTAAAAAATGTTTTTTATTTAATTCGTACTTTTACACTTTGTCCCACTATAGGACACTTATTTTGTGCAGGCTGATCGCTTCTATAGCATTGTAATCACAAGCATTGCCCAATAATCATACATTCCCCATTAAGGGTAGTATACCACCAATAGTTATAATCACTCCATGGTAACCAAATAGTGAAGAAATCTGGTACCACACAATGGTATAAATTATAAAATCATATATTTATTAACATAAAAACAAAACATATGAGTACAAAAGAAAGGTGTTAGACAATGAACAAAGGGACTAAAAAAAGTCCATGAGAAATCCCGTCACAGCAATCTGTCATGGACATTAAAGCACACCTATATATGAGATATATAAAGGGAACTAGGATACAATACCCAAAAATGGGAGTGATAGATGAATATTATTGTCAATCACCGAATCAATCACTTATAACCGTCCCTTCCAATGTTATGACTCCTAAGCGGCACTAACCGCAAATAGTGTGAGCAAAAAATGGTTAAATACCTGGAATGTTAGCTGGTGGGAATTCCTGGACATCCCTACTGCCCTGACGCGCGTTTCGCACTGCTTCTTCCGGAGGCATGTCAGGGCGGGGGCATTACTGGTTTAAATACCTGACCTATTAACGCCATTGGTCCGTAGACATGTGTCATCTGCCTAACACTGATGAAACGCTGGGCACGCATCTGCGCAATACAAACTGGAAGGTCCTATTTGTCACTAAGTATAAGGAGGCATAGAACGGCGCATGCGTCAGTTCACAAAGGACACGCCAACCAATCAAGGGTGTAATAGGCGGTCACGTGGCTCGGAAACTACAGGTCCTGTTAGGGACGTGTGGAGACCGCAAGTCACAATAGATCACGGCATAAACCCCAGGCGGTCCTGTATATCTGCATGCGCTCAACCTCACAGGATTATTAGTGGCAAGAAAAAGTATCATTCTAATGGGAGTCGCTTAATATTAAAGATAAGACACAAAATTAGATGACCAAAAATTGAGAAAAAATATATATATAGAATATACAGACCATGTGTAAAGTTCAATATAAAAATAAGCACCCGTTTACATATTATATGTAAATGGTGAGAATAAAGTGCGAGGAATGATCGTATAAGTATACAAACATATAACAACAATATAGTCATTATAATAATATCAATGTGAATTACGCCTAATCAAAGGACTCATACGCATGGCAATAGAGTGACAAATTCAGCGATCAATATATAAATGTCAAAGTGCATTGTGCCAACACAATAATTTACATAATATACGTACATTACAGCAATATAGGAAATGGCAATATTCAATTGTCAATATAATAAAATTTCTGAAAGTGATAGTGCATATAATGAAATGAACACCAACTACCCATATTATAATCCCCAAAAGATAAAACTAATGATGAAAATAAATAATGAAATAAAAATAAATATAATGAAAATAAAAATAAAATATAATAAATGAAAAGATAAAAATAATAATGGAAAATGATAATAATGTCCAAAACAAAGGCAAGCTGTTCCACTGATGCAAGGCCAGTTCTTCACCCTCCAAAAAGTGACACATGGTAGACGACCAACAGAATAACATCATGGCAGATATAACTAGAATGAACAATAAAAGCAATTAAAATCAAAAAATATGAATGGTGTAAAATACAAGTAAAACCCCCCACCCCACACTTATAAGGCTATATAGATATGCGCTAAATCCTGAGCTCTCATTCAATCCTTGGGGGTTGAGTCCCCAATCTGTAGATCCATTGGCACTCATTTTTGGCCAATCTTTTGGACAGATCCCCCCCCCTCTTGGTCCCAAATCAACAACATCTATTCCCTTGATGGAAAGAAGCCTAGAATTACATTCATGGTGTTTCCTAAAATGTCTAGGAAGGGTCTTTAAGGTTGTGATATCCACTACGGCTTTGGCTTTGTCTATGTCTAGACAATGTTCCCGTACCCTCACCCCGAGTTCACGGCTTGTCATGCCTATATAAATTTTTCCGCAAGGGCATTCTGCATAGTACACTACGCCTTTTGATGAGCATGTAATGTGTGTTCTAATGTCAAACTTTCTTGACTGATCAAAATTGTGGAAGGTAAATGCCCTCCTCATATTAGCACAGAACCTCTTGCTGCAACTGCAGCTCCTGCAGCAGAACCTCTTGCTGCAAGTGCAGCTCCTCTCTGCAAGGCTCTGCATGGCTCCGCACCACAGACTTCGTGGACTTGCTGATCCACAGCAAATCTTTGTAACCCCGCTGAGTTACCGCCAGATACTTATGTTTGTCGACTCGCCGATCCACAGCAAGCTGTCCTGAAAAAATGTTCATGCCTCCTGGATCGTTGCCCGCAGTCTAGCACCATATGTGAGACAGCGCTCCCTCAGTGTGTTGGGGGACCCTCGCTTGGCAATGGGATTAAAACACACAGGAACGGTTTCTCACAAATAAGCAGTCTATTTGGTTTATTAACTCCGCATAAATAATAAAAATATTTCTATAGCGCCGACATATTCCGCAGCACTTTACATTTTAGAGGGGACTTGTACAGACGATAGACATTACAGCATAACAATAATCACATAGATCATAACAGATACCAAGAGGAATGAGGGCCCTGCTCGCAAGCTTACAATCTATGAGGAAAAAAGGTAGACACGAAAGGTGGGTGGTAACAGTTGCCTTCATAATGTTAAGTGTGTAACAGTACAGACACAGAGGGCTAATAGATGCATAAAGTATGTGGGAACATGATGTGGAGAACCTGGTTATGGTAAAACTTTTGACTGTGCCACATAGGGATAGATTAGGTTAATGTGTTGAGGCAGTAGGCCAGTCTGAATAAATGAGTTTTTAGGGCACGCTTAAAATTGTAGGGATTGGGGACTAATCGTATAGACCTGGGAAGTGCATTTCAAAGAATTGGCGCAGCACGTGTATAGTCTTGGAGATGGGAGTGGGAGGTTCTGATTATTGAGGATGTTAACCTCAGGTCATCAGCATAACGGAGAGCACGGGTAGGGTAGTAGACTGAGACGAGGGAGGAGATGTAGTGTGGTGCTGAGCCGTGGAGTGCTTTGTGGATGAGGGTAATAAGTTTGAACTGGATTCTGGAGTGGATGAGTAGCCAGTGTAATGACTGGCACAAGGTAGAGGCATCGGTGTAACGATTGGAATATGATCCTGGCTGCAGCATTCACGACAGATTGGAGGGGGAGAGTTTGATAAGAGGGAGACCGATTAGAAGAGAGTTACAATAGTCCTGACGAGAATGAATAAGAGAAACAGTAAGAGTTTTTGCAGAGTCAAAAGTAAGAAAAGGTTGAATTCTAGAAATGTTTTTGAGGTGCAGATAACAAGAGTGAGCCAATGATCGGATGTGGGGGGCGAATGAAAGCTTGGAGTCAAATATGACCCCAAAACAGTGGGCATGTTGCTGGGGAGTAATAGTGGAACCACACACAGAAATGGCAATGTCGGGCATAGGTTCATTAAAGGGAGGAAACACAAGGAGTTCAGTCTTTGACAGGTTCAGTTTCAGATATAGTGAGGACATGATGTTAGATACAGCGTTTAGACAATCGCTGGTGTTTTGTAAAAAGATAGGCGTGATGTCAGCAGAAATATATAATTGGGTGTCATCAGCATAGAGATGGTACTGGAAACCAAATCTACTGATGCATAAACCGCATAACGTAAAGTCCATTTCATTTCATCCACGTCCACGAACATATCATGACCACCAGTCTGTTCATGTAGCAGATAACCCTTTCTGCCATATAATACAACCCCCTTTGTCTGAGGTTACCTTCCAGGAGCTCCGCTCCACACGCTGACTCCTTGTCAGTCCTGACTTCACCAACACTGTAGCCGTCCCAGGCTCTGCAGGCACACAATCTCATCACTTGCTATTCAGGAAGTCTGTTCATTACCAGGACCTTCCAACACAGACCCTGCAGGTACACGGCCTCTCCATGTGCAATTCAGGACGTCCGTGCACTCATGGCATGGGACCATCCAACACACAGGCCTTCAGGTCCATGGCCTCTCCATGTGCTCTTCAGGACTCCAGTCCTACTCCCAAGGACCTTCCAACACACAGGCCATCCAGGACCTTACACACTGACCATGTTACCCCAACCCTGGTCTCATTATATCGCCCATAACCACATCCACAGGTGAGGTACCTGTCACATGGGCTGATCATGTGATCGTGACATCACGGCAAATCCTCAACCTTAGGGAAAATGCAGGCCAAATCTTATCCTGCTGGGAGAAATATATCTTCCTTCCAGCACTACTCCTTTCATGGCATCAGTGTTTTTTTTTAAATATTAATAATTGTGAGGGCATAATATTAATAGAACAGAGGCTCTCATACTGAGTGTATGACTGGTAGGGGTCATTATACTGAGTAAGGGGCCGTGGTGGACTGGAAATGCCTTCATACTGAGTGGGAGTACTTATTTTCTGTAACACGTTGTGGTGCCCATAATACTGTGTGAGGTGCTGTGGGGGTCATCAAACTGTGTGTGGTCTGTGGGGTCCATCATACTGTGTGGGAGCCCTCATACTGGGCTACATGGGCACACAGGAGAATAATTTCCTTGTGATGAGTCAGATAGACCAATGGTCTGTATTTATCACTTTCTATCCGATTGCAGTCCTGAATTGATATGGAGTTGTGTGCCAGGAGGGAAACATCAGGTAGTACGTTCTTACGGAAAGCAAAGATATAATGTCAGTGGGAATCTTGATTCCAGGCAGGAAGCATAGCAGAGACAAAGAGTATGGTGAAGTCCTTAGCTCAGGATTGCTGGACTATTGTGGCTTGTAACAAAAGTTATGTACCACTACATGTAACCAGAATGTTCCTGACTCTGCATAATGCAGAAGAAGCATTCATAAAGTGTAGTGCCTCATATCTGATGTATGTACTTCTCATCAAGTTCTTGTTAAGTAAAGAATAGGTTAGATTGGGACTTTGGTCTCTCTCATTCATCTCAATAATGGTTAAGGGTTAGGGTTGCGGTTAAGGTTAGGGCTGTGTTGGGTTATGGTTGTAGTTAGGGTTGGGATTAAGGTAATGGTTGTGTTGGGGTTGTGGATAGGGTTGGGTTTAGGGCTGTGTTAGGGTTGGAATTAGAATTGGGAGGTTTCCATTGTTTAGGCACATCTGGAGTGTCTCTAAACGCGACATGCTGCCACCATCAATTCCAGCCAATTTTGCGTTCAAGAAGTCAAAACGGTGCTCCTCCCTTCCTTCTGAGCCCTGCCATGTGCCGAAACAGTGGATTTTCCCCTACATATGGGGTATTGTACTCAGGAGAAATTGCACAACCAATTTTTTTATTCCATTTTCTTCTGATACCCTTGTGAAAATAAAAAAGTATGGGTCTAAAGTAAATTTTTTTTGTGAAAAAAGTTAAATGTTAATTTTTTCCTTCCAAATTGCTTTTGTTCTCATGAAGCTTCTGAAAGATTAATAAACTTCTTGAATATGATTTTGAGCAACTTGAGGGGTCCAGTTTTTCGAATGGTGTCACTTCTGGGTATTTTCTGTCATATAGACCCCGCAAAGTGACTTCAAATGTGATGTGGTCTCTAAAGAAAATATTTTGTTGGAAAAATGACAACCAAACTTCCCGAGCAAACTTCCCGAAAACAGTACTTTCATGCAACTTTAGTCTAATGTGTATGGGGGAGATAAAATGTAAGTTATTGGATGCTGCCTCTGGCCCAGCCTAATAGACCTTCGTACATTGTAGGCCCAGACACGATTATTCGGCGTGTAAGTATCGCAACTAGGCTGCCCCATACTATCTAGTACTTGGGGGCAGATGGCATTCAGCTGAACTCTGTCACACCTTTTTAGATGCCAAGTTTGCTTTAGACAGCAGCAAGTCGTTAAACTGTCAGGCTATGTGCCCACGCTAGCGTTTTTAAACGCTCAGGAAAAGGATCCCCTTCCCAGAAATCGCGCATCTTTTTCCGCGCGATTTTTGACGCGTTTTTTGGGATCATTGGGGATGGCTAAAAACGCTCAGCAATGCGGAAATTAATGAGCATGCTGCGTTTTTAGCCGCTAAGCGATTCCTGAGCGGTTAAAAACGCATGCATTGGCACAGAAAGCCAAAAACGCATGCTAATTAATTTGATGCATCTTTTAAGCGTTTCTGCAGCGTCTGAGCCGGCTCAAACGCTGTGGGAACGCTTAAAAAAACGCATCGTGTGCACACAGCCTCAGGGTTTTTGATGCTTTTTATGTTTTTTTTTTCGTTTTACAAGAACTGTTGGTGGCAATTTTCTTTTGAAACATTTTAATATCTGTTTTTTTTCTGGTGTTTTTCTTGTAATATAGAAAAGGATAAGGCCAGAAATAATCCCCATAAAACACTGTAGACTTTGTGATCATATAATTTCTGTCTCCGGTGCTTGTGCAAAAAAAAAAAATTTTATAAAAGCCTCAAACTTCTGTGTGTGACTCAGACCTGAGATCTAACGTGATAGAAGATTACAGTGCGGGGAAGACGGGAAACCTTCATATAGACGGCCGGTGGGGATGGAGTCAGTGACGGACTCTGGCCAAATATGTTTCTAGAGCCGTAGTAGAAGATGAAGATGTCGTCCTCACCATGAAGTAGTTATTTCTCCTGTCCCGTGTAATGAATATCTCCTGCAGTATTGCTAATGCCGATTCCAGTGTCGGGAAATGAGACGAGAATTAGTGTTATGGAAGATGAGTCTATGAGGAACGTATTCAGCTGCCGACTCCGAGGAAGAAACTGCTTGTTGTCTGTGGCCTAAATATATAGGTTTTATTAGTAGGTTTAAAGAAGAAAACTAAATACTGTAAAATAATAAATCTCCTCATATGTTTCCCTTATTATCTCCAGTAATTGTATTATTATACAGGATTTTTATGATGTTACATCGGCTCATCTTCTCATTCAGGTTTCTACAATATCGGATCCTCTCAGTGAAGATCTTCTATATAAGAGAATTTTACTGATTTTTGCATCAAAGATGGATATGGACAGAGACAAGATGGCAGAGAAAATATTACACCTCACCCTAGAGATCCTCTTCCGGCTTACTGGAGAGGTGAGAGATTCTGATGATGTCACATTACATCATTCTTATCTAAGGGAATAACAGATGGACAGAACTGGAGAGGTGAGGACTCTAGAAATGTCTGTAGTGAGATTTATTAATGTGTCTCTCCATAACCAGCATTACACAGTAGTGAAGAAGACCACTAGTGAGCGCTGTCAGGACCCTGTGTCTGAGGGATCTGGAAGACTCCTGAGCCCAATCAAGCGGCCTCCACCTTACCCCATGATGCATGAAGACCTCAATGATCAGAAGATCCTAGAACTCACCTGCAAGATGATTGAGCTGCTGACTGGAGAGGTGATACTGTTGGGAATGCTGGGACATTATACAGTAACGCAATGAAGGGATCAGGGAGATGACGGTAGCATTGTATGTGTCAGGTTCCTATACGGTGTCAGGATGTCGCTGTCTATTTCTCCATGGAAGAGTGGGACTGTTTAGAACGACACAAAGATCTGTACAAGGATGTCATGATGAAGGTTCCCCAGCCTCCCACATCACCAGGTAATAGACAAGACTAAATACACATGGCCTATAATTATCTGTATGTAAAGAATGAATTCAGTCCCTGTATGTGTTTCCTCCAGATCTATCCAGTAAGAGGACAACACCAGAGAGATGTCCCCGTCCTCTTCTTCCACAGGACTGTAAACAAGAAGATCCCAGTGTTCCTCAGGATCATCAGGTAGATGGAGAGAAGGTGTCAGGAGATCTCTCCTATGATGTGGAGATGGCTGTGAAGGTCTTGTGCTCAGTTTTGTTTTATCCACCAGTATTATTTGTTTTATACTTGTGTAATAAGAATGGTGGAGATGGCAGGGTTAGAGCTGATCATAGATGTGACTTCTCCATCTGTCTGTAACATTTACAATATTTGTTTCAGAGTGAAGATCTTACCCGTATTAATGCTACAGAGACATATGTGAGAGGTGATGAGTGGTGTAAAGAGGAGATTCCTACATATGACTACACAGGTGAGTAGTATAGGACATGGTTAATGTCCTGTTCTCGCAGGGTTAACTTTTGCTGGACTCCCTTTGGATCTGGGAGGGGTATTTATACCCACTCCAGACTAGGATTCCTGTCAGCTATACCGTTGTTCTGGCTGTGTGTCTGACCCCTTGGTGTGTGTGTATACTGCATTGCTTGTTTGCTTCCCGTATATGACCTGGTCTGTCCCCTCACTCTGTTCTCTGTCTCACATTTTGGTACTATTGTCTTCTCCAGTTCTGACCTCCTGGCGTGGCTATTGTTACTCCGTTACAGTTTGTCCCTATTGTACTGTCTATTGCCCATTCTGGTTTACTGATATCTCGCTACGTCCTGACTATCCTTTCTGTCTAATCCTTTTGTACTGTCGTGCTATTTTGTGCTTTGTCCCCGGCCTGATCTGGTTTATGTCTCTGTCTATGCCCCTTCGTAACATTGTCCCGTAGTTACCCTTTTAGGAGTTTTTCTCAGCTCCTATCTCTCTGGAGTTTAGACCACGCCCTCAGCAGTCACGTGCGTCAGGTCCTGTTAGTCTGGAGCACGCATCGTCACCACTGCTGCTCCGCTCCATAGGTATCTTTGTGCACAGTTTTTGTACTCAGGACACACGCACTGGCTCAGTGGGCAAGTGCAGTGCGGTGTTCCTGACACTAAATTTAAGATATCTCAGCTCTGCACTATTATAAAAAGTTCTCTTTAAATGTCTAATATTTCTTCTTGAAACTCATCTGATAGAAAATATTGGCCCTTACGATAGTTTAGATTGCCAAGAGGCACCGAGCCCCATACTCTAATTACCCCAGAGAGGTTTCTCCACTAGTTACTCATTATTTACTGATGAAGGCTGTTGAGTTTGATCATTTCAGTAGATATGTTATTGTCTATGGTCACAATTTTTGACTACAGTAGTTAGTGCCAAAAATAATCTGTTTTAACCACTTCTCGCAGCCAATTTTTTGTTCCCAATCAGGCCCCATATTCCCATATTTCAAATGTGACGTGTGTCACTTTATGTGCTGATAACTTTGGAATTCTTCACAAAGGATAATAGGAAAAAAAATGGACTTTACAAATTATTTTCCAAATTCTCTTGAATCCAACAATACCCTACATACGGTTGTACACTACTGTCTGGCACATGACAGATTAAGAAGGGAAGTTACGCCATTTATCTATTTGAATGCAGATCTTGCTGGAATAGTTTGCAGACACAATGTTTTGGGGGCACTGTTTGTGGTCACCTGGCAGCGCAAAAGATGCAAACCACGAACAGGCTTGGTACTATGTATCCCGTTTTACAGATCCCGTTGATTGTCTTGCTCATCATCCTTTAACCCTCTACTTGGATCTGGATTTACACATAGTCCCCTAGGCTTAGGCCACGGTGTTACTTGCTGTTCTGTGGTGTAAGATGGCAAGATGAATAGTCATGTAGCCGGGTCAATATCAGGAGGACACAGAAAATACAAAATGCATAAATACCATTTTATTACCCACCACATAGTGCCCAGGTTGTGCTCCAGGAGATATACACCTTAAATTGAGTGGGTTCTGCTCACTATAGTAATGCCAAGTATATGGATCCCAAATGTGATTTGGGCACCCTGCAAGGGCTCAAAAGCGAGATTTGACTTTGGTAGAGCGGATATTGCTGGGTTGGTATATGGTATGGAAGCCATATTGCTTTTCAGGAGCCTTTGAGCCACTAATAATTTGGAAACCTCTGTTTTTCCTTTTCTCCCATGACAGAACCACCTGAGAGAGGGTATGCACCCATCAAGGACAGGAAACCAATTGAATAAAAGGGCGCACCTCTCTTCCATATAAGTTGGTTTCCTGTCATTGAGGGAACCAAAGCAAGAACGGTACACTAAAGACTTACCATGGTCCGGAGGATGTTAAGGGATGGGATGTCTTCCGAAGGTGGGATACATCCACTGGCCAGGAGGTTGGTGCAGCGCCGTGCAGGCAGAGACCTCTTGGCAAAAGTCTCCTGCCGACTCAAGGTCCCTGGTCTACACACAACAGGGCTGCAGGAGCACTCCATGCTGAGGTCTCTGAGACATGCTTCAGGGGTTGCGCACGCGTGGGATGCGCTGGTGGAAGATCCGGCGCACCCCAGTGACAAGCACACCGCAAAGCATGGCCGCTGGGACTGCGCAGGATGCGAGATGTAATATCCAGCGTGTCCTGATGACGCAGCGTGCCGGACGCAATGCGGCCATCCGTGTCTGATCATGTGGGAAGAGAAGCAAAAGGCCAGAAAAAGCCATACACCTGACAAATGCTATTGAGAACTCTGCTATTAGAAGTGGAAAGGAAGAACAAAGATAAAAGAATCTAAATAATAAAAATATTGGAGAAAGAGAAACCAATCACAAACTAAAATGTTTCTATACTAATGCACAAAGCATGGGCAGCAAACAAGGATAATTGGAACTACTAACACAGGAAAAGAAATATGATGTCATTGGAATCACTGAAACTTGGTGGGACGATACACATGATTGGAATACAAGGCTAGAAGGATACAACTTATTTGCAAGAAACAGACTTGATAAACGAGGAGGAGGTGTCGCTTTGTATGTTAGAAACGCGTATATCTGCACAGAGATTGAAGCTTCAGAGACTGGGAGTTCAGTGGAAACTGTTTGGGTAAGAATACAAGGACAGAACAATGGAAAGGACACCATTGTAGGCATTTACTACAGGACGCCTGTGCAAGCTGAAGATATGGATGAACTCTTTATGCATCAAATGGCCAAGTTCTCCAAAAAATATGACAGTTGTCATGGGAAATTTCAACTATCCTGACATTTGTTGGGAATATCTCTCAGGCAAAACTAACAGGTCAAGGAAATTCTTGTCTTCTCTTGCTGACAGCTTTTACTTCCAAAAGGTAGGGGAGAAAACAAGGGGAACTGCTTCCTTGGATCTAATCCTTATAAACAGGGAGGAAATGGTTGAGGAGGTAAAAGTGGCTGGGACCCTAGGAGGAAGCGACCATGCAATTTTAGAATTTTGGATAACTAGAGGAGGAAGACCTGTGAAGACTCAGACGTCAAGGTTAGATTTCAGAACAGCAGATTTTAAGGGATTCAGAAAGAGAATTGGAGGGATCCAATGGCTGGATATCCTTAAAGACAAAAATATCCAGGAAGGATGGGAAATCTTGAAAAATGAAATTCTCAAAGCACAATCGTTAACAATTCCGAAAAGAGGGAAGAATAGGAAGCGTTTACGGAAACCAGGATGGATGAACACAGAACTTAAGCACATGCTAAAAAGGAAGAAAGAAATGTTTTTAAAATGGAAAGAGGGAGGCATATCTAAAGAAGAATATAATGCTGTCTGCAGAAATTGCAGGGCACAAATCAGATTACTAAAGCTGACAATGAATTGAGGCTTGCAAGAGATGTCAAAAGCAATAATAAAGGATTTTGGGGATATGTCAAAAGTAAAAGAAAAGTCAAAGATGCTATAGGATTTTTACAGGATGAAAATGATGAAATGGTAAGACTGGATGTTGAGAAGGCCGAACTTTTAAATTCCTATTTTGCATCTGTTTTCTCCGAGAAAGGAAATGTAACATCAACGGTTCTTCACTGTGCTATTAAGGAAATAGAAGAATCCAGGATATCTATAAACAGAAAGTTAGTGAGGAAACACTTAGCTAACCTAAATGAATTCAAGTCTCCAGGTCCAGATGAATTACACCCCAGAGTTCTGAAGGAGATAGCAGAAGAAATTTTTGAACCCCTCTCCATAATCTTTGACAATTCTTGGAGAACAGGAGAAGTCCCAGAAGACTGGAGAAGAGCAAATGTTGTTCCTATCTTCAAAAAAGGGAAGAAGGTGGACCCAGGGAACTATAGGCCGGTGAGTTTGACTTCTATATCAGGAAAGATCTTTGAACAAATTATTAAACAACATGTATGTAAGTACCTGGACAAGAATGAAGTGATTAAAGAGGCTCAGCATGGGTTTGTAACTAGCAAAGCATTTGACAAAGTATCTCACACAATTCTTATTGAAAAAATGACTAGGTATGGAATGGACAAGGCAACTGTTAGGTGGATTCATAACTGGCTTAGTGATCGGACCCAAAGAGTGGTCGTAAATGGCTGCACATCCAGTTGGAAGAATGTCTCAAGTGGGGTACCACATGTTTTTTAACAGGGAAAAATGCAAAGTACTACATCTTGGCAATAAAAATGAAAAAAGCTATACAGAATGGGAGGAATAGGGCTAAGCAACAGCACATGTGAAAAAGACTTGGGTATACTAATAGATCACAGACTGAATATGAGTCAACAGTGTGATGCAGCAGCAAAAAAGGCAAATGCAATTCTAGGATGTATAAACAGAAGCATACAGTCTAGATCACGTGAAGTCATTATTGCCCTCTACTCCTCTTTGGTCAGATCTCATCAGGAATACTGTGTCCAGTTTTGGGCGCCACATTTTAAAGAAGACAACAAACTAGAGCAAGTTCAGAAAAGAGCGACCAGAATAGTGACTGGTCTGCAAACCCTGTCTTATGAGGAAAGGTTGCAGGATTTGGGAATGTTTAGCTTGCAGAAGAGAAGACTGAGAGGAGACTTAATAGCTGTCTACAAATATCTCAAGGGCTGTCACATTGTAGAAGGATCATCTTTATTCTCATTTGCACAAGGAAAGACTAGAAGCAATGGGATGAAACTGAATGGGAGCAGACACAGATTAGATATTCGAAAAAACTTTTTGACAGTTAGAGTGATCAATGAGTGGAACAGGCTGCCACGAGAGGTGGTGAGTTCTCCTTCAATTGAAGTCTTCAAACAGAGGCTGGACAGACATCTGTCTGGGATGATTTAGCGAATCCTGCTTTGAACAGGGGGTCGGACCAGATGGCCCAGGAGGTCCCTTCCAACTCTATGATTCTATGAGCAGGGCTGGCTGAGGCTCCCTGCACACATTGCACCAGATTTGAATTATGTATGACCCAGAAATCAGGGAAGTACCAGCGAAGGTGTGACAGGACTATCCCTATATATAATGGGATGGTCACAAGAAGATGGCGCCTGGCAGCAACCTCAAGCATGGATGTGCTTCAGAAGCCACAGCAACAGGCACCACGGCAGCAGCATGACCGGGGCCACAGCAGTGGCAGTCGGGCAAGAGGAATAGGGCGGGTTATAAGTCCACCACCTCCAGGGGAGAACTTCCATGTGAACCGATCCTGCCTTCATCTTTGTTACCCTAGTCCAGTGTTTCTCAACTCCAGTCCTCAAGACCCACCAACAGGTCATGTTTTCAGGATTTCCTTAGTATTGCACAGGTGATGGAATTAATGCTTGAGCAGGTGTTGAAATCACCTGTGCAATGCTAAGGATATCCTGAAAACTTGGCCTGTTGGTGGGTCTTGAGGACTGGAGTTGAGAAACACTGCCCTAGTCAGAACGTCAGAATGGTGAGGGATCTCCGAGAAAGTTCAACATGTTGAATAGGTCCCTTCTCTCTACAGGTGCTTCTTACAAAATTAGAGTATCATCAAAAAATGCCTCCATGACACGCCGCATTGATGCAGTAATTGATGAAAAAGGAGCCCCGACCAAGTATTGAGTGCATTTACTGAACATACATTTCAGTAGGCCAACATTTCAGATTTTACAATCATTTTTCAAGCTGGTGTTATAAAGTATTCTAATTTACTGAGATAATGACTTCTGGGTTTTCATTGGCTGTAAGCCATAATCATCAACATTAACAGAAATAAACACTTGAAATAGATCACTCTGAGTGTAATGACTCTGTATAACATATGAGTTTCACGTTTGCTATTGAGGAACTGAAATGTTGAGGTGCCCCCCCCCCTTCCAGGGGAAAATGTTTGTCAGTCTATACACTCAGTGTATGGGCATTATAAGTATAGGAGACCCGCTCCTTTAAACTGGGTAAACATTTTTCGGAGGCCATACTTCACGTCTCTTCAGACACCACCACTAGAACATTAGGGTGAACGTGTTCCGTGATGCAATAGCCACTATATTTTTTTGCAAGGGTGTTTATGATAGTCGTAAAAAAATATTTACACAGTACGTTGATGTGTACCCTTCAGGGGGAAATGTTACAAGTATAGGAGACCTGCTCCTTTAAACTGGGAAAACATTTTTCGGAGACCATACTCCACATTTCTTCCTTGGGAGATTGGAGTGTGTGCAAATTTTGGGCAGACCTTGTATTCACTTCATGAGCAAACTTTAGGTGACTTAACCCCTTCCTGACATCCGACGTACTATCCCGTCCACGGTACCCGGGCCCGTATGACCGTGGACGGGATAGTACGTCTACCGCGATCAGCGGCGCCCACGTGGTGAGCGCCGCTGATCGCGGCCGGGTGTCAGCTGATTATCACAGCTGACACCCGGCACTATGTGTCAGGGGCGGTCACGGACCGCCCCCGACACGTTAACCCCTTGCACACCGCGATCAAACATGATCGCGGTGTACCGGGAGTTAAAGGGAAGCATCGGCAGGGAGGGGGCTCCCTCCGTGCTTCCCTGAGCCCCCCCACGGCAGCGCAATGTGCAGTGCTGCTGCGGGGGGCTCCTATCCTCCAGGCCCCCGAATCCAAGATGGCGACGGGGGCCTTCGGGGACCTGAGGAAGCTGGCTTCCTCAGTGCCTGCAAAGCGCAGGCAAGAGGAAGTCTTCTTCAATGCCTGTGACAGATTGCTGATCTGTCACAGTGATCTGTGATGTGACAGATCAGCGATCTGTCACAGGACAGTGATGTCCCACCTGGGACTATGTAATAAAGTTAAAAAAAAATTAAAAAAAAAATGTAAAAATAAATTTAAAAAAATCGCCAAATAAATTAGAAAAAAAAAAAAAATATTCCCTCAATAAATCCATTTTTTGGAAATAATAAAAAAAAAAACAATAAAAGTACACATATTAGGTATCGCCGCGTCCGTAATGACCCGCCCTATAAAACTGTCCCATTAGTTAACCCTTTTAGCGAACCCCTTAAAAAATAAAAATAAAAAACGAAGCAAAAAATAATGATTTATTATCATACCGCCAAACAAAAAGTGTAATAACGCGCGATCAAAAAGACACATATAAATATCCATGGTACCGCTGAAAACGTCATCTTGTCCCGCAAAAAACGAGCTGCCACACAGCATCATCAGCGAAAAAATAAAAAAGTTATAGCTCACAGAATAAAGCGATGCAAAAATAATTATTTTTTATATAAAATAGTTTTCATTGCATAAAACCGACAAAAACATAAAAAAACGACCTAAATGAGGTATCGCTGTAACCGTACTGACCCGAAGAATAAAACCGCTTTATCAATTTTACCGCATGCGGAACGGTGTAAACGCACCCCCCCAAAAGAAATTCATGAAACGCTGGTTTTTGTTCATTCTGCGTTCCAAAAATAGGAATAAAAAGCGATCAAAAAATGTCACGTGCCCGAAAATGGTACCAATAAAAACGTCAACTGGTCCCGCAAAAAATAAGACCTCACATGACTCAGTGGGTCAAAATACGGAAAAATTATAGCTCTCAAAATGTGGTGATGCAAAAACTATTTTACAATAAAAAGCGTCTTTTAGCGTGTGACAGCCGCCAAACATAAAAACCGCCATAAATAGTAAGTCAAACCCCCCGTTATTACCCCCTTAGTTAGGGAAAAATAATAAAACTAAAAAAAAAGTATTTATCTCCATTTTCCCGTTAGGGTAAGGCTGTGTGCACACGCTGCGGATTAGGTGCGGATTCATCCGCGCGGATTTTGTAAAATCCGCAGGTGAAACCGCAGGTCAAAAGACCTGCGGATTGCTCTGCGGTTTTGTCCTGTGGTTTTTTATCTCCTCAATAGAGGAGATGGCAAACCGCAGGAGAATCCGCAGAAAGAATTGACATGTCAATTCTTTCTGCGGATTGAAAACCGCAGATAATCCGCGCGGAAAATTCTGCACCGTCTGCACTGCGGTTTTTGATTCCCATAGGGAATCATGGTACTGTACACCGCAGCAGAAACTGCTACGGGTCCGCAGCAGCCAAAACCGCTGCGGAACCGCAGCAAAATCCGCAGCGTGTGCACACAGCCTTAGGGTTAGGGCTAGGGTTAGGGCTAGGGTTAGGGTTAGGGTTAGGGTTAGGGTTAGAGCTAGGGTTAGGGCTAGGGTTAGGGCTAGGGTTAGGGCTCAGATTAGGGTTAGGGGTGTGTTGGGGTTAGGGTTGGAGTTATAATTGGGGGTTTCCACTGTTTGGGAACATCAGGGGCTCTCCAAATGCAACATGGCGTCTGATCTCAATTCCAGCCAATTCTGAGTTGAAAAAGTCAAATGGTGCTCCTTCCCTTCCAAGCTCTGCCATGCGCCCAAACAGTGTTTTACCCCCACATGTAGGGTATCAGCCTACTCAGGACAAATTGCAAAACAATTTTTGGGGTCCAATTTCTCCTGTTACCCTTAGGAAAATAAAAAATTGGGGGCAAAAATATCATTTTTGTGGAAAAAAATGATTTTTTTATTTTCACGTCCGAGTGTTATAAACTTCTGTGAAGCACTTGGGGGTTCAAAGTGCTCACCACACATCTAGATAAGTTCCGTGGGGGGTCTAGTGTCCAAAATGGGGTCACTTGTGGGGAGTTTCAATAGTTTAGGTACATCAGGGGCTCTCCAAACGCACATGACACCCGCAGACCATTCCATCAAAGTCTGCATTCCAAAACGTCACTGCTTCCCTTCCGAGCCCTGACGTGTGTCCATACAGTAGTTTTCTCCCACATATGGGGTGTCAGCGTACTCAGGCCAAATTGGACAACAACTTTTGGGGGTCCAATTTCTCCTGTTACCCTTGGGAAAATGAAAAAATTGGGGACTAATTGATCATGTTTGTGGAAAAAATACGATTTTTTTATTTTCATGCCCTGGCATTATAAACTTCAGTGAAGCCCTTGGGGGTTCAAAGTGCTCACCTCACATCTAGATAAGTTCCTTAGTCGGTCTAGTTTTCAAAATGGGGTCATTTGTGGGGGGGTTTCCACTGTTTAGGTACATTAGGGGCTCTCCAAAGGCAACATGACACCCGCAGACCATTCCATCATAGTCTGCATTCCAAAACGTCACTACTTCCCTTCCGAGCCCCGACGTGTGCCCATACAGTAGTTTTCTCCCACATATGGGGTATCAGCATACTCAGGACAAATTGGACAACAACTTTTGGGGTCCAATTTCTCCTGGTACCCTTGGGAAAATAAAAAAAATGGTGACTAAAAGATCATGTTTGTGGAAAAAATACAAATTTTTTATTTTCACGCCCGGGCGTTATAAACTTCTGTGAAGCACTGGGGGGTTCAAAGTGCTCACCACACATCTAGATAAGTTCCTTGGGGGGTCTAGTTTACAAAATGGTGTCATTTGTGGGGGGTTTCCACTGTTTAGGTACATTAGGGGCTCTCCAAAGGCAACATGACACCCGCAGACCATTCCATCAAAGTCTGCATTCCAAAACGTCACTACTTCCCTTCCGAGCCCCGACGTGTGCCCATACAGTAGTTTTCTCCCACATATGGGGTATCAGCATACTCAGGACAAATTGGACAACAACTTTTGGGGTCCAATTTCTCCTGGTACCCTTGGGAAAATAAAAAAAATGGTGACTAAAAGATCATGTTTGTGGAAAAAATACGAATTATTTATTTTCACGCCCGGGCATTATAAACTTCTGTGAAGCACTGGGGGTGAAAGTGCTCACCACACATCTAGATAAGTTCCTTAGGGGGTCTAGTTTCCAAAATGGTGTCATTTGTGGGGGGTTTCCACTGTTTTGGTACATCAGGAGTTTTCCAAACGCGACATGGTGTCCGATCTCAATTCCAGCCAAAAACGTCAAATGGCGCTGCTTCCCTTCCGAGCTCTGTCATTCGCCCAAATAGTGGTTTACCCCCACATGTGGGGTATCAGCGTACTCAGAACAAATTGCACAATAACTTTTATGGTCCTGTTACCCTTGGAAAAATAAGAATTGAGGGTGAAAAGATCATTTTTGTGGAAAAAATATGATTTTTTAATTGTATGGCTTTATGTTATAAACTTCTGTGAAACCCATGGGGGTTCAAAGTTCTCACCACACATCTAGATAAGTTCCTTAGGGGGTCTAGTTTCCAAAATGGTGTCATTTGTGGGGGGTTTCCACTGTTTTGGTACATCAGGGGTTTTCCAAACGCGACATGGTGTCCGATCTCAATTCCAGCCAAAAACGTCAAATGGCACTGCTTCCCTTCCGAGCTCTGCCATGCGCCCAAATAGTGGTTTACCCCCACATGTGGGGTATCAGCGTACTCAGGACAAATTGCACAATAACTTTTAGGGTCCTGTTACCCTTGGGAAAATAAAAATTGGGGTGAAAAGATCATTTTTGTGGAAAAAATATGATTTTTTAATTGTACCGCTGTACGTTATAAACTTCTGTAAAGCCCTTGTGGGTTCAAAGCTCTCACCACATATCTAGATAAGTTCCTTGGGGGGTCTAGTTTCCAAAATGGGGTCACTTGTAGGGGGTTTCCACTGTTTAGGTACATCAGGGACTCTCCAAACGTGACATGGCGTCCGATCTGAATTCCAGCCAATTTTGCATTGAAAAAGTCAAACGGCGCTCCTTCCATTCTGAGCTCTGCCATGCGCCAAAACAGTCGTTCCCCCCCACAAATCAGGTATCAGCGTACTCAGGACAAATTGCACAATAACTTTTGCAGTCCAATTTCTCCTGTTACCCTTGGTAAAATAAAAAAAATTGAACCTGAAGTATTTTTTTTGTGAAAAAAAGTTAGATGTTCATTTCTTTTTAAATATTCAAAAAAATTCCTGTGACGCACCTAATGGGTTAATAAACTTCTTGAATGTGGTTTTGAGCACCTTAAGGGGTTCAGTTTTTAGAATGGTGTCACTTTTGGGTATTTTCTATCATATAGACCCCTCAAAGTGGCTTCAAATGTGATGTGGTCCTAAAAATAAAATGGTGTTGTAAAAATGAGAAATCGCTGGTCAACTTTTAACCCTTATAACTTCCTAACAAAAAAAAATTTTGGTTCCAAAATTGTGCTGATGTAAAGTAAACATGTGGGAAATGTTACTTATCAAGTTTTTTGTGTGCCGTATCTCTGTGATTTAAGGGCATAAAAATTCAAAGTTGGAAAATTGCGAAATTTTCAAAATTTTTGCCAAATTTCCATTTTTTTCACAAATAAACGCAAGTTATTTGAATGAAATTTTACCACTAACATGAAGTACAATATGTCACGAGAAAACAATGTCAGAATCACCGGGATCAATGGAAGCGTTCCAGAGTTATGACCTCATAAAGGTACAGTGGTCAGAATTGTAAAAATTGGCCCGGTCATGAACGTGCAAACCACCCTTGGGGGTGAAGGGGTTAAAAAAATTAGAATAATGGGATCTTTGGTTTCATGTGGCAATCCAGTACGTGTTCAAAGGTTTATTCGGGTGCGTGTAACTTTGGTGCAGGGCAGGCATTGCATTAAATGCATAAGCAAACAGTATGGGCATACCAAATAAATACAGGGAACTTTGGTTGCATGTGGCCATCCAGTACTTGTGATCAAAGGCTTATTGGGGTGCGTGTAACTTTGGTGCAAGGCAGGCCTTGCATTCAATGCATAAGCAAAGAGTATGGGAGTACCAAATGAATACTGGGAACAATGGCTGCATGTGGCCATCCAGTACCTTGATTCAAAAGCTTATTGGGGTGCGTGTAACGTTGGTGCAGGGCAGGCCTTGCATTCAATGCATAAGCAAACAGTATGGGAGTACCAAATGAATACTGGGAACTTTGGTTGCACTTGGCCTTCTAGTACGTGTGTTCAAAGGCTTATTGGGATGCATGTAACTTTGGTGCAGGTCAGGTCTTGGATTCAATGCATAAGCAAACAGTATGGGAGACATACTTTCTTCTAATGGGAACATTTTTGTCATGAGGCCCTCAAGTACATCTGTTGAAAGGCTTATTGGGGTGCGTGTTACTTTGGTGCAGGCCAGGCCTTGCATTCAATACTTAAACAAGCAGTATGGGAGTACCAAATTAATAATGTGACCTTGGTTTTCATGTGGCCATCCAGTACGTGGGTTCAAAGGCTTATTGGTGTGTGTTACTTTGGTGCAGGGCAGGCCTTGCATTCAATGCATAAGCTAACAGTATGGGAGACACACTTTCTTTTAATGGGAACTTTTTGTCATGAGGCCCTCAAGTACGTCTCATCATAGGGGTATTGGGATGCGTCCTAATTTTTGGCAGGCCAGCCACTCACTCCATAGGCAATAACAGTATAGGAGAGCCACTGTTTAATAATGACCCTTTAAGAATAGTAATGCCAACTGATGCCCCTATAAAAATAGGCTCTGTGACTTTCAGAGTCCCTCCTTTTTTTAAATGAAACAGGATGTGTCTGATGATGTGTCACACACCACATGGCCAGCTAAGGTTGTTAAATGTTAAAATGACATTTCCCAGTGAATGCATTTTTCTTGGTTGAAAGCAATGGTAAAGTTGAAAAACGCATCAAATACGCTACGTGTGAACATAGCCCAAGTGGTGGAGGAACGTTTTTGTTTTGGGTTATTTATTTTGCCTTATATAAAAGTAATTTCCCTAGAAAGGATGTTCCTTAACATATTTTCTTGGAAAATCCATTTTTTTTTTTGTTTTTGTATGTTTTAGTGTGCGCCTGTAAAAGTGGCATAACACTCTGACAACATTGGTCACAGCAGTGACCTGGGAGTCAGAAATGCTTCCAGGGTTATTCCCCATGCTATTCCTATGTAATTTGAGCATTGTTTTCATCATTTTCAGATGTTTTTAGCCTTTAAAAGGACCCCCTCGGGGTGGTTATAGTAAAAATACTCGATTTTCCCATAGACTTACATTGGGCTCATTGCTCGGGTCCAGTACCCAAGTATTACAATTTGCTCGACCTGAGCAACGAGCACCCAAGCATTTTAGTGCTCGTTCATCACTAGAGCTCGCGCAATCTCCGTCAGTCCATGGGTAGTCTCAGTAACTTGAATGTTATTGGATTTGCTGCGACTTCTAACTCTCCCTAAGTAACTAAATAGTCGGTGACCGATCACACATCTCAGTCTACTCACGGGAGCCCCTCCCTCTGGATCACACCGTCCAATTTGGATCACTTCAGGCTCTCGATCCATCTGAGTCTCTCAGGCAGGGCTTCTCCTCTCAATTTACCTCATGAAAGCCAGACGCTACCACTTCCTGTTTCCAGAGCTTTCTTCTCTTGTTCAGAGGTGACCTCTAATGGCCGAACTAAGTTATCGCAGCATCATTTCTTCTAAAAGAAAACATTGAAAACATGCTACTCTCCACCCCACTTATAATTTTGCATCCCGACAAATGGCTTCTCACAACTCACATGCAGCACATACTCATCAGGATTATACCATATTGGGGGAACACCAGCTGTGCTCCTCTCCGACCTCCGTAAGCCAGAACCTGCTGTACTCAATGGAACATTGGTCATATCTGGTGAAAGAGTAACATCAGGGACCCTATCGAGTACATCTGGAATTTGCACTGTCAGACTCTGCACTTCTGGGAGTTCGCCCTCAAAGTCATCTCAAAAGTCACATTCAACATTGCTCGGTTTTATCACCGTTGGGGGATCAGATGACTCAGGGGGACAGACAGGTGTGTCGGACGTACACTGGTACACTGGCACGGGGTAGTAGTCATGGGCGAGTCCACTAAGTCACAGTCAGTGAGCACCCTGGCCCCTTGCACGTAGAAAGACAGATAAAGTTCCAGCCCTATTGCACAGTTAGTTACCTCCAGCACACAGTTGCTTCCCTTACAGGAACGACATCCTCCAGATCTTCCAACGGTAGAAAACTTTTAAGAAAGATGAAATGAATGAGGTAACACCTCCTGCGCTTTCCCTATCAAACATATGCAGCTTCGTCAGCTCCCATCCGGTTCAGAGAATCAACAGTCTTTTGGTGGGCACTTCCACAGTTCCGGTGCCCTTTTTCACTGCCCGGCAGTCCTTGACAGTATTTTATTCCCCTCCAGGGGTAGACTCTGCTCCCGACAATGAAGAGTGCCCTGCCGTAGGCAAAGTTGCCTGGGCACTACTCCAGAAGCAGGAACTTCCTGCCTCTTTTAGGCTGTTAATACAATCCCCCTGTTTAACCCCTTCTAACTCTAGTCTAATCATATGAACATAGTGCAGTTTACACAACACAGTAACAGGTATACAAACACAGCACATACATTTATAAACCATCAATACTTTAGTACATACATCATCAGGGTACCGCATGGGGTACACTTGCCCGGCTTATAGGAGAAAGGGGGCAAATGAGGGACCCCGTCACCTCCTTACACCCCTCCCTCCTAAAATATGGTCATCCCCAACCATAATGGCTCCTGAAACAGAAAAGCAACATAGTCCATTAAAAAGAGCGCAGTCTGTCTTCTGCCGATGGGTCGAATGTGACTTTGGCTGGATTAATACCCCAAAAACACAAGAGTCTCAGTTTTTCTCAAAGTGGGTCTGTCTGACCCCAGTCCCCTAGGTTCCTGGGACCCATTCAACATCCTGGCCTGATGGCCACTTAACACCAGTTCACACAGTCTCGACCTGGCTCGCTCCTCGGGTGCTCCTGCACAAATTCTTTTCCTCCCTACTTTGAGAAGATCACGGGTGCACTATAATGCTGGGGGGCTGCTTTTTAATGGGGGAACAGTTCAAAGTTACAAAAAGAGCAAAGTTCAGGGAGAAAATAGTCCAGTTCCTAAAGCTGCCACAGCAACCAACCCTCGTAGGGTTTCAGCCCCATGATCCAACAGGGGATGAGCAATGGGCACAACTAGAACTTGAGGGAGGAAAAAAAAGCAAAATTGTTCCACCGTGACCGTATTGGCCACCACTGGCACTTAGTCCTTGGTGCTATATTGGGCGCTCACTACCCTTTTAGAGACGCGGAACTGTCTCTCCCCTGGGGCACCTGGCACAACATCTTAAAGGGGCCGCATCAATCAATGCACGGCCGCTAATTGGTATAGTGGGCCGCATTCGGACCCTGCACCACATTGTAATTATGGGACGAGGATCTGGTGGAGTAGTCTCCACTATTTCTTCTGCTCCACACCCCCTCCAGTGGTGGCCCCATGGCTCCCAGAGCCGCCTGCTCTGGTGATTCATCTTTGGCTGCCACATTTTGTCCGGGCACCGCTCCCTCCCGCCTAACCGCAGGAGCTGTGGCCGTTGCAGTCAACCTCTCACAATGCTGAACCTCTTGCAGTGGTCCTTCCTCCCAACTGGAGGCCATCCTCACAGCCACTGCATATGGCCCTCGAGGCCCATGTTCCTTTATAAAAGTGACACGGTCCCATAACTGAAGGGGGCCTTCAAAATCAATGGAGCCGGCATTGACATAGACCTTGTTCCCAGTGCTGGTCTCCAGGATAAAGCCATAACCCTTCCTGGAGTCAAAGTGGCGGATCACACCGCTGGTCATTTGTCCAGCCATAGCTCCCTCATCGGGGCGCTGCATTTCCTTTACAATGCAGTGCTCTTGCGTCTTCTCTTTGATTACATTTTGGATCCACTGAGCCTCTCCAGCAGGGGGCTCCTCCGAGCATGTGCTGCTGGTGCCGGACAGAACAGGCGCGGGCTGATAGGACGCAGGTGCCACCAACACTGGGGACGACGGTGAAGGTGGGAGACGGGATGTGACTGTAGAAGATGACAGGGCCACAGGAGGCGAAGGAGCAGTGGTCGAGATGACAGGTCGGTCGGGCGGGAGCTCCCTACTCACCATGGCTGCGTCCGCTGACACTCTTCTTGCATGGCTGCGGGAGCCGGTGATCATGATTGTAACAATCCCCCTCAGGGCAGCCTCCAGAGTCTTCTGGACCCTTTCCAGTTACAGTTTGGACATCGCCAGTCCCATGAGTTCATTAGTTCCTCATTCTCTCCGGCTGCTTGTCTGGCTGCTGGAAAGGGTGACACTCCCCCAGCTCTTCCGTCCATCAGGCCTCGAAGTTCAGGCCCGTCTCCTCCCGGGCCACAGACCGCCTCCAGTCTTGGCGGACGATGCCGGCGTGGAATGACATGCTGCGCCTCTGCATAATATCCAGCAATGGTGTCTCATCCATCAACAGATTGTCTTACTGTCGGACTCCCGTTCATTGGTGGAGTCTCTTCTGGCTGCTCCACCCTTTTCCTCGCACTCTGCTGGCAAGGCTGGAGCTACTTTGCCCGCACACATTTCAGGCGGGCATTATTTACAGGGGTGTGTGGCCTCCTTTTGGCGCCAAGTTCCTTCCATGATGCTCACAAAAGGCAACACCATCCTCAGCTTTCACGTCAACGGCCACTATCTTCTTGGCAGCGGTTGGCGCCATCTTTAATTCATCAACAGCCACCATCTTTGACTTTTTCACGACAGTCACCAATCCACAAATCCTGGGAATCCTCTCTACCATTCTCTCAGTTGCAGGGCTGCTGGTGTCGATCCTGCCGACTTCGCCAAATGTAACAAGGTGGCACGGGGTGTTATTCATGGGCGAGTTCACTAAGTCACAAGTCAGTGAACACCCTGGCCCCTTGCACATAGAAAGACAGATAAAGCCCCAGCCCTGTGGCATATTTAGTTACCTCAGCATACAGTTGCTCTCCTTACTGAAACGGCATCTTCCAGATGCACCACACGTCACGCTTCAGTTCCAACGGTAGAAAACTTTTAATGAAGATGAAATGAATGAGGTAACACTTCCTGCACTTTCCCTATCAAAAATATGCAGCTTCTTCGGCTCCCATCCGGTTTCTGAGAACCAACAGTCTTTTGGTGGGCACTTCAACAGTTCCAGTGCCTGTTCCCACTGCCCAGCAGTCCTTGGAAGTATTTAATTACCCTCCAGGGGTAGATTCTGCTCCTGACAATGAAGAGAGTCCTGCCGGGGCACTACTCCAGAAGCAGGAACTTCCTGCCTCTTTTAGGCTGTTAATCCAGCCCCCCTGTTTAACCCCTTCTATCACTAGTCTAATCATATGAACATAGTGCGGTTTACACAACACGGTAACAGGTATACAAACACAGCACATACATTGATAAAACATCAATACATTAGTACATAGGTACATCATCAGGGTACTGCATGCGGTACACATGCCCAGCTTATAGGAGAGGGGGCAAATGAGGGTCCCTGCCACCTCCTTACAGCACCACTGTGCAGGTCTAGTGTGCCAACCTCCGCAGGTAGATAGGGAGATAGTAGAATTTTACTAGGGTTATTTTGTCCCCCTCCCCGCTTTCTAATTGTTTACAGACAAAATATCTTCCTATGTGTCCTTGTGAGTCAGTATTGTTATCTAAATGCTTATATAAAATTATTTTCTAAATATCACTATTAAAAGTTGTTTTATTTGATCTATTTCAATATTTTGTATGCAGTTTGGTGATTAGCTTTATTTTTTGGTACTTCCTATCCCATATACAGTGATTTATGTTTAAACTCTATTCATCTCCTTCCAGGGGACCGGGAAAGAGTCCAAGACTTTTAAAGGTATCTTATTGAGGTGGATAAGAGAAGCTATCAAGAGAGCCTACACAGGTGCAGGTAGAGCAGTGCCAGAAAATCTGAAAGCCCGCTCTACGAGAGCGATGGCAACCTCCAGAAAAATCTGACGTATAAATAGAATAGATTTATAAGGCTGCATCTTGGACTTCTCCTTCTACTTTTTATAGGCACTATAGACTGAATCTATCTGCCTACTCTGACCTCACATTTGGGAGGGTTATTGAGGCTGCGATCCCTCATACATGGCACTGGTTCTCTGTAACTCTCTTGGTGCTTTCATGGGTGACAGAAAAACATGTATATTACTTACCGGTAATGTGTTTTTTTCGCAACCCATGACAGCACTCCTTTTATTAAGTTGATCACCTTCTTTGAGTGTGGTTTAAGTTATTCATGTGTGGGGAAAGTAAAGAGTAATGATAATACAGTCATGGCCAAAAGTATTGACACCCCTGCAATTCTGTCAGATAATATTCAGTTTCTTCCTGAAAATAATTGCAAACACAAATTCTTTGGTATTATTATCTTCAAGTAATTTGTCTTAAATGAAAAAACACAAAAGAGAATGAAGCAAAAAGCAAAACATTGATCATTTCACACAAAACTCCAAAAATGGGCCGGACAAAAGTATTGGCACCCTCAGCCTAATACTTGGTTGCACAACCTTTAGCCAAAATAACTGCGACCAACCGCTTCCGGTAACCATCAATGAGTTTCTTACATTGCTCTGCTGGAATTTTAGACCATTCTTCTTTGGCAAACTACTCCAGGTCCCTGACATTTGAAGGGTGCCTTCTCCAAACTGCCATTTTTAGATCTCTCCACAGGTGTTCTATGGGATTCAGGTCTGGACTCATTGCTGGCCACCTTAGAAGTCTCCAGTGCTTTCTCTCAAACCATTTTCTAGTGCTTTTTGAAGTGTGTTTTGGGTTATTGTCCTGCTGGAAGACCCATGACCTCTGAGGTAGACCCAGCTTTCTCACACTGGGCCCTAAATTATGCTGCAAAATTTGTTGGTAGTCTTCTGACTTCATAATGCCACGCACACGGTCAAGCAGTCCAGTGCCAGAGGCAGCAAAGCAACCCCAAAACATCAGGGAACCTCCGCCATGTTTGACTGTAGGGACCGTGTACTTTTCTTTGAATGCCTCTTTTTTCTCCTGTAAACTCTATGTTGATGCTTTTGCCCTAAAAGCTCTACTTTTGTCTCATCTGACCAGAGAACATTCTTCCAAAATGTTTTAGGCTTTTTCAGGTAAGTTTTGGCAAACTCCAGCCTGGCTTTTTTATGTCTCGGGGTAAGAAGTGGAGTCTTCCTGGGTCTCCTACCATACAGTCACTTTTCATTCAGATGCCGACGGATAGTACTGGTTGACACCGTTGTACTCTCGGACTGCAGGGCAGCTTGAACTTGTTTGGATGTTAGTGGCGGTTCTTTATCCAACATCCGCACAATCTTGCGTTGAAATCTCTTGTCAATTTTTCTTTTCCGTCCACATCTAGGGAGGTTATCCACAGTGCCATGGGCTTTAAACTTCTTGATGACACTGCGCACGGTAGACACAGGAACATTCAGGTCTTAGGAGATGGACATGTAGCCTTGAGATTGCTCATGCTTCCTTACAATTTGGTTTCTCAAGTCCTCAGACAGTTCTTTGGTCTTCTTTCTTTTCTCCATGCTCAATGTGGTACACACAAGGACACAGGACAGAGGTTGAGTCAACTTTAATCCATGTCAACTGGCTGCAAGTGTGATTTAGTTATTGCCAACACCTGTTAGGTGCCACAGGTAAGTTACAGGTGCTGTTAATTACACAAATTAGAGAAGCATCACATGATTTTTCGAACAGTGCCAATACTTTTGTCCACCCTCTTTGTTATGTTTGGTGTGGAATTATATCCAATTTGGCTTTAGGACAATTCTTTTTGTGTTTTTTCATTTAAGACAAATTAAATGAAGATAATAATACCAAAGAATTTGTGTTTGCAATCATTTTCAGGAAGAAACTGAGTATTATCTGACAGAATTGCAGGGGTGTCAATACATTTGGCCATGACTGTATATATATAAGTGGTGTAAACTAATCTTGGAGGTGCTCTCGTGCTCTGTAAACCAAATCATGCGTAGAGGCGCCGCCCTTTTTATCTTGAAGGTTTCCTGTCCTCAAAGGGCACATCCCCTCTCTCGGTCTTGTAATGGGTTCTGAAAAAACACATTACTGGTAAGTAATATACGTGTTTTCCTCGAACATGGAAGAACTACTAACAGTGACAAATGCAGTGGTGAAGCTCCTTCCTCATTTAAAGGGCATCGTATTTGAATAATGTCAGACAATCGGACAAAGATTGCATATGTCAACCATCGGGGGTACAAAATCTCGTCCCCTGATGTTGATGACAGAACAGTTCCTTCGATTCACTGAACAATATGAATTAACACTGACCACACTGCACATAAGATTGAAGGAAAACTAGAGAGCAGACTTCCTCAGTCAGAATACACTAAGGAAGGCTGGAATGGGAGCTGAAACCAATAGTAATCCAGCAAATTGTGGAATGCTGGGGACAGCCAGAAATAGACTTTTTTGCCAATGAGCAAAGCAAAAAACAGAGATTTTCTGCTCTCTAATTCTGAAGGAAAGTCCCTGTGCAGTGGATGCACTACACAATCCTTGGGACTTCAACCTAGCCTATGCCTTCCCCCCCGTTAATGTGTATTCCGGCAATATTGAAGATTCGGGAAGAGAGAGCAAGTGTTATTCTAATTGCTCCTTTTTGGCCCAAGAGACCATGGTTCACATGGATGAGGATGATGTCTGTGTCTGATCCTTGGATGCTCCCAAGATATCCCAGATCTCCTCAGGCAGGGCCCAGTTTGTCATCCTCCGAGGTCAGGCCTGCATTTGACGGCGTGGAGTTTGAAAGGTTGCTATTAATCCAAAAGGGCTTCATCCCGGCCTTAGTCTCTACCCTGCTTCAGAGCAGGAAACCAGTAATGACTAGAATATATGGTAGGACTTCGGCAAAATTCTTGTCTAGTTCAGGACAATCCTTAAAAGGAAAAAATCCAATAAAGGCCATATTATAGTTCCTTCAGAATGGAATAGAGATGGGCTTTTTCACCAGCACTCTTAAGGTGTAGGTGTCAGCTCTAGGAGCCTTACATAATTATAACCTAGCTGCAGATAGGTGGATACTTAGATTCATTACGGCATGTGATAGGTCTAGACTGATACCGACCCAAAGAATGCCTCCTTGGGATCTAAACCTGGTCTTGGAGGCGTTAAGGAGATCTCCCTTTGTGCCCTTAGACAAATTACCAGTCAAGATACTCACCCTAAAGGCTGTAATATTGGTGACCCTATGATCAGCCCGCAGGGTAGTGACTTATAGGCTCTATCAATTAACCATCAGTTTACACAGATCATGTATGATAGTTATATTGAGACCAGGCTCAGCATACCTTCCGAAAGTGGCATCTAAATTTCACAGGGGCCAAGTAATTGTTCTCCCCTCTTTCTTTAGCAATCCTAAAAATGCAGAGGAGCAGAGACTTCACACTTTAGATGTTAAACGGGTCTTGGTACAGTATTTAGCCATATCACAACAGTGAAGAAAGAGTGAATCCTTATTCATGTTGTTCCAAGGAGATAGGAAAGGCTTCAAAGTAACAAGGGCTACCATAGCTAGATGGATTGGGGACGCCATTAGCTTAGTCCACTACTCTTGTAATATCGAGAACTTGAAGGCTCATTCCACCTGAGCCATGGCAACTTCCTGGGCTGAGAAGGCGGAAGTGTTGATCGACAGGATGTGTAAGGCAGCAACATTGTCCTCTCCTTCTACATTCTATAAACATTACCAACTTAATCTGTATTCTTCTGATGACCTGTCCTTTGGAAGAAAGGTGTTACAAGTTGTGCTGTTATAGGCAAGGGGAAAAATATCAGTTACTTACCAATAACAGGATTTCACAGAGCCAATAACAGCACCGTTAAATTCCCTCCTTTTTTATCACTAGTTGGTGTGCGCTACATAGGGGTGTTTAAGGAGAAATGTGGATTAGTGATTGTTGTGTTAATAACTGTCTGGACGTCTTCTCATGTTCTAAAATGCAACTGATGTGGAGGCGAGGTAAAATCCTTTTATTCAGTAGGTTCTGTTTTGTGAGATGAGATGAACTTTTTGTTGGTATTATTTTTGCAAACATAACAATGGCTTTTTATTCCATATTTTGGAGGAGAATGAACAAACTGTTGAACACAGCTCCACTTGTTCATCATATGAGGTTTTCTATTAGACTGTGGACTGTCATTGTCTTGGTAAATAATTCAATATCTTTACATAACATGCTATTTTTATGGACAGTTTAATGAAAAATGTTAAAAAAAAGATCATGGATATTTTATTCAAATATAATTTGTTTTATTTTTGGCAGATGACTGTACCAGGAGATCAGAGGGACAGCTGACAACTTCAGTTTTTAAATCAGATGATGTTGAGATCCCACAGGACACAGTTGAAGTGAATTCCATTACTCCTGATATTCCATCATCCCTTCATAGCAAAAATCTGTCATGTGATATTTTGAAACAGGTTTTGTCTTCTGATTCATTGCCGACTATTGAGCAAAATCAAAGTCACAAAATAAGCATTAAAAAACAAATTGCTCCTAAAGCAAAGAAGCCATTTTCTCGTTCAGAATATGGAAATAGTCTTCCCCTTGAAAAGTCTTTCCTTAAACGTCAAAAAAAAAACACAGCAAAGAATAGATTTTCTTGTTCTATGTGTGGGAAATTTTTTAACCACAAATCAAATCTTGTTAGTCACCAGAGAACTCACACAGGGGAGAAACCTTTTTCATGTTCAGAATGTGGAAAATGTTTTATCCAAAAATCAAATCTTGTAAGTCACCAGCGAACTCACACAGGGGTGAAGCCTTTTTCATGTTCAGAATGTGGGAAATGTTTTTTATGGAAATCAAATTTTGTTAGTCACCAGCGAACTCACACAGGGGTGAAGCCTTTTTCATGTCCAGAATGTGGGAAATGTTTTTTATGGAAAGAGTATCTTGATAGGCACCAGAGAACTCACACAGGGGAGAAGCCTTTTTCATGTTCAGAATGTGGGAAATGTTTTAACCAGAAATCAAATCTTGCTAGTCACCAGCGAACACACACTGGGGAAAAGCCTTTTTCATGTTCAGAATGTGGGAAATGTTTTTTATGGAAATCAAATCTTGTTAGTCACCAGCGAACTCACACAGGAGGGAAGCCTTTTTCATGTTTAGAATGTGGGAAATGTTTTAACCAGAAATCAGATCTTGTTAATCACCAGATAATTCACACAGGAGTGAAAACATTTTCATGTTCAGAATGTGGGAAATGTTTTAGACAGAAATTAGGTCTTATCAAACATCAGAGAACTCACACAGGGGAGAAGCCTTTTTCATGTTCCGAATGTGGGAAATGTTTTTACTGGAAAGAGTATCTTGATAGGCACCAGAGAACTCACAAAGGGGAGAAGCCCTTTTCGTGTTCAGAATGTGGGAAATGTTTTATAGATAAATCAACTCTTGCTACACATAAGAGAACTCACATAAGGGAGAAGCCTTTTTCCTGTTCAGAATGTGGGAAATGTTTTAACTGGAAAGCGCATCTGGATAGACACTATAGAACCCATACAAGGGAGAAGCCTTTTTCCTGTTCAGAATGTGGAAAATGTTTTAACCTGAAAGGATATCTCGTTATACACCAAAGAACCCACACAGGGGTGAAGCCTTTTTCCTGTTCAGAATGTGGGAAATGTTTTATAGAGCACTCAAGTCTTATCAGACATCAGAGAACTCACACAGGAGAGAAGCCTTTTTCATGTTCAGAATGTGGGAAATGTTTTACACGGAAATCAACTCTTAATAAACATCAGAGAAGTCACACAGGGGAGAAGCCTTTTTCATGTTCTTAATGTAGGAAATATTTTACATGGAAATCAACTCAATAAATGTCAGAGAAGTCACACGGGAGAAGCCTTTCTCATGTTCAGAATGTTGGAAGTGTTTTAACTGAAAATTGTCTTCTTAAAGGGGTTGCCCACTACTAGGACAACCCTTTGTCATTCCACAGGTTTGGCCTTGATAAAATAAAAACACTCATTCTCACCTCCTGTGTTAATGCCATTCTATTGGCACTCGCTTTCCCAGGGCACATGTCAAGATGTTACATCACACAAGGCATGCTCCCAATCAGTGACGGTTTTGCTGTCCCCGCATTTAGCCATATTGAGCATCAACCGAAAGCCAGGGCTGTGACTACTCTCGGACTTCCACTTATTGTTCGATTTGTCTGAAGGTGGGAACAGTGATGCCAGCCCTGATTGGGCATAGTGCTCACATGATGTAACAACCTCACATGAACCCCAGGAATGCAAGAGTCAATACCACTGGAATGGCGGCATCATGGGCGGTGATTGGAAGTGTTTATATTTTAACAGGACCAAACATGAGGTATGATAAGGAGTTGTCCAAGTAAACATCAAAAATCCCACACAGAGAGGTCATTATCATACCTAGAGTGTGAAAAATGAATTACTGGTAAATCATATTTTGTTTACCATTAAAAATAACTGACAGGGAGAAACTGTATACAGTGCATTGCAAAAGTATTTGGCTACCTGGAACTTTTCAACCTTTTCCCACATATCATGCTTCAAGCATAAAGGTATCAAATGTAAATTATTGGTGAAAAATCAACAACAAGTGGAACACAATTGTGAAGTTGAACGAAATGTATTGATTATTTTAAATTTTTGTGGAAATTCAAAAACTGAAAAGTGGGGCGTGCAATATTATTCGGCCCCTTTAACTTTAATAGTTTGTTGCTCCACCTTTTGCTGCGATTACAGCTGCAAGTCACTTGGGGTATGTCTCTATCAGTTTTGTACATTGAGAGACTGAAATTCTTGCCCATTCTTCATTGGCAAACAGCTCGAGCTCAGTGAGGTTTGATGGAGATTGTTTGTGAACAGCTGTTTTCGGCTCTTTCCACAGATTCTCGATTGGATTCAGGCCTGGACTTTGACTTTGCCATTCTAACACCTGGATACGTTTATTTGTGAACCATTCCATTGCAGATTTTGCTTTATGTTTGGGATCATTGTCTTGTTGGAAGACAAATCTCCGTCCCAGTCTCAGGTCTTTTGCAGACTCCAACAGGTTTTCTTCAAGAATAGTCCTGTATTTGACTCCATCCATCTTCCTATCAAATTTAGCCATCTTCCGTGCCCCTGCTGAAGAAAAGCAGGCCCAAACCATGATGCTGCCACCACCATGTTTGACAGTGGGGATGGTGTGTTCAGGGTGATGAGCTGTGTTGCCTTTACGCCAAACATATCGTTTGGCATTGTTGCCAAAAAGTTCGATTTCGGTTTTATCTGACCAGAGCACCTTCTTCCACATGTTTCGTGTGTCTCCCAGGTGGCTTGTTGCAAACTTTAAACAACACTTTTTATGGATATCTTTGAGAAAAGGCTTTTTTCTTGCCACTTTTCCATAAAGTCCAGATTTGTGCAGTGTACGACTGATTGTTGTCCTATGGACAGATTATTCCACCACAGCTCTAGATCTCTGCAGTTCATCCATAGTGATCAATGGCCTCTTGGCTGCATCTCTGGCATATTTGGTAGTGTGGTATCTCCTTGCCAGGTGTCATATATCTGGGTGCTCCAAGTTTGGCCATTTTAGGCCGGTATTTCAGTGTTTTCCTGTGTCTCACTCTAGTTATATACATCACTATTTAGCATAAAAAAGAAAAACAATACAGGCCACATATTTGGCAGTGTGGTATCTCCCTGAAAGGCCTCATATATCTATGTGCCCTATTTTTGGGCATCTTATCCCAGTATTCCATTTTTTTCCTGTCTGTCACTCTAGTTATGTACAGTACTATTTTGCATTTTTATAAAAATAACAGGCCACATATTTGGCAGTGTGGTATCTCCGTGCCAGGCATCGTATATCTGCGTGCTCCAAGTTTGGCCATTTTAGGCCAGTATTCCAGTGTGTTCCTGTCTGTCACTCTTGTTATATGCAGCACTATTTAGCATAAAAAAGAAAAAAATACAGGCCACATATTTGGCAGTGTGGTATCTCCGTGCCAGCCCTCATATATCTGCGTGGTCCAAGTTTTGCCATTTTAGGCCGGTTATTCCAGGGTTTTCCTGTGTGTCACTAGTTATATTCAGCACTATTTTGCCTTTTAAAGAAAAAAAAGCCACATATTTGGCAGTGTGGTATCTCGGTGACAGGCCTCATTTATCTGAGCAAACAATTTGGCCATTTTAAGCCTACCTATTCTAGTGTTTTTACAGTCTGTTATCGTACTTATTGACACAAATTTGCTAAGCAAAAAAACATTTTTAACTACAGTCCAGATAGTTTAAAGTGTGGTTTTCCCGCACATGTATCACATAAAAGTTCACTCCCAATTCAGCAATTTGTAGTGAACATGTATAATATTCTAGTCCATTTACAATGGGCAAGGCACATGGAAAGGGAAGGGGAAGTGGACGTGATGGTGCATGCCAAGGCCGTGTGCAAGCTGAAATTGGTCCACCAAAAAAAACCCCAACTTCTCGCTAGACCTTAGTGTCCGAAGTCCTAGGGGACTGCAGTAATACAGCATTATTGGAGCCAGAGCAGTGTGAAAATGTTGTTGGTTGGATAGGGGCTAATACTTCCAGTTACCTATCCACCACCACCAGCACCCTGTCTTCCACACGGTCAAGTCTGAGTAGCCGTGAATCTGGACTGCATATTCCTCACCCTGATCCCCCTTCCTCCCACCATGCTGAGTGCCCTGAGACAACTTATCCCACACTCGTACACTCCGAAGAGATGTTCAGTTTTCCATTTGTAGATTTGTGCCTCTCGCCTGGTCCACTTAAAGCGGGGCAAGATGCACAAATATTTGAGCAGCCATGATCATAAGAGGTGGACGATGATGAGACACAATTACCGGAAAGTCAGGAGGAGGACCGGGGTGCAGAAGTGGAAGATGAGGTGGTGGATGATCTAGTAACTGACCCAACCTGGCAGGAGTTCATGCAGAGTGAGGACAGCAGCACACAGGGGGAGGGAGGTGTAGCATTCCTTCAGGCAGGAAGAAGCAGCATGGTGGCTGCAGAAAGAAGGCGTGCAACCATTTCCCATAATAACAACGTGACGGAAGTTGTCAGTCCAACTGTTAGGTCTTCCCGAGTCTGGTTATTTTTTAAAGACTCTGCCGATAACCCCAAACAGGCCATTTGCAACACCTATCACGCCAGCATCAGCAGGGGTAGCAAAACTACCAGCCTTACCACCACCAGCATGAGCAGGCACATCGTAGCATAGCACCCGACTTTGTGGGCCCAACCCCAGGCTCCAGGAACAGTATCTGCGGGTGACACCACTGCTTCTTCCACTGTTGTGCGTGCAAGCCAATCTCCTGTCCTCGGTGCATGCGAAGATGCCTCCTGCCCTGCAGATGCCTTTGCCGACAGTCAAATAGCGACATCATCAAGCACATCCATGTCCAGTTGTCCATACCCCAGTCATTGGAATGTAGCGGAAATACGCAGCCAACGCCCCAGAGGCCACTACTAAATTCACATTTCTCGTCTGCTTGCGCGCAAAATGTTGCCTTTTAGGCTCGTGAAGATGGAAGCTTTCTGAAACCTGATGGCGGCGGCTGTCCCAAGGTACTCGGTCCCCAGGCGCCACTATTTCTCCCGCTGTGACGTCCTGGCATTACACAAATACGTGTCCCACATCATTACTGTGCCCTCAACAATGCAGTTACTGGGAAAGTACACCTAACCACGGACATGTGGAGAAGTGCTTGTGGACAGGGACGGTACATCTCGCTGATGGCACACTGGGTTAACAGTGGAAGCCAGGACCCAGTCAGACCTTGGGATGGAACACGTCCTTCCGACGCCAAGGATTGCGGGCCCTATGTCAATCAGGGTTGCCCCCACTGTTTACAGCTCCTGCACCTCCTCTTCAGCCTCCATCTCCGAAATGAGCACATCAGTCAGAAGCTGGAAGCACTGCAGCACTGCCAAAGCCAAGCGGCAACAGGCTGTGCTGAAGCTAGTTTGCTTAGGTGACAAACCGCACAATGCTGCAGTTGACAGCTCTGAAAGAGCAGGCAGATGTGTGGCAGACACCGCTGAATCTCTAGCCAGGCATGGTCATGTGTGACAATGGCAGGAACCTGGTGGCGGCTCTGAGGTGAGGTGAAGTGACACACGTACCATGCCTGGCCCATGTACTTAACCTCGTTGTTCAATGTTTTCTAAAAAGCTTCCCGTAGCTGCCGGATCTGCTGGTGAAAATGTGCCGCCTGTGTGCCCATTTTAGAGTCAGCTACAACTTCAGCCGCCCTTGCCGTGCTTCAACAGCGATTGCAGATTCCGGCTCACCGACTGGTGTGTGATGTCCCCACGCATTGGAACTCTACTTCATATGTTGCAAAGGATTTGTGAGCCTGAGAGGGCAGTTGTTGAATACCAGCATCAACAAGGCCGTCGTTATTCAAGTTTGACTCCACACATAAGACCTCAGGAGTGGACATGGATGTCAGACATATGTAACATCCTCCAAAACTTTGAGGAGTCCACTAAGATGGTGAGCGGCAATGACTCCATAATTATCGTCACCATTCTGCTCATCTGCATTCTGAAAAGCTTTCTGCTCACGATGAAAGAGGATGCATTGCAGGCGGAGCACGAGGACATGGAGCAAGGAACCATACAGGGTGATTACTCACAGCCCAGCCTCATGTCATCCTAACGTGGACTGGTTGACAATGAGGAAGAGGAGGAAGAACAGGGGCTACTTTCATGCGCTATAGACGGTACTACAAGCACAACTGTCATACCGTCTGTTCAGCATGGATGGCCTGAAGACAGAGACGAGGACACCTTGGTCAGTCATCCTGTTGGTGAGGACATGGAAGGATTGCCTGTTACCAGTCTGGCATGCATGGCTGACTTTATGTTGCGCTGCCTTTCCCGTGAGCCTCGTATTGTAAAATTATTGGGTAACAGTCATTACTGGGTAGTGACACTTTTAGACCCACTCTACAAGGAGAACTTCCAGTCTCTTGTTCCAAAGGCAGACAGGTGTACTAAAATGGTGCAGTACCAGAGGGCCATTGTTGCACAATTATTTAAAAAATTTCCATCTCAAAACGCTGGCGGTAGACATAACAGTTCGTTGGACAACCAAGGAGTTGTCATGATCTGCTTAGTTTGTGGGATTAGGTAGTTCAGAGGTTAATCTGGACTGCCTCACTCTGAGATTCTGGGAGGCTTTTTATAGCCTCATTGTGGGCTCATTCCGCGTCGCTTATACTCAGACCCTTGGCCGAGTGTGTGTGACCCTGGTGTGCTTTGTCACTGTGATACTTTATGCTTGTTTGGTTTTGATCTGGTTCTGTTCCTGTTACGAGTTCTGCCTGTCCCTCTTGTACTGCGCTGTCCTCTCCGTGTATGACTCATTGCATATGACCTGACTATTCTCTGATTGCCCTTCTTGTACTGTGCAGCTATCTCCGAGAATGACTCATTGCTTACGGTCTGACTATTCTCTGCTCGCCCCTCTGGTACCACGCCGCCCTTTCCGTGTATGACCACCGTTTGTCTGACCCGAGTTCCACTCACCTCTACTTCAGGATTCCTGCCGTAGAATCCTACAGTCATCTCCAACAGTGGGACGCTAAGCCCCGCCCCCTGTGGTCACATGATCGTAGGTCCTTGTACTTCTTACTACCTTCAGCATCGCAGGTCCCCTCTGTCTGAACTTTCCCTGCAGTATCTGGCCCCAGGCCCCCCCCGCAGTGTGGGTGAGTCACCCTGCTCAGCCATGGCAGTTCGCAGGCGCTGACAGGATCCTGATAGGAGTACAGGCGAGAGAGACACAGCTCCAATCCAGCAGAGACAGGGGAACACTGGCAAAGTTCTAGGATAGTTTTCTCAGACCCTCCCATCGCCCCGAGGCGTGGGGTAATGCCACAAGGCATGGAATGTTTTATAATATGCTGAGGGAGTACCTTGCTGACTATACCAACTTCCTCCGTGATTCCTCTGTGCCTTTTAATTATTGGTTATCCAAGCTGGACACTTTGCATGAACTGGCTCTCTACGCCTTGGAGGTCCTAGCCTGCCCTGCCGCTAGCGTTTTGTCAGAGCAGGTTTTTAGTGCCGCTGGTGGAATTATCACGGATAAGCGCATTTGCCTGTCAATGGAAAATGCAGACAGGCTGACTCTTATAAATATGAACAAGGAATGGACTGGGCCAGACTTCTCGACACCACCAAATGATGACAGTGAAACATAACCTCCAATGTAGTGTCTTTTTGGGAGGTGTATTCCCATGCACCTCTTCACACCCACACATGGGTATACGCTTCCTGATTTTTGCTATTTGGTGTCTTCCTCCTCCTCATCATCCACCACTACTGAAACACCAGGGTGAACGTATTCCATCATGCTCCAACCACTCTATTTTTTGGCAAGGGTGTTATGATGCCTGTCACCAAATTTAAAAAAATATGTACCCCCAAGGGGAAATGTTTTTCAGCCCATACACTTAGTGTATGGGCATTACAAGTCTAGGAGACCCGCTCCTTTAAATTGAGCATATTTTTTAATCAAGCCTTCCTCTACGTCACATCATCCACCGCCACTAGATCACCGGGGTTAACTTGTTCCGTGCTGCTACAGCCAGTGTCGAATTCTTAACAAGGGTGGGTGGTTATGCTGGGCGTGAAATACTTGTTTTGAAAAAGGTTGAGGTGTACCCCACAGGGGAAAAAGTTTGCCAGCCAATACCCTTAGTGTATGGGCATTACAAGTCTATGAGACCCGCTCCTTTGTAATGGGAATTTTTTTTTTTATGAGGCCCTCCTCTATGTTTCTTCCAAGGGAGGATTGGGGTTGTTGGGGTGCATATGACTTGGTAGCAGGGCAGGCCTTGCAGCCAATGCATAAGAAAAGAGTATGGGAGTACAAAATGAATAATATGAAGTGGATTTTCCTTGTGGCCATCCAGTACATGGCTTGAAAAGCTTATTGGGGTGCATGTAACTTTGGGGCAGACCAGGTCTTGCATTTAATGCAACATTTTTTCAGGAAGCCCACCTGTACCTCTCATGAAAGGGGTATTGGGCTGCGTCATAATTCTTAGCAGCCCATCCACTCACTGCATAGACAATAAATGCATAGGAGACCCACTGTTTAATAATGGCCCTTTAACCCCTTCATGACCCAGCCTATTTTGACCTTAATGACCTGGCCATTTTTTGCAATTCTGACCAGTGTCCCTTTATGAGGTAATAACTCTGGAACGCTTCAACGCATCCTAGCGATTCTGAGATTGTTTTTTCGTGACATATTGGGCTTCATGTTAGTGGTAAATTTAGATCGATAATTTTTGCGTTTATTTGTGAAAAAATCAGAAATTTGGCGAAAATTTTGAAAATTTCGCAATTTTCAAATTTTGAATTTTTATTCTGTTAAACTAGAGAGTTATGTGACACAAAATAGTTACTAAATAACATTTCCCACATGTCTACTTTACATCAGCACAATTTTGGAAGCAAAATATTTTTTTGTTAGGAAGTTATAAGGGTTAAAAGTTGACCTGTGATTTCTCATTTTTACAACAAAATTTACAAAACCATTTTTTTTTAGGGACCACCTCACATTTGAAGTCACTTTGAGGGGTCTATATGGCAGAAAATACCCAAAAGTGACACCATTCTAAAAACTGCACCCCTCAAGCTACTCAAAACTACATTCAAGAAGATTATTAACCCTTTAGTTGTTTCACAGGAACTAAAGCAACATGGAAGGAAAAAAAGGACATTTTAATTTTTCCAACAAAAATTTTCTTTCAGCATCAATTTTTTCATTTTCACATGGGCAACAGGATAAAATGGATCCTAAAATTTGTTGGGCAATTTCCCCTGAGTACACCGATACCTTATATGTGGTCAAAAACCACTGTTTGGGCGCACGGCAGGGCTCAGAAGGGAAGGAGTGCCATTTGACTTTTTGAATGGAAAATATGCTGGAATATTTAACGCTTGCCATGTCGCGTTTGGAGAGTCACTGTGTGCCTAAACACTGGAGCTCCCCCACAAGTGACCCCATTTTGGAAACTAGACCCCCCAAGGAACTTATCTAGATGCATAGTGATCACTTTGAACCCCCAGGTGCTTCTCAAATTGATCCGTAAAAAAAAAAAAGTACTTTTTTTCACAAAAATTATCTTTTAGCCTCAGTTTTTTCATTTTCACATGGGCAGCAGGATAAAATGGATCCTAAAATTTGTTGGGCAATTTCTCCTGAGTACACCGATACCTCATATGTGGTCATAAACCACTGTTTGGGTGCACGGCAGGGCCCGGAAGGGAAGGAGCGCCATTTGACTTTTTGAATGGAAAATTAGCTCCAATCGTTATCGGACACCATGTCGCGTTTGGAGATCCCCTGTGTGCCTAAACATTGGAGCTCCCCCACAAGTGACACCATTTTGGAAACTAGACCCCTTAAGGAACTTATCTAGATGTGTAGTGAGCACTTTGAACCCCCAAGTGCTTCACAAAAGTTTATAACATAGAGGAGTGAAAATAAAAAATCATTTTTTTTCCTCAAAAATGATTTTTTAGCACGCTATTTTTTATTTTCACAAGGGTAACAGGAGAAATTGAACCAAAAAAGTTGTTGTCCAGATTGTCCTGAGTATGCTGGTACCCCATATGTGGGGGGGGCCACTGTTTGGGTGCACGGCAGGGCGCAGAAGGGAATGAGCGCCATTTGACTTTTTGAAATGAAAATTAGCTCCAATCGTTAGCGGACACCATGTCGTGTTTGGAGAGCCCCTGTGTGCCTAAACTTTGGAGCTCCCCCACAAATGACCCCATTTTGGAAACTAGACCCCCTAAGGAACTTATCTAGATGCATAGTGAGCACTTTGAACCCCCAGGTGATTCATAGAAGTTTATAATGCAGAGCAGTGAAAATAAAACTTTTTTTTTCCTAAAAAAAATTTTTTAGTTGGCAATTTTTTATTTTCACAAGGATACTAGGATAAATTGGACCCCAAAAGTTGTTGTCCAGTTTGTCCTGAGTACGCTGGTACCCCATATGTGGGGGGGAACCACTGTTTGGGCACACGTTAGGGCTCAGCAGGGAAGTAGTGACATTTTGAAATGCTGACTTTGATGGAATGGTCTGCGGGCGTCATGTTACATTTGCTGAGCCCCTGTGTGCCTAAACAGTAGAAACCCCCCACAAGTGACCCCATTTTGGAAACTAGACCCCCCAAGGAACTTATCTAGATGTGTGGTGAGCACCTTGAACCCCCAAGTGCTTCACAGAAGTTTATAATGCAGAGCCGTGAAAATAAAAAATCATTTTTTTTCCTCAAAAAATGAATTTTTAGCTCGCAATTTTTTATTTTCACAAGGGTAACAGGAGAAATTGGACCCCAAAAGTTGTTGTCCAGTTTGTCCTGAGTACGCTGATACCCCATATGTGGGGAGGGACCATTGTTTGGGCACACGTCGGGGCTCGGAAGGGAAGTAGTGACGTTTTTGAAATACCGACTTGATCGAATGGTCTGCGGGCATCATGTTACGTTTGCAGAGCCTCTGATGTGCCTAAACAGTGGAAACCCCCCACAAGTGACCCCATTTTGGAAACTAGACCACCAAGGAACTTATCTAGATGTGTGGTGAGCAGCACTTTGAACCCCCAAGTGCTTCACAGAAGTTTATAACGCAGAACCGTGAAAATAAAAAATCTTTTTTTTCCTCAAAAAATGATTTTTTAGCCCGCAATTTATTTTCACAAGGGTAACAGGAGAAATTGAACCCCAAAAGTTGTTGTCCAGTTTGTCCTGAGTACGCTGGTACCCCATATGTGGGGGGGAACCATTGTTTGGGCACACGTCAAGGCTCGGAATGGAAGTAGTGACGTTTTGAAATGCAGACTTTGATGGAATAGTCTGCGGGCGTTGTTACGTTTGCAGAGCCCCTAGATGTGCCTAAACAGTGGAAACCCCCCACAAGTGACCCCATTTTGGAAACTAGACCTTCCAAGGAACGTATGTAAGATGTGTTGTGAGCACTTTGAACCCCCAAGTGCTTCACAGAAGTTTATAATGCAGAGATGTGAAAATGAAAAAATCATTTTTTTCCACAAAAATAATTTTTTAGCGTCCAATTTTTTATTTTCCCAAGGGTAACACGAGAAATTAGTCCCCAAAAGTTGTTGTGCAATTTTTCCTGAGTACGCTGATACCTCATATGTTGGGGTAAACCACTGTTTGGGCACACGTCAGGGCTTGGAAGGGAGGGAGCACCGTTTGACTTTTTGAACGCAAAATTGGCTGGAATCAATGGTTGCACCATGTCGCGTTTGGCGACCCCCTGATGTGCCTAAACAGTGGAAACCCCTCAATTCTAACTCCAACCCTAACCCCAACACACCCCTAACCACAGCCCTAACCCCAGCACATCCCTAACCCTAACACATCCCTAACCACAAGCCTAACCCTCATTCCAACGCTAACCCTAATTCCAACCCTAACCCTAATTCTAACCCTAATTCCAACCCTAACCCTAATTCCAACCCTAACCCTCTTTCCAACCCTAACCCTCTTTCCAATCCTAACCCTAACCCTCTTTCCAACCCTAACCCTCTTTCCAACCCTAACCCTCTTTCCAACCCTAACCCTAACCCTCTTTCCAACCCTAACCCTAACCCTCTTTCCAACCCTAACCCTCTTTTCAACCCTAACCCTAACCCTCTTTTCAACCCTAACCCTAATGGAAAAATAAAAATATTTTCTTTATTTTATTAGTTGTGCCTACCTATGGGGGTGATAATCGGGGGGTTTATTTACTTTTTCTTTCATTTTGATCACTGTGAGAGTGATCAAAATGAAAGAATGGAATCTGCAGCCAGCAGATTCGGGCGGGCGCACTGCGCATGCGCCCGCCATTTTCTAAGATGGCGGCGCCCATGAACCGGACCCGCCGGACACCGGGAGCGACAGGGGGACTTAGAAGGTGCCGGGGGAGGTGAGAGGGGGTTATCGGAATCTGGCGGGGAGCAGAGGGAATGGGAGGGGGGCAGATGTTGACAGCGGCGGCAGATCGCCGCTGTCATTCAGTTGCGGGGGGGGGCAATCGCCGGTGGGGGGGGTGGAATCGGTGTCTCCAGCCATGTCCGATGCTACAGCAGCATCGTCCATGGCTGGATTGTAATATTTCATCAATTTTCATTGATGAAATATTACTATCGCTCTGATTGGCTGTTTCACTTTTAACAGCCAATCAGAGCGATCGTAGCCACGTGGGGGCGAAGCCACTCCCCCTGTGGCGAAGAACAAAGCCCCCTGTATCTGCGGGTCGGGTGACCTTTCAGTGACCTAGGTCACCCGACCCGCAGGGGGGCTTTAAAGTCATGACGCCACATAGGCGTCATGGGTCGTTCTGGCACGACTTTTCATGACGCCTACGTGGCGTCAAAGGTCGTGAAGGGGTTAAGAAGATTAATGCTGCCTGATGCCCCTGGAAAAATAGTCTCTGTGACTTTAAGAGTCCCTCTTTCATAAATGAAACAAGATGTGTCTGCTTATATGTCATACACCACATGGCCAGCTAGGGTTGTTAAATGCTACAATGACATTTCCCAGTGAATGCATTTGTGTTGGTTGAAAGCAATGCTAAAGTTGCAAAACGCCTCAAAAACGATGTGTGTGAACATAGCCCAAGGAACATTTTTGTTTTGGGTTAATTATTTTGGCTTAGATAAAAGTCATTAACCTGGAAAGGATGTTCCTTAACATATTTCCCAGCAAAATCCATTTTGGTTTTGTGTTTGTAGGTTCTTTGGTGCGCCTGTAAAAGGGCGTGAAACTCTGACAACATTGTTTAGAGCTGTGACCTAACAGTGAGAAATGCTTCCAGGGGCGATCCCCATGATGTCCCCGTTTGATTTGAGCAGTGTTTCCATCATTTTCTGACGTTTTTAGACCTTGAAAGGACCCCTGGGGGGATCACGGTAAAAATGCTCGGGTCTCCATAGACTTACATTGGGCTCATTGTTCTGTCCGAGTACCTGAGTATTCCAATTTGCTCAACCCGAGCAACGAACACCTGAGCATTTTAGTGCTCGCTCATCACTAATAGATAGATTAAAAGCCGGCAAATGATCTGCCACGTACAGTATAATTAAGAGACCACTGCACAGTTTCATAAAAATCAGCTTTTCTACATGTCTGACAGCCATTCCATTCCTGTGTGAGTTGAATTCCAGAGTACACCTTATTCTACTTAATGTGCTTCTGATTATTTGATCACTAAATCTTATTTAACGAAGGAAAGTATAAAAAGCCCTGCTGTGGTGTTCACAATCCTCTTGTAATAGGACAAGCTCAATCGCAAAACAAGTGCTAGTAATATCGTAAAAGTAATAGGAATAAAAAAATAACTTTTAAACCATGCCAAAGGAGTTGAAAAGAAAAGTCTTGAGTGAGGAAAAGAAGGTCTCAATTCTGGGTTTACTAGCAGAGGGATACAGTGAGCGACATGTTGCCTCCATCCATAAAATTTCTAAGACAGCAGTCCATTACACCAAGGTCAAGCAGCAGATATTGGGGACAACAAAGCTACAAGACCGGCAGAGGGCGAAAACTACTTTCCACTGACTGGGATGATCGTCATCTTATTGAAATGTCACTCTGCAACCGCAGGATGACATCAAGTGACCTAAAAAAGGAATGGCAAATGGCAGCTGGGGTGAAGTGCACAGCAAGAACAGTTCGTTACAGGCTCCTAGAGGCAGGGCTCAAGTCATGTAAAGCTAGAAAAAAGCCTTTCATCAATGAGAGGCAAAGGAGAACCAGGCTGAAGTTTGCCAAAGACCTTAAGGATTGGACCAAAGAGAACTGGAGTAAGGTAATCTTATTTGATGAGTCTAATTTTCACCTAGTCATCTATTGGTTAGAGGGAGACCTGGAGAGGCGTACAAGCCAGTGTCTTCCACCCACTGTGAAATTTGGTGGAGGATCGGTGATGATCTGGGGAAGCTTCAGCAAGGCTGGAATTGGGCAGGTTAATCTTTGCGAACAAGGTTATCCTAGAAAAACCATTGATTCCTTCTGCTTAGGCAATGTTCTCCAACTCTGAGAACTGTTTTTTCCTGCAGGACAATGCGCCATGCCACACAGCTAGGAAAATCAATGTGTGGATGAAGGACCACCACATCAAATTCCTGTCATGGCCAGCCCAATCTCCAGACCTGAACCCCAATGAAAACCTCTGGAATGTAATCAAGAGGAAAAATAGTCACAAGCCATTAAAAAGAACTGCTTAAATTTGTATACCAGGAGAGGCATAAGGTCACCCAAAAGCAGTGTGAAAGACTGGTGGAAAGCATTCCAAGACGCATTAAAGCTGTGATTAAAAATCATGGTTATTCCACAAAATATTGATTTCTGAACTCTTCCTGAGTTAAAATATTAGTATTGTCGTTTCTAAATACCGTATATACTCGTGTATAAGCCAAGATTTTCAGCCCATTTTTTGGGGCTGAAAGTCCCCCTCTCGGCTTATACGCGAGTCATATACCGGGGGGGGAGGGGGAGCGGGGAGGTCAGAGACCATACTCACCTCTCCTGGCACTTCTCTGCAGCCTCTGCGTCTCCCTCTGCCGTCTGCTTCCTGCATTCAGCGGTCACGTGGTACCGCTCATTAAACTCATGAATATGCACATATTTAATGAGCGGTACCACGTGACCAGCTGAATGCAGTTAGCAGATGGCAGAGGGAGAAGCAGGGGCTGCCACTGCAGAGAAGACCTTGCGGCTAGGAGGGGTGAGCATGACGGGGCAGAGTGGTATTCACCTGTCCCCATTCCAAGCCGTGCACCCCTGTGTCTCCGGGTCCTCCTGCTGTGATGGCAGAGGGCGCGATGACGTAGTCAGTGCGCGCCCTCTGCTGTCAATGCAGAGATCCGGGAGACACAGCGGTGCACGGCTTGGAATGGGGACAGGTGAATATCGCCACTGCCAGGGGCTCAGAACACCGGCACCTAGCCCTCAGCGACAGAGATATGTCATTATTTTTTTTTATTGCAGCAGCAGCAAATAAGGGGTATTTATGGAGCATCTTATGGGGCAGCATTAACCCTTGTGGAGCAGCATATGGGGGTATTTATGGGGCAGCATTAACCCTTATGGAGCAGCATATGGGGGTATTTATGGGGCAGCATTAACCCTTGTGGAGCAGCATTAACCCTTGTGCAGCAGCATATGGGGGGGTTTATTTATGGAGCATCTTCTCGGACCACCATTTAACCGTAGGCTTATACGTGAGTCAATAAGTTTTCCCAGTTTTTTGTGGCAAAATTAGGGGGGTCTGCTTATACACGAGTATATAAGGTAATTATGAACTTGTTTTCTTAGCATAATTTGAGCTCTGCAAGCACTGCATTATTTTGTTATTTTGACCATTTGTCATTTTCTGAAAATAGATACAAAATTTAGTGCTTGGAAATTCTATATCTATACCACCTATATCATATAGATAGCACTATCACTCCATTTTACTTATGCCCCCTTTGAACAAGCGGTTTTAAGTGAAACGCGCGTCGTGGTTCATTTCCCAGCAACACCACCAGGTAATACTTATCATTCAGCAGCAATTTTTGCACAGCATATTTTCTCTGGCAGTATACTACAGCGCTTTGCACTATTTTGTACTTTATTCTTTGGACATTGGTTCAGCTACATGGGCTGCACACACATGTGTATACATATATTTACAGCACTTTAGCACGTTGCACCTCTCCCTGTACCACGCTAATATCTGGTCACATTGCTGCTATTGTGTTTTTTAGTCCAGTCTTGCACCCTTATTGGTTCTATAACCCACATGGGTATTACAATTTAACAGATTGGGTATTTGCTTCTGGTCTTTAAACCATATATTACAATATATACCTGGTTCACATGATTTTATTTGTGTTGCTTGGAGATCACTCTGCCTTGTTCTACACAATCCTGTCTAATTTTGGTGTAATTTAAAAAATAATTTTGTTAATAAACTACTTATATTTTACGCTTGTCTGGCACTTCCCTTTTCTTGGGTTTATTAATTAAATACATGTCCAGTAAGTTACACGCACGCTGTACTAATTGTATTTGTCACAAACATGTATATATCTACCTATTCTGTCTGTATTTACTGTATGTAAACCACTTCTATCCTGTCGGCTCCTGCTGTGATTTTACTCTACGGTGGCTGCTTTATTACCAGCTTTTCTTCTATCTATGTAATATAAATACATTTGTGTGTGTGTCACTAACATATATGTATTCTATGTGTATATATCTATTCTATTCTAACCTGTCAGTGTGATTTTACTGTAGCCGCTTATGAATTGCCGGCCTTTCAAAGACACTGGTGTGTAAAAATCGGACAGCACTCGGATGCTACATATAATTATTACATTAACGTTTTAGTACTTTGAAACATTATTACTTTTGCAAATATAAAGATGCAGAATATTTTGTCATGCCAATTTTCTGATATGTATTTACTGGAAACTTGGTAACAATTGAAATAAAACATGTCTAAATGCTATTGTGAATAATAAACAGTTACAGAAATTGCACTACAACATTTGCTCCTCATTCATTGACAACTTGTTTTTTTGCTTGTCTCTTGTACTCCTGCATTGGATCATCACTTACATTTCTCCAACAGTAATCTGCAAGCATTGACGGATTCTATTTTCCTTTATATTTTTTCTCCACAGCCGCAATAACTTGGTGAAATCTCTTGTCGTGCTCGTCGCTCATTGTTCCGCAGTTTGTCGGAAAGAAAGTCTTGATGTGAATGTAAGAACTGAATCTTGAAGGACATGTTACAGCCAAGATCCTTATGTTTTGAGATTTTTAACCAACTCTTCATGGTTATTTGCTCTTGAGTTTCCAAAAATGAGTTGTCACTAATGTCAATGCTACCTATGCAGCCTTTTTTGCCCTACAACAAATGGAGAAACTCCTTATCATGAAGAAGCTTATGAATCTGAGGTCTAAAAAATCTCCTTTCTTCATCTTTTCTTCACTTAACCTTGGAAATTTATCAATGAGATACTTGACTGCTTTTGTATTTTTATCCATTGCCTTTGCAAAGTTCTTCATTAGGCCCAGCTTGATATGCAATGGTGGTAACAAAATCTTATGTGGGTGAAGTGGATATTGGAGAGGCCAGTGTCTTTATTGTAGTGATATTCTCTTGCACTACTATCCCACTCACACAGAAAGCAGCAGTACTTTGTGTATCCACCCTGGAAACCAAGTAAGAGGGCAACCACCTTGACGGCATGTGAGAACAAGCAAAAAGAGAAGCTCCTGCCAAACATTTAGCAATTTATCCAGGACCTGAAGATCATCCTGAAAATCACCATACATCTACCGGATAACTTTTAAGTGCGGAGGTACTTTGCTCCAGAGTAAAAATAGATAGAAAATTCTTACAATTTGAGAGTCCTCAGTGGTTGATAACTTTTAATGGCTAACTGAAAATATGGTAACAAATTGCAAGCATTCGAGATAACTCGGGTCTCTCCATTAGGCAAAGACTAATGCAAAATCTGAAGAGTCACATATTCATGGACAAGAGGACACAAGAAAAATACAATAGATAAGTGACGTGAAGCAGAACTGTCAATATGGGAAGGGGAGAAAACAGCTTTGGCCATAAATGTTGGAGCAGTCCATAGATAAGGAGTGTGAAAGTTTTATTGTCCTGTGACAGGTTTGGAACATGACTTTAATGCCCTCAAATGACCTGAGGAGCATATTCATTAGTTGATGTAGAAAAACATAAATTCATGTGACATACTCATTCCTGAGTGTGTCAATGGTTGTCAAAGGTTTATACTCCTAATTTTTTCTCTCTCTTAGATTTAAAGTTACTTTTGAAATACAAGTAATTTCATGTCCAGGGTGCTTTGATCAGGAATACAAAAATGTTTGGACACAGGAAGACCTATTCTTTTTTCCTTTTATTGTGTGGCAATGAGAATTCAACCTTGTTCTAAGTTTTTGCCCTGTCTCCCCTACACACAGACCCCCAACTGGGCATTTGGTACATATAATTAAGTACAGTACATTAGATGCGATGCAGCTGAAAGTACCTGGGATTTTGTAGTCCTGATTAGAGATGCGCGAATATTTCAATGTTCGGTTCGGATTATGATCATCGAATTTGCAATTTTCGCCTATTAATTTGTTGAATATTTGCCGAACATAACCGAATGCCATTCAGCTCAATGGGAGGCAAAAACATGCACAATACCTTATAACGGCCCCAAATGCTGGCAAAACACATCAGATGAGGGGCAGATACCAGGAAAGTGGCCTCAATTCAACCACAGTGTCACGCTCACACCCTGACTGGTGCACGTGAGCCAGGGGGTTGTGGCCCTACTGTGCCACAGACTAGACTACCCTAGAAGGGGCGTGACTAGGACAGCTGCCTTGGTTTTCACTGGAGCCTCTGATGGTGAAGTCAGGCTTGTGGGGCAGGCAGCTGTCAGGTGCCACTCAAGGGTGGTGTCTGGCTGTGGCTGCTGATCCCACTTGGGAAGACGGTGGCGCGGCTGAGACTCAGGCAGGCACGGCTGAGACATAGGGCAGGCAGGCACAGCTGAGACATAGGGCAGGCAGGCATGGCTAAGACAGGGCAGGCGAGCATGGCTGTGACACAGGACAGGCGGGCATGGCTGAGTAACAGGGCAGGCAGACACGGTTGAGACACAGGGCAGGTGTGCACGGCTGAGACACAGGGCAGGCGGGCACGGCTGAGAAATGGGGCAAGTAGGGATGGCTGAGACACAGGGCAGGCATGGCTGAGATACGGGACAAGCAGGTGTGGTAAATGAAGGAATAGGTAGAGACCTGTTCACACCGCGGGTGCTAGTACTGGTATAGACAGGAAAGAGTGGAGTATGATGGAACAGGTTTGGACCTGTTTACACAGGAGAAACAAGTACGGGTACTGACAGGAAAGAGTGGAGAATTAAGGAACAGGTCTGGACCTGTTCACACAGGAGGGGAACCGCAAGGCTGTGGTGAAGAGCTGCAGAGCAGCAAGAGGTTCTGCAGCAGCAGAACCAGAACCAAGCAGAACCACAAGAGTACGGAGCACAGGCAGAGACTACAGAGCAGGCAGAGTCGCATGAGAGTGGAGCACGAGCAGAGCTGCAAGACTGCGGAGAAGAGTAGTAGAGCAGCAAGAGGTTCTGCAGCAGCAGAACCAGAACCAAGCAGAACCGCAAGAGTATGGAGCATAGGCAGAGCCTAAAGAGTACATAGCAGGCAGAGCCGCAAGAGAGCGGAACATAAGCAGACAGGGAGGACACAAGGAAAGACACAGCAGGTTAAGAAGCCAAAGACAAGGAGACCGGCAGACAGAGGTAGGACAGAGTTCAGACAGGGTAACAATACGAGACATGGTACAGGGCCAAGGAAACAAGGACCAGAGAATACACAGGTACAAAGCAAGGCTAGAACAAAGACAGAGACCAGGATATTCTGCGACCAGGAGGACAGACAGACAAGTACCAAGCAAAGCAAGGAGTAAAGCCTCCAGAGAAGGAGGAACACAGGGCAAGACCTGGCAGCTGAGTAGTAAGACACTATCTGAGTAAACACATTGCACAGGCAAGATCCACAGGGTGGAGCCGTCCTAAATACTAGAGGGCTCTTGGTAATTGGTCAGGGACACATTAGACATGTGCACCCTGACTCCATAAGAACCAGAGAGTTCTGGCGCCACCTCCCTATGCACACAGCCAGGAAACATGCACAGAGCAGATAGTAGACAAGAAGCACACATGGAGCTGGCAGCAGACAGAAATCACAGCATGGCCTGGAGCAGTGAGTAAGTTGGTGTGTGGGGGATGGGAGGCCATGCAGCGATGCCAGCAGGGTTGTTACACACAGTTTATATTTTAGCATGGAACTGCAGCAATCAGCCAGGCATGAGGTATTGGGATCTGGGACAGTATTTACAGCTTTCAATTGAACATCAGAGTAAGATGAGGTGGGTGAGGGATCGGTTTAGGCCCCCTTTGCTGGGAGCCCTGATACCACATGCAACACCTCTACCTGCTTTCATGCTGAGTCACTCTCAGGTGGCACAAATATCAGTTTTGTCAGAAAAATTTAAGGATAGTAACACGGGTAGTTGAGTCCAAGGAAGTCGAGGCTTGTCGGTGTCAGGGACCTACTGCTACAGGCAACATGCATTAAGGAGACCCAATCAGGAGTGTTCACATTTCCAAAAATTATTGGCAGACACCACCAAAGTGGAATCAATTTCACTATGTAAAAATAGTATAATAGGGACCGACAGGTCTTCCACTACACCCAATCCAACAGATGGATACCCAAACAGGAGTGTTCACATTTAACCCCTTAGTGACAGAGCCAGTTTGCAGCTTAATTACAAGGCTAATTTTTACAATTCTGACCACTGTCACCTTATGAGGATATAACTCTAGAACGCTTTAATAGATCCCGCTGATTCTGAGATTGTTTTTTTGTGATGTATTGTACTTCATGTTAGTGGTAAAATTTCTTCGATATGTCTTGTGTTTATTTATTAAAAAAAACAAATGTGGCAAAAATTTTAAAAATTTAAATTTTTATGCCCTTAAATCAGAGAGATGTGTCACACAAATTTCTTAATAAATAACATTTCCCACATGTCTACTTTACACCAGCACAATTTTGGAAGCAAAATTTTTTTTTGTTAGGAAGTTATAAGGGTTAAAAGTTGACCAGCGATTTCTAATTTTTACAACAAAATTTACAAAACCATTTTTTTAGGAACCACATCATATTTAAAGTCATTTTGAGGGGTGTACATGACAGAAAATACTCAAAAGTGACACCGTTCTAAAAACTGCACCCCTCAAGGTGCTCAAAACCACATTCAAGAAGTTTATTAACCCTTTACGTACTTCACAGGAACTAAAGCAAAGTGGAAGGAAAAAATGAACTTTTTTGCAAAAATTTACTTCAGAACCAATTTTTTTTTATTTTCACAAGTGTTAAGAGAAAATGAACCACAGAATTTGTTCTGCAATTTCTCCTGAATACGCCGATACCCCATATTTGGTGGTAAACAGCGCACGGCAGAGCTCGCAAGGGAAGGAGCGCCGTTTGACTTTTTCAATGCAGAATTGGCTGGAAATGAGATTGGACGCCATGTCGCGTTTAGAGAGCCCCTGATGTTCCTAAACAGTGGAAACCCTCAACAAGTGACCCCATTTTGGAACCTAGACCCCTTAAAGAACTTATCTAGATGTGTGGTGAGCACTTTGAACCCTCAAGCGCTACACAGAAGTTTATAAGGGGGAGCCGTGAAAATAAAGTCTTTTTTTTTTCCACAAAAGTGATTTTTTTTAGCCCCCAATTTTTAGATCCCCAAAGTTGGTACATAGTGGAAACCCCTCAATTTTGCTCCAATCCTAACCCCAACACACCCCTAACCCTAATCCCAACCATAATCCCTAATCCTAATTCACCCTAAATATTTTCTTTATTTCATTATGTTTGCCTAACTAAGGGGGTGATAGCAGGGAGTTATTTACTATTTTTTTTATTTTGATCACTATGATAGTTTATCATAGTGATCAAAATGAATGAATGGAATCTGCCAGCCGGAGCCTGCAGATTCCCGGCGGGCGCACTGCGCATGCGCCCGCCATTTTCTCAGGATCCAAGATGGCGGCGGGACGCAGGACCACCGGGAGGGGACCCTGGACCACGGAGAGGTACCGGGGGATCGGGGACCCTCTTTCTCTCCTCTGATGTGCGATCACATTAGAGGAAAGAGAAATTAAATGCAAAATCGCTGCTTTTTTTTGCGGTCGCCGTTATAGGGTTGAATAACAGTGATCGGAAAAGCGGGGTTGGCAAAAACCGACTCGATTCATGTTCTCTGGGGTCTTGGCTACCCCCTGCAGCTGAGATCCCGGAGAAAATTCGACACTGGAGGGCGCTACTTACTTACTCGACAGCGCCGTGAATTCACGGCGCTGTGGTTTAAGTACCCTTAATTACCGCCATTAAAAGGCGTATCAGCGGTCGTTAAGGGGTTAAACAAATAAGGGCCTTACACCACAAAAGTGGCATCAATTTCACAAGTGTAGAAACAGTATAATTGGGACCAACAGGTCTTCCACTACACCCAATCCAGCAGACGGACACCCAACCAGTGGCATAAGGTCACCCAAAAGCAGTGTGAAAGACTGGTGGAAAACATGCCAAGACGCATGAAAGCTGTGATTAACAATCATGGTTATTCCACAAAATATTGATTTCTGAACTCTTCCTGAGTTAAAACATTAGTATTGTTGTTTCTAAATGATTATGAACTTGTTTTCTTAGCATTATTTGAGGTCTGAAAGCACGGCATTTTTATGTTATTTTGACCATTTCTCATTTTTTGAAAATAACTACAAAATTTAGTGCTTGGAAATTCGGAGACATGTTGTCAGTAGTTTATAGAATAAAAGAGCAATTTACATTTTACTCCAAAATATAAAGAGAAAAATCAGAGAAACTGGACATTTTGCAGTGGTCTCTTAATTTTTGCCAGAGTTGTATTTTGGTGATAGGTTTGTGTGCACCAGTAATTTAGATTGATCAATAAAGGTTTTTTATATATATATATATATATATATATATATATATATATATATATATATATATATATATATATATATAATATTATTGGGGTCCTTGTCTGTGAGCCAATTGATTTTTTTACTCCAAGGTTTATTTTTTTTGCTGTGAATTAGTTTAATCCGGACCTAGACATAAATGTCACTGCCGACATATTCACCAAAGTCCTCCTGACTCCAGAAGAAAGGAGCGAATGTATCAGTAGGAAAACTCTAATAGCATTAGGGTTACCGGCACCAGCTCCACCGGACTCCGGGGTTATGGGCAGAGAGATTCTGAGAGGAAAGCCGTGATTTGGGGAAGATGATAGAAGGTGTCCCCTTATATAAGCCTCTATTGGTGATGAGCACAGATCGGAGGTTTCAGCAATTATGGCTCAGACTCCAAGTGGAAATGGGAGACTGTTTTCCCTTGATGCTCCAGGAGGTTCTGGGAAAACATTCTGCATTAATCTGCTGCTCGCAGAAATTCTCTCAATCACTAACATTACTCCGACCGCTGCATCGTCTGGGATTGTGGCCGCTAAGGCTTCTTTCACACATCCGGCTTTGTGTTTTAAAGAGCAGCGCGAGACTCAGAGTCTCCGCGCATGCGCTCTGAGAAAAACCGGTCCGGCGCTGTCAAAAAACGTTGCAGCGAACGTTTTTTGCAGACGCCGGACGGCTGCTTTTTGCCGTATCCAGCAAAAACCGGATGCGCCGCATACCCATCCGGCACGGTGCGGCGACAATACAACTCTATGGGACAAAACCGGATCCGGTACCGGATGTGTGAAAGCAGCCTAAGATGGAGGCTGCACGGCTCATTCAGCACTAGGATCACCCCTGAATCTAGCGCTCATGGAAACTCCCGTCTGTAATATCACTAAGATCCTTTAAATATCTGGAAAGATCCAATCACTTAATGGGGGGAATTGTTCTACTCTTTACAATGTTACCTGTTCTTAAGGGAGCAACAGCAGCAGACGACCGAATACCTGTCAGCAGAGCAGAGTCCTGCATACACTGAGGCCCCGATCATGTGACCCCTGACTCCTCCCCTCCTGTGACCTCATCACAGGTCCTGTGCGCACACGCACAGAGCAGCCATATATGTGGAGTGCGGGTGGAGGTAGGTGCTGAGGATTCCCCATTACATTAACCCCTTCAGCACTGAGGAGACGCTTTTGAAGTCTCTGTGTGGTGTGAACAGTGACGTAACAGCTGTGGACAGAATGCGGCTTCGCCGGTTCCCGGCTCCACATTAGACCCATTCAGACAACTGCAGGATGAGAGGACAGAAGCCCAGAGAAGTTTCTCCCACAATGTGATTCTTTCTCTCCTCGCTCCGCTCCAGCACAGTAATGTAGACACTAGTGATGAGGGAGCCGCTCTCCACTACTCCATCAGGCATCGGGAGCGCGGACAAGCTTGTTACTCGATTACCACAGGTGATGGAGCGCCGTGCTCGAGTGCCCAGCCAGTAACCATGCGGGGATTGCCCCCATACACGGTGATGCTGGGGCCATGGTGGTTCCTGACATACTGTGACTGTCCGGCCTCATCACGTTATCGGGTTTATAGAAGACCCAGTGTCGCGATGCTCGGCACACCGTCCTCAGGAGGCCGCTCAGGGACAGTGGTTATAGGAGGGAGCGCTTAGATTATTGTCAGCCCCCTAAGTATTATAAAGTTGTATCCTTTAGTGTCTTCCATGTGGCCCTGTAGGGAGTATTTAACCCCTTCACCCCGAACCCTGTTTTCACCTTCCTGACCGGGCCAATATTTTCATTTCTGACCACTGTCCCTTTATGAGGTAATAACTCTGGACGCTTCAATGGATCCCACTGATTCCGAGAGAGTTTTCTCGTGACATATTGTACTTTATGATAGTGGTAGCATTTCTTTAATATAACTTACATTTATTTGTGAAAAAATCAGAAATTAGGCAAAAATTTTGAAAATTTAGCAATTTTCAAACTTTTAATTTTTATGCGCTTAAATCAGAGAGATAACTACAAAGTAGTTGATATGTAACATTTCCTACATGTTTACTTTACGTCAGAACAATTTTGGAAACAAAATTTTTTTTGTTAAGAAATTATAAGGGTTAAAAGTTGACCAGCAATTTCTCATTTTTACAACAAAATTTACAAAACCATTTTTTTTAGGGACCACCTCACATTTGAAGTCACTTTGAGGGGCTTATATGACATAAAGTACCCAAAAGTGACACCGTTCTAAATACTGCACCCGTCAAGGTGCTCAAAACCACATTCTAGAAGTTTATTAACCCTTTAAGTGCTTCACAAGAACTGAAGCAAGATGGAAGGAAAAAAATGAACATTTAACTTTTTAGTCACAAAAATTATTTTTAGCCCCAATTTTTTTTATTTTCATAAGGGTAACAGGAAAAAATAGACCACAAGAGATGTTGTGCCATTTCTCCTGAGTATGCCGATACCCCATATGTGGGAGAAAACTACTATTTGGGTGCATGGCAGGTCTCAGAAGGGAAGGAGCGCCGTTTGACTTTTTGAATGCAAAATTGCCTGAAATTGAGATCAGACGCCATGCCATGTTTGGAGAGCCCCTAATGTGCCTATACAGTTGAAACCCCCCACAAGTGATCCCATTTTGGAAAACAGATCCCTCAAGAAACTTATCTAGATGTGTGGTGAGCACTTTGAACCTTCAAGTGCTTCACAAAAGTTTATAACGGTGAGCCGTGAAAATAAAAAATCATTTTTTTTCCTCAAAAATGATTTTTTAGCCCGCTATTTTTTATTTTCCCAAGGGTAACAGGAGAAATTGGACCACAAAAGTTGTTGTGCGATTTGTCCTGAGTACGCTGATACCCCATATGTGGGGGGGAACCACTGTTTGGGCGCAAGGTGCTTCTCAGAATTTTATAACAAAAAGCCGTGAAAATAGAAAATCCCTTTTTTTCCACCAAAAATATTTTTTTGCCCCGATTTTTTGCTTTTCCCTAGGGTAACAGGAGAAAATGTAAGGACTCAGAAGGGAAGGAGTGGCGTTTTGGAATTGATGGAGTGATCTGCGCGCATCCTGTCACGTTTGCAGAGCCATTGACGTGCCTAAACAGTGGAAATCCCCCACAAGTTACCCCATGTTGGAAACTAGACCCCCCAAGCCATTTATGTAGATATATGCTGAGCACTGTGAACTTCCAAGTGCCTCACAGAAAATTATAATATTGAGTCGTGAAAATAAAAAAACACATTTTTTTTCCCACAAAAATGATTTTTAAGCCCCAGTTTTTTTTATTTTCACAAGGGTAACAAGATAAAATGGACCGTAAAAGTTGTTGTGCAATTTCTCCTGAGTATGCTGATACTTTATATGTGGAGGAAAACCACCGTTTGGGTGCACGGAAGGGAAGGTATGAGGTTTTGAAATTCAGACTTTGAAGGAATGGTCTGCGGTCGTCATGTCGCGTTTACAGAGCCCCTGATGTGCATAGACAGTGGAAGAACCCCACAAGTGACTCCATTTTGGAAATTACATCCCTCAAGTAATTTATCAAGAGGCATAGTTTAATAGCAATAATTATAATGCTTTTGATTTTACTGGTGTATTAATTTATAAGAAGTGCTGAGTACATAAGATTATAAAAGTGTGTTGTATCAAAAGGGTAGAAACAAATGTTTATTAAGTGTGTACAGGAAAGATGTACAGTTGTGGCCAAAAGTACTTTTGGCCACAACTGTATATCTTTGTACCGTGATAGCCAGTAGATAGAAAAATATTCAGAATTGAGAGTCCTCTGTGGTTGATACCTTTTAATGGCTAACTGAAAAGATAGTAACACATTGCAAGCTTTCGAGACTACGCAGGTCTCTTCATCAGGCTAGACTAAAGGTACTGTCACACTTAGCGATGTACCAGCGATCCCGACCAGCGATATGACGCAGTCAGGATCGCTGGTGCATCGCTAAGTGGTCGCTAGGGAGCTGCCACACAGGCAGATCTCACCAGCGACATCGCTGGGGACGGGGGTCGCTACTTAGGCCTCTTTCACACTTCCGTTTTTTACAATCAGTCACAATCCGCCAGGTTTTGAAAAAAAACGGATCCTCAAATTTTTTTTGAGGATCCGTTTTTTTCCCATTGACTTGCATTAATGGCGGATTGTGACGGATTGCGGTCCGTTGCATCCGTTTTTTGTGAGGATCCGCCAAAAGTTGCTGTCCGTCACCATCCTCAAAAATTTCAAAACGGAGCTTGTAACGTTTTTTTCTCTGGCGGATCCTGCAAACACTGATTTAACCCGAATTTCTTTCTGGGTGCCGGACCAAAAAAAAAATTCTCTCTCTCTCTCTCTCTCTCTCTCGCCAGCGATTCCTTTAAATTTCTTCATTTTCAGGATCCGTCTGAAAACGGATCCTGTGCCATCCGTTCACATCAGTTTAGAACGGATCCGATTGTCCGCCCTTTTGGCGGATTATAACTGATGCAAAAAACTGAAGTGTGAAAGAGGCCTTACCTGTCACACTAGGCGATCCTGCATCCTCCCGCCCGCGTCCACGCCCGTCTCTCCACAGGAAGCGCCGCAGGAAGCTGACGACGAGAAACAGTCCTGGACGTTCTCGTGCGATCAGCGATAACCAGCAGGGGAGCGGGTTGTAGGTAAGTATCACACACAGCGATATCGCTAGCAATATCGCTATAACGTCACAAGTTATAGCGATATCGCTTAGTGTGACAGGCCCTTAATACAAAATCTGAAGAATAACTTATTTATACACAAGACTACACATAAATAACTCAATAGATAAGACAAGTGATGTGAAGCGGAATAGTCATTGTGGGAGAGAGATAAGCATAAATATTGGAGCAGTTCATAGATAAGCAGTGTGAAGGTTTTTATTTTCCTCTGATTGCCAGTCTGTGTTGTGATGGCCTCACTCTGCAGTGATATGGAACATTATTTCAGGAGACTGCGCCTGAGGGAATATTTCAATGATACAGAAGATTCAAAGGACTCTCAAACCGAAGGAAAAGGGATCCTAACAACCAAGAAGAGGTCAGAATGGACGCAACCCTGATTTGGATAAATACATAGACTCCTTCAGATATTTGATAAAATCCAAAATCATAGACACTAACAGGAGACAAGCATCCAACATCAGTGCCCAGGAGAGAAAGGCCATACAGTCTTTAAAAACCAACAAAGAAATCATCATTAGACCTGCTGACAAGGGAGGTGCAATAGTCATGATGAACACATCAGACTATATGAAGGAAGCAAGCAGACAACTTATGGACACACGCTACTACAAAAAAATTGGAGTCGGATCCTACACCAGACTATTACAAGGAACTAAACAAGTTGGTATCTTGTCTGCCTGACCAGTCCATAAGAGTCGGCGATGTCCTGATACCAGAGAATCCAAGAATAGGGACATTCTACATGCTTCCCAAAATCCACAAATCTGGGTATCCAGGGAGGCCGATTATCTCATGTGTGGGCACCCTTACTGAGCAGGTATCTGGATGGGTAGAGGGTATTCTTAAGCCACTGGTGAAGGATACACCCAGCTACATTCAGGACACAACTGACCTATTGAATAAACTAGCAGCAATAGGTCCTCTACCAGAAGGAACCATCCTGGCCACCATGGATGTGGAATCTTTGCACTCTAATATCCCACACCAGGATGGATTAAATGCCTGCAAATTCTTCATGGAAAACACAGGAACTGATGCTGATTATATGGTGAAACTTATAAAATTTATCCTCACCCACAATTACTTTGAATTCGACAACAAGATCTATCTACAGGAGACTGGCACAGCTATGGGAAGTAAAATGGCTCCACAATATGCAAATCTTTTCATGGCCAAGCTTGAAAGTGACTTTTTGTCCTCATGTCCCATCAGGCCTCTGGCCTACCACCGCTTCATTGATGATATTTTAATCATCTGGACGGAGTCTGAGCAACAGCTAAAGACATTCCACGAACAGTTTAATCAATTTCATCCCATCATCAACTTAACACTCAACTACTCCAGCACTGAGATTAACTTTTTAGACACCATCATTAAGCTAAAAAACAATGAAATAGAGACATCCCTGTATCAGAAGCCAATCGACCGTCCAATATACCTTAAATAGGACAGTTTCCATCCAAAACACATAAAGAACTCTATTATCTACAGCCAAGCCATCAGATGCAATCGTATATGTTTCAACCCCATGGATAGAGATGGACACCTTGGTCGCCTCAGAAAAATCTTTCTGAATCAGGGCTACCATCCAAGAACAATTGAAAACCAAATTACAAGAGCCACCAGAATGTCAAGGAATCACCTGCTACATTACAAAGCTAAAGAAGAAAATAACCGGGTGCCTCTAGTGGTCACCTACAATCCAAATCTGGAGGTGCTAAGGGGAGCTGCACGGAAATTACAACCTTTACTGCAAAAAGATGCCCGATTACAATCCATATTTCCAGACCCCCCACTGCTGTGTTTTAGGCAGCCCCCAAAATTAAGAAGCATAATTGTCAGAAGCTCCCTGTCCTCTCCAACAGCTGCAGGAACCTTTCCTTGCAACCAGAAAAAATGTAAAACATTTATAATGACCACGGACAAGATAAAGATCCCCAACTCACATCAGGACTACAAGATCCCAGGTACGTTCAGCTGCATCACATCTAATGTGGTGTACTTAATTATTTGTACTAAATGTCCTACTGGGGGTCTGTATGTGGGGGAGACAGGGCAAAAACTGAGAACAAGGATGAATTCTCATCGCCACACAATAAGAGAAAAAAGAATGGATCTTCCTGTGGCAAAACATTTTTGTATCCCTGGTCATAGCATGATGGACATTAAATTTCTTGTATTAAAAGGTAACTTCAAGTCTCAGAGAGAGAGAAGAATCTCTGAGTACAAATTTATGAAAACTTTCGACACATTCAGTGCAGGTATTAATGTGTCACATGGATTTATGTCTTTTTACATCAATTAAGGAATTTGCCCCTCAGACCTTCTGGGGCCATCACAACACAGACTGGCAATCAGAGGACAATATAACCTTCACAATGCTTATCTATGAACTGCTCCAATATTTATGCTTATCTCTCTCCCACAATGACTATTCCACTTCACATCACTTGTCTTATCTATTGCATTATTTATGTGCGGTCTTGTGTATAAATATGTGATTCTTCAGATTTTGTATTAGTCTATGCCTGATGAAGAGACCTGCGTAGTCTCGAAAGCTTACAATGTGTTACTATCTTTTCAGTTAGCCATTAAAAGGTATCAACCACTGAGGACTCTCAATTCTGAATATTTTTCTATTAATTTGTGGTCGTGTGATACGCTTTGAAGCTATCCTTAATTCAAAGGCCAGGTTTCACAGGGCAGGTTTTACAATGGTAAAGTGTGTCCTTTCGGATTCCCCTCTTGGAACGTACTCTGCATCGTTTTTGTGGTCTTACTTTCTTCGTTGTTTGGGGAACTGGTCCTGGAAAATGTTGATCTGGGAACCAACAGGCACCATCAGTTTCAGAAGTACTGGGACCCTCACCTTCCTGAGTACTAAATATTAGGGCCTTGATGACTACCGCCTGAAACTGAAGGAAGGTGCCCATATTGCCTGTAGATCAGAACAGCACAAAAGCATTGTACAGTGCCATCTGCACAATGTGCACGGACACATTTTTTGTACCATACTTTAGCTTTTCACATGGCACTGTAGGGTTTGAGGACCTGATCTGAGAGATCTACACCCCATGTACCGATTGTAATCCATGCAACAATCTGGCTTTGTGACTTGTGTTGTGGTACCATGAACAGTGGCAATGGAGCTGTTGTCACGGTGTATGGTGGTCAAGATAAGGACATCCGTTTTGTCCTTATACTTGACCACCAGCATGTTGTTGCTGCATTAGGCTCTGCTTGTGCCCTTTCTCAGCATTTGCCCAATTTGCAGCTTAGGGAGGCCTCTCCGATTTTATCTCATGGTGCCGCAGGAAACTGTACTTCTGACAGAGAGGATCTTGAAGTGTGGGTTGCTGGTGTAAAAGTTATCAATGTAGAGGTGATAACCCTTATCCAGCAGTGGGTGCAGCAATTCCCACAGAATTTATCCACTCATCCCCAGGATGGGGGGCATTCAGGGGTGTTAATATGGATGTCCTTTCCCTTGTAGACCCTAAATCTGTGGGTGTACCCTGAGATACTCTCACACAGTTTGTAAGGTTTAATTCCTTTCCTGGCCCTCTTACTGGACAAGTATTGTTGAAATTTTAGTTTCGTTTTGAAATGAACCAGAGATTCATCTATAGTGATGTTCCTTTGGGGGTTGTGTAGGTACTTGAGCCGACTGGGGGGTGGTCCCTTTTTCGCCGCAAACAGACTGGAGACAGAAATCGGTATACATTCAACAGGTCCTCTTTATTGGCCGTCCTCCCGACGACCACAGCAGCACGACAACTTCCGTACACACAGGCCCGGGAACCCTGCACCTTCTCTCTCCTCAATTGACGTCCCTCACAGTTCTATCGCTGTGGCTGCCCTAGGCCTACCACCACAGCGCTTTGCCTGTTCGAGTCCATCCGTCTGGTACCTCCGGCCTTCCTCTGTCCTGCGGCTATCCTGTCAGGTCCACCCCCCTGACTGTCTCCTTCCAGTCCCTTCCGGAGCTCTTCCTCTTTCAGTCTCTTCCTCCTTCAGTCTTCGACTCCCCTAAACTCCTCCTCCTGGACTGGCTTCCCTAGACTCCCTCTCTCCCTTTTATTCCCCTCCTTGGGAATTCACCCCTTGAGTCCCTGTAACTCTGACCACCATGACTATGTGGTTTCTTTAGCATAAGCTGCTGTTAAGTCTTTCCCTGCTTTCTTCTGTCTCCCTCTAGTGGCCAAACCTTAGTACTGCACCCTCTTCTTCTCCTGCTGTTCTTTGTCTCCCCGTAGTGGCCAAAACCCAGTCCTTCACCATCTTTCACTACTTCTAGCTCTCTCCCCACATGTATATACAAATTCACGTCAAGTATATCTATTGCACATTTTCCACTCTCTCTGCCTCTTCAGACAGGTCCATAGGTCAGTCCACTTCCCTACAGTTGTACGCCTCGGCAAATTTTCTGCTGAAGTGTTCAACGAGTGGCCGAATATTATATAGACTATTAAAGTTTGGTTCATCTCAGGGAGGACACTGCACATTATCATTATAATGCAAACATTTTTGGATTGCTTCAAATCGTGTCCTTGTCATGGCCATAGAAAATACCGGTGCACCAAAGAGTATACCAGTACTCCAGTAATGCAGAAGTTCTTATTTTCCTACTATGCAAATATACAACTCAATTCCTGAAAATGTCATCATTTCTGCTGCATTTACTGGGGTCTATCTAGCGTATGATGACGTGGGAATTTGGGTGAAAAATTGATGAGCATACAAGTTTGTCTGGGCCACGATAAGATTTATTACTTCCTTGCTGAAAAAGAATTTGAAGAAGTCAATGTCAGTGAGGCCTGTAACATCAAACTGGATTCCTGCGCTGATGATGAAATCTGGAATGAAGGGCTGATCATTTTCGGGGGGTGCAATTCATATGGGATCGATTTCTGTAGGAGTTGCCTGGGTCCTAGGGCGCCTTGCTGGGGGTCCTTCCTCACTAGATGAGGAGGAGGAGGAATAGAGGAATGTGGGATCTTCTTCACTGGCTGAATCCGTGTCGGAGTCAAGGAAAGAGTATGCCTCCTCTGGTGACGAATTGACGAATGGGCCATTTTTATTTTATTTTTCAAAACCCCGGGAATGTGTGTGTAAGTGGTGCTTTACATGTGTAATGTGTGGGGCTTGTGTATAGGGTACTATTCATTATAACAAAACAGAGAGTAAAAAAGGAGAGAGAAAATTTAGGAGAAGCACTTACAATAAAAAACAACAAAAAATCGAAAAGAAAAATCAGATATAATAAAAAAAATGTTTGTATAAAAAAAATTAGAGACATTCACTACACTAATGCCCTCCCCATAAGTTTACCCGGCTCTAACTTTTTTTTTTCACAAGAAAAACAGACATCACTAGCAATGCAACATATGCTTTTCTAATGCACTACCTAAAAATTGACCAGAGCAAATAATTATTTTTTTTACAAAAAAAAAATGGACGTCATCAACCATGTAACATATGCTCCCCTTATGCACTAGAAATTACCCGGTGATAAAAAAAAGTTTTAACCAAAAGAAAGACGCTACCTCCCTATCTATACAGCTACACTGTACAATTTTTTTTCTCTAAAACAAAAATCGGACGTCATCAAAAACTGACGTCTGCTGCTCTAACACGCTACCTATAAAATTACTTTGTACGTTTTTTTCTCTAAAACAGTATCGGACATAGCAAAACACTGACGCTACACTACCGCGCTACCTCACTACCTCTGAAACAACACTGTACTAACTACAATTTTTTTTCTAAAAACTGCGACGTTCACTACGTTAACTAACTAAAAAAAGAAAATGTCCATTGGCGCAGTCTCTGATCAGCAGCAATACTGATCAGAGAGCTGTGGACATGGGAAGAGCGCGAATGCTCAGTGCAGGACGCCGCACACATGAAAAAAAGGGCAAAAAATTAGATAAAAATTTTATTGTGAGGGGGATGGAGTGACTGGAACAGGGATGATGGAGTTACTGCTGCTGTGATCACAGATAAGTCACACATTGCCAATGCAGGAGGGCACAGATCCCCAGGGCAATGTGCAGGGATGGTCTGCTGTCAGGTACAGCAGCTATCTTAACCCAGTCACCCCACAATGCAGCGTGGTGACCTGTAGGCCACTGACACGCAGTGGAACGACCCTGCCCTTAGGAGCCATTTCTGTCAGGGTCTGTCACCTCGGCTACAGGATACTCTGGTGCAGTATGCTACTCCTGGGTTGTTTGAAGCCGCCATGGCCCTTGCTATCCGGGTGGATAGCTGCCTCAAGGAGAGACGTACACTGAATCTGCCCCCTGTAGTTCTTTCTAGGGAGGAGGACACACCGGGGCAGATGGACGTTGCAGGTGGGAGGAGTCTCTTCTCAAACGGGGTTGCCTGCGGTTCGCCGTGGCATGGGGGGCATGTTTCTACTGTGGACTTATGGGTTATTACATCATTGTCTGCTCAGCTTGCGCCAAAGTATATTAACCATCTCAAAAGCCATGTCCCCTGGTCGTGTGGAGGGAGATGACCAGGGTGTGTATATTTCCTCCATCTTTACGTCTCAGTGTACCATTCCTTCTGAAGTGGTGGTTGGCCGGGTTACTGAGACAGTTACAGTGCTTGTGGATTGGGGAGTGGGAGTCTCATAGGTGGATTCTCGCTTTGTCCAGACCCATGGTGTAATGGGTAGGACGCTTGCGAGACCCCTTAGCATTCAGGCAATTTACTCTGTCCCACTCAGCCAGGGTAGGGTGACCCAAGTTGTAGATAATATAAACCTGCATATAGGGACTCGTGATGAAGAGTCCCTGTCGTGCTACATCTTGGAGGGCATGCCAGCTCCCATCATTTTAGGTCTCCCTTGGTTGAAGAAACACGATCCGGTCATAAATTGGCGGTCCAGGGAAGTAGTCAGCTGTGATCAGTCATGTAAGGACTGCTGCCCAGTAGCTACTGTCTTTGCTGTCTTTCTCAAACCTACCTCGTCTTCTCCAGTGGGGGCAGCGAAGGTGCTGCTAGTGAGTAGTGGCAAGACTCAACCCTCACAAGTAAACCCTGAGTCTCAGAGTCCTCTTAGTAGGAGGGGTCAGGGAAGGGTGGTGATTGACTCTGTATGTAGTGAGGGTAAGGGTCCCGTTACATTTAGCGATGCACCAGCGATCCCGACAACGATACGACCTGGTCAGGATCGCTGGTGCATCGCTAAATGGACGCTAGTGAGCTGCCAAACAGGCAGATCTCACCAGCGACGCAGCAGCGATAAGCGATCTGTCGGCGGTCGCTCTTACCTGTCACACCGCAGCGATGATGACTACTTCCGCCTGCGTCCTTGCGTCGCTAGTTGGCGTCAGCGTTATGCCAACGAGGAGAAAATGGCCCAGGACATTCGAGCGCGATCAGCGATTTCCAGTGGGGGGGGGGCGGTCGCAGGTACGTGTCACACAAAGCGAGATCGCTAGCGATATCGCTGTTGCGTCACAAAATCGGTATGCTTTAGCGATATCGCTAGCGATCTTGCTATGTGTAAAAGGCCCTTAAGAGTTTGGCAACACAAGGGGATGCCTCTGCTGTTGGTTCCACAAAGAGTTCACCATCCTGTGGCAAACACATGCGTGGAAATAAGTGTTCAGGTCCGGACCTGTGTGTGAATGAATATGTGTGGGTGTCCACCAAAAACATCAAGTGGAAGTATGCATCTGGGACCTGTAGTTCTAGGGTGATTGGACCTTATCGGGTGTTGACCATTCTCAGTCGAGGGACTTTCCATCTGGAGTTACCCCCAGTAATACACGTACACAACATATTCCACAGGTCGGCGCTCTGGAGATTTGTGGTGCCTCCGGAGCCTACATTATTGCCATCTCCACATCTCCATTGGGCTGCATTTGCCGTAAACCTGAGGATCAGGTGAGTGCAGAGGTGAACTCTAGTGGATCGAGGTGTCCTCACTAGTGATGACCGAGCATGCTCGGTTATGCTGGGTGCTCGACCGAGCATCGCAGGGCTCGCAATGCTCGGCGAGAGCTGAGCATTTCCAGGGTTGCTCAGCGGGAGCTCAGGCCCCCGCCCTGCATGTTTGGTGCTCTTTAGAGTGCCAGTCAACATGCAGGGATTGTTTGCCATGCACTGCAAATCCGCAGCCATGTTGTTTGTTGCATTACAGTGATTGGCTGGCCGCAGAGAGTCATCAGGTCTATATCAGACCTGGCGCTGCCGTGCTCGTCCCAGTCAGCTCCAGATTCACCAGTGTAGGGAGAGTTGCTGCAGAGATAGGGACAAAGTAGGTGGTGTATAAGTTAGTGTGGGTATACTATTATTGAATACAAAAATCCAGCTAAACCAACAGTGCTTTTAAGGATTAATTATAGGGTATATAGATATCAGTGCTAGGTAGGTAGGCAGCGTATGTAGCTATATATATCAGTGCTAGGCAGCAGACAGTGTATGTGGGTCTATAGGTATCAGTGCTAGTCAGGCAGGCATTGTATGTGTAGGGTCCATTCCATTACTGTCTGCTGCTGCCTATTACAGATATTGACTGTATATACAGTTCATTGCCCCAGGTATCAGTGGCCAGGAGTAATTTTTTTTTTGCCTCTTTATCCTGTTTATTTTATTCAAAAGCAATCCAGAACACATGTTTTTTTTCTCCATTTTTTTTTCTCCATTTGCTTGTTGGCACTGCAGAATACAGGCAGATCCTGTCCATAGTACAGTGTGAAAATCCAGCTATTTTATACAGGGGTTTGGCAGTCACAGCGATCATATCTGAGTGCGCATAAAATTCTGCCATTTTTGTAGTAGTGTAAAATTTTGTTGGAGTGTCTTACATAAGTTCTTGACATCAGTTTGCTGAAAATTTTTGTTTACCTACAGGACTTATTTCTTACACTGGGTTTTGTCAGTCACACGGAATGCATATCATTGTGCTCAAAATTGTGGCATTTCAGGTCTCCATTGAATTTTTATTTACTGTGTCTTAGCCTAGTTATTGACATCAGTTTTCTGGAAAAAGAAAAAAAAATACAGGCCAGATATTTAAAAGGGGGGGATCTCCGTCACATGCCTCGCCTATTTGTGGGCTCCATTGAACTATTTTTGCGGTGTCGTAGCCTAGTTATTGACACTATTTTGCTGAAAAAAAACAATTGTTAGTGGCAGGCCAGATATGTTAAACTGTGGTTTTCCCACACACGCATCACATATAAGTTTGCTCCAAATTCAGCCATTTGTAGTAAACATGGAGAATATTGTAGTCCGTTTAAAATGGGCAAGGTGCGTGGCAAGGGACGGGGAAGTGGATGTGATGGTGATGGTGCATGCAGAGGCCAAGGCCGAGCTGAAATTGGGCCACAGCAAACACCCACATCTGCTCGCTCGACCTTCATGTCCGAATTACTAGGGGACCACAGCACATCACTATTGAACCCAGAGCAGTGTCAAAAGGTTGTTGGTTGGATAGCAGATAATGCTTCCAGTCACTTTGCCACCACCCTGTCTTCCACATGGTCAAGTCTGAGTAGCCGTGAGTTTGGACCGCATATTCCTCACCCTAATCCTCCTTCCTCCCACCATGCTGAGTGCCCGGAGAAAACTGATCCCACACTTGGACACTCCAAAGAGCTGTTCACTTTTCTATTTAGAGGTTCGGGCTTCTCTCCCGGTCCACTTAAAGAGGGGCAAGAGGAGATTGTATGTAGCGATGCCCAAATATTTGAGCAGCCACGGTCACATGAAGGCGACGGTGTGGATGTGTCACAAGAGGTGGAAGATGATAAGACACAATTGCCAGAAAGTCAGGAGGAGGACCAGGGTGCGGAAGTGGAAGACGAGGTGGTGGATGATATAGTAACTGACCCAACCTGGCAGGAAGACATGCAGAGAAAGGACAGTATTACACAGAGGGAGGGAGCTGTAGCACCCCAACAGACAGGAAGAAGCAGTGTGGTGGGCGCAGACAGAAGGCGGGCAACCGTTCCTCGTAATACCAACACCACGGAAGCTGTCAGTACAACTGTTTGGTCTTCCTGAGTCTGGTTGTTTTTTAAAGACTGACGATAACCCCAAACAGGCCATTTGCACCTCCTGTCATGTCCACATCAGCAGGTGTAGCAAAACTACCAGCCTGACCAATACCAACATGATCAGGCGCATGGCAGCAAAGCACTCAACTTTGTGGGCTGATCCCCATGGTCCAGGAACAGTGTCTGCGGGTGACATCACTGCTTCTTCCACTGTTGGGTGTGCAAGCCAATCCCCTGTCCATTGTGCATGCAGAGATTCCTCCTGCCCTGCACCTGTCATTGCACACACTCAACTATCGCCATTATCAAGCACATCCACATTTTTGTCCCAGCGCAGCGTTCAGTTGTCCATACCCCAGTCCTTGGAAGGCAAGCGGAAATATGCTACCAACGCCCCACAGGCCACACTACTAAATTCACACATTTCTCGTCTGCTTGCGCTCGAAATGCTGCCTTTTAGGCTTGTGGAGATGGAAGCTTTCAGCAACCTGATGACGGCGGCCATCCCAAGGTACTTGGTCCCCAGCTGCCACTATTTCTCCCGGTGTGCCATTACCGCATTACACAAGCACATGTCCGACAACATTAGCTGTGCCCTCAACAATGCTGTTACTGGGAAAGTACACCTAACCATGGACATGTGGACAAGTGCTTCTGGGCAGTGATGCTACATCTCGCTAACGACACACTGGGTTAACATAGTGTAAGCCAGGACCCAGTTGGACCTTGGGGTGGAACACGTCCTCCGACGCCAAGGATTGCGGGCCCTATGTCAATCAGGGTTGCCCCCACAGTCTACAGCTCATGCATCTCCTCCTCATCAGTCTCCTCCGAAATGACCACACCAGTCACAAGCAGCTGTGCTGAAGATAATATGCTTTGGTGACAAACCGCACAATGCTGAAGAGTTGTTGACAGCTCTGAAAGAGCAGGCAGATCTGTTACTGACACCTCTGAACCTACAGCCAGGCATGGTTGTGTGTGACAATGGCCGGAACCTGGTGGCGGCTCTGAGGCGAGGCGAACTGACACACACACCATGCCTGGCCCATGTGCTTCACCTTGATATTCAGCGATTTCTGCTTCACCTTGATATTCAGCGATTTCTCAAAAGCTACATGGAGCTGCCCAATCTGCTTGTGAAAGAACGCCACCTCTGTGTCCATTTAAGAAAGTCAGCTACAGCTTCAGCCGCCCTTGCCGTACTTCAGCAGCGTTTGCAGCTTCTGGCTCACCGACTGTTGTGTAATGTCCCCACATATTGGAACTCTATACTGCAGATGTTATAAAGGATTTGTGAGCAGAAGTGGGCAGTTGTTCACTACCAGCATCAACAAGGCCGTCGGTATTCAGTTCAGACTCTACACATAAGACCTCAGGAGTGGACATGGTTGTCATACACATGTATCTATCCTCCAAAACTTTGAGGACTCCACCAAGATGGTGAGCAGTGATGACGCCATAATTAGTGTCACCATCCCGCTTCTCTGTGTTCTGAAACACTCTCTGCTCACAATCAAAGAGGATTCATGCAGGCAGAGCACGATGAGATGGAGCAAGGAACCATACAGGGTGATTGCACACAGCCAAGCTTCATCTCATCCCAACATGGATTGGATGACGATGAGGAAGTGGAGGAGGAAGAACAGGAGCTAGTTTCATGCTTTATAGATGGTACTACAAGCACAACTGTCATTCCGTCTGTTCAGCGTGAATGGCCTGAGGACAGGGAGGAGGAGAAGAGCATGGTCAGTCGTCCTCTTGGTGAGGACACAGAAGTCTTGCCTGTTAGCAGTCTGGCATGTATGGATGAGCTTTTGTTATGCTGCCTTTTCCGTGACCCTCACATTCTCAACATTTTGGCTGACAGTCATCACTGGTTGGTGAAACTTCTAGACCCACGCTACAAGGAGAACTTTCTATCTCTTATTCCAGAGGCAGACAGGTGTACTAAAATGGTGCAGTACCAGAGTACCCTTATTGCGGAGTTATTACAAACATTCCCATCTAAAAACGTTGTCGGCAGAGGTCACAATTCGTTGAACAACCAAGGAGTACAGGCGAGAGAGACACAACTCCAATCCAGCAGAGACAGGGAAACACTGGCAAAGTTCTGGGAGAGTTTTCTCAGACCCTCCCATCACACAGGTCCTGAGGCGCGGGGGTACTCTCACAAGGAGTGCAAAGTTTTGGAAGATACGGAGGGAGTACCTTGCTGACCATACCAACGTTCTCTGTGATTATTGGGTATCCAAGCTGGACACGTGGCATAAACTGGCTCTCTACATCTTAGAGGTCCTGGTCTGCCCTGCCGCTAGCATTTTGTCAGAGTGGGTTTTTAGTGCCGCTGGTGGAATTATAACTGATAAGCGCATCCACCTGTCAACTGAAAATGCTGACAGGCTGACCTGTAAAAATGAACAAGGGCTGGATTGGGCCAGATTTCTCAACACCACCGAATGATAGCAGCATAAAAGAAACTCAAATTCAGTGTCTTTTTTTGGGAGGTCTATTCCCATGCACCTCTTCACACACACTTGGGTACACACCTCCTGATTTGGCCTATTTGCTGTTTTCCTCCTCCTTCTCCTCATCCTAATCATCCACCACAACTTTATCACCAGGGTGACCGTGGTCTGTTATGCGACACCCTTGTTAATGTTTTTAATGGTGTTTATGATGCCCGTAAAAAAATTTTTTAGACAGTATGTTGCCTTATTTCCCCCAGGGGGAAATGTTTGTCAACCCATAAACTTACTGCATGTGGGTCACCCCGCGGCTCGCCCAGGGCAGTGGGGTACTCGGTACCGGGCCGGTGTCAGGGGGGTGGTGTGTCACAGCAGCAGTGACCCGGTCCGTGGCCCTGGGCCCCAATATCAATCGCAGTGGTGTTTGTAATGTAAAGTTCGTGACGTCATCTGTGGTGTTTGGCAAGTGAGATGTTAGCCAACGCTGCATGCAGATCCTCTGGGGCTGATGGTGTGTTGCAGCTTAGATGGTGTAGCTCCCCACAGATGAAGCTGTAACCCCAGGGCAGTGTATAAGTGATGGGCACTGTGATGTAGCAGTGCCGACAGGTTAGGAAGCAGACACAACACAGCGGGGTGCAATTTCAGTACCTTTACTTGGTAACTGCAGTCCAGGGTCCTGATTACAGATGGTATTGAGCAGGCTAGCCTGGAAGCAACTCAGGAATTCTCTCTCACAGACGGGCTGTGCAGTCTCCTTAATAGCGCTGTGTGTGTAAAGTACTCCAGTCCTTAGTTACTCTGAAGTTCCTCCGGTCAGATGTTCCTAGAACTCTCCTTGCACTGGAGACAGCTGTAGCCTCTCTCTCTGGGACTCCTCTCACTCTCTGAATCTCCGGCTCTCTATCCGTTTCGCTGTTGTGCCTCAAGTCTTTGGTGGGAGCAGGGCATCTACAGCCTCCTACTCCTCGGGTATCTGTGGCAGGGCCGTTAGTACCCGTACCACCGTGGAGACCCGACTCCTGTTCTGTGCGCTCTCAAGCTGAGGGAGTTTGCCTGGTGCAGCTCAACCTCCAGCTTCGTATTCTCCCGACTGCACTCTTCACCCTCCGCAGACTAACTAACTCTACTTCCTCCTGGCCCTCAGGAATCACCCTTCCTCTCAAACCTTGGTCAGAGCTCCCCCTGCTGGTCAAGAGTGAAACTGTGTTGTATGCATGGATTGACTGTGAGAGTCCCATCATTGCTTCCAAGCCTGGCATTACCCTCCCCTGGAGGAAGGCAAAGCCAGTGTGGCGACCGTACTCCTGGGGGCGCCACACATGAGCATTACAAGTATAAGAGACCCGCTCCTTTGTAATGGGAAGAGATTTTTAGGAGGCCCTCCTCCACGTTTCTTCATTCACCACCACTAGATCACCAGGGTGACCGTGGTCCGTGATGCAACACCCTTGTTATTATTTTTAATGGTATTTATGATGCTCGTCAACAAATTTTTTAACAGTATGTTGCTTTTTATCCCCCAGGGGGAAATGTTTGTCAGCCAATACACTTACTTTATTGGCATTACAAGTATAGGTACCCTCTTCTTTGTAACGGGAAGAGATTTTTACGAGGCCCTCCTCCAGGTCTCTTGCAAGGGGTATTGGGGTGCGTCCAAATTTGGGGCAGGCATTGCCTTCAGTTCATGGGCAAATAGTATGGGAATACAAAATTAATGATAATGGGAACTTTGGTTTCATGTGGCCATCCAGTACGTCGGTTAAAAGGGTTTTTGGGATGCGTGTAACTTTGGGGCAGGGCAGGCCTTGCATTAAATGCATAGGCAAACAGTATGGGAGAACCAAATTTCTAATAATGGGAACAATGCTTTCAGGTGGCTATCCTGTATGACTCTTCCAAGGGGTGTTTGGGTGGCTGTTCTAAGAGATATTGAGGTGCGTCTACATTTGGGGCAGGCCTTGCATTCACTGCATAGGCAAACAGTATGGGAGTACCAACTTCCTAATAATGGGAACATTTCTTTTTAGGTGGCCCTCTCGTAAGTCTCGTCAAAGGGGTATTGGGGTGCATCCAAATTTTGGGCAGCCCTGCCACTCACTGCATACACAAAAACATGATAGGATACCCACTGTTTAATAATGAGAACCACAAATCATAGCCGGCTGATGGCCCTCTAAGAATAGTGAGGACCAACTACTGTCCCTTTAAAAATATTACAATCCGCCTGATGGCCCTACAAAAATAGGTTTTGTGACTTTGAGTCCCTCCTTCATAAATGAAACAGGATGTGTCACACACCACATAGCCAGCTAAGGTTGTAAAACGTTAAAATTACATTTCCCAGTGATGACATTTACCAGTGAATGCATTTGTCTTGGTTGAAAGCAATGCTAAAGTTGAAAAACGCATCAAAAATGCTATGTGTGAACATAGCCCAAGGTGTGGAGGAGCATTTTTTGCTTTTTATTTATTTTGCCTTATATACAAGTCATTACCCTGGAAAGGATGTCCCTAACATATTTCAAAGGGAAATCCATTTTGGTTTAGTTTTTGTATGTTTTTGGTGAGTCTGTAAAAGTGTGGTAAGATTCGGACAACGCTGTTCACAGCAGTGACCTGAGAGTCAGAAATGCTTCCAGGGGTCTTCCCCATGCTGTTCCCATGTCATTTGAGCACTTTTCCCATAGATTTCCGCAGTTTTAGACCCTCAAAAGACCTCCCCCCGGAGGGGTCGCTGCAGAAAAGCTCGGGTTTTCCATAGACTTACGCTGAGCTCATAGCTCGGGTCGAGCACCCAAGCATTAAAAAATGTTCGACCCGAGCAATGAGCACACGAGGATTTTAGTGCTCGCTGATCACTAGTCCTCACCATACTTAATTTCTGGTGAGGTCTGGTGCTGAAGGTCCAGAGGCCCCTCAGTGAAAGGGGGGGTACTGTAACGATCCATTTTGGATTTGTGGCAGCTCCGGTTCCACTCTGTTTCAAATGTAGCATTTTTTCCTTTCGGGACCAGCGAGGGTTAAATGTCAGTTTTCCCCCTGCTGGCAATCTGCTGTAACTGCAGAGTTGCTGGGTCGACTGATGCGGGTTCTGACCACTCCCACCATCCTTTAAATGGTTACCTGATTCATCAGCTGACTGTTAGTGATAGAGTTTCTCTATGGAGGCCAGCCGTGCAATTGCAGCTCTCTAGTGTCAGCTACTTCTGGTGTTTGGAGTCCTGTTTCTGTGTCATCTGCGGTGTGGAGCTTGGCAGCGGTGTTTGGAAGCTAAGTGTTGTGTTTATTCCTTGTCCCTTTCATGTTTACACTGTCCCCTGTGTGTTACTGTCTGCAGTGGTAAGGCTAGCGCGCCTTGCCAACCAGTGCACTAGCCAGGGCGGTGCTAGGTGACAGTGAGGGACAAGGTTCCTGACGGCAGTGGGGGAAGGACCCACTTAGGGCGTTAAGGGGGTGCAGGGACAGGCTCAGGTTTGAGCTCCCTCTTAGTAGGGCCTTCCTCTCCTCATTTCCATCCTGTTGTGTGTGTGTGTGTGTGTGTGTGTGTGATGCGCCGTCCGCTGACCGACCCCCCCCATTGGGTCGTGTCACATCGCGACAGTATTTGAGTGGCATATACCAGACACCCCCATTACACGCGAGTAAGTTAAAAGAAAAAAAACACATAAAAATATTTTATAAAAAAAAAGAACTCCCTGATTCACGAATTTATTAATTAAAAATAAAAAAGCCATGCTGGTCCAAAGTAGTCCAAGGATTCCGACGTAGTCACAAATGGCAACCTGAAAGACATAAATAGAGAGAATTAAATGAATAAAGAAAAGAGACAGTTCCTCTGTCCTCAATTTATTAAACCTGCAGCTCCGACATAGTCCATGGCGTTACCACGACATACACCAATTCTGTAGTACAATATATGGAGCCTCATTCTGAGAAAGAAGCTTCATAGGTCATTCCCGGTCAGGCTGTGCTCCATGAGAGTGGTGAATTCAGTAACAATAACATTACTGACGTCATCACCACGAATAGCACAGCATGACCGGGAGTGACCTATAAAGCTTCCTTCTCAGCACGATGCTACATAGGTTGTACTACAGAATAGGTGGACATCATGGGAATGCCGTGGATTAGAATGGAGCTGACACTACACAGCTCACATCAACCCCAAAAAACATTACCCTGATTGCCTATGCATCCGGGCAATCAGGAAGAGCCAGGGAAAATGCCAGAATTGGTGCATCTAATGTGGTTATCAAAAATTGGAAGGGACCCATGTAATTTTTTAAAATTATTTATTTAGTTCCAATCAGCGATCTTGGAGTCCAATACGCATCCAAGCGACTTCACCTTGTTGTTTCCATTCCATCATGTAAAGGGAATTAAAGTAGGAAAACGCACCTTTTGCGATGTTTCAGGGTTGGACGCCTTTTTTAAGCCAGCGTCATATCCCTTGGGTGGTCCTTATATAGTGATTGTCACATGACAAGAAGATCCCGAATGTCAGAACCAATACAGATGCGTGGCATAAAGATAATAAATGACACAAGAAACAACAAAAAAGGGAAAGAAACAAACAACCACCACACGTCCATAGAGTCACAGGATTATAACCTACTAATACTAGAAATCTATTGCACAGGGGATATCGAGGCCAATTCCGACAAGAAGAATTCTGGAAACAGAATTAGAAATGATTCTTTCTACGCAGTTTCTATAGGACTTAATACATTCCTGATTCCAGAGAGTAATAGAATTACAGCAGAAAACAGAAAGAAAGTTCAGAGAAGAAGCTTCATAGAAAGACATTGAAGTTACAGACGCCATTTAACCCTTTGAGAGAAAGTGATACCAGGGAATAAATCCAGAACTCGTCTCTGTAGAAGTTTCCTGCGTTGTGATTGTGAATCCACTCTGGTCACCTCTTCTAACACCGACCATCGGAGATCAGAACTTTTATCACAATCTCCAATAAATGTCCGGCCACAGTGGTCTCACCAGACTTCTGCTCCTTCTTTTCTTGCAGGGGCCGCAGTGGATTTCATCCTAGAGCTGAATAGAGGAGCGATGTTCCTTCAGTCTGATGTTAATTGATGGTAATGTTTGTCCAACGTCCACTTTACCACAAGACACTTTACCGAGTAAATCCCACCAGAACTGTAGCAGGTAAAGACCACAATAGCCACAGGTGTTCCTTCTAATAGGGGGGACACTACTTCCTCTAATAATCCTCGGACAGTTCTGATAAACACGGAAAAGTGCCCCTTTATGGATGTGACAGAAAGGAAGATTCACAAATGGTGGTGTCATTTTATAAATGTTTTATTTTAAAGGTGTTTTTGTGTTACCTCCTTATAAGAATCACAATGGTTTTGTTCTTTTTCCGCTGATACATACATACAACCCAACTATGAAAGACGGGATCCAATGGAACATGTATTACTCTCATAGTATACAGTGCCCCTATCCTGGCCCCCACACAGTATAATGTTCCCACAGTACCCTCATCCTCAATTTTATTTTGTAACATTTTAACATTTTTTTTATGTGTTTTTCACAAAATATATTAAAGTCTATGGACGGGAAAATTCCCCCTAAAAATTATCCAGAGGGGAAAAAACACTGTACATGGAGAATTTGGCATCAAATAACTCCTGTCTTGTTCTTACAAACAAGCCTTTATAAAAGTTTCAATTTACTGTGTGTGAATCAGACCGGAGATCTAACGTGATAGAAGATTACAGTGCGGGGAAGACGGGAAACCTTCATATAGACGGCCAGTGGGGATGGAGTCAGTGACGGACTCTGGCCAAATATGTTTCTAGAGCCGTAGTAGAAGATGAAGATGTCGTCCTCATGAAGTAGTTATTTCTCCTGTCCCGTGTAATGAATATCTCCTGCAGTATTGCTAATGCCGATTCCAGTGTCGGGAAATGAGACGAGAATTAGCGTTATGGAAGATGAGTCTATGAGAAACGTATTCAGCTGCCGACTCCGAGGGAGAAACTGCTTGTTGTCTGTGGCCTAAAATATATAGGGTTTATTTGTAGATATCATTAAAAAGTAGAATGTTGTAAAATAATAAAAATATTATTGGTGCTTGGGTCCCCGACAGTCTCGATATTTCCTGTTCAGTCCCAACAAACTTGTGATTTGTAAAGCTAATCAGTTACAGAAGCAGTGGCCAACTTAGCCAGTGGTTGGGATCATGGAGGAGATATCTTAGCAATTCATCTTGTCTTCCAGTCTATACAAGATTAGAGAATAATCCCCTTATTATTTCCAGGAATTGTATTCTTACACAGGATTTTTATGATGTTACATTGGCTCATCTTCTCATTTAGGTCTCTACAATATCGGATCCTGTCAATGAACATTTTATAGAATTTTTCTGAATTACACATCAAGGATGGATATGGATAGAGACAAGATGGCAGAGAGTATATTACACCTCACCCTAGAGATCCTCTTCCGGCTTACTGGAGAGGTGAGAGATTCTGATGACATCACATTACATCATTCTTATCTATGGGAATAACAGATGGACAGAACTGGAGAGGTGAGGACTCTGGGAATGTCTGTAGTGAGATTTATTAATGTGTCTCTCCATAACCAGGATTACACAGTAGTGAAGAAGACCTCTAGTGAGTGCTGTCAGGACCCTGTGTTTGACAGATGGGGAAGACCCCTGAGCCCAATCACAGCACCTCCACCTCACCCCCTAATACATGAGGAGATCAGTGACTTGAAGATCCTAGAACTCACCTACAAGATGATTGAGCTGCTGACTGGAGAGGTGACACTGCTGGGAATGCTGGGACATTATACAATAATGCTATGAAGGGATCGGGGGATGACGGTATCATTGTATGTGTCAGGTTCCTATAAGGTGTCAGGATGTCGCCGTCTATTTCTCCATTGAGGAGTGGGAGTATTTAGAAGGACACAAAGATGTGTACAAGGATGTAGAAATGGAGGTTTCCCAGCCCCTCACATCACCAGGTAATAGACAGGACTAAATACACACAGCCTATAATTATCTGTATGTAAAGAATGAATTCAGTCCTATATGTGTTTCCTCCAGATCTATCCAGTAAGAGGACAACACCAGAGAGATGTCCCCATCCTCTTCTTCCACAGCACTATAAACAAGAAGATCCCAGTGTTCCTCAGGATCATCAGGTAGATGGAGAGAAGGTGTCAGGAGATCTCCCCTATGATGTGTAGACGGCTGTGAAGGTCTTGTGCTGGGTCTTACCATGTCAAGTGAACCAATGAATATTACTACTAGATTTTTCATTATTTTGAGAATTTATTCTTTGGTAATACTGTGTTAGAGGATGCAAAATGAGAAAGAAAAATTCTATAAATTTTAGGGTTTTTTTAATTAATTTTCAAAATTGTGGAAAAAATGTGAATTTCTTTGAAAAACAGCTTTCAACTTAGAACAGTACAGGCTTTCAACAGCTATGTCACAAGAGTATCTTTGTTAATATTTTAACCATGCAGAATCAAACGCAAAATTTCAAAATACATTTTCGAAAAATCAGTATGAAATAAAATAAGCAAAAAATTCCCATGTGCCTCCTATGCTCCTAGCCACATCTGTACCAAAATTCAAGTTGGGCTCTCAATGGGATCATACTTGCGTAAATAAAAAAAATAACAAAGAAAACCTCTATATAGACAGTGTCAATTAGAAAATCTTGAATTCGGGTCTGTTCGGCCTGGGATCTTAAAGTGTAGAGTCTAGGTTTTCCAAATAAAAAGCTCATGTTTTTTTAGTTATTGGGAGGGAAGCTTCGGCTGATTCTTCACACGACAAACAGCTGCCTGGACCGTGAGATGAGCTTTATAAACACTCAAATATTCCCACTCAGACTGCTCTCCACCAATCCAGTCACATCTCCCCGATCTGCCCAGTAACGGAGACAACCTGAGCAGATATAGAAAGGTGACTGCCACAAGCTCACCCCAGAAGAGGTGTGGAATATAGCATTAATTAACACTTTAACAAAGGAGGTATTTTAGTTTTTGCATTTTCGTTCTTTGATCCCCTTCTTCTCAGAGCCGTAACTTTTTTATTTTTCTGTCAAAATGGTCATGTGAGGGCTTGTTTTTTTTGTGGGACAAGTTGTATTTTTGAACAACACCATTGGTTTTAGCATATCTTGTACTGCAAAACGTAAAAAAAAATCCAAGTGCGGTGAAATTGAAAAAAAAGTGCAATTCCAGTTGTGTTTTTTTTTACCATGTTCACTAAATGCTAAAACTGAGCTGCCATTATGATTCTCTAGGTCATTATGAGTTCATAGTCACCAAACATGTCTAGGTTCTTTTTTATTTAAGTTGTTAAAAATAAATCCAAACTTTGATTTAAAAAAAATGATGCCATTTTCCGAGACCTGTGGAGTTTCCATTTTTTGTGATTTAGGGCTGGGTGAGGGCTTAGTTTTTGCGTGCCGAGCTGCCATTTTTATCGATATCATTTTCGTGGATACGTTTTTTGATCGCCCATTATTGCATTTTCTTGCAATGTAACGGCAACCAAAAATCGTAATTCTGGCATTTTGATTTTTTTCTTGTTACGCTGTTTACTGATTGGGTTAATTCTTTTTTTTTTTCATATTTATTGTGCGATTCTGAATGCAGCGATACCAATTAAGTGTATGTTTGATTTTTTTTTAATTGTTTATTTTGAATGGGGGAGAAAGGGGGTGATTTGAACTTATTTTATTTCTTTTTGTAATATTTTTAAAAACTGTTTTTTTTAATTTAACTTTTTGCATGCTTCAATAATCTCCATGGGAGACTAGAAGCTGCAGTTGTCTGATCGCCTCTGCTACACACCGGCGATGATCAGCAGAATTGCTCACTGGCTATGAGCACCGACCACCGGGCTGCGCTCATAGCAATCCGGCAATGACAACCATAAAGGTCTGCTGGAGACTTTTGGTTGTCATGCCAAAGGTCAAATTACAGCCTTTACCATTCTAAACAAAACGGTCCCTCTCACATCTCTTTGTTATTTCTAACACAAGATATGATAAAAAATGTAACGTAATACAAGCCCCAAATTCAGACTTTTTAGAATCTTTAAAAATCTATAAAAATTAACTACTGTATATACTCGTATATAAGCCGAGTTTTTCTACACTTTTTTGTGTGCTGAAAACGCCCCCTCGGCTTATGCACAAGTTAATTGTCCCAGAAAGATGGCGGAGAGAAGTGGCGGAGCAGCGGGCCACAGAGGCAGGGATCGGCGGCTGTAGATAAAGCCTGTGCCGCTGCTAAATAGAAATGAATATTAATTTATCTGTAATAGCGCAGTGACAGCCGGCTTCCAGCACACATAGTACTTACCTTCCCTGAGCGCCATCGCTGCATCTCAATTGTTCTGGCGCCGGCAGTTCTTCCAGCCAAGCGATCACGTGGCCCCGCTCATTAATCCCTTCACTACCAAGGGTGGTTTGCACGTTAACTCCCGGGCCAATTTTTACAATTCTGACCACTGTCCCTTTATGAGGTAATAACTCTGAAACGCTTCCATGGATCCTGGTGATTCTGACATTGTTTTCTCGTGACATATTGTACTTCATGTTAGTGGCAAAATTTCATTCAAATAACTTGTGTTTATTTGTGAAAAAAATGGAAATTTGGCGAAAATTTTTAAAATTTTGCAATTTTCCAACTTTGAATTTTTATGCCCTTAAATCACAGAGATACAGTACACAAAAAACGTGATAAGTAACATCTCCCACATGTTTACTTTACATAAGCACAATTTTGGAACCAAAATTTTTTTTTGCTAGGAAGTTATAAGGGTTAACAATTGACCAGCGATTTCTCATTTTTGCAACACCATTTTATTTTTACGGACCACATCACATTTGAAGCCACTTTGCGGGGTCTATATGAGAGAAAATACCCAAAAGTGACAGAATTCTAAAAACTGCACCCCTTAAGGTGCTCAAAACCACATTCAAGAAGTTTATTAACCCTTTAGGTGCATCACAGGAATTTTTTGAATATTTAAAAAAATGAACACTTAACTTTTCTTCACAAAAAAAATACTTCAGGTTCAATTTTTTTTATTTTACCAAGGGTAACAGGAGAAATTGGACTGCAAAAGTTATTGTGCAATTTGTCCTGAGTACGCTGATGCCTGATATGTGGGGGGGAACCACTGTTTCGGCGCATGGCAGAGCTCAGAAGGGAAGGAGCGCCGTTTGACTTTTTCAATGCAAAATTGGCTGGAATTCAGATCGGACGCCATGGAAAACCCCTGATGTACCAAAACAGTGGAAACCCCCCACAAATGACACCATTTTGGAAATTGGACCCCCCAAGGATCTTATCTAGATGTGTGGTGAGAACTTTGAACCCCCAAGGGCTTCACAGAAGTTTATAACATACAGCCGTACAATTAAAAAATCATATTTTTTCCACAAAAATGATGTTTTCACCCTCAATTCTTATTTTTCCAAGGGTAACAGGACCCTAAAAGTTATTATGCAATTTGTCCTGAGTACTCTGATACCCCACATGTGGCGGTAAACCACTATTTGGGCGCATGGCAGAGCTCGGAAGGGAAGCAGCGCCATTTGACGTTTTTGGCTGGAATTGAGATTGGACACCATGTCGCGTTTGGAAAGCCCCTGATGTACCAAAACAGTGGAAACCCCCCACAAATAACACCATTTTGGAAACTAGACCCCCCAAGGAACTAATCTAGATGTGTGGTGAGAACTTTGAACCCCCCAGTGCTTCACAGAAGTTTATAATGCCTGGGCGTGAAAATAAAAAAATCGTATTTTTCCACAAACATGATCTATTAGTCACCAATTTTTTTATTTTCCCAATGGTACCAGGAAAAATTGGACCCCAAAAGTTGTTGTCCAATTAGTCCTGAGTACGCTGATACCTCATATGTGGGAGAAAACTACTGTATGGGCACACGTCGGGGCTCGGAAGGGAAGTAGTGACATTTTGGAATGCAGACTTTGATGGAATGGTCTGCGGGTGTCATGTTGCTTTAGGAGAGCCAATGATGTACCTAAACAGTGGAAACCCCCCACAAGTGACCCCATTTTGGAAACTAGACCCCCTAAGGAACTTATCTAGATGTGTGGTGAGCACTTTGAACCCCCAAGGGCTTCACAGAAGTTTATAATGCCCGGGCATGATCAATTAGTCCCCAATTTTTTTATTTTCCCAAGGGTACCAGGAGAAATTAGACCCCAAAAGTTGTTGTCCAATTTGTACTGAGTACGCTGATACCTCATATGTGGGAGAAAACTACTGTATGGGCACATGTTGGGGCTCGGAAGGGAAGTAGTGACGTTTTGGAATGCAGACTTTGATGGAATGGTCTGCGGGTGTCATGTGCGTTTGGAGAGCCCCTGATGTACCTAAACTATTGAAACTCCCCACAAGTGACCCCGTTTTGGAAACTAGACCCCCCACGGAACTTATCTAGATGTGTGGTGAGCACTTTGAACCCTGAAGTGATTCACAGAAGTTTAGAACGCCTGGGCATGAAAATAAAAAAATCATTTTTTTCCACAAAAATTATATTTTTGCCCCCAATTTTTTATTTTCCTAAGGGTAACAGGAGAAATTGGACCCCAAAAGTTGTTTTGCAAATTGTCCTGAGTAGGCTGATACCCTATATGTGGGGGTAAAACACTGTTTGGGGCGCATGGCAGAGCTTGGAAGGGAAGGAGCACCATTTGACTTTTTCAACGCAGAATTGGCTGGAATTGAGATCCGACGCCATGTTGCATTTGGAGAGCACCTGATGTTCCCAAACAGTGGAAACTCCCAATTCTAACTCCAACCCTAACCGCAACACACCCCTCACCCTAATCTCAGCCCTAACCCTAAACCTAGCCCTAAACCTAGCCCTAACTGTTGTGAGTTCATTTTTCCCTTCACCGTTGAGGTCTGATGAACTCCCTCCTCTGGTGAAGGAAGGTAGTGAGGCTGATTACCAAACACCTGGGCAGCTAGATGATGACTGGGTGGCTGGAATTGAGGACTGGATATAAGGCAGCCGACGCCCTTCTGCCTTGCTGGTGATCCTGCTGGATTCTTGGAGACCAGTCTGATTCCTGCGTCTCAAAGCTAAGTTTTTATGCTCTGCTTTGTACACTTCAGTTTTGTTTTTGTTTTGCCTTGTTTTTTGGGAGTTCTGCCATCCCCGGCCGAGGGTGAGCTGAATTCCATTTTTGTCTCTGATCTGTTGATCTTTTGCTCTGTCTTCAGAATATACCTGAGTGATGATTTAGTCTTTTGAAGCCTAGCGACTTCAGGGCCTGTTTTTCCTATCAGTCGGTTGGCACATTTTGGATAGGGTTTTTGCGGATGGCAGACAGCAGCTTTCCTATCCTGTCCTATTTTAGTTAGCTTGGGCCCCATCATTTGCTCAACCTATCTTTCTATCTGTGTTAGTGTTTTCATCTTGCTTCACCGTCATTTTATGTTGGGGGCTGCCTATTGCTTTGGGGTCTGCTCTGGGGCAGTTTAGTTTTTCCCCTTTCTGTCTTTAAGCTATGTAGTTCTCCGGCTGTGATCGAGGGGTCTAGGGCACCGTAGGAACCCCCCCACGGCTACTGCTAGTTGTTGTGGATAGGTTCAGGGGTCTGCAATCCGATAGCTGCCAACCTCTCTGGTTTTTCTGGACTTAGCTTGTATTTTGTTTTTTCCTCCTTCGATGACTCATCATAACACCTAACCCTAGCCCTAAACCTAATGGGAAAATGGAAATAAATACATTTTCTTTTAATTTTATTATTTTTTGCCAACTAAGGGGGTGGTAAAGGGGGGTTTGATTTACTATTTATGGTGGTTTTTATATTTGGCAGCTGTCGCACGCTAAAAGACGCTTTTTATTGTAAAAATAGTTTTTGCATCACCACATATTGAGAGCTATAATTTTTCCATATTTTGACCCACCAAGTCATCTGAGGTCTTATTTTTTGCGGGACGAGTTGACGTTTTTATTGGTATCATTTTCGGGCACGTGACATTTTTTGATCGCTTTTTATTATGATTTTTGTGACGCAGAATGAACAAAAACCAGCGTTTCACGAATTTCTTTTGGGGGGTGCGTTTACAGCGTTCCGCATGCGGTAAAATTGATAAAGCGGTTTTATTCTTCGGGTCAGTACGGTTACAGAGATATCTCATTTAGGTCTTTTTTTATGTTTTGGCGGTTTTATGCAATGAAAACTATTTTATATAAAAGTTAATTATTTTTGCATCGCTTTATTCTGCGAGCTATAACTTTTTTATTTTTTCGCTGATGATGCTGTGTGGCAGCTCATTTTTTGCGGGACAAGATGATGTTTTCAGCGGTACCATGGATATTTATATGCGTCTTTTTGATCGCGCATTATTGCACTTTTTGTTCAGCTGTATGATAATAAATCATTATTTTTTGCTTCCTTTTTTATTTTTAATTTTTAAGGTGTTCGCTAAAGGGGTTAACTAATGGGACAGTTTTATAGGGCGGGTCGTTACGGACGCGGCGATACCAAATATGTGTACTTTTATTGTTTTGTTTTTATTTCCAAAAAATGAATTTATTTGGGAATATTTTTTTTTTTCTAATTTATTTAGCGATTTTTTTAAAAAAATTTTTACACTTTTTTTTTTTTTAAACGTTATTAGGTTGTCCCAGGGGGGACATCACTGTCCTGTGACAGATCGTTGATCTGTCACATCACAGATCACTGTGACAGATCAGCGATCTGTCACAGGCACTGCTGCAGGCTTCCTCATACCTGCGCTTTGCAGGCACTGAGGAAGTCAGCTCCCTACAGGCCCCCGAAGGTCCCCGTCGCCATCTTGGATCTGGGGACCTGTAGGGAAAGAGACCCCCTGCAGCAGCGCTGCACATTGCGCTGCTGTGGGGGGCTCAGGGAAGCACGGCGGGAGCCCCCTCCCTGCCGATGCTTCCCTTTAACCCCCGGTACACCGCAATCGTGTTTGATCGCGGTGTGCAAGGGGTTAACGTGTAGGGGGCGGTCACACATTGTGCTGGGTGTCAGCTGTGATAATCAGCTGACACCCGGCCGCGATCAGCGGCGCTCACCACGTGGGTGCCGCTGATCGCTATGATGTAATATTCCGTCCATGGGACTTAGGGCCCAGGTCACATGGACGGAATATTACGTCCAATGTAGGAAAGGGGTTAAGGTAAAGAATATTCCCGCCTCTCCACTCCCATAGGCGTGGAGTGAATATTCATTGACTTAATGAGCGGGGCCACGTGATCGCTCAGCAGAATAGCTGCTACTGCTGGAAAGGGATGCAGCGAGGGCGTGCAGAGACGGTAAGTAGGATGTTTTTTTTATAGGAACCATGCATACAAGGACAGGGACGGGGGAGCCATGCATACCAGGATAGGGATGAGGGGACAGTGCGTACTCGGCTTATACTCGAGTCAATAAGTGTAACCAGTTTTTCGTGGCAAAATTATGCGCACTGGCTTATACTATGGCTTATATATGGTAATGGAAATAAAAATGTAAATCTGTTTTTTGTAATTGATTAAAGTAGCACTTCAAAAAAATATAGAAAATAAAAATCTGAAGACATTGGGTAAAAAAATATTCAGATTGGGATCACTTGACATGGAATTACCCTGCTCAGTCTTGTTTTATCCACCAGTATTATATGATTTATACTTGTGTAATGAGAACGGTGGAGATGGCAGGATTAGAGCTGATCATAGATGTGACTTCTCCATCTGTCTGTGACTTTTACAATATTTGTTTCAGGGTGAAGATCTGACCCATATTAATACTACAGAGACATATGTGAGGGGTGATGAGTGGTGTAAAGAGGAGATTCCTACATATGACTACCCAGGTGAGTAGTAACCACTAAATGCAGAGAAGTCACAGATTCTTCTCAGTCACCGGCTGTGGCTGCTTTATCAGTGGTGTAGTCCAGCCGTATCACAATCATGTGATCACTATTTTGCCGCTAGACCAAAACATTCTCCTCCACCCAAAACTGTACAAATGACCTTGGGCATTGAAAGGCCTTATCTATAGAACTTACAACCTGGAGGATCCACCTACCTCTTGGGATTTACCTGCCCAATCTGTAAACTACAAAGCCAAATGACAGCGTACGTGGAATGTGCCGACAAGTTAGAAAATGACTTGCAGAAAAATATTTTGATGGGCTTGTAGGAGAAAGTGGAGGGTAATGATGCTGTTGACTTCCTAGATCCCTGATATCTTATTGGATGAATCTCCCTTCTCTCCCTTCTGTGCTGCTGAATGTGCTCATATGGTCCCTACAAGACCAGGTCCAGGCTTTCTGGCCAAACTTCACTTTTATGATTGACAACATTGAATGTGCAGTGAGGCCAAGTGTGAATTTCTGGACAATAACAACAGAGTTTCCCTTTTTCCTGACTTTTCAATTTCTTTTAAAATCAACTAAGTTCAAGGAGGATTGTGAAAACTGCATAAAAAACATTACACCTGTGCCATCATATATCTCTAAGGCTACTTTCCCACTTGCGTTAGGAGGCACAGTGCACGGCCACCGTGCAGCTCCGCCTCCTGCCGCTCCTCCTATGGGCTCATGACGCTGCATGCGACCTGCGTAGTTTAATTGAGTTTTCCCTTCATACATGTTGCTGTTGGGGATGTAACATTGAAGGAATAAATGTCTTTTTTTACAGGTCATTCTGTATGATAGTTTGATTGTGGTGGGATTGGCCTGCCTATATAAGTCTGTAAGTCCCTGGTAGTCTTTAACCCATTCACGCCACAGCCCTTTTTCGTGTTTCTGCTTTTCACTCCCCTTTTTCACAGAGCCACAAAATTTAAATTTTTACATAAATATGGCCATGTGAGGGCTTGTTTTTTGCGGGACGAGTTTTACTTTTGAGCAACAGCATTGGTTTTACTATATCAGGTACTCGAAAATGGAAAAAAAAATCCAAGTGTGGTGAAATCGCAAAAAAAGTGCAATTCCACAATGTTTTTTTTCGGGATTATTTTTTACCATGTTCACCAAATGTTAAAACTGTGACCTGCCATTATGATTCTCCAGGTCATTATGAGTTCGTAGATACCAAACATGTCTAGGTTGTTTTTTATTTAAATGGTGAAAAAAAATGCAAACCACCAAAAAAAACGTAATTTTGATGTTTTGACACCGTTTACCGATTGGATTAATTCTTTTTATAGCTTGATAGATAAGGCGATACTGAACAATACCAAATATGTGTATTTTTTTGTTTTATTTTGAATGGGGAAAATTGGGGGTGATTTGAACTTTTATATATATATATATATATATATATATATATTTTATATTTTTAAAAACTTTTTTTTACTTTTTGCGTGCTGCAATAGTCTCCATGGGATAGTAGAATGTGCAGTTGTCCGATCACCTTTGCTACACAAAGGCGATGATCAGATCGCCTGTGTGTAGCAGAAATGCTCACTGGCTATGAGTGCACACTGTTGGGCTGCGCTCATAGCAATCTGGCACTGACAACCATAAAGGTCTGCTGGAGACCTCTGATTGTCATGCCAACCCATCGGTGACCCGCAATCACGTGACGGAGCCACCGATGGGATTAGTGACACACTTCCTGCGTGACGACATTAAATGCCGCTGTCAGAGATTGACAGCGGCATTTAATGGGTTTAACAGCCGCGGGTGGATCGCAATTCCACCTGCGGCTGTTAGGGGCACATGTTAGCTGTTTAAAACGTGAAGGGGTTAAAAAAAGGTCACGACTGCCTCTTCCAAATGCCCGAGATCTAAATTTACATTACCTCACCTCTGCACTATTATAAATAGTTCTCTTTAAAAGTATATTTCTTCTTGAAACTCATGTGATAGAAAATATTGGCCCTTACGATAGTTTAGATTACCTAGAGCTACAGAGCCTCATACTCTAATTACTCCAGAGAGGTTTCACCACTAGTTACTCAATATTTTTTTTAATACCTGAGAAGACTATTCAGCTTGATCATTTCAGTAGATGTGTTATTGTCTATAGTAAAAGTTTTTCCAATCACTCTTTAACTTCTTTAACCCCTCTACATCTTGACTTACGCAGAGACCTCTAGGTTGGGCCACGCTGTTACTTGCTTTTCTATAGTGTGAGATGGTAAAAAGAATAGTATGGTAGTCGGGTCACAACCATGAAGTCAGCGAAAACACAAAATGAGAAAACACAAGAGTAGTCAGTAAGGCTGCGTTCACACGTTGCTTTTTTTTTGCGTTTTCGCGGCGTTTTTTAACGCGCGATTTTGCCACAAAAAGGCAAAAAAACAGCATCCCATGCAATCCTATGGGATTCCGCAATGCTGTGCTAATGCTGCGGATTTTCCCGCTGAGGAATCGCATCACGGAAAAATCCGCAGCATGCTCATTATTTTGCGGAATCGCGGTGATCCCGCACCCATAGGATTGCATTGTTCCGCTTACTTCCTGCATGTGGCTGTGCCCACCATGCGAAAAGTAAGCAGAACATTTGCGGATGGTACCCACGGTCCGGAGGAGAGGAGACTGTCCTCCACGCTCTGGGTACCATATCCCTGTAAAAAATAGAATAAAAAATAAAAAATCGGGTTATATTCACCTTCCGGCGTCCCGCGCAGCCTTCCCGGGCCTCAGTGATGCTCCCGTTCCCAGTAATGCCTTGTGAGACCTTTGATGACGTCGCGGTCTCGCGATAATGTAGCGGTCCATATTCCTCGCGAGACCGCTACATTATCGCGAGACCACGACGTCATCAAAAGTCTCACAAGGCATTACTGTGAACGGAAGCATCGCTGAGGCGCGGGAAGGCTGCGCAGGATGCCGGAAGGTGATTATAACGCCATTTTTTATTTTTTTTATTATTTTTAACATTAGATCTTTTTACTACTGATGCTGCATAGGCATCCTCAATAGTAAAAAGTTGGTCACACTATTCAAACACTATGTTTGATGAGTGTGACCAACCTGTCAATCAGTTTTCCAAGCGATGCTACAGATCGCTTGGAAAACGCTAGCATTCTGCAAGCTGATTGTCATGATCCATGCTGGATTGTGACAGATAAAAGCACTTGTAACCTTTTTTTTTCTTTAAGCTGGTTGCTTAAAGTTAGTTTTGCCCCCGGTGGCCATTAGGGTCATTACACAGTGGTGTCTTTTGTTCTAGTTTGCCCCCGCTGGTGGTTAGCTTTATTACACGGGAATCACTAACAGGTGTGATTGCTCTGGCTTAACTATATAGGAGTGTCTTGTTCTCTCACTCACTGTTGGTGATATTGCTCTTTTCCAACCAAGTCTGGTGGAGGAAGGAACTACAGAGAGGAGTTCCTGGCAGCTCAGGGGAGCTCTGGTGTTATAGCTTCAGGTGGAAGCTGAATTCAGGTGTCGAGCTTCAGGGGTGAAGCTGAACTTTGGTAGTGGACTCTGTTTCTGGGAGCAAGAGCAACAGAGCAAACCTAAGTGGTGTTACCCCTGTTTGTACCTTTCCTTTTGTGTGTTTCAGTGCAGTGGTGGGATTAGTTTATACACCGTCCATTTCACTAGAAAGGGCTAGGTGCAAGGCGAGCTAGGGTTTTTAGGTATCCTGCTCGTTGCCAGGTGCGGAACCTGCATAGGGACTGTCAGGAGTGTAGAGACACTGACTCAGGGGAGTGCAGCAGGTCTCCACGTCCCCGTTCCCTATCGCAGGGCCTTCCATTACATCGGTTTCCCTTGTGTTTCCCTTTATTATTTAAATTCACTCTGCTGGAGGCGGGGTATCCAGCTGCACGTTATATTATTTAAATTCGCCTACTGGAGGCGGTGTATCCAGGGTCACGTGTGTCAGAGAAATTCGCCCTGCTGGAGGCGGTGTGTCCAGTCACACGTAACCATCACACTAATTACGCTTGCAAATCGCTAGTTTTTCCACAGGAAAATCGCAGGAATTTAGAATGCGATTTTCGCGCGGAATGGATTTCCGGAATTCTCGCGGTAGCTTCCGCTAGAGTTCCGTTACGTGTGCACATAGCCTCAACGGGCCGGGGTCATAACAGGAAACAAATGCACAAGCCAGGAGCTGATCACAGAGGAATGAACCAGAGTAGAACAAGACTGTATCTGGCAATTTTCGGTGATATGTTTCAGGCTTTAGTAGGGTGTGGTACTTTCCAATTGACTGAAGCAGGGATCAGATTACTTCAGCTGGACAGCACACACCCATACTGCCAGACTTTATGGTACAACATGTCCAAGGTACCCTAACTGTGGATTCTGTCACACTAGGATGTGACCCTCATAATTGTCTGTGGCCAAATCATATCTCAGGGAGAGATTTTACGTGCACGGAGAAAACACAAGACAGAACAGAGCAGTTGTGTCTCAAATGAATCCTGATTTGGTTAAGAAGCACAGTTTTTATAGGTAAAATTAGGTGGTTTCAGCACAATACCTCATTTGTTTTTCATATATAATTATTGCAAGTCATTATTGATTACACATGTTCTATGTCATTATCTTTATTGGTATAGGATCATTACTCTAATTGTTATTGATGTACTGGTTATTTCTGTAATGGTTCGCACTCTAATGGCTATTGCTGTACTGGTTATCACCCTAATGGTATATTGCTAGGTCAAGCTGACATCTGTTTTGCATGCATCATATTGATATTTGGTTTATGAGGGGAGTAATATACTAGGTACATTTACTCTTGATAAGCTCAGTGGATTATACAATCTGTCACGGACATGGTTTTTGGAACCACTGTGCCACTGACCGCGGAGAGCCTGGAAGGGCATGACTAAGCGATCACCTGACTTCACTAGAGCTTCTGATGGTGAGGTTAGACTTGGCTCCCGATGAACGCCAGGTGCCACTCCAGGACAGACCAACGGTCGTGCAGCAGCTGGACCCAGAAGGACAGACTGGATGGAGCAGCAGGCAGAGCTTGTATCAGAGTGCAGCTGACCAAGTTCAAGGATAAAATTTCTGGCTGCCTTGGAATCCAAATACTCCGACTCAACAAACTGGGATTCACCCGATGTCACAGCTACAGTAAGGGTCAGAGGTAGGGAGATGTCCTTTCCGTCTAAGGAGACCTCGCCTTGTGCCCCTAGGTACCGGAGCTTCTCCGGTCTCGCCGGGCAGACTCGAATGGAGTGTCCCAAATCTCCACAATACAGGCACTGGCCTTTAGCGCAACAATCTCTCAGTCGCTGTCTAGCAAGGGCAAGGTGGTTGATATGCATGGGTTCTGATGAGTCCTTGACAAGGGAGAGCGAAGGAATAGGCGGTCCTTGAAAAGCCTGAGCCAGGCACCGCAGTTCTTTCACGTGCTACCTCACTAGCACGCTGATGGAAGCGGAGGTCTATATGGATGGCGAGGGAGATCAGGTCCGTCGAGGGTAGTTGGTAGGTCTCGATCGGCTAACTCATCCTTAATATCTCCGGAAAGCCCCTCCCAGAATGTCGCCACCAAAGCTTCGTTATTCAATCCGAGTTCGGACGCCAGAGTGCAAAAGCGTACCGCATATTGCCCTACAGAAGAATTGGACTGACGTAAATAGAGAAGAGCGGATGTTGCCGAGGTGGTTCACCCGGGTTCATTGAACACTTTGCGAAAAACTTCCAAGAATGCAGGCAAATTGGAGATGATCCGATCCTCTCTCTCCCATAATGGATTCAACCACGCCAGGGCCTCGCTTCCAAGGTGCGACATAAGGAACGCTACTTTTGCTTGGTCCAACAGGAAGTGTTGCTGGAGAAGTTCAAAATGTAGCCGGCATTGATTGAGTAACCCGCGGCAGAGCTTTGGATTGCCATCAAGACGTGATGAAGAGGACACGGCTGCTTCAACATGCTGGAACTCAGGAGGGATGTTTAAAGCCTCCAACTTAGTGGTTAAAGAATGCAACTGTATGGACAGCTCTTTCTGTGCGTCTTTCTATCGGCAAAGCTCCTGATACATGGTCCGAACGGGCAGGATCTATGGTACAGCAGGATCCATGGCCTGAGCAAACTGTCACGGATGTGGTTTGTGGAACCACTATACCACGAACCGCGGAGAGCCTGGAGGGGCATGACTAAGTGATCACCTGACTGTTCACTGGAGCCTCTGATGGTGAGGTTAGACTTGGCTCCCGATGAATGCCAGGTGCCACTCCAGGACAGACCAACGGTCGCACAGCAGCTGGACCAGAAGGACAGACTGGCTGGAGCAGCAGGCAGAGCTTGCATCAGAGTGCAGCTGACCAAGTTCGTATCTGAGTGCACCAGACAGAATTTGCATCTGAGTGCAGCAAGCAGGATTTGCATCTGAGTGCAGCAAACAGCATTTTCACTTGAGTGCAGCAAACAGGACTTGGACTGGTATGACACCTTACACAACATAGACTGTAAATAGGAAGGTTGCTCGAGCACCTTGGGGAGGAAGCAATATATACATAATGTCCCACAGCCATTGGCTGGGGAGGAAATATCAAGTGCATGCACTGGCCCTTTAAGAGGGCAGGAAAGTACGCACATGCCCTAAGGACATTAAACTGTAAAGTGCTGCGGAATATATTGGTGCTATATAAATAAATATATAAATAAAGATTATTATTATTATTATTATTATTATTGTTATTATTATTATGTCTAGAGGACCGGCTGTAAGTATGCAGAGCATGGGGAAGGGAAGAACTGTCTGGAGCATGGTTGAGTGAAGAGACACGCCGGAGACCCTACCTGTCAGAGCAGGACTCCGGCGTGGTGCTAACACAATCATCTCATAGTCCATCTGACAAGGTTGACGTAACCTGGTGACAGAAATGAACTTAGTGGCAGAAGTAAATCTTGTGACAAGAATGAATCAGAGCACATTTAGAACTACATGATCTAATATTCAGCAAAGCATCCATTTTTAAATATAAGCTTGATTAAATATAAGCTTGAGGTAGCGACCATGCTATTTTAGGATTTTGGATAACTAGAGGAGGAAGACCTGTGAAGACTCAGACGTCAAGGTTAGATTTCAGAAAGGCAGATTTTAAGGGATTCAGAAAGAGAATTGGAGGAATCCAATGGCTGGATATCCTTAAGGACAAAAATGTCCAGGAAGGATGGGAAATCTTGAAAAATGAAATTCTCAAAGCACAATTGTTAACAATTCCGAAAAGAGGGAAGAATAGGAAGCATTTAAGGAAACCAGAATGGACGAACACAGAACTTAAGCACATGCTAAAAAGGAAGAAAGAAATGTTTATAAAATGGAAAGAGGGAGGCATATCTAAAGAAGAATATAATGTTGTCTGCAGAACCTGCAGGGCACAAATCTGATTATCTAAAGCTGACAATGAATTGAGGCTTGCAAGAGATGTCAAAAGCAATAATAAAGGATATTGGGGATATGTCAAAAGTTAAATGAAATGATAAGACAGGATGTTGAGAAGGCCTAACTTTTAAATTCCTATTTTGCATCTGTTTTCTCTCAGAAAGGAAATGTAACATCAACTGTTCTTCACTGTCCTATTAAGGAAATAGAAGAATCCATGATATCTATAAACAGAAAGATAGTGAGGAAACACTTAGCTAACCTAAATGAATTCAAGTCTCCAGGTCCAGATGAATTACACCCCAGAGTACTGAAGGAGATAGCAGAAGAAATTTTTGAACCCCTCTCCATAATCTTTGAAAATTCTTGGAGAACAGGAGAAGTCCCAGAAGACTGGAGAAGAGCAAATGTTGTTCTTATCTTCAAAAAGGGGAAGAAGGTGGACCCAGGCAACTATAGGCCGGTGAGTCTGACTTCTATACCAGGAAAGATCTATGATCAAATTATTAAACAACATGTATGTTAGTACCTGGATAAGAATGAAGTGATTAAACAGAGTCAGCATGGGTAACTAATAAGTCATGTCAAACTAAGTTAATTTCCTACTATGATGGAATCACGGATTGGGTGGATCAGGGAAATGCTGTAGATATAGTTTATCTTGACGTCAGCAAAGCATTTGACAAAGTATCTCACACAATCCTTATTGAAAAAATGACTAGGTATGGAATGGACAAGGCAACTGTTAGGTGGATTCATAACTGGCTTAGTGATCGGACCCAAAGAGTGGTCGTAAATGGCTGCACATCCAGTTGGAAGAATGTCTCAAGTGGGGTACCACAGGGCTCTGTCCTGGGCCCTGTATTGTTCAACATCTTTATCAACGATTTAGATGAAGGAATTGAGGGTAAACTGATTAAATTTGCTGATGACACAAAGTTAGGAGGGATAGCTAATACTAGAGAAGAGAGAGAGGATTCAAAAAGATATAAATAAATTGGAGCAGTGGGCAGCAACTAACAGAATGGTTTTTAACAGGGAGAAATGTAGAGTACTACATCTGGGCAATAAAAATGAAAAAAAGCATATACAGAATGGGAGGAATAGGGCTAAGCAACAGCACTTGTGAAAAAGACTTGGGTATACTAATAGATCACAGACTGAATATGAGTCAACAGTGTGATGCAGCAGCAAAAAAGGCAAATACAATTCTAGGATGTATTAACAGAAGCATACAGTCTAGATCACGTGAAGTCATTATTGCCCTCTACTCCTCTTTGGTCAGACCTCATCTGGAATATTGTGTCCAGTTTTGGGCGCTACATATTAAAAAAGACATCAACAAACTGGAGCAAGTTCATAAAAGAACGACCAGAATGGTGACCGGTCTTCAAACCCTATCTTATGAGGAAAGGTTGCATGATTTGGGAATGTTTAGCTTGCAAAAGAGAAGACTTAATAGCTGTCTACTAATATCTCAAGGGCTGTCACATTGTAGAAGGATCATCTTTATTCTAATTTGCACAAGGAAAGACTAGAAGCAATGGGATGAAACTGAATGGGAGGAGACACAGATTAGATATTAGAAAAAAACTTTTTGACAGTTAGAGTGCTCAATTAGTGGAACAGGCTGCCACGAGAAGTGGTGAGTCCTCCTTCAATGGAAGTCTTCAAACAGAGGCTGAACAGACATCTGTCTGGGATGATTTAGCGAATCCTGCTTTGAGCAGGGGGTTGGACCAGATGGCCCAGGAGGTCCCTTCCAACTCTATGATTCTATATATCTTCATATATCATATATTATATCCTTAATACAAACGTAGTGGCTGGACAAAGCTGGTGCCACTCATACTTTCTGGTTCTGACGTCTTCTCTATTACCAGCACCTCTTACAGAATGAATAAGGCAGCTCCTTGTGACAGATGCAGATGTTGCAGTAGCAGGTTCCAGAGGAGATAGGACGCACCATTTATAGAAGCGCTAATATGACAAAATGTCAGAGAACCGGAGCAGTAGAAATCCCGATAAAGTGACTCCATTTTGGACAGTATAACCCTCAGTGAATTGGTCTATAGGAGTAGCGACTATTTTGAGTCAACAGGCACTTCCCGGTAATTGGCACACCGTGGATGTTGGAGAGAAAAAATTGCAAATATGCCATTTTATTATCCAGCACATAGTGCCCAGATTGTGTTCAGTACAGCAATGCCAAATACATGGATGCTTAACCCCTTACCTACAATGGACATAATATTCCGTCCATGTGACCCTGGACCTAATTACCATGGACGGAATATTACGTCCCAGCGATCAGCGGCGCCCACGTGGTGAGCGCCGCTGATCGCGGCCGGGTGTCAGCTGATTATCACAGCTGACGCCCGGCACAATGTGTCAGGGGCAGTCACGGACCGCCCCCGACACGTTAACCCCTTGTACACCGCGATCAAACGCGATCGCGGTGTACCGGGGGTTAAAGGGAAGCATCGGCAGGGAGGGGGCTCCCTCCTTGCTTCCCTGAGCCCCTCACAGCAGCGCAATGTGCAGCGCTGCTGCGGGGGTCTCTTTCCATACAGGCCCCCGGATCCAAGATGGCGACGGGGGCCTGTAGGTAGCTGACTTCCTCACTGCCTGCAAAGCGCAGGCATGAGGAAGTCTGCAGAACTGCCTGTGACAGATTGCTGATCTGTCACAGTGATCTGTGATGTGACAGATCAGCGATCTGCGATCAGCGATCAGCGATCTGTCACAGGACAGTGATGTCCCACCTGGGACAAGGTAATAAAGTAAAAAAAAAAGTGTTAAAAATAATTTAAAAAAAATCGCTAAATAAATTAGTAAAAAAAAAAAAAAAATATTCCCCAATAAATCCATTTTTTCAAAATAAAAAAAAAACAATAAAAGTACACATATTTGGTATCGCCGCGTCCGTAGCGACCCGCCCTATAAAACTGTCCCATTAGTTAACCCCTTTAGCGAACCCCTTAAAAAATAAAAATAAAAAACTAAGCAAAAAATAATGATTTATTATCATACCACCGAACAAAAAGTGTAATAATGTGCGATCAAAAAGACGCATATAAATATCCATGGTACCGCTGAAAACGTCATCTTGTCTCGCAAAAAACGAGCTGCCATACAGCGTCATCCGCAAAAAAATAAAAAAGTTATAGCTCGCAGAATAAAGCGATACAAAAATAATTATTTTTTATATAAAATTGTTTTCATTGCAAAAAACCGACAAAACATAAAAAAACGACCTAAATGAGGTATCGCTGTAACCGTACTGACCCGAAGAATAAAAACGCTTTATCAATTTTACCGCACGCGGAACGGTGTAAACGCACCCCCCAAAAGAAATTCATGAAACGCTGGTTTTTGTTCATTCTGCGTCCCAAAAATCGGAATAAAAAGCGATCAAAAAATGTCACGTGCCCGAAAATGGTACCAATGAAAATGTCAACTCGTCCCGCAAAAAATAAGACCTCACATGACTCGGTGGGTCAAAATACGCAAAAATTATAGCTCACAATATGTGGTGATGCAAAAACTATTTTTACAATAAAAAGCGTCTTTTAGCGTGTGACAGCCGTCAAACATAAAAACCGCCATAAATAGTAAATCAAACCCCCCGTTATCACCCCCTTAGTTAGGGAAAAATAATAAAACTAAAAGAAAATGCATTTATTTCCATTTTCCCATTAGGGTTAGGGCTAGGGTTAGGGCTAGGGTTAGGGCTAGGGCTCAGATTAGGGTTAGGGGTGTGTTGGGGTTAGGGTTGGAGTTGTAATTGGGGGGTTTCCACTGTTTGGGCACATCAGGTGCTCTCCAAAGGCAACATGGCGTCTGATCTCAATTCCAGCCAATTCTGCGTTGAAAAAGTCAAATGGTGCTCCCTCCCTTCCAAGCTCTGCCATGCGCCCAAACAGTGTTTTACCCCCACATATGGGGTATCAGCCTACTCAGGACAAATTACAAAACAACTTTTGGGGTACAATTTCTCCTGTTACCCTTAGGAAAATAAAAAATTGGGGGCAAAAATATCATTTTTGCGGAAAAAAATGATTTTTTTATTTTCACGCCCAGGCATTATAAACTTCTGTGAAGCACTTGGGGGTTCAAAATGCTCACCACACATCTAGATAAGTTCCGTAGGGGGTCTAGTTTCCAAAATGGGGTCACTTGTGGGGGGTTTCCACTGTTTAGGTACATCAGGGGCTCTCCAAAAGCAACATGACACCCGCAGACCATGCCATCAAAGTCTGCATTCCAAAACGTCACTACTTCCCTTCCGAGCCCCGACCTGTGCCCATACAGTAGTTTTCTCCCACATATGAGGTATCAGCGTACTCAGGACAAATTGGACAACAACTTTTGGGGTCCAATTTCTCCTGTTACCCTTGGGAAAATAAAAAAATTGGAGACTAATTGATCATGTTTGTGGAAAAAATAAGATTTTTTTATTTTCATGCCTGGGCATTATAAACTTCTGTGAAGCCCTTGGGGGTTCAAAGTGCTCACCACACATCTAGATAACTTCCTCAGGGGGTCTAGTTTCCAAAATGGGGTCATTTGTGGGGGGTTTCCACTGTTTAGGTACATTAGGGGCTCTCCAAAGGCAACATGACACCCGCAGACCATTCCATCAAAGTCTGCATTCCAAAACGTCACTACTTCCCTTCCGAGCCTCGACGTGTCCCCATACAGTAGTTTTCTCCCACATATGGGAAGTCAGCGTACTCAGGACAAATTGGACAACAACTTTTGGGGTCCAATTTCTCCTGTTACCCTTGGGAAAATAAAAAAAATGGGGGCTAAAATATGATGTTTGTGGAAAAAATACGATTTTTATATTTTCACGCCCGGGCGTTATAAACTTCTGTGAAGCACTGGGGGGTTCAAAGTGCTCACCACACATCTAGATAAGTTCCTTGGGGGGTCTAGTTTCCAAAATGGTGTCATTTGTGGGGGGTTTCTACTGTTTTGGTACATCAGGGGCTTTCCAAACGCGACATGGTGTCCGATCTCAATTCCAGCCAAAAACGTCAAATGGTGCTACTTCCCTTCCGAGCTCTGCCATGCGCCCAAATAGTGGTTTACCCCCACATGTGGGGTATCAGCGCACTCAGGATAAATTGCACAATATCTTTTAGGGTCCTGTTACTCTTGGAAAAATAAGAATTGAGGGTGAAAAGATCATTTTTGTGGAAAAAATATGATTTTTTAATTGTACCGCTGTACGTTATAAACTTCTGTGAAGCCCTTGTGGGTTCAAAGTTCTCACCACATATCTAGATAAGTTCCTTGGGGGGTCTAGTTTCCAAAATGGGGTCACTTGGGGGGGTTTCCACTGTTTAGGTACATCAGGGGCTCTCCAAACGCGACATGGCGTCCGATCTGAATTCCAGCCAATTTTGCATTGAAAAAGTCACACGGCGCTCCTTCCCTACTGAGGTCTGCCATGCACCGAAACAGTGGTTCCCCCCACATATCAGGTATCAGCGTGCTCAGGACAAATTGCACAATAACTTTTGCAGTACAATTTCTCCTGTTACCCTTGGTAAAATAAAGAAAATTGAACCTGAAGTACTTTTTTTGTGAAAAAAAGTTAAATGTTCATTTTTTTTTTAAATATTCAAAAAATTCCTGTGACGCACCTAAAAGGCTAATAAACTTCTTGAATGTGGTTTTAAGCACCTTAAGGGGTGCAGTTTTTAGAATGGTGTCACTTTTGGGTATTTTCTATCATATAGACCCCTCAAAGTGGCTTCAAATGTGATGTGGTCCCTAAAAATAAAATGGTTCTGCAAAAATGAGAAATCGCTGGTCAGTTTTTAACCCTTATAACTTCCTGACCAAAAAAATTTTTGGTTCCAAAATTGTGCTGATGTAAAGTAAACATGTGGGAAATGTTATTTATTAAGTTTTTTGTGTGCCGTATCGCTGTGATTTAAGGGCATAAAAATTCAAAGTTGGAAAATTGCAAAATTTTCAAAATTTTTGCCAAATTTCCTTTTTTTTCACAAATAAACGCAGGTTATTTGAATGCAATTTTACCAATAACATGAAGTACAATATGTCATGAGAAAACAGTGTCAGAATCACCGGGATCCATTGAAGCGTTTCAGAGTTATGACCTCATAAAGGGACAGTGGTCAGAATTGTAAAAATTGGCCCGGGAGTTAACGTGCAAGCCACCCTTGGTAGTGAAGGGGTTAATGTGGTTTGAGCACACTGCAAGGCTCAGAAGCGAAGGGGAAATTTGGCTTTGGGAGAGTGGATATTGGTGGATTGGTTTATGGAAGCCATGTTGCTTTTCAAGAGCTTTTGAGCCACTAATAATGTGTAAACCTCGGTTTTTCCATTGACAGGTGGTGGACCTCAGTGGGGACTTATTTTTGTAAGAGGAGTGGAACTTTTTTTGGTATTTTTGGCTACATAACATTGTTTGGTGGCTTTTTATTCCATATTTGCGTGGCAGAATGACCAACGGTTGAACACCATGCTACACTTGTTCATGCTATGAAATTTTCTATTAGACTGTAAACTGTCATTGTCTTGGTGAATAATTCAATTTTTTTACATAACTTGCTATTTTTATGGACAGTTTAAGCAGAAATGTTAGAAATATAAAATTTGTTAATAATAATAAAAAAATTTGTTTTATTCTTAGCAGATTTATTAGCAGATGACTGTACCAAGAGATCAGAGGGAGAGCTGACATCTTTAATTTTTAAATCGGATGTTCTTGAGATACCACAGGATACAATTGCAGTGACTGCCATTACTCCAGATATACCATCATCCCTTCACAGCAAAGATCTGTCATCTGATCCTATGAAACAGGTCCTGTCTTCTGATTCATTACAGACTACTAAAGAAAATCATAGTTGCAAAATAAGCATTAAAAAACAAACTACTCCAAAATCAAAGAAGCCACTATTATATTCAGAATATGGAAATAGTACTCCCCTCAAAAAGTATTTTCTTAAACATAAAACAATTCACACAGCAAATAGATTTTCTTGCTCCAAGTGTGGGAATTTTTTTAACAAAAAATCAGATTTGGTTAAGCATCAGAGAATTCACACAGGGGAGAATTCTTTTTCCTGTTCAGAATGTGGGAAATGTTTTATACAGAAATCAAAACTTGTTAGTCACAAGAGAACTCACACAGGGGAGAAGCCTTTTTCCTGTTCAGAATGTGGAACATGTTTTAACCAGAAATCATATTTGGTTAAGCACCAGAGAATTCACACAGGGGAGAAGCCTTTTTCATGTTCAGAATGTGGGAAATGTTTTCACCAGAAATCAGCTTTGGTTAGTCACCAGAGAAATCACACAGGGGAGAAGCCTTTTTCCTGTTCAGAATGTGGGAAATGTTTTACAGATAAATCAAATCTTACCACACATCAGAGAACTCACACAGGGGAGAAGCCTTTTTCATGTTCAGAATGTGGAAAATGTTTTAAACAAAAATCAAATTTGGTTAAGCACCAGAGAACTCACACAGGGGAGAAGCCTTTTTCCTGCTCAGAATGTGGGAAATGTTTTACAGATAAATCAAATCTTATCACACATCAGAGAACTCACACAGGGGAGAAGCCTTTTTCATGTTCTTAATGTGGGAAATGTTTTAAATGAAAATCAACTCTTAAAAAACATCAGAGAAGTCACACATGGGCGAAACCTTTTCATGTTCAGTATGTTGGAAATGATTTAACCCAAAATTGTATTTTCTTAAGATAATCCTTTAAGATAAGATAATCTTAAAGGGGGTTGTGCACTACTATGGCAACCCCTTGTGAGTCCTCATGTTTGGCTTAGTTAAAATAAAGAAAACTCATACTTGCCTTCCGTGCCAGTGCCTTTCCAGTGGTGTCTGCACTCACGTTCCCGGGGTTCATATAAGGTTGTTACATCACACGAGTCTTGCGCACAATCAGTTCCGGCTTCACTGTCTCCCCCTTCAGACATATTGAGCATCAACAGGAAGCCAGGGCTGTAACTTCTCTATGATTTCCTCTTATTGTTCAATTTGTCCCAAGGTGAGAACAGTGATGCCAGCATTAATTGGACGCAGGACTCCCATGACATGATAGATGACAACTTTACATGAGCCCCCGAAACACAAGTGCTGGAACCGGGCCGACATGGGAGGTTACTTAAAGTGTTTTTATTTTAACAGGACCAAACATAAGGAATGAGAAGGAGTTTTCCAAGTAGTGGATAACCCCTTTAAATGGCAATAAACCCACACAGAGGAGAGAAGCCATTACCATACCTAGAGTGTGAAAAATGAATTACTGGAAAATCGTCTTTTATTGACCATCAAAAATAACTCGGACGTAGAGAAACAATATATGTTATTGTCAAATTGTACAAAAACATGTAACAGATAGTTGTATAATAAAGGGAAATTACTTCAGAACTTACTGTATTATTTGGACTATAAGGCCGGTTTAACATTTGCGTTAAAGGCCGCAGCGCCGGCCTGCGCACGGACGCCGCTAAGCCCCGCCCCCTGCCGCACCTCCGCCGGTAGCTCCGCCTCCGGGCGCATGATGCTGCATGCGTCATGCGTCCCCTATCTTTATCACTGAGGACGCAGGCCATGCGCAGTATGCGTTTGGCGGCGCCTGCGTCCTCAGTGATAAAGATAGGGGACGCATGCAGCGTCATGCGCCCAGAGGCGGAGCTACCGGCGGAGGCGCTGCAGGGGGCGGGGCTTAGCGGCGGCCGTGCGCAGGCCGACGCTGCGGCCTTTAACGCAAATGTGAAACCGGCCTAAGACACACGTTTTTTAATCAGATCATTTTTATTTAGAAAATTACACAATATAGTTTTTACAAAGAGACATCAGTGCAACAAAGATATTTTCAATGTTATATGATATCATTATATGTTATTGTTATACATGAAATACAATAAAGTTGTCATCTTTGAAGGATTCGATTTTTTTTTTTTTTTTTTTTAATCCAAGCAAACTAATACAACCCCTCACACCGATAACACTCCGGAGAAATCTGTATTCATATTTTTTTTATGATGCTCTAATAATTAGTTTGCTTGTGTAATGACCATCTATTTATAACTCAACCTGGATTGATCATACCAAAAGTGTTCCTGAAGCCAGAAATGATCTTATATATGTAATCAGGGTTGGACTGGCTCATGGGAGAACCAGAGGATTCTCCGGTGGGTCCAGGCACTGACACCTGCTGGCATACAGGGCCAGCAGCTGCCTAGGGCTCCTGCTGCTCCAGGGGCCACCAGCCAGTAGTGTATCACTAATAGCGGCACACCACGCAGCTGCTATGGGGCCCCCGCTGCCAGCGGAGCAGCAGCTGGTGACAGGAGGCAGAAGCCAGCTGCTGCAGCTAAAGCCTGTCCCCACTGCTGAAGATAAATGAATATTCACTCAACCCCATGTCCCCATGGGCCTGGAGAGGGGTGGATATTCATCTCACTTTCATAACGGGCAGTGTTATCAGCTATCAGGGTCAGTAGACAAGGGCCCCCGCTCCCCCAGGGGCCATAAGTCGGGGGGGCCCAGGACCAGCATCACCCACCCAGTGTTCGCTGCAATCAACTGTATCGCATCATGCTGATACAGTTGAAAGCGATAATGGAGGAGAGAGCGTCATATTCCAAAAGCATACTGATACTGATAGGGAATTTAGATTGTGAGCCCCATTGGGGACAGTGATGATAATGTGTGCAAACTGTAAAGCGCTGCGGAGTATGTTAGCGCTATATAAAAATAAATATTATTATTATATGTCGCTCCCTCTCCCATCATTCCCTTCTGCCTCTGATACAACAGGTGCGCAATGACGTCACTTCATCGTATACCCGCTGTGTGTCGGGCAGACAGCAGTGAGTGCAGCTGCTGATACTGGAGAAGAGCCGGAATCAGCTTGGGAACGATGAGGAAATGTAAGTATTGTTTATTTTATATATAGTTGTATATCAGTGAGTCCTGGTTGCATTATACTATATGAGGGGGGCAGCATTATAACCTATGAGGGGAGCAGCATTATGCCCTACATTATATTCTTTGAGGGGTCTGTATTATGTTTCAGGGTTGGCCATTTGTTGTGAACACTTTTAACCTGGCTTCTGAGTTTGGGCTCCCTCTGGTGGTTGCCGCTGGTAATGGAGCTGGTCTAGCTGACAGAAGTCAATCACCTGTGCAGGATGATTGGAGGTCAGGTGATACAGACTGGGGAGATTTAAGTGAGCAACCTTCCCTCAGCTCTTGTTGGTGATTTGTTTTTTTTCCTGAGCATATTTTGAAGTCCGCTTGTCTCCTGCTCCATCCTGCATCTTTCAGATAAGTTATTTGTCTTCTTGAATCTTTTTTTTGCATTGGATCCATTTTTGCTCCTCTCTGATTTTTGCTTAGCTGGTGTTAGTTCAGCCTGGTTCCCTGTTGGGACCTGTGCTGGACCCTGTTCCATATGCCGCAGCGTATGTTAGTCTTTTTAGTAATCAGTTCTCACCAGAGTTCTGATTTAGTGGGGGAGAGGTTGTGTGGCCTCAGTATTTTTGCATATCAGACGTGTTGGATTCTTCTTGGGGTTTTTTGCGTGATTGCAGACAGTATCCTTTCCTGTCCTGTTCTATCTAGACAGTTTGGGCCCCATCATTTGCTTACTCTATTCTCTGCCTTTGTTTTGTGCTTCATCTTGTCTCACCAGCAATATATGTTCGGGGGCTATCTATTCCTTTGGGGTTCTACTCCGGGGCAGTTTAGCTTTCCCATTTCTCTCTTTAGGCTTAGTTAATTCTTTGGCTGTAACGAGGCATCTAGGGCATCGTAGGTATGTCTCACGGATAATTCTAGTTGTGTTGTCAGTTTAAAGGTCTGCAATCTGCTAGCTACCAACCTCTCTGGTTATCTGGTTGCCTCGCCTATTCCCCTGTTATCCTCCTCGGTTACCTAATCGTAACAGCCATTTATATGGATACACCTAAATAAAATGGGAATGGTTGGTGATATCAACTTCCTGTTTGTGGCACATTAGTATATGGTCCAGATGGATGGTGACCATGGCGGCCATTTTGAAGTCGGCCATTTTGGATCCAACTTTATTTTTTTCAATGGAAAGTGGATCATATGACACATCAAACTTATTGAGAATTTCACAAGAAAAACAATGGTGTGCGTGGTTTTAACATAACTTTATTCTTTCATGAGTTATTTACAAGCAGTGGAATGCAGGGCAGCACCAAGATGTGGCAGCTTACTACGTGGGCAGATGCCCTCATGCCTGGGGTGAAACGGACAGGGGAACTCCTGAAGGTAGTTAAACTGGACAGAAGGAATGCTGGGGTACTGGATGAGTCGGTATGACCCGGGAGCATTCTAGAAGCAGTAGGGAAAAGCACAGGAAGAGACAAAGATGTGTACTGTGATGTTCCCTGTGATGTTGCTGTAACTGAGCTGGACGTACTACGAATGGATTCAAGTAAAGTTGTGTGTTACAAGTTGAAACTAGACTCTGTCTCTCTTTGTGTGAAATCATCAGGAGTGAACCCACAGCAGACCAGAGGGGACCCTGATGGTACAGAAGGCGTTAATGAAGGTACGCTGCATAGGGGACATTGTATACAGTTGTGCTCAGAAGTTTACATACCCTGGCAGATTTGTAGCTTTCTTCACCTTTTTTCAGAGAATATGTATGATAACGCCAAAACTTTTTCTCCACTGATGGTTAGTGGTTGGGTGAAGCCAATTATTATCAAACTACTGTGTTTTCTCTTTTTAAATCATAATGACAACCCAAAATATCCAAATGACTCAGATCAAAAGTTTACATACCCCATTTCTTAATACAGTGTATTGCCCCCTCTGACATCAATCACAGCTTTAAGTTTTTTTGTGGTAGTTGTGGATGAGGTTCTTTATTTTCTCAGATGGTAAAGCTGCCCACTCTTCTCAGCAAAAATCCTCCAGTTACTGTAATTTCCTGGGCTGTCTAATTTCCTGGGCTGTCTAGCATGAACTGCGAACTTGACATCTTGTCATGATCCTATGGTTGGTTTGGTACTGATGCGCTAGGGTTAATTATTGTGGCCTCTCTCTGGATCTGGGAGGGCTTTTTATAGCCTTGGGTTGCTCAGATCCTTGTCAGTTATACTCCTGCCCTTGGCTGAGTTAGTTGACCCCTGAGTTAGTTTTGTTTTGGATAATTTGCTGGCTGGGTTGGTGTTGGGTATGCCCTGGTTACAACGCCACAACCCTATCATCAATTGGGAGATTGTCCAATGGGTGTTAGGGTTCTTTAGCGGAAGACCCAAGAATGGACCAGGTGATGCCACCCCCTATACAGTGAGTGTTAGGGGCAGTCCCAAGGGAGATGAAACCACAACAGCCAGAGCCAAAGGGGCGACTCAGGGCAGAGCAGGGATGGTGTGAAGGAGGATGGGGTGGCTGGACAGGAGGAGATGCACTGGAAGGGAAGGCGCAAGGACCGTGGCGGAACCAGAGAGACCAGGGTTCCCGGGGCTTGAGCTGCAGAAAGAAAGGGAAACAAAGTAAAGGAGAAGCTAAGGAGCAAAGCCGGAGGTAACCACACACTACAGAAGACACTGGAGCACAAAGGGGCACGGAAGAGACATAGGGAAGGCAGGCAGGGCTGACAGGCAAGACAGAGGCACAGGACCGCAATGCACAGTCGGGGCACAGAGCAGACAGACTAGGCTGAAAAGGTAAGGGGCCTGAGGAGAGGGTGGACGCTAGGCGCAAGAACGCTAGCGCTAACCGCCAGGATAATCAGGCGTCTTACCTGTGCAGATGCCATGTAGAAATACCCTGTGGGCGCTGCCATGTTGGAGGCGGAGCCACGGGTCAGAGTTCCCAGGGACTCTTGCGGTGGGAGGAATGCCACTGCGCAGGCGCGAAGCACAGACGCGCCGAGACCTCAGGTGGGGAGCGGTGGAGACGTGCTGGAGAGCGAGGACACGCACGAGAGCGAGGACGCGCCGGCGAGTGGAGGCGCACAGGCGAGTGCCAGAGGTGGGTGTAACAGTGGGGTCCCAATTGTGTTAAAGGGAAGGTGCCATCCCAAAAAAAATTTTTCAGCAATTGAAAAAATGTAAAGAATTAATGTTTACATTTTCTTAAAAAATATCATTTGTTTTTAATTTTGTAAAATATGAAAAATAATTTTAAAAAGTTTGGCATTTCCACTTGTTAACACTAGGGGGAGCAGCTACTGAAATTTGGCACAAAAACCTAGTGTACAACTAGCTCACATTACTGCCCTGCAGTAATTATGGGCGGAATCTGCAAACATGGGTGTGATGTCTCCTCTCCTCCCCTTGTGGGTGTTTGCTAAGGGAAAAGAGAGGATGACATTTAGGAACACATTGAGCAGCAATTTTGATGGGGCCTGCAAAGTTACTGACTGTCTTTACATGCAAAGTCTGGATCAGAACAGGGCACCAATCAGCAGAAATGTTTCCTGGATTTCTGTGGAGCAGACAAGAAGACGGTCCATCCATGTGTATAAAACACAGCGCTCTATGTACAATCCCTGGCACCGAACAGGGTGCCCCCCATAGACCATTACACTGCTCTCCTGAAATACTCTGTGCTGCTATCACCCTGCTCCTCCACCATATACAGTGGGGCAAAAAAGTATTTAGTCAGTCAGCAATAGTGCAAGTTCCACCACTTAAAAAGATGAGAGGTGTCTGTAATTTACATCATAGGTAGACCTCAACTATGGGAGACAATCTGAGAAAAAAAAATCCAGAAAATCACATTGTCTGTTTTTTTTTTCATTTTATTTGCATATTATGGTGGAAAATAAGTACCGTATTTTCCGCTTTGTAAGACGCACTTTTTTTCCCCAAAATTTGGGGGGAAAACAGGGGTGCGTCTTACAAAGCGGACATGCCTTACCTAGGCTGTGATCGGGGCGTCCGGCGGTTGCTGGCCGCTGCTGCGGGTGTGTCCGGTGCCGCGTTGTGTGCCCGTCGATGCCCGGGGCTCTGCCAACATTGTGCGACAGGCCAGAGCCCCGGCATTTCCTCAGTTCCCTGTGTGCCGGTAAAAAGATGGCCGCCGGCGCGTGCGCAGATGGGATCTCGGGACCCAGTTCTCGAGAGATGAGATTTGAAATCTCATCTCTCGAGAGGTGGGTCCCGAGATCCCATCTGCGCACGCGCCGGCGGCCATTTTCCCTGGGTTCCCTGTGTGCGCGCGGTGGTGCCTGCAAAAAAATGGCCGCCGCGCGTGCGCAGATGGGATCTCGGGACCCAGCTCTCGAGAGATGAGATTTCAGATCTCATCTCTCGAGAACTGGTCCCGAGATCCCATCTGCGCATGCGCCGGCGGCCATTTTTTTTTTTACCGGCACTTCAGCGCACATATACAGGGAACCAAGGAAATGCTGGGGCTCTGGTCTGTCAAACAATGTCGGCAGAGCCCCGGGCATCGATGGGCACACAACGCCGCACCGGAGCACCCGCAGCACCGGCCTCCAACCGCCGGACAAGTGGAGAAACCTGACACCAGCACAAGACTCTGCAGCAGCAACAGCACACATCGGAGCCCCCCCTCATCCCTGAATGCGGCCTGCAGCATCACTCCACGCCTGCCTCCTCCAGCAGCGAGCCTGGGACCCCTCTACACCGCAGCCACCAACCCCGGTAAGCAATAAGATGCAAGGATTATAAGAGGCACCACCATTTTATTAAAAAATATTTTTTTCTTATTTTTCTCCTCAAAAATTGTGGTGTGTCTTATAATCCGGAGCGTCTTATAAAGCGAAAAATACGGTATTTGGTCATAAACAAGCAATCAAGATTTCCGGCTCTCACAGACCTGTAACTTCTTCTTTAAGAGTCTCCTCTTTCCTCCACTCATTACCTGTAGTAATGGCACCTGTTTAAACTTGTTATCAGTATAAAAAGACACCTGTGCACACCCTCAAACAGTCTGACTCCAAACTCCACTATGGTGAAGACCAAAGAGCTGTCAAAGGACACCAGAAACAAAATTGTAGCCCTGCACCAGGCTGGGAAGACTGAATCTGCAATAGCCAACCAGCTTGGAGTGAAGAAATCAACTGTGGGAGCAATAATTAGAAAATGGAAGACATTCAAGACCACTGATAATCTCCCTCGATCTGGTGCTCCACGCAAAATCCCACCCCGTGGGGTCAGAATGATCACAAGAACGGTGAGCAAAAATCCCAGAACCACGCGGGGGGACCTAGTGAATGAACTGCAGAGAGCTGGGACCAATGTAACAAGGCCTACCATAAGTAACACACTACGCCACCATGGACTCAGATCCTGCAGTGCCAGACGTGTCCCACTGCTTAAGCCTGTACATGTCCGGGCCCGTCTGAAGTTTGCTAGAGAGCATTTGGATGATCCAGAGGAGTTTTGGGAGTCTGATGAAACCAAACTGGAACTGTTTGGTAGAAACACAACTTGTCGTGTTTGGAGGAAAAAGAATACTGAGTTGCATCCATCAAACACCATACCTACTGTAAAGCATGGTGGTGGAAACATCATGCTTTGGGGCTGTTTCTCTGCAAAGGGGCCAGGACGACTGATCCGGGTACATGAAAGAATGAATGGGGCCATGTATCGTGAGATTTTGAGTGCAAACCTCCTTCCATCAGCAAGGGCATTGAAGATGAAACGTGGCTGGGTCTTTTAACATGACAATGATCCAAAGCACACCGCCAGGGCAACGAAGGAGTGGCTTCGTAAGAAGCATTTCAAGGTCCTGGAGTGGCCTAGCCAGTCTCCAGATCTCAACCCTATAGAAAACCTTTGGAGGGAGTTGAAAGTCCGTGTTGCCAAGCGAAAAGCCAAAAACATCACTGCTCTAGAGGAGATCTGCATGGAGGAATGGGCCAACATACCAACAACAGTGTGTGGCAACCTTGTGAAGACTTACAGAAAACGTTTGACCTCTGTCATTGCCAACAAAGGATATATCACAAAGTATTGAGATGAAATTTTGTTTCTGACCAAATACTTATTTTCCACCATAATATGCAAATAAAATGAAAAAAAAACAGACAATGTGATTTTCTGGATTTTTTTTTCTCAGTTTGTCTCCCATAGTTGAGGTCTACCTATCATGTAAATTACAGACGCCTCTCATCTTTTTAAGTGGTGGAACTTGCACTATTGCTGACTGACTAAATACTTTTTTTGCCCCACTCTATCTCCCTCTGTGACCTCCCATAGACCAGCACACTGCTCTCCTGAAATACTCTGTGCTGCTGTCACCCTGCTCCTTCCACCATATATCAGGTCCCCTGTCGCCTCGCTTTCACACATCGCCAGGACAGGATCTGAGGAGAGGAATGGGGTCTTCGGTCACTGAGGATGGCAGGCAGCAAGGATTCTGGGAGCAGGGTGACAGCAGCACAGGGTATTTCAGGAGAGCAGTGTGCCGGTCTATGGGGGTCACAGAGGGAGATATATGGGGTAGGAGCAGGGTGACAGCAGCACAGAAATCCAGGAAACATTTCTGCTGATTGATGGCCTGTTCTGATCCAGACTTTGCCTGCAGAGAACCCATTCCCCTCCTCAGATCCTGTCCTGGCGATGTGTGAAAGCGAGGCGACAGGCGCTGTCCGGGGTGATGCTTGGAAGCAGACAGGGGGGAAATGTAGCCATACAGTAACAATAAAAATGAGACCCCTCTCTTCAGCTGCCTCACCAGCCCTCCCCTGACTGCACCTAACTATTACCCCTGACCCGTGTGCAGGTGCTCAGCCAGAACCACCCTAGAATGGGTCCTCTTTTAGCAAATAATACTGCCATAGTGTTCTCACATAATACCGCCATATACTTCACACATAATGCCGCCATATAGATCACACACAATACCACCATGTAGATCACACATAAAACCATCAGGGTGACAGCAGCACAGAGTATTTCAGGAGAGCAGTATCACATGGGATAGGATTAGATATACGGCTCAGCAGACAGTATTACACAGGATGGGTTAGATACACGGCTCAGCAGACAGTATCACACAGGAGAGGATTAGATACACGGATCAGCATACAGCATCACACAGGAGAGGATTATATACATGGATCAGCAGACTGTATCACAGAGGATAGGATTAGATACACGGCTCTGCAGTCAGTATCACACAGGATAGGATTAGATACACGGATCAGCAGTCAGTATCACAGAGGATAGGATTAGATACACGGCTCAGCAGTCAGTATCACACAGGATAGGATTAGATACACGGCTCAGCAGACAGTATCACACAGGAGAAGATTAGATACACGGATCAACAGACTATCACACGAGAGGATTAGATACACAGCTCAGCAGTCAGTATCACACGGGATAGGATTAGATACACGGCTCAGCAGACAGTATCACACGGGATAGGATTATATACACGGCTCAGCAGACAGTATCACACAGGATAGGATTAGATACATGACTCAGCAGACAGTATCACACAGGAGAGGATTAGATACACGGCTCAGCAGACAGTATCACACAGGATAGGATTAGATACACGGCTCAGCAAACAGTATCACACAGGATAGGATTAGATACACGGCTCAGCAGATAGTATCACACAGGATAGGATTAGATACACGGCTCCGCAGTCAGTATCACACTGGATAGGATTAGATACACGGCTCCGCAGTCAGTATCACACTGTATAGGATTAGATACATGGCTCAGCAGACAGTATCACAGAGGATAGGATTAGATACACGGCTCCGCAGTCAGTATCACACAGGATAGGATTAATAATAATAATAATCTTTATTTATATAGCGCCAACATATTCCGCAGCGCTTTACAGTTGAACAGTTTCAAACACAACAGTCATAAGTAACAACGTTAACAATACAATAATTAAAGCGAAATAAGACGACCCTGCTCGTGGAGCTTACAATCTACAATGAGGTGGGGGGGATACAAAGCACAGGTTTGTATTTACAATGATGTATTTACAATGACGGTCCAGCCATCTTCAGGGGGTGGGGGTTAGATGGAGATAGTGAATGGGCTACACACACACAAACATGACTTTGATTACTGAATGTGATAGGCCGCTCTGAACAAATGTGTTTTGAGCGAGCGCCTAAAACTATGCAAATTGTGGATGGTCCTAATATTTTGGGGTAGAGCATTCCAGAGGATTGGCGCAGCACGGGAGAAGTCTTGGAGTCGGGAGTGGGAGGTACGGATTAGGGCAGAGGTTAGTCGAAAGTCATTTGCAGAGCGCAGCGGTCGGTTAGGCCGATAGACAGAAATGAGGGAGGAGATGTAAGGGGGTGCCGCACTGTGGAGAGCTTTGTGGGTGAGAACAAGTACTTTGAATTGTACCCTGTAATGAATTGGCAGCCAGTGTAACGACTGGCGAAGAGCGGACGCGTCTGAGAAACGATTAGCCAGATGGACAACCCTGGCTGCTGCATTAAGGATAGACTGGAGAGGGGAGAGTCGAGTGAGAGGGAGGCCAATTAATAGAGCATTACAGTAGTCTAGGCGGGAGTGGATCAGGGCGACAGTGAGAGTTTTTGTTGTTTCCATGGTGAGAAAAGGGCGGATTCTAGAGATGTTCTTTAGGTGTAAGCGGCATGAGCGGGCAAGAGATTGTATATGGGAGGTGAAGGAGAGATCGGAGTCGAACATAACACCCAGACAGCGCACCTGCTGTCGGGGTGTTATTATGGTGCCACCCACAGAGAGGGAAATGTCAGATTTAGGGAGGTTAGTAGATGGTGGGAGCAGAAGAAGTTCAGTTTTGGAGAGGTTGAGTTTCAGATAGAGAGCAGACATGATGTTGGAGACTGCAGACAGACAGTCAGTGGCGTTCTGTAGTACAGCGGAGGTAAGGTCAGGGGATGATGTGTACAGTTGTGTGTCATCAGCATAAAGATGGTACTGAAAGCCAAATCTGCTGATGGTCTGTCCAATTGGGGCTGTATAGGATTAGATACATGGATCAGCAGACTGTATCAAACAGGATAGGATTAGATACACAGATCAGCAGACTGTATCACAGAAGATAGGATTAGATACACTGCTCAGCAGACTATCACACAGGATAGGATAAGATACACGGCTCAGCAGTCAGTATCACACAGGAGAGGATTAGCTACACGGCTCCGCAGTCAGTATCACACAGGAGAGGATTAGATACACGGCTCAGCAGTCAGTATCACACAGGATAGGATTAGATGTCCAGCAGATGGCCAAGTGTTTTGAAAGCAGGGAGCAGCTCCTATGTTTTGCAAGAGCAGGGGCTGCAGCTGGTCGGGTGTTTTGGAAAGAGCAGCTCGGTCTCCAGGAGCTCGTCCTGTATCCTCTCCTGCAGCTGGTATGTGCAGAGTGAACATCTAAGCCGTGTTATGCTGGAACAGTACAGCATCCAGGGCTTGCAATAGAGTGTAAATGGAGCTAAAAAGAAAGCACCTGGCTCTAATAAAATGTCGCCTGGCCACACCTACAACTGTGAATTGAGCTGCCCACAGAGGCGTGCCTAGTTCACAGCTGATGCTGCTGCAATGATACAGATAGGGTCGGGAGCCGACTCTTGTCTCTTATGCCCAGGGACTGCCGGAAATGAGCATGGAAAGTGTCGTTCAGCAGCCAGAGAGGTAAGATGGCAGCCCCCAGTGGCTGCATTAATACAGTAAAAAAAAAAAAACATACCACTGAGTCAAGCTTAGGGGAAAATATTTTTTCATACTATTTTCTTTTTTTACATTAAATTATGAAAAAACAGCACCTTCTCTTTAACAATTGTTGTAAATCTGAATTATTTGAACCTGTCAAATCTGTCTCTGTGTCGTCTGTTGGTCTGGAGGGTTTTCCGGAGTACCTGAAGGACTTCGAGGATGTGTTCTCTGAAAGTGACCTTTTGATTGTGCCATTGAGTTAGTTACAGGGACTAAGTTACCGAAAGCCCGTCTGTTCAATTAGTCCGTGTTACGTGTTACAGAACCACTTAGCACCCAGAATATGTTGTGCAGTTATATGTATTATAATAGGTTCTATGTGAGATGCATGTCCCTAATGTATCAGCCCACAGGCTGCGCCCCTGGGCAGAGGGGACATGATATTCTCCTTTTGTCCGCCCTCCCCCCACCTTTGTAATTCCCACAGTAAACATCGGCAGGCTCCGGCCACCTGCGGCTTTTGTAATGGATGTCTGACCTGCCGCTTTTCTATTGGCCTGCCCTCTGTATCTGTGTGATATATTCTGTGTCCAGTGAGTAAAGTGTTGTCAGACTGGAAATACGTGGAGAAGCAGTGATCTTTTATATGCGCCCATGTAACCAAGGAATTCCAGCCAGCGTCATTCATTCAGACTCCATCCAACGCAGAGCGGACCTCCGAAAACACGGGGTGGTACTGAAAGAGGTACCCCAGCCTGGGTAGACCCCGTTACACTGGTGGCAGCGGTGGGATTTGATACCCCTTCTACAGGAGGAAAGGAATGAATGGAAAATAACTACCAGAAGTTAAAGAGGACTACATTAAATGATCTGGTGGAAGCCCCAGGGTTGATCGCCAGCAACAAAACAAAAGCGGATTTGATAGCAGCCATTATGGAACATGACAGTGCAGCGCCCCCCAATGTGAATGTGGAGGAGACCGAATTCCAGAGGGAGGTAAAGAACAGACTGGCGTTCTATGGCCTAAACCCTGCAGCAGAGATCATACGAGAGGTGATGGCTGATGTGCGTACTGATCTGAAGGAAAAGATGGCCGAGCGGACCAGGATAGAACTAGCCAAGATGGAGATGGCAGAGCGGACCAAAGTGGAGCTGGCCAAGATGGAGATGGCAGAGCGGAGAGAGGAGAGCCAGCGAGCAGGGGGAGCTCTGGCCTTCGACCAGGTACCTTCAACAGAAAGCCACAAAAAGATCCAGTATAATGCCTTCCGACAGTTGGGGGAGGCAGAGGAAGACATTGATAGCTTTCTGCAGGACTTTGAGCGGCAGTGTGCCCTTCATCAAGTGAAGCCGGAGGAACGGGTTCAGATTCTGGCCAGCAAACTGACAGGCCGGGCAGCGGACGCCTATCGCACGGTACCTGATGAGGACTGTATGGACTATGAGCGGATCAAAGAAATGATCTTGGCCCGGTATGCGCTGACATCAGAGGCCTATCGCCAAAAGTTCCGCGGACTTATAAAACGCGTAACCGATACCCACGCTGTATGGGCTTGTAAATTACGGTGGTCACTGCTACAGTGGGTACAAGGGAGCCAAGCAACCACTAAGGAGGATGTCCTCCAGCTCTTCCTGTTAGAACGATTCTTTAATGGACTAAACCCCGAGACACAGGAATGGCTTCGGGACAGACGGCCAATGACTCTTGAGGAAGCCGCTCGTCTGGCCGATGAACATCATGATGCCAGGAGGCCGCAGTTGTCCGGATCAAAGGTGGTCACTAGGGGCCCGCCCATGGACCTGGAGGGCCCCAAACCACCGAAGATTGTAGGGGGACCAGCTAGAAACCCAGCCTACCACAGTCCCCCTGGGGCGCGATGCCACACCTGTCGTCAGCTGGGCCACCTGCAAAGACAATGTCCCAACCGGACTCAGCATACCCAGTGGCCAAAGGCGGGAACAGCTACCTTCAGCCGGGCTGCTGTACACTGCTACCAAGGCGAAGCTGACCCGGCATTGGGGGCTACGACTAACCAAGGGGAAATAAACAGACAACACATGACCATAGTCCAGTCAATAAAAAATATATATATTTTATTAGATAATACCATAAAAACAAGGTTAATTCATAAATAGGCAAAGCATCAAGTATACATAATCATCTAGTTAGAAATTGAAGGGTCAACTAACCATAATCTTGAAAAGAGGTTACATATATGTGTAGGATCCCATACATCAAAAAATATTAAAAATAAATTATTTAATTGACGTGACCACTAAAAATAGTGTACAGAATCATGATATGTTCATGAACCAATAGTGTTACATAAAAAAATATATATATGTTGGTGTCATGAAAAAAAGTGTGTTACCACAACAACATAACAATAAGGACAAAGATAAAGTGCAATATGTGTGCAACCAAAAAACGATAAATATAATTGATAAAAAATAAATAATAAAGTGCAAGGTGCAGTAATAACCAGCAGGGGTTGCTACACACAGATAAAATTATGATCTTGTGACCATGACCATATAACCCTTAACAAGTAAGAGCATATAAAGGCGTAGTTCGGAGATAAAAACACCACAGTTAATAATAGAGCAATCAGGAAACGAAAAGGTTGCTGCCAACAACCCAACTATACTATTAAATAATTATACCTGTGGATTATAAATGCTCCTACATGCCAGAGGTAGCTGCCCTTCCCCAACGCGCGTTTCGGCCAATTGCCTTCGTCAGGGGCCGAAGGCAATTGGCCGAAACGCGCGTTGGGGAAGGGCAGCTACCTCTGGCGTGTAGGAGCATTTATAATCCACAGTTATAATTATTTAATAGTATAGTTGGGTTGTTGGCAGCAACCTTTTCGTTTCCTGATTGCTCTATTATTAACTGTGGTGTTTTTATCTCCGAACTACGCCTTTATATGCTCTCACTTGTTAAGGGTTATATGGTCATGGTCACAAGATCATAATTTTATCTGTGTGTAGCAACCCCTGCTGGTTATTACTGCACCTTGCACTTTATTATTTATTTTTTATCAATTATATTTATCGTTTTTTGGTTGCACACATATTGCACTTTATCTTTGTCCTTATTGTTATGTTGTTGTGGTAACACACTTTTTTTCATGACACCAACATATATATATTTTTTTATGTAACACTATTGGTTCATGAACATATCATGATTCTGTACACTATTTTTAGTGGTCACGTCAATTAAATAATTTATTTTTAATATTTTTTGATGTATGGGATCCTACACATATATGTAACCTCTTTTCAAGATTATGGTTAGTTGACCCTTCAATTTCTAACTAGATGATTATGTATACTTGATGCTTTGCCTATTTATGAATTAACCTTGTTTTTATGGTATTATCTAATAAAATATATATATTTTTTATTGACTGGACTATGGTCATGTGTTGTCTGTTTATTTCCGATTAGGTTTATGACTGTCCTTTTTTGCTATAATATAGTCTGGGGTGGTGTATGTACCAACTATACAATTTTGATTGGTCTCCCACTATATCCCCTTTTATTTGACTAACCAAGGGGTGGAAGAGATGGAGGAAGTGCTGCATGAAGTAGACCCCGTGCAGGCAGCCCGGGCAGATAATCGACAACAGCATCGACAGGTCGTGTGGGTTAATGGGAAACGTATGCAGGGACTAAGAGATTCCGGGGCAACTTTGACCCTTGTTAAGCCTCATCTCGTCTGGGACCAAGAGAAGACAGACCGGACAGTGGCAGTCCGTGTAGCAGGGGGAGCTATACATCGACTACCCACTGCCTGGATTCAGCTGAACTGGGGAGTCGGGGATGGCCTTGTTGAGGTCGGCTTGATGGAGGATTTGCCTGCAGACGTCTTGCTGTGAAATGACTTGGGGCCCATGTTGTCTGCATTCTCGGTTGCCCCTCTGGCTGAGACCTATCCTGTGACCACCCGGAGACAAACTCGAGCTGCGGAGGCGGAATCACACTCAGAGGAGGCCCAGGTAAGACATCCCAGCCCTGCACGTATTCCCATAGCCAGACACATTTCTTGGGCCACCCCAGATGAATTTAAGAGGGAGTTACTTGAGGATCCTTCATTAGAGGGATATCGTGGGAAGGCACAGGAGGGGAGAGGAGTACTGGAAGGGGAACATTTTGTATGGAAGCAGGGACTCCTCAACCGGATCACAGAGCAGCACCACACAGGGATGAGCCACACTATAAAACAACAGCTGTTAGTTCCCAAGAAGTATAGGCAGGAGTTACTGCGAATCTCTCATGACATACCCTTGGCCGGGCACTTCGGCGTTAGTCGCACCAGGCATCGTCTGACACAAAACTTCTTTTGGCCGGGGGTAACCTATGATGTTCGTCAGTACTGCCAGACCTGTGACAGTTGTCAGCGCATTGGCAAGAGGGGGGATCGATGCAAGGCCAAATTACGCCCCCTCCCCATTGTGGAGGAAGCATTTAGCAGAGTAGCGGTCGATCTGATAGGGCCGTTAGCCAAACCCAGTCCGTCAGGGAAAAAGTATATATTGACAGTGGTAGATTATGCCACACAGTATCCAGAGGCGGTTGCGTTACCTAACATACTGGCAGAGACGGTGGCGGCCGCCCTGCTCCAGGTTTTCTCACGGGTTGGATTTCCCCGGGAGATTATCTCGGACCAGGGTACCCAGTTTACAGCAGAGATGACCAACTAACTGTGGAAGCTGTGCGGCGTAAAGTCCATTAGAAGCGCCCCGTACCACCCTCAAACCAATGGGTTGTGTGAACGCTTTAACGGGACATTAAAACAGCTCATTGGGACTTTTACCAGGACCTACAGGGAGTGGGAGAAATTCTTGCCACACCTCCTGTTTGCCTATCTGGAGGTGCCCCAAGAATCCACGGGGTTCTCCCCGTTCGAACTGGTAAACGGGAGACGGGTAATGGGACCCCTAGACTTAGTGCTGGAACACTGGGAAGGGGAGGGCCTCATAGAAGGGGTACCTATTGTACCCTATGTGCTGGAATTCCGGGACCGCCTACAGGAGCTGACCCAGGTTGTACGTGAGAACCTGCAGGCGACACAGTGGCGCCAGCGTGTATGGTACGATCGGAGGGCCAGACAGCGCACTTTGGAAATAGGACAGAAGGTCCTGGTGTTAGAGCCCACTAAGCAGAATAAGTTTCAAGCTGCATGGCAGGGGCCCTACCAGGCAGTGGGGAAAATAGCCGACACAACCTATAATGTCGCCGATTGTGAGGACCCCAGGGTTATCCGCATGTTCCACATGAATATGCTGAAGCCCTACCGGGAGCGCCCTGAAGAGGTAGTGACCATCTGTGCACCTGAAGCAGAGGATTTAGCCGGACTTCCCTTGCTGGATGTCTTAGGGGAAAGGACTCAGTCTAAAACATGGGACCAGGTACACTTGGATGAAGACCTAGGACCCCGGGAGAGACAGCAGGCAGAGGCGTTGTTGAGGCTGCGACAGAGGATGTTTTCAGAGAGACCGGGGTACACTCGCCTGGCACAACACAAGGTTGAGACCCAGGATCAGACCCCCCTGCGACAAAACCCCTTCCGCGTCCCTGAGTCTGTACGAGAGGGAATGCGACAAGAGATACAAGAGATGTTGCGTTTAGGGGTCATTGAAGAGTCAGATAGTCCCTGGGCATCCCCTGTAGTGTTAGTGCCCAAGAAGGATGGGACTACACAGTTTTGTGTAGACTATCGTAAGCTCAATGAGAAAACAGTGGCGGATGCATACCTCATGCCGCGTGTGGATGAGTTGTTAGACCGGCTGGCAGGGGAAAAGTATTTGACCACCATCGATCTATGCAAAGGCTACTGGCAGATTCCCCTTAGTCCTGATGCTATTCCCAAGTTGGCATTTGTCACCCCGTTCGGCTTATTCCAGTTTCGAGTTATGCCATTCGGGATGAAGAATGCCCCGGCGACCTTCCAAAGGCTGGCTGACAGGCTTCTGGATGGTCTTCAGGACTATGCTTGTGCCTACCTGGACGACATCGCCATCTACAGTGCGACATGGGAAGAGCATCCAAATCACCTAGAGACAGTATTGGACAGGATCCACCAGGCCGGAATCACCCTGAACCCAAACAAGTGTCACGTGGGCAAAGCAGAGGTTCAGTATTTAGGGCATTGGGTGGGAAGTGGGAAACAGCGACCAGAACCAGCCAAGATTGAGGCCATAGCCAAATGGCCCATCCAACGCACTAAAACCCAGGTCATGGCGTTTCTAGGGACAGCGGGGTATTACAGGAAATTCGTTCCCAATTACAGCAGCGTAGCCAAGCCCCTCACTGATTTGACCCGTAAGAACCAACCCCGCCAGGTAACCTGGACCTCAGAGTGTGAGGAAGCCTTCCGCCAACTAAAGGACGCCCTCACCAATACCCCTGTATTGGCCGCACTCGATCCAACTAAACGTTTCCTTGTTCACACAGATGCTTCTATGTTTGGATTGGGGGCAGTACTGAGCCAAGTCGGGCCGGACGGCCAAGAACACCCGGTAGCTTACCTGAGTCGGAAACTACTGCCCCGTGAAGTAAGCTATGCGGCCATCGAGAAGGAGTGCCTGGCACTCAAGAAGTTGCAACCATATTTGTATGGACGACAGTTTTCCCTCCTAACGGACCATAATCCCCTAGTCTGGCTTAATCGGGTCTCCGGAGACAACGCCAGATTGCTACTGTGGAGTTTAGCCCTTTCAACCTCTGGACTTCACCATCCACCACAGACCCGGCAAACAAAATGGTAACGCCGATGGACTAAGTCGACAAACGGAACTTGTACCAACCCCATAAACTTCGGTCATCCCCAAACCGATCCGTTGAGGATCAGACTGTGTATGCCGATTGCGTCGCTGAAAAGGGGAGCCGTGTTACATGTTACAGAACCACTTAGCACCCAGAATATGTTGTGCAGTTATATGTATGTATAATAGGTTCTATGCGAGATGCATGTCCCTAATGCATCAGCCCACAGGCTGCGCCCCTGGGCAGAGGGGACACGATATTCTCCATTTGTCCGCCCTCCCCCCACCTTTGTAATTCCCACAATAAACATCGGCAGGCTCCGGCCACCTGCGGCTTTTGTAATGCATGTCTGGCCTGCCGCTTTTTCTATTGGCCTGCCCTCTGTATCTGTGTGATATATTCTGTGTCCTGTGAGTAAAGTGTTGTCAGACTGGAAATACGTGGAGAAGCAGTGATCTTTTATATGCGCCCATGTAACCAAGGAATTCCAGCCAGCGTCATTTATTCAGACTCCAGCCAACGCAGAGCGGACCTCCGAAAACACGGGGTGGTACTGAAAGAGGTACCCCAACCTGGGTAGACCCCGTTACAGTCCGGTCCTGAGCAGTTAACCATGAGTATATTGCTGAAAGCCTCCGTAAGGGACATATACGGCCTTAAGTTTCTCCTGTGGCTGCCGGGTTCTTTTTCGTTAAGAAAATAGATGGCGGTCTGCATCCCTGCCTCGATTTTTGAGAACTCAACAAAATAACTAAGAAACACCTACCCTCTTCCCCTTATCCCAGATTTATGTAACCAGTTATCAGGGGCCAAATGGTTCTCCAATTTAGATCTCCGGGGGCTTACAATCTTATAAGGGTTCGGGAGGGGAACAAGTGGAAAACTGCGTACCTCACTTCAGAGGGACTTCAGAGCTCCTCAGTCTGTTCATATAAAGATCATTCATTGTGCAACACCCAAGTAGTGATCTCCGAGGCAGAGGTGATACGCATCCTGAAGGGACTTAAGGTCAAAAAGGCACCTGGCCCTGATGGTGTATCTCCAATGTGTCTGAAAGTATGTGCTACCCAGCTTGCCCCTATACTGACAAATATATACAATGTGTCACTGAAAGAGTGCGTTGTACCTCAGTGTTGGAAAAATTCCACAATTATCCCTGTCCCCAAGAAAGTGGGATCCTCTGAGTTGAACGACTATAGACCAGTAGCACTCACATCTGTAGCTATGAAAGTCTTCGAAAGAATTATGATGTCCCACCTGATAAAATTCACGCAGAAGCTATGGGACCCGCTTCAGTTTGCCTATATGGAGAATCGTTCGGCAAACGACACTGTCAATCTGGCACTGAAGTACATTTTGGATCATACAGATGAACGGCACTCATATGTCCGGATTCTTTTCATGGACTTTAGCTCAGCGTTCAATACCATTGATCCGAATTTACTTCATAAGAAAATGGTAGCTCTTGGAGTCCCTCTCAACTTATGCTTGTGGATTTATAACTTCCTGACAGCCAGGATACAGAGTGTAAAAGTTGGACCATTCACTTCGGACACCTTGGTCACAAACATCGGGGCACCTCAGGGGTGTGTTTTGTCCCCGTTACTGTTTTCTCTCTATACGAATGATTGCATCTCTTCAGCAGACTCAGTAAAAATCTTGAAATTTGCCGATGATATGACACTGATTGGTCTCATCAGGGGAAATGCTGAAGACTTGTATCGGAGTGAGGTGGAAAGAATATGTGACTGGTGTAAAGCCAATAATCTTGTACTCAACACTAAAAAAACTGCTGAGATGGTTGTGGATTTTAGGAAAGATCAACATGAGATACTTCCAATCTACATCCATGACGAAGTGGTTCTTAGGGTCACAGAGACCAAATTCCTTGGTGTTATCATCTCTCATGATCTTAAATGGGGGAAAAACGTGGATGCTGTTATAAGAAAAGCACAACAGAGGATGTTCTTCCTGCGTCAGCTGAAAAGATATGGTTTGTCTAAGAATCTGCTGATCTTATTCTTTAATGCTGTCATCAGATCTGTGATTTGTTCCTCTCTGATAGTCTGGTATGGGGGAGCCACTGCGCAAGACAAACTCCGCTTACAAAGGACTTTCAGAACAGCAGAGAGAATTATAGGCTCCCCCCTGCCTAAAATCCAGGATCTTTATGATAAGAGTATTCGATCCCACGCATTGAAAATTTCATCCGATCCCTCTCACCCGGGACACTCCTCATTCCAACTACTCCCTTCAGGACGTCGCTTCAGAGTCCCCAAATGCAGTACCAACTGCCATATGAACAGCTTCTATCCACTCTCTGTTCAACAATTAAATCGTCATGTGTAGACTATATACTGTATCTGTCTTGTTAGATGTTACTTGTTGTATCTGTTGTTATATATTATGTTGCCTCTTTGCCACAAAGAATTCCTTGTATATATGTAATATGTACTTGGCGATAATAAATTTGATTGATTGATTTGAAAGTCTAGTCACGCTGTGTGGACTTACTAATGCTCCCACTATTTTTCAAAATTTCATTGATGTAGGCCGCTTTGTTATTATTTATTTGGATGACACCCCTAAATGTGGTGTCTGACAGAGGTGTGCAGTTTGTGTCCAAATTTTGGAAGGCGTTCTGTAAGAAGTTGGGCGTTTCGTTATCTTTCTCTTCTGCATATCACCCAGAGAGTATCTGCCAGACTGAACGCACTAATCAATCCCTGGAGCAGATTCTTGGGTGTTTGACCTCTGTCAGACAGGATGACTGGTGTGACGCATTACCTTTGGCTGAATCAGTCCACCAGTATGTCCCCATTTTTTGTCACCTATGGGTTTAGTTCACATTTTGGGGAATTCTCGCGATTGGATTCCGGATGCCCGGGGGCAGAGGGATCCATTCAGCGGTTAAAAAATCTGTGGGTTGAAGTCCGGCGGAATATCTCCAGGGCTCAGGGGAGGTACAGATTTTTTGCGGACAAAAAGAGAGTCCAGGGGCACATGTTTCAGGTGGGGGAGAAGTTTGGCTTTCCACACGGAACATCAACCTGAAGGTTCAGTTGGCCAAATTGGGACCAAAGTTCATTGGTCTGTACAAGATTGTGGAGATAGTCAATTCAGTGGCATATAGGTTGCGTCTCCCTGCCTTGTTTAAAATATTCAATGTGTTCCATAAATCTCTGCTGAAACCATTGTGGTCAGTCAAGGAGGATCCTGAGTCCGTGGCTCCTCCAGTATTGCTGGGGGGGTCACATGGAGTATGAAGTTGGACACATTGTGGATTCTCGGATGGTGCGTCGCTCCTTGCAGTATCTGGTTCACTGGAAGGGATATGGGCCTGAGGATCGCTCGTGGGTCCTGGCTCACTTGGTACATGCAGATCATCTGGTTCAGGCATTTCATGCCAAACACCCGGGGAAGCCTGGGGGTCCGGAGGCCCCCCGTTGAGAGGGGGGTACTGTCATGATCCTATGGTTGGTTTGGGACTGATGCACCAGGGGTTAATTATTGTGGCCGCTCCTTGGATCCGGGATGGCTTTTTCAAGCCTCGAGTTGCTCAGATCATTGTCAGTTATACTCCTGCCCTCGGTTGAGTTAGTTGACCACTGTGTCTCTGTGCTTTGTGCCTATTCTCGTGTGTTATATCTTGGTTCTGACCCGGTTTGTTTCCCTGTTGTGTATTTAGTAACATAGTAACATAGTAATTAAGGTTGAAGGAAGACTTTAAGTACATCTAGTTCAACCCATATCCTATCCTAACCTTCCCTAACATGTTGATCCAGAGGAAGGCAGAAAAAACCCATGTGGCAATCAGTAAGCCTTCCGATTTGGTACTGTCTGTTTGCTTGCCTGGTTCTTGGACTTCTGCGTGGTTATTGACTATCCATTCTGTCTGTCCCCTTAGTACTGATATTGCCTCTCCCGGTTTCCTGACCCCTTTGGCTTGGCCCTGACTACTCTCCTGCTTCTGGTGCTCTTACCTGGTGGCCCCAACTCACGTTACCATTCTGCAGTCTGGTCGGACCCCGACACCTCTCGCTAGCTCCTCCGGGCATCTTGCTGTTGGCTCCGCCCCAGTCCCGCCCTCCTGCTGTCATGTGCCGCAGGTCCTGTTCACCGGTGGTCGCGTGCCGTCCCGTCTATTCCCTGGACGCTGCGAACCCCGTTTGTCTGCACTGCACAGGACGTGTACGGACATGTGGGTATCTGCTACGCGGTCCTTGATAGATCTCCCCAGAGTGGCTCAATGATATTGAGGTCAGGAGACTGAGTTGGCCACTCCAGAAGCTTCACTTTGTTCTGCTGATAAGTCGACTTGGCCTTGTGTTTCGGTTCGTTGTCATGTTGGATCGTACAAGTACATCCCATGTGCAGCTTCTGGGCTGATTATTGCAAATTTGCCTCCAGTATTTGCTGTTAACATGCTATATTCTTCTTTCCTTCAACTTTGACCAAGTTTTCTGTGCCTTTGTAGCTCACACGTCCCCAAAACATCAGCGATCCACCTCTGTGCTTTACAGTAGGATTGGTGACGTTTATGGTTGTGGCCAAAAAGTTTAATATTGGTCTCATCTCTCCAAATTATCTTGTTCCAGAAGTTTTTAGGCTTGTCTCTGTGCTGTTTTGTGTATTGTAGGCGAGATACTTTGTGAAATTTGCGCAGTAATGGCTTTCTTCTTGCGACTCGAACATGCAGCCCAGTATTCTTTAAGTGCCACCTTATTGTGCATCTTGAAATAGCCACACCACTAGTTTCCAGAGAGTCCTATATTTCAGCTGATGTTATTTGTAGGTTTTTCTTTGCAACCCGAACAATATTCCCGGCAGTTGTGGATACAATTTTTGTTGGTCTACCTGACTGTGGTTTTGTTTTTGCAGTTCCCCTGATTTTCCATTTGTTAATCACAGTTTGAACGCTGCTGACTGGCATTATCAATTCCTTGGATTTTTTTTGTATCCCATTCCTGTGTTATACAGTTTAACTACCTTTTACCGTAAATTCATTGACAATTCTTTTGCTTTCCCCTTGACTCATAATCCAGAAATGTCAGTGGCTGAATGAAAGATGCAAGAGTCTGTCTGGATCCCAGAAACTCGCTCAGCTTTTATGCACACACACTGATTACAAGCAAACAGGTCACAAGTGAGGATGTTATCTTTAGTAGCCATTCCAACTCATTTGTGTCACCTTCTGTGCATGTTATTAGGCCAAAAGTACCATGGTATGTAAACTTTTGATCAGGGTCATTTGGATGTTTTGGGTTGTCATTATGATTTAAAAAGAGAAAACACAGTAGTTTGACAATAAATGGCTTCACCGAGCCACTAATCATGAGTGGAGAAAAACGTTTGGTGTTATCATTCATATTCTCTGAAAAAAGGCCAAGAAAGCAAAAATTCTGCCGGGGTATGTAAACTTTTGAGCACAACTGTACATGTGTCGGGTGGCCAGGGTGCGCCTAAGCAGCCATCATTGCAGGCCACGACTACAGCCCTGGCACCCCTCACAAATACTCCAGATGGCAGACTTAGAACATTCAATCAGGGTCCCCAGATGTTGTCAATTTTCTTGATTGTTTTTCTCTTTCTATATACCCCTTTTTCCAACTAAACAACATTGTTTAGCTTATTAACTCATTAACGGTCGGTGGTTGGCGTCTGGCCAATGTTGTTCAATAAGTTTTCGTGCTTGATACAATCTTCGCGAAAGACCTATAGCCATCAGGGATTCAAAATTGACTGAATCTCCCAAACATCCCTATATGCTGATTTTGGGGTCTGCTTGGATTTGCACACCAAATACCCCCTTTTATTAAAGATATTGTTTTTCCAGCAGGAGCCCAATCTAATGCACTCCCAGAACATGTGTAACAAATGCGCATCCCCAGTTCCATATCTTGGACAATCTGCTTTTGGACGTACCCCAATTCTAAAAGGAAAGCCTTGTTCTATATAATCTATGTATAAGGTATATCTGCAAGAGCCTTTGAGATTCACATGGGGACAGTCTAGAAGTGAGTTCTAACACCTTTTTCCACTGTTCTTCCGTAATCCACCCCACATCTGCTTCCCATTTTAATTTAGCTGTCGGGATGGTCTACCATACGAGACTGTAAGAGTTTGTGATAGATGTTTGAAATTAAACCAATTGTGTATTTTGCCACTGTTATTGAGTCTAGTAAATCATTTTTCCATATATCCGATGCCGCAGTGCTAAACTGAGTCAGATATCCATGCCTAAGCTATAGGTATTGATAGAAGAGGCTGTGACGCAATCCAAACTCTAGAAGATTGTTAAAGCTTTTAAGTGTTCCATTTTCTACTAACTGATCTATAGTCTGATTTCCCCTTGATTCTCAACCTCCAATACCAGTCAACTTGTCAACTCCACCAGTTGCTGATTTTGCCATAATGGGGTAAAATTAAAGCATTCCCTTATCCCGAACAGTCTCTTCCCCCATCCCACACCTTGTACATCATTGCTAAGGTCGGCCTCTATCTGTGTACTTAGTGCCCACCTCCAGCACCTATATGGGTGACACATATTTTTTTGTCTTGAAGGACAAGACTACCATTCTTGCCCAGACTCTCTTTATGTTTAACGCTATATATTCTGTAATATTAGAACCGACCACCACACCGAGATATTTAATCTACTCCACCACTTGGCCTTCGAATCTCTCAGTTTACATGCCAACGGCACATTGCTAATGGAACTAGGATAGGTGAGAGTGGGCGCCCCTCTCGTGTACCCCTGACCAACTCACATGGCCCTGACATTCGGCCATTTACTCTCAATCTAGCGAACGGTGACCCATAGAGAACTTTGATCCAATTTATAAACTTGTGACCAAATCCCATTTTTCCCAATACTTCCATAAATAATTCCAGTGAACGCTGTCGGAAGATTTCATAGCGTCACGGACATTATTGCTCTATTTCCAGCCTCGTTATTACTCATCTATATAGTAAGATATCACTGTCTGATGTTGGTGCCGTAGATCTGTTCAGCATAAATCCTGTTTGTCTTCATGGATCACTTCCGTAACCATTTTATTTCCCTACTGGTGAGTACTTTGGCCAATATTTCATTATCTGCAGGGAGTCGGGATATTGGACGAAATGAGTCTAGGGACTCAGGGTTTTCTCCTGGACAATCATTGCTCCATTCATAGATGTGGGCGATCTTCCTCATAGATGTGGCTCCTCAAACCCCTCAATAATTCTGGCAACGAGATCCCCCCATATTGTTTATAGGATCCTCCTGGGAAATTATTCTGGAGTTTACTCACTGCCTCCTCCAACTCTACTGTTCATGGCCAGTCCAAGAGCAAACTAGGATCTACAGACAGTTCAGGGAGTGAAGAGCAAACTAGGATCTACGGACAGTTCAGGGAGCGAAGAGTAAACTAGGATCTACAGACAGTTCAGGGCACGAAGAGCAAACTAGGATCTAAGGACAGTAAGGACAGTTCAGGGTCTGAAGAGCAAACTAGGATCTACAGACAGTTCAAGGAGAGAAGAGTAAACTAGGATCTATGGACAGTTCAGGGAGCGAAGAGCAAGCTAGGATCTACAGACAGTTCAGGGAGTGACGAGCAAACTAGGATCTACGGACAGTTCGGGGAGCGAAGAGCAAACTAGGATCTTTGGACAGTTCAGGGAGCGAAGAGCAAGCTAGGATGTACGGACAGTTCAGGGAGGGAAGGGCAAACTAGGATCTACAAACAGTTCAGGGAGCGAAGAGCCAAATAGGATCTATGGACAGTTCAGGGAGCGTTATACTGTGTAAGTACAGGGATATATCATCCTTCTGCGCTGTGGAGTTAGATGGTTATATTCTTCTATAGTATGTTCTTACAGTGGGCAAGAAATCTGAGGGTCCCTACACGCGGCTCCGCTCCCCACACCTCTGTTACGCTACTGGAGACGGGAGCAAGTGTGGACCCACTGGACCGTGATGTCGAACCCTCCCCGAGCGAGCGCACCAGGTGGACCGACCCCTATACAGGGACCGTTTGGGAGCAGGCTCAAGGAGTTCAAACGTCACGGCAGCCAGGACCAGGGGTCGACTCGAGAAGATGACCAGCAGAGGAGCAGAGGAGAACCTAGCGAGACGTCCGGAGGAACCAGGGTCCAGGGAATGGAGAGAGTGTAGCTGGCGGACGAAGGAGGACAGCGGGAACCAGGCGGAGGCAGGGGTACAGCGGACTGTAAAAAGGAAAACACACAGAAGGGTTAGCAGGGAAACAGGCGAGAGGGACATGGGAGCCGGGAGAGCGAGCTGGAGCAAGGGGCTAACAGTACAGAGCAGGGCCTGGACACAGCGAGGAGTAACTCGATAGTCAGGCACCTCCCCTAAGGGAGGGCGGCCTGAAATACCTGATGGTAGCCTCTGATTGGCCAGGCGGTGGGTCCGGGTCAGGTCAGGCTGGAGGACATCCATACTGCACAGATGGGCGGTCTGGCACCCTGGCGCGTGCGCAGAGGCACAGTGCGCGCGGCCGAGGGTAGAGGAGGAGCGCGCCGGAAAGCCGCCCGCCGGAAAGGAGGAAGACCGGAGGCACGCGCTGGAGCCGAGAGGCAGGAGGAACCCAGGCTGGAAGCAGAAGCGGCGGTGGGGCCAGCGGTGAGTACGGAGGCGGCAGGGGCAGCGGGACCAGTCGCGGCGGTGCTGACAGTACCCCCTCTCTTACACCCCCCTCTACTGTGTCTGGATAGAAACCTCCTAAGGATGCGTGGAGTACTGATGTTCTCTTGCGGCTCCTAGGATCTCTCCTCGGGACCGTAACCCTTCCAATCGATGAGAAAAAATGTTTTACCCCTTACCCTTTTCGAGGCCAAAATGTCTCTCACCTCAAAAGCATCATCAGAGCTGACAGGTGGAGGGGAAGAGTTCGGAGCCGGGTGGAAACGATTCAGGACAACTGGCTTAAGGAGAGAGACGTGGAAGGTGTTGGGAACTCGGAGTGAGGCAGGCAACTCCAACCGGTAGGACACGTTGTTGATGCGTGAGCCCAATGTAGCGAGGTAATAACTTGTAGGAAGGAAGCTTTAGTCTAATATACTTGGCCGAAAGCCAAACTTGTTGTCCCGGGAGATAAGTCGGAGAGTCCAAGCGTCTCTTGTCAGCGTGTCTCTTCATGTGCTCCCCGGACTTCTTGAGAGCTTCTTTAGTCTCAGACCAGACTTTGGAGAACTCTATGGCCAGGGAATCTGCTGCAGGCGCACCAGAGGTAGTGGATATCGGTAGCGGAATACCTGGATGCATCCCAAACACCACAAAAAATGGAGACATGGCTGAGGACTCGCTGGAATGATTATTGTAGGAGAATTTTTCCCAGGGGAGGAGATGGACCCAGTTATCTTGGTGAGCATTAGAGAACAGGCGTAAGTATGATGCTAGCACCTGATTGAAGCGTTCCACTTGCCCGTTGGACTGAGGGTGGTATGCGGAAGAAAAGTCCAATCTGACGTCCAGCAGTTTACATAAGGCTCTCCAAAACCGAGAGGTGAATTGCACACCACGATCAGAGACAATATGCTGTGGGAAGCCATGAAGGCGGAAGACATGCTGGATAAAGAACTTCGCCAACTCTGGAGCAGAGGGCAGTGCTGGAAGAGGAATAAAGTGGGCCATCTAAGAGAAGCGATCGATTGCTACCAGGATAGTCGTACATCCGGACAAGTTAGGCAAATCAGTGACGAAATCCAAAGCTACATGTTGCGATGGATCCGAGGGGATTGGCAGAGGAAGCAGAAGACCGGAGGCTGGCCGTCTTGGAACCTTGACCGTAGCACAAGAGGGACAAGACGCCGTGAAGTCAATCACATCCTGGCGAAGTGAAGGCCACCAATAAAAACGAGCAATGAGATCCAGTGTCTTCTTGACTCCGACATGCCCAGAAAGTTTAGAGTAATGTCCCCAATGCAGCACCTCTTTTCTGTCTGCCTCAGAAATGTAGCTCTTGCCTGGAGGAGGAGTGATCAGTCTGACAGGGGCCACCATGATGATCTTGGCCAGATCGATGATGTGAGTCGGTTCCTCCACCAAATCAGGAGACTGCAGAGAGCGGGACAATGCATCAGCCTTGACGTTTTTAGGTCCGGGACGAAAACGCAGCTCAAAATCGAACCGGCCAAAAAAGAGAGACCATCTGGCTTGCCTGGGGGTTCAGTCTGTGGGCTGTCTGGAGGTACGCTAGATTTTTGTGATCGGTAAAGATGGTAAACAGGTGGACCGATCCCTCAAGAAGATAGCGCCACTCCTCCAGTGCCAATTTTATGGCTAACAACTCGCGGTCCCCGATGGAGTAATTACACTCAGCAGGAGAGAAGGCCTTTGAGAAGAACCCACAGGTAACCAGTCGTCCGGACGGGGATCTCTGAGAGAGAACTGCACCTGCTCCCGTGGATGAGGCATCTACCTCCAAAACGAATGGCTTGTTAGCCTCGGGTCGGTGGAGCACAGGTGCTGTTGCAAAGGCTTGTTTCAAACTGCAAAAGGCCTCTTCAGCCTCTGGAGGCCAGAGCGAGGAGTTGGTGCCCTTGCGAGTAAGACTGGAAATGGGTTTGATGAGAGATGAAAAATGTGGCACAAATTGATGATAGTAATTGGCGAAGATGAGGAACCGTTGGATCGCCTTGACCCCCACCGGACGGGGCCATTGAAGAATTGCCGACAATTTTTCAAGATCCATTTCCAGCCCAGAATCCGAAACAATGAAGCCCAAGAAGGGCAACGAAGACTGCTCGAAGAGACACTTCTCAAGCTTCACGTAGAGATGATTCTCCCGTAGGCGCTGCAGTACCAGACGAACACTCCTCCTGTGGGACGCCAGATCCGGGGAAAAAATAAGGATGTCGTCTAAATACACGACGACGCAGGAGTACAGCAGGTCTCGGAAGATGTCATTAACGAACTCCTGAAACACAGCGGGAGCATTACAGAGGCACAAGGGCATAACAAGATATTCATAAAGCCCGTCCCGGGTGTTAAAGGCCATTTTCCATTCGTCGCCGGAGCGGATGCGGACGAGATTATAGGCTCCTCGTAGGTCCAACTTCGAGAAGACGCGGGCTCCACGTAAGCGGTCGAAGAGTTCAGGAATGAGAGGCAAGGGATATTTATTCTTTATCGTAATGTTGTTTAATCCCCGGAAATCAATGCAAGGACAGTGCGAACCGTCCTTCTTTTTCACAAAGAAGAACCCGACACCGGCAGGAGAAGACTTCCGTATGAACCCTCTGGCTAAGTTATCACGGATGTAGTCGGACATGGCCATAGTCTCAGCTGGAGACAGGGGATAAATTCACCCCCTGGGCGGAGTGGTCCCGGGTCGTAGATCAATAGGACAATCATACGGGGCGATGCGGGGGAAGTGTCTCTGCCTCCTTCTTATCGAAAACGTCAGAAAACGACCAGTATGCGGCAGGTAAGCCCGCAGGACCCGAGGAGACTGGGAGAGGAGTGACAGGAAGAACGGACCCTAGGCACCTCTCTTGACAAGGATGCCCCCAGCGGAGGACTTGACCGGAACACCAATCCAAAACGGGTTCATGTGTCCTAAGCCAGGGAAGGCCAAGTAGCAGAGCGTGAGACAGGTTGGGTAGGACACAGAATGCGATCAGCTCCTGGTGCAAGGCCCCGACTTGCAGATGCACCCCCTCCGTAACCAGGGACACAGATACTTGTAAAGGTCTCCCATCAACAGAGGCGATAACACGTGGAGTCTTCAGAGTAATCACGGGAATCTGGTACTTCTTCACCTCCTTCAACCGGATGAAGTTCCCCGCCGCGCCCGAGTCCACATAGGCCACCTCCGAACCACGTCTCTGACCAAAAGCCAGCTGTACAGAAATAGTAAGAGGATGAGAGGAGTGAGACACACCTAGGACGGCCTCTCTTACCTGGCCTAGGTGGAGGAGTTTCCCGGCCTCTCAGGACAAGAACGCAGGAAGTGAGGCGCGCTGCCACAATACAGGCACAAGCCCTCCATCAATCTCTCCCTCCAGCGCTATTCTGCCAACTTGACCCGATCTACTTGCATCGGCTCTGGCGCCGGACTGGAGGACGACCCAAGAGGACATGGACTGGATGGCCTGTGAAGAGAAGGTCTAAGCGGTCTCCTCTCCTCTCCCTAGCGGCCTCGCGGGTGCGTTCCTGGAACCGGTCAATCCGTGTGGCCAAAGAAATGAGATCCTCCAAGGTAGCCGGGGTATCTCGCCCCGCCAGTTCGTCCTTAATTTTGCCCGAGAGACCACGCCAGAATGCCCCAAAGAAAGCCTCATTATTCCACCCCAACTCAGAGGCCAAGGTGCGGAACCGGATGGCGTATTGTCCGACCGTAAGAGAACCCTGAGTGAGGCAGAAAAGGGACTCAGTTGTGGAAGCCAACCGGCCGGGCTCATCAAAAACTTTGCGAAACGTGTCCGTGAAGGTCTGGACACTAGAGACTATGGGATCGTCCTGCTCCCACAAGGGATTCACCCATGAGAGATCCTCTCCTTCTAAATGGGACACCATGAAGGCTACTTTTGCCCGGTCAGTGGGATACTGCTGAGGTAGAAGTTCAAAGTGCAACCTGCGCTGATTCAAAAAACCCCTGTACAACTTTGGGTCGCCGCCATACCGTGGCGGTTTTCCAAGCCTAGGGGATGGGGCAGGTACAGGATCTGGGCTGCGAGACGGGTCTCGTGCGGCTGCTGACTGGAGGGAGAGCAGCCGATCGTCGACCGAAGCCATGTAGGAGAGAATATGGGCCTGGGTATCTCGTTGATGACCCAGCTCCTGCTGAAGACTGGCCAATTGGGAGGCGTTGCCGGGAGCTGCGGCCTGCAAAGCCGACAGGCAGGAGTCCATAGTCTTCATAAAAGACATTATACGGGTTTCTTTCTCCTGTAGGAACACTAGCTCTTTTTGGGCGGCGGCCCCGGCGGGGTCCATGGCCTGACTATTCTATTACGCTACTGGAGACGGGAGCAAGAGTGGACCCACTGGACCGTGACGTCGAACCCTCCCCGAGTGAGCGAACTAAGTGGACCGACCCCTATACAGTGACCGTTTGGGAGCAGGCTCAAGGAGTTCAAACGTCACGGCAGCCAGGACCAGGGGTCGGCTCAAGAAGATGAGCAGCAGAGGAGCAGAGGAGAACCTAGCGAGACATCCAGAGGAACCAGGGTCCAGAAAATGGAGAGAGTGTAGCTGGCGGACGAAGGAGGACAGCGGGAACCAGGCAGAGGCAGGGGTACAGCGGACTGTAAAAAGGAAAACACACAGAAGGGTTAGCAGGGAAACAGGAGAGAGGGACACGGGAGCCGGGAGAGCGAGCTGGAGCAAGGGGCTAACAGCAGAGAGCAGGTCCTGGACACAGCGAGGAGTAACTCGATAGTCAGCCCCCCCCCCCCCCCCAAGGGAGGGCGGCCTGAAATACCCGATGGTAGCCTTTGATTGGCCAGGCGGTGGGTCCGGGTCAGGTCAGGCTGGAGTGCGTCCATACTGCACGGACGCGCGGTCTGGCACCCTGGCGCGTGCGCGCGGCCGAGGGTAGAGGAGGAGCGCGCCGGAAAGCCGCCCGCCGGAAAGGAGGAAGACCGAAGGCGCGTACTGGAGCCGAGGCTGGAAGCAGAAGCGGCGGCGGGGCCAGCGGTGAGTACGGAGGCGGCAGGGGCAGCGGGACCAGTCGCGGTGCTGACAACCTCGTACACACGCGGCTCCGCTCCGCACACCTCGTACACACGCGGCTCCGCTCCGCACACCTCGTACACACGCGGCTCCGCTCCGCACACCTCGTACACACGCGGCTCCGCTCCGCACACCTCGTACACATGCAGGCGCCGCTACACCTCGTACACGTGTGGCTCTGCTCCGTACACCTCGTACACACGCGGCTCCACTCCGCACACCTCGTACACACGCGGCTCCGCTCCGTACACCTCGTACACACACGGCTCTGCTCCGTACACCTCGTACACACGCGGCTCCGCTCCGTACATCTCGTACACACATGGTTCTGCTACATCCACCCTGTAAACTCTCCTGACCCCACACATAAACTTCCCCTCATCCAGCACCATGACAACCTGCACATGCACAGCAGAGTCCTGCATACACTGAGGCCCCTGATCATGTGACCCCTGACTCCTCCCCTCCTGTGACCTCATCACAGGTCCTGTGCGCACAGAGCAGCCATATATGTGGAGTGCGGCTCTGCGGGTGGAGGTAGGTGCTGGAGATTCCCCATTACTGGGCGCGAGGGACATTAACCCCTTCAGCACTTCTGGGGTCTTTGTTGCCACTTTATCAGAATCATAACGTTTGTGTTCTGTTTCCTGTAATAGATACATACGTTCTCATAGTACAGGGCCCCTTTCTTGGCCCCACACAGTATGATAACCTCCATTATGCCCCTTATGCAGGATGTATGATGCCCCCCATACAGTATAATGTTCCTACAGTACCATTATCCCCCCACACAGTATAATGAGCCTACAATACCACCATCCCCCACACACAGTATAATGTTCTCACAGTACCACTATCCCCCATATAGTATAATATTCCCACAGTACCATCATCCCCCACACACACACACACAGTATAATGTTCCCACAATACCTCCTGAGGTTCTGCAGTTGGAATAATCCCTCTGAAAAATGGTTTTACCTTTGCTTACTCCCTGACATGTATACTCTATAGGTCTTACTATATTTTGGGGCATTGAACAGTAATATATCGCATGAGGATGGAATTAGAGGAGTAAGACATTTCTTGAAATGGAGATCAATAGAGTGTAGCAGACATAATGACTTGATGGAGGATCTTCTGAAATTCACTCTTACTCATAACTTCTTTCTTTTCGACAAGAAGTACTTACACCAGCTCAGGGGTACTGCGATGGGAAGCCCCTGTGCCCCCTCATATGCTAAACTATTCCTGGGCTGGTGGCAGGAAACATCAATATTCAGGGATGATCATAAGTGGTGGCATCCATATGTTGGGTTATGGTATAGATAAATTGACATTTTTATCATCTGGTCAGGGTCGAGAGAACAAATTCTTGAATTTGTCAGGGAATTCAACAACAATTGAGTGGGCCTTATATTTACATTGAAGTTTAATTATTGCCAGTTGCCTTTCCTGAATGTACTAATCAAGAAACAACATGATGGGACCCTAAGGACACTCATCTACCATAAACATAAAAGCACTAATAGCTGATTGAATTGAGATAGCCACCACCCAATTCTCCTAAAAAAGTAATACCCAAGGGACAATTTTTTATGGTTGTGAAGGAACTGTTCTAATGTCATAGATAGAGATGAGCGACTTTGCCTTTTTTCGGGTCAAGTCGGGTTTCATTAAACCCGACTTTCTCAAAAGTCGGGTGGAACTAAATCGGCCGATTATCGTGAAAAGTCGAAGGTCGACTAAAACACGAAATCCAATGCAAGTCAATGGGGAAGCAAAGTCGGCAGGGAGTGGAGGACATTAAACACACCTACAGTGCCCATTTGAATGGCAAAAACATAAATTTTTATTACTGAAGCTTTTCAACCTTAATTTACTTCATAATAATAGTTACGCACTGAAAACTGGGGGTTATTTGGCTAAAGTTGTGGGGGGGTACTGCTGGCTCCAGGTTTTCATGTGCCCTGGGCCAAAGAGCGCCCCTTTAACACATACCACAACTCATCATGCTCCGATACGGCAGAGAAATAGCGGTATAGTACAATGAAAAATACTTCACTTTTTACATCTCATGACTGATATCCAATTTAAATTCTCCAATAGCTCCAAAAACGGACAGTATATAACTCCATACAGTATTATGGCCACCGCATAGTGCGCTATACAGAGTAATGAGGCCCATATATTTCTCCATACAGAATCATTGGTCCCATATAATGTTTGAAACAGTATATGATGAGCTCCACATAATGCTACAGTATATGTTGGTCCCCATGGATGAAGCTCCACTGTCTTATGGGCCCAAATAATGCGCCATATATAATGGGCCCCAATTTTAATGCTCTATTGTATAATGGGCCCTGTAAATGCTGCTCCAATGTCTGATGTCCACCTTTGGAATGCTCCAGTGTATGGTGGGCCCCATATATCATTCTCCAGAGTATAGTGCTCCCCAAAAATTGCTCTCCCAACATTGAAAACAATTAAATAAGTCTTCTCGCTAGGGAATCCCTGTACTAGTCTGGACTCCTCGTCGTCCCTATCTTCCATCTCACTGCACTTGTACAGTCGCCACAGTGGCATTACCTTCCTCCTAGGGAGTGTGATGTCATGCTTGGGAGCAACGAAGGATCTCTCTAGCAGTTAAACCAACACACAACACATTTTCCACTCCAGGCCAGCAGGGAGACCTCTGAACCTGACTGCTGAGGAGCTGCTCTCTGTGGTCGGGAGGAGGTAAGTTAGGGCACTCTGTGCAGGGAAGGGGAAGTGTGTGGACGTGAGAAGCGGAGCTGGAGGATGAGCAGAGTTAAGGCTCACTCCTAGCTGGAGCGCATGGTCCGGATTCCGGTCTCCGAGTTTGTAGGGACACTGACGTTCCTGCAGCAGAAACCGAAGGAAGTAGCAGCTGTAAATGCTCTGTACCCAACTAAGGCTCGGAGGCCCCAGGATCGACGTGTGGGAGCTAGAAGGAAAAGGCTACGGCTGCCTGCCATACGAGAAAGTTCCAAAAGAGAGTCAACAGGGGGAACTTCATTGAACTTAGCACTGCGTGTACCTCAGATAAGCACTAGAACGGAGGCCACACTACCTATCTGCAGAGAGAGAATTCGAAATTGGCTTCCAGGCTGACCAACTCCTTCTCCATCTGTACTCTGGGTCCTGGACGGCACTTACCAAGTACAGGCAAAGGAACTGCACGACTGTGTCTGTCATCTTTCTCCTGCGCCTGGTGCACGGCTCTGCTACATCCTGCAATGCACACCATCTACCAACTCTTTCATCTGCCCTGCGACTACAGCCCTACCTGGGCAGGGCTTCTACATCTTAGCTGCACCACAACATCTGTCCCAGAGAAGCGACACTGCAGCGCTGGTCAATCTTAACAGAAACCACTGGTGGCGTCATGTATCATTCACCTATAAACGTAATTCACCCCTTTTCATGGACGCCTAGGGCCACGGAACGGGTCACCACCACCGTGACACATCCCTGTGAGACACCACCCCTGTACCGATTAACCCCACTGCCCTGGCTGGCCACCCACACTCCATGTCAGATTCATCTTGGCCTTGGGAATTCACGATTTGACTTGATAACCCAGGCATGGTATGATAGAAAGAGCTACATGGACTAATGTGAAGTGTGGCCTGCTGCATCATTCACTTTTGGTGGGGGTGAAGGACACAAGGAAAGGAGTTCTTCCTGACCAGGAGCCAGCACTTGACGACTCAGTGCTTGCATTTTTTGAAACTTCAGAAGAGGAGGGCATATTTGCTGGAGTCTGTTTTGGCAATGTAAGCCAAAACCAGTTCCTCATGCTCTGTCTTTAAAAGCGGTTAACCTACTCCCAGAAAAGGTAGCCTTCCAGGCGTTCCGGAGCCAGACCATGACGCAGGCTCAACACCTCCTGCCTTAGCTGCTATTGTGCTTTTGCCACTACCAGCAGATGCACCACCATCATCAGCACCAGCTGGCCCCCCCACGCCCACGTCCGCGGCCTCTTACACCAAACTTCAAAATTTTGCAGAAAATAGACCCAAAATAACATCAGATATATGGCACTGTATCAGCAGCGTACAGCTCTATTCAGTCCAGGATGCTGGCCAACCAGTAGTCGTCATCGTTCATCATTTTGGCAATGCGGGGGTCCCTTTTTAGGATCTGCAAGGCATATTCTGACATGTGGGCCAATGTTCCCCGTGTCAATGATGCACTGCGAGTGCTGGGTGGAGGAGCACTTTCTGGCAAATCCACATCCCTCCAGTCACGCACAAACCCTGTATCAGACCTTGCCACGCCAACATTTTCTCTAGCCCCATGTGAAGCATCCTCCTCCCCTAAATAATCCCCATCATCGTCCTCCTCCTCTTCTTCCTCCACCTCATCCACGAGACTTCCCTGACCGGACAATGGCTGACTGTCATCAAGGCTTCCCTCCTCCTCTTCCTCCTCGGCTGCAGACGCCTGCTCCTTAATGTGCGTCAAAGTTTGCATGAGCAGACGCATAAGTGGGTTGCTCATGCTTTTAATTTCATCGTCTGCGCTTACCAGCCGTGTGCATTCCTCAAAACACTGAAGGACTTTACAGAGGTCTTTCAGCTTCGACCACTGCACACCTGTCAAGTCCATGTCTGCCCTCAAAGTGCCTGCCCGTGTATCCTCCCACAAATGCATTACGGCCTGCCTCTGTTCGCGCAGCCGCTCAACCATGTGCAGGGTGGAGTTCCACCTTGTTGCAATGTCGATAATTAGGTGGTGCTTGGGAAGGTGGAGCAATCGCTGCAGCTTCTGCATACGACTGGAGTGTACCGGCGACCGGCGGATGTGCGAGCACAGTCTTCGAACCTCATGGAGCAGGCCTGTTAACTCCGGATAATTATTGAGGAAGCACTGCACCACCAGGTTCAAGGTGTGAGCCAGGCAAGGTATGTGTGTGAGTTTTGAAAGGGCTATGGCTGCCACAAAATTCCGGCCGTTATCACTATGGCCTGCCTCAAGATGTAGACTGCCCAGCCATGACTCAGTTTGTCGCTGAAAGTAGTCATCCAGTACCTCCGCGGTGTGTCTGTCGCCCAAACACATCATCTTCAACACAGGGGGACACCTCGTGTGCAACACTGGCAGCTGCGGATGGAGTGCTCGTGCGACTGCGCTCTGTAGACGAGCTTTCGCTTCTGGAGGAGGAGGAGGAGGGTCGAACGCCTACAGCCGTTTCCTATACTGTGGGCTAGGCAGCACTGTCCCACCAACGCTGTCCCCTGTGGACCCTGCATCCACCACATTAACCCAGTGCGCAGTGATGGACACGTAACGTCCCTGGCCATGCCTACTGGACCATGCATCAGTTGTGAGGTGCACCTTTCCACTCACTGATTGCTTGAGTGCATGGACAATGCGGTCTTTCACATGAAGGTGGAGGGCTGTGATGGCTTTGCGGGAAAAGAAGTTGCGACTGGATATGTCATAGCGTGGTACTGCATAGACAAAGAGTTCGCGGAAAGCTGCGCTTTCAACCAAGCGATAGGGCATCATCTCTAACGAGATTAGTTTGGCAATGTGGGCGTTCAAACCCAGTGTACGCGGATGAGAGGATGAGTACTTTCTTGTCCTACTCATAGTCTCTGGTAGGGTGAGCTGGACTTGAGAGCTGCATATGGTGGTTCTAGCGGTGGACATGGTGGACTGAGAGAGGGTTGATGATGGTGATGGAGTTGGTGTTCTTTCTGATGGCCTAGATTCAGTCTTTCGTTATACATTGTGATTCCCTGACTGCTTTGGCCTTGCGACGACACCTCAACATTTGCTGCTGGTGGTGTGCTAACCGGTGGGCTTACAGTGGGGGAAACAATGTAGCATTGCTGACTACCTTCTTTGGGAGCAGGTGCACATGTGGTACGTGAGGTTTGGTAGTCCGTCCACGCTTGCATGTGCATGGTGGTTAAATGTCTACAGTAAGCATGCAACTGGTATTCAAATTTCTCAGATTTTTCCCTCGGCTAAAAGTCTTTGCGCACTTCTTACAGATAACTTTTGCCTGATCATTAGGATTTTGTTCAAAAAAGTGCCACACTGCACTCTTCCTACTATGGAAGACATTTTGAGGCCTTGCACGCTGTGCTATTTTGACCGTCTGGCCAAGCTGTCCTGCAACTCTTTTGGGTTTTTTAACCCGTTTTTGGACTGCTCCAGGCCTGTCAGATAACAGGCTCGGATGTTATGTCGATGCCGATGTCGATGCCTGCTGCGGATGCTCCTCCTCCTCTTCTGAGCTATTGGCAGCGGCACCCTCTTCCCCCAATGGATGCCAATCAGGGTCAACAACTGGGTCATCCATCACCTCCTCTTCAATGTCATGTGCACCTTCCTCTGTGTCACCGTGTATGGTGGTATAGTATGCGGGAAGGGGCACCTGAGTTTCATCAGTGTCAGATTCTGGCTCAGTACACTGCGAGGACAATGTGCTCTGAGTGAATGTACCAGCATTTAAATCTAGCAGTGGCTGGGCATCAGTGCACTCCATGTCAGATTCATCTTGGCCTGGGTAATTCACGATTTCACTTGATAACCCAGGCATGGTATGTGAAAACAGCTCCATGGAGTAATCTGTAGTGTGGCCTGCCGCATCCGTCAATTTTGTTTGGGGTGTATGGTACAAGTTATTTTTAATGGTTTCAACACTCCAATTAATTAATACCAACTATCGATACGGTTACAATCTACTGTATATATATATATGTATATATATATACTGTATATATATATATAGTCTCATCTCTTTGATCCTTCCTAGAAGGATCTTGACTTGTTCAACCAGATGGTTAAATTGTCCAAGCAGAGCAAATAACTGGTTTACACTTATCTTCTAAAAACAAAGAAGTCTTGAATTTCAAAGATGAGAGTCCAAGAGATTGTATCTTGTTAACTATATGTTAGATAGATACTGTTTAAGTCTCAAACACATACTTTGGGACATCAAAGGCTTTAGAGAAGTTTTTACATATAAAAAGGGGACTGATTAGCAGAGTCATCAGAGAGAGACAGAGGGCAGAGGGGAGATGATCAGACCAGACGAGGACACAGAGATGAGAAAGAGATGGACCTGAATTCTACCTGAATAATGCAATGTATGTTTAAATTCACGTGTATATTTATTGTTTATACTGTTTATTATTTGATCTTATCACTTATTAAGTAAATCAATTTAGTAAATTCAATTCTTGTGTGAGCATTTTCTTATTCATTACAATCCATTGGAACCCTTACAATACAGGGGTGAAGGACACAAGGAAAGGTGTGGTTCATGACCATGAGCCTCCAATGACGACTCAGTGCTTTTATTTTTTAAAACTTCAGAAGAGGAGGCGATAGAGCTGGAGGCTGAGTCAGCAATGTAAGCCAAAACTTGTTCCTGAAGCTCCGGCTTTAAAAGTGGTTTAGCTACTCCCAGAAAAGGGAGCCTTCGAGGCCTTGTGGAGCCAGACGATGACACAGGCTCAACACCTCTTGCATTTGGTGCTTTGCTTTTGCCACTACCAGCAGATCCACCACCATCATTACCAGCTGCCAACCCCCGCCCACTTCCACGGACTCTTCCACCACACTTCCTCATTTTTGGGGAAAATGTACCCAAAATTCCACCAACTATATGGTACTGTAAAACAAGGTACAAGGTGTATATAGTAGTGGGGAGTATTTGAATCTCTCTACAGACTTCAGGACACAGTTGTATTCTGTCAGGCCCTGTGTATTTTACACCTCAAAGTAACAGGCTGATTCTGGATGGTGTAAAAGAGGTGTATAGAGGACTGGGGAGAAATGGAATCTCTCTACAGACTTCAGGACACAGTTGGATTCTGTCAGGCCCTGTGTATTTTACACCTCAAAGTAACAGGCTGATTCTGGATGGTGTAAAAGAGGTGTATAGAGGACTGGGGAGAAATGGAATCTCTCTACAGACTTCAGGACACAGTTGTATTCTGTCAGTCCCTGTGTATATTACACCTCAAAGTAACAGGCTGATTTTGGATGGTGTAAAAGAGGTGTATAGAGGACTGGGGAGAAATGGAATCTCTCTACAGACTTCAGGACACAGTTGGATTCTGAACGGTAATTTGGCAGACGGCTATCTCTCCCGACTCCCCCATACACACAAATATTCCAGCTTTCCTGTGGTCTGTATCAGAGAGTCGCCTTCAGACTCCTCTAGAAGAGCATTATCTACAGGAAGAGCAAACGGATTATCCTCTGAAATTCAGGATGCCGGATCCTTCTCTGCCCTGACATCATCTGTCAGGAGACCCCCAAATACATTATATGGTCGCCTAAACCCCCCAGAATTAGTGCCTTCATGTAACTTTAGTCTAATGTGTATGGGGGGGCGATAAAAGGTAACTTATTGGACTCTGGCTCGGCCTAATAGATCTTCGTACATTGCAGCCCAGGCACCATTATTAGGCATGTAAGTATCATAGTAACTAGGCCGCCTCATACTATCAAATACTTGGGGGCGGAGGGGCATTCAGCTGAACTCTGTCACACCTTCATAGATGCCATGTTTGCTTTTCACAGCAGCAAGTGGTTAAACTGCCAGGGTTTTTGTTGCAGTCGCTCCTGTGCCGTCCCTGCCGTGTATATCTATGTTCTGGTGCATAAGAGTTCATACAGATGGCCAGTGGTGATGGAGTTAAGTGACAGACTCTGGCCAAATATGTTTCTAGAGCCGTAGTAGAAGATGAAGATGTCGTCCTCACCATGAAGTAGTTATTTCTCCTGTCCTCGTGTAATGAATATCTCCTGCAGTATTGCTAATGCCGATTCCAGTGTCGGTAAATGAGACGAGAATTAGCGTTATGGAAGATGAGTCTATGAGGAACGTATTCAGCTGCCGACTCCGAGGGAGAAACTGCTTGTTGTCTGTGGCCTAAATATATAGGTTTTATTAGTAGATGTAAAGAAGGAAACTAAATACTGTAAAATAATAAATCTCCTCATATGTTTCCCTTATTATCTCCAGTAATTGTATTACACAGGAATTTTATGATGTTACATCGGCTCATCTTCTTCTCATTCAGGTCTCTACAATATCAGCTCCTCTCGGTGAAGATCTTCTATATAAGAGAATTTTCATGATTTACCCATCAAATATGGATATGGACAGAGACAAGATGGTGGAGAGGATATTACACCTCACCCTAGAGATCCTCTTCCGGCTTACTGGAGAGGTGAGATATTCTGATGACGTCACATTACATCATTCTTATCTATGGGAATAACAGATGGTCAGAACTGGAGAGGTGAGGACTCTGGAAATGTCTGTAGTGAGATTTATTAATGTGTCTCTCCATAACCAGGATTACACAGTAGTGAAGAAGACCTCTAGTGAGCGCTGTCAGGACCCTGTGTCTGAGGGATGGGGAAGACCCCTGAACCCAATCACGGGGCCTCCACCTCACCCCCTGATACATGAGGACATCAATGACCAGAAGATCCTAGAACTCACCTACAAGATGATTGAGCTGCTGACTGGAGAGGTGACACTGCTGGGAATGCTGGGACATTATACAGTAATGTTATGAAGGGATCGGAGGGATGACTTTATCATTCTATGTGTCAGGTTCCTATAAGGTGTCAGGATGTCGCTGTCTATTTCTCCATGGAACAATGGGAGTATTTAGAAGGACACAAAGATCTGTACAAGGACGTCATGATGGAGGTTCCCCAGCCCCTCACATCACCAGGTAATAGACGACTAAATACACACGGCCTATAAATATCTGTATATAAAGAATGAATTCAGTCCCTGTATGTGTTTCCTCCAGATCTATCCAGTAAGAGGACAACACCAGACAGATGTCCCCATCCTCTTCTTCCACAGGACTGTAAACAAGAAGATCCCAATGTTCCTCAGGATCATCAGGTAGATGGAGAGAAGGTGTCAGGAGATCTCCCCTTTGATGTGTAGACGCCAGTAAAAGTCTTTGGTTCAGTCTTCTTTTACCCACCAGTATTATATGTTTTATACTTGTGTAATGAGAACGGTGGAGATGGCAGGATTAGAGCTGATCATAGATGTGACTTCTCTATCTGTCTGTGACTTTTACAATATTTGTTTCAGGGTGAAGATCTGACCCATATTAATACTACAGAGACATATGTGAGGGGTGATGAGTGGTGTAAAGAGGAGATTCCTACATATGACTACCCAGGTGAGTAGTAACCACTAAATGCAGAGAAGTCACAGATTCTTCTCAGTCACCAGCTGTGGCTGCTTGATCAGCCATGTAGTCCGGCCGTATTACAATCGTGTGATCACCATTTTGCCTCTAGACCACAACATTCTCCTCCACCCAAAATTGTTCAAAAGACGTTGGGCCTATTTCTATAGAGTGTACAACCTGGAGATCCACCTTCTCCCTGGGATTAGGAGATGCTGACCGTTACCTGCCCAGATCTGTAAATTATAAAGCCAAATGACATAGTAGAATGTGATGACAAGATAGAAAATCACTTGAAGAAAAATATTGTGATGGGCCTGTAATAGAAAGCGGAGGGTAATGATGCTGTTGGCTTCCTAGATCCCTGATATCTTATTGGATGAATCTACCTTCTCTCCCTTCTGTGCTGCTGAATGTGCTCATATGGTCCTTACAAGACCAGGTCCAGTCTTCCTGGCCAAACTTCACTTTTATAATCGACAACATTAAGGCTGTGTGCACACGTTGCGATTTTTAAGCGTTTTTGCCACGAAAACGCGGCGAAAACGCTTAAAAAACACATACAGAACGCACTTCATGCATTCCTATGGCATTCCGCACATGCTGTGCTAATGCTGCGATTTTTTTCCGCGGCGGAATCGCATAGCGGAAAAAAACCGCAGCACGCTCATTCTTTTTGCGGAATCGCAGCAATTCCGAAAAGAATTGCCGCAATTCTGCACCCATAGGAATGCGTGAGATCCGCTTACTTCCCGCATGTGGCTATGCCCACCATGCACAAAGTGAGCGGCTCATGTGCGGATGGTACCCACGGTGTGGAGGAGAGGAGACTGTCCTCCAGGCCCTAGGTACCATATGCCTGTAAAAAAAAGAATAAAAAATCGGGTTATATTCACCTTCCGGCGTCCCGCGCAGCCTTCCCGGGCCTCAGCGATGCTCCCGTTCCAGTAATGCCTTGCGGCAAGAACCTGTGATGACGTACGATCTAGCGTGACCGCTACAGTACATCATCAAAGGTCTTGCAAGGCATTACTGGGAACGGAAGCATCGCTGAGGCCCGGGAAGGCTGTGCGGGACGTCGGAAGGTGAATATAACCCGATTTTTTATTTTTTTAATTATTTTAACATTAGATCTTTTTACTGCTGATGCTGCATAGGCAGCCTCAATAGTAAAAAGTTGGTCACACTAGTCAAACCGGTGGTGGCCTTCCTCCTTCTGGTAAGGGGTTGACGCCGTCTTCTGCACCGTCCGGAGACGGTGCTGGAAAGAGGATCTTCATTTCCAGGACCCTCTCACTTCCGAGGGCTCCTGGTGCGATCCTCATCTATCATCTATCAAGAGGAGTCGGTGGTAAGCCAGCGGGCCCCTTCTCCCCCTCTGCAGCAGCTCCCCCCGTCAGCAACTCCCCCCGTTTACCGGTGTATAGGTCCCCGCAGTAGATAGGCCTCTTTCCTCCCGGGTCCACAGGTTCAATTTTCGTGCCTTTTTTCTCATAGCGCTCGGCCCCGGCAATTTGCAGACTTTCTTCTTCCCTTCAGCCATTTTACGTCAGGATAACGCCCCCCTCCCCGGCATGTCTCCTATCAGCAGCCTTTATCGACCAGACACGCCCCCCTGCTTGATGTGTTTAGTTTGTCCTAGCCATCCTCTATGCCAGACATGCCCCTCGGCGTGCCATCTTGTCTTTTTCCATCGCCGGGCACGCCCCCTATCTGCATGTCAACCCGGCGCCGGCGATTGGGCAGTTTGCAGGTTGCACACGCCTCCTCCGTTTGTCAGCCTATCAGGCCTCGGCTTTGTCTTTCGCGCTCTTTCCTGCCCGAAGGGAGGCGACGCTGGATCAGATAATCCTGGCTAGGTCCAGGACATGCCTCCCAGCGCAGCTCCGGCCGGATCACTCCCACCGCTCCGCAGCGTGGCGTTGTACCTGTCTCTCCCTGATTCCCCAGGTCCGGTCACTTCTGGCGCCCCGCCAAGTCAGCCATTAGGAGGGGCACTTTTCTTTGTTTTTCGCCGGACGGCACATTAGCCTAAGATGGCGCGGCTTATCTGGTTCCTTCTGCTAATTGAGCCCCCGGCTTTGGGCCTTCTCTCCCGGTCTCCACATAGCCACGGCCTCGGCCTCAGGCTGGTCAGTGTCCCTCGGCCAATCAGTGCGCGCCCTGAGCATTGCCAAGCCAATCGGCGTGCGCCTCAGGCTTAGCCACGCCCCCTCCCTATGGCCGCGTTTGTTTTGATTAATCAGTGAGTGTGCCTCTTTAGCCCTCTCTCCCTGTCACCCGAGACACGACCCCAGTATAGCGTCTCAATGCCTGCAGGTTTGGGATCATGCACTATCTGTAGATTTGTGCACTGTCTGTCGCCTTCTGCCGCAGGACCCAGAGGGCAAAGCAGGCGGTGTGTCTCTGTCTGTAACAGCGGATGAAGATTTGTGCATCCCCAGCGGGCTCAGCAGGCACCCATCTCTATCCGGCACCAGATCTGGGAGACACTGCAGCCTGAGCAGCGACAGCACCATCTCGGGTTCAGGTAGGACCAGCCCAGGCTGGTTGTTTTTTTCTACCTCATAGGGACTTATCTATCCCCGGCAGCAGTCTTCGTCTCACCCTTTGACCTCCATCTGTATAAAAGCAGTGACCTTCTGACCAGTCTGCGTTGTTTATACCTGTACTGCAGCTCTTCCACCGTGTCTGCCCTATAGCTAATGCCCAGGACGAGAGCACTCCCCCCCTCCCCCTCCGGAGTGGGCTGCTGCCATGTCTCAGTCGATATCCGACCTGACAGGTTTCATAGTCCACGACCCAGGTCCTGGAGCGCCTTTTGCATTAGTCTACTGCTACCAGTGCTCTGAACACCTTTTATGGTGGTTCGCACTCACCTGTCCGCGATGTTCACAAGGACATATCTGGTACGGAACAAGGGATGTGAGACCAGGTCCCTCGGCATCTGCCCGGGAGGACGGCACTCCCCTCCCTCCGGAGTGGGCTGTTGCCATGTCCCAGACGGTCTCCAGCCAGACAGAAGATTCAATTTCCAGGATGAAAGCACTTCCCTCCCTCTGGAGTGGGCTGTTGCCATGTCTCAGTCGGTCTCGGACCTGACTAGAAAAATCTCAGTCCCTGGTACAGGTCCTGGGATGTTTGCTGCATTTGTCTGCTGCCACCAGTGCTCCGAACACCTCCCATGGTGATTCGCATGTACCCGACCACGACCTTCACAGGGACAGATTAGGAGAAAGATCTAGGAAGCGGACTTTGTCTATCTCCTCATCCAGTTCACCGGGTCCCTCTGCGGCATCTAGAATGCCCCTCTCTACCCGTTCCCCCTCCTCGGAGGCGGACGTTGGGTCGGATGTAGCTTCTCAGTCAGAGTCTGACTCGCATGTGGATCAGATTTCTAGGACGCTGGACATGGTAGATAGCCTTCTTTCAGCTATTGTTCAAACCTTCGAAGTAAAAGTAGAGCATGCGGCTGCTCAGGACATCTCTGTTTCATTCAGACAGGTGAAACGTCCCTCCAGCATTTTTTCCCAAAGATTTTGAGGCTACCACCTCTAGACACTGGGAACATCTCGGCAAACGCTTCCCGAGGCAAAAACGTCTGGGCATTCTAGACTTTTTTTAGTTCAGACCTTGTCAGCATATGGTCCGATCCACCTAAGGTGGATCCGCCTTTTTCACGCTTAGCCTCTCAAACAGTTCTGTCCAGTCCTGATGCGGCGTCTCTCAAGGACGCTACAGAGAGAAAGATTGTGGCCTTAACTTTATCGGCCTTAGAGGCGTCATACACTTCTCTCTGACTTAATTTCGCCTCTACTTGAGTGCTGAAAGCCATATCGCCCTGGTCCAAGATACTTCGCCGGGGCATTGTGGCGGCGGTTCCTACAGAGGAGCTAGCAGATCTAGCTCTTTGGGTCCAAGCTGGTCCAGATCACTTCTGATGCTACCAGCGGTGAAAGAACTTCTCTCTCTGCCTTTCCTCTGGCGGTTCCTTCTAGCAGGACCGTTCTCCTGCACAAGGGGAAAGGACACTTCCTTCAAGCTATTCCTTACTGGAGGACTAGGACCCGTCTCTAAGTCCTCCGGACCCCCCATCACAGATTCTCCTCTAATGACGGGTCATCCCTACCTGGGAATCTTTCCAGGGTGGAAGGCAGATTTCTTCTTTTCATGGAGACCTGGTTGTCAACGGTCGACGACGCCTGGGTCAGGGTGATCGTTACACCCGGCTACAAGATGGAATTTTCTTTGCCCCCAGGAAGACATTTCTCCCTCCCGCCAATTCAACCCTTTCATGGGTTCTCTAAGTCGTCTCGTCCCTGCCTAAGCTCAGGTGTCATTGTACCCGTTCCTTGGCACGAACAGTTTTTCTGGGTTCTGCTCGAACCTCTTCGTACTCCTATATAAAAAAAAAGCCTGATCTTAGACCTCCAGCAGTTCAATTGCCACCTTCAGATTCGCCTCTTCAGAACGGAGTCCTTGCACCCGGTGATCCCCTCCATGGAGCAGGGGGTTTACTTTGCTCTGTGGACATTCATGATGATTACCTGCACATTTCTGTTTGTGTACAGCATCGGAGGTTCCTTCGGTTTGCAATACAGGAGCACCATTACCAGTTCATGGCACTCCAGTTCAGCCTGGCGTCCGCTACCAGGGTCTTCACGAAGATCATGGCGGTGGTCATAGAGACTGTGCCTTATGCCCAGTTTCACACCCGCCGTCTTCAGTTGGCCCTCCGGTCTATATGGGATAATAGTATTGTTTCCCTGGAATGTTTCCCTGGATCGGCCAGTGCTTTTACCTCTCAATGTGAAGCAGTCCCTCTCTTGGTAGACACTATCTGTCTCTGCCCTGTGCAGGGTGTCATTTCTCCAACATCAATGCCAGTCTTCAGGTCTTCTTCAATCTCACAGCGCAGAGTCGCTGGAACGTTCAGGAGACCCTCCCCATCAATCTCTTGGAGATCAAGGCTATTCTTCTTGCCCTCCTCCGCTGGCAGTCTCTCCTTGCAGGCAAGCCAGTCCGCAGTCAGTCGGACTATGTCACAGCCGTGGCTAGCCGTGGCTTACATAAACCACCAAGGCAAGGTGGGACTCTCAACACACAGATAAGGGTAGAGGTATCAATGATCCTGCGTTGGGCGGAAGGCCATGTCCCTGCCATATCAGCCGTCCACATTCCAGGTTTAGACTACTGGAAAGTCCATTTTTTGTATCATCGGGGGTTCGCGTCAGGCGAGTAGTGTCTCAACACCGCCATCTTCGGCTACATTTGTCGGAGGTGCGGCTTTCTGGATGCCTACCTAATGACTTCTCGAATGCACCAAAGGGTTCGCCAGTACGTTACCAGGTCCCAGGATCCGAGGGCAGTCGGTTGCGACGCACTTGTGATTCCCAGTTTCAGATGCCTTTTCTGTCCCCCCACCTCTTCCCTTAATCACAAGAGTAAAAAAAAAAACAAAGCACAGTCAGAATGGTTTCCAGTAGTTTTGACAACTGCAAGCTGATAAGTCAGGCCTGGTACCTAGAGCTGGCGTACATGCTCATGAACACCTCCTGGGGCTTTCCAGACCGTCCGGATATTCTACTGCAAGGCCCCTCTTCCGCCACAGTTTACAGTCGTTTCAGTTTAACGCCATGGTCTTTGAGGCCTTCTTCTGAGAGGGACTGGGTTTTTTTCCCATCAGGTCATTCTGACCATGCTTTGGGTGAGAGAACCTGCATCCTCAAGTTTCTACTACAGTTACTGAAGATCTGATTCAGGTGGCGTAAGTACAAGTGTTTGATTCCGTTAGCCTTATTAGCTACCAAGAAGAGAAATCAGGGGAGTTCTGAGTTGCCAGCATTATTCTGCCATCCTCCGTTCCCTTTCATTCCACATTAGTGCACACATTGTCCTTTCTTCTCTAGGTCCCGCTTGCCCCTCTCCGGTCTGTACTCTGGATAACTCCTGGGGCAGTTTCTCGCTAGGCCTCGGCTTTAGAGGTCACAGGGCCGCGACCTTGTCATTTTCTCACATTCTTGCAAAGTTTTACAAAGTTCATACTTATGTCTTCTCCGACGCAGACCTAGGAAGGAAAGGTGCAGCATGCGGCGGTTACGCACCGGCCGGCCTTAGTCCTTTTTTTCTCTGCATTCTTTCTGTTCCCACTCTTGGGGACTGCTTTAGGATATCCCATGGTTACCTGTGTCCCCCAATGAAGCGATAGAGAAAGAAGGATTTTTGGTACTCACCGTAAAATCTCTTTCTTGGAGCCTTCATTGGGGGACACAGCACCCTCCCTATTTGTTTGTTCTGGTTTTGGGTCTATGTGCCTTGGTCGTTGAGCCGGTACATATGTGGAGTTTGTTGGTTGCTTCTCCTACTGCTTTAACACTTAACTGAGGTACTTCCTGCCTGTCAGTGAGTGTATGCTACGAAGGAGGAGCCAGTTTTTTGCTTTATTTGCATAGTGTCAGCCTCCTAGCGACAGCAGCATACACCACATGGTTACCTGTGTCCCCCAATGAAGGCTCCAAGAAAGAGATTTTACGGTGAGTACCAAAAATCCTTCTATACATTTATTCACATCTGCAGGAGATGTGTTGACATGGCTCGAGCCCTGGTTTCATGATTTCACTCCACATCATAAATTACAATATGTTTCCAATCCTAAGGAATTCAGATTACTGCACAATCTCTCCCGAAATGGGGGGGCGCTAATACTTTTTCTACTCTTCTGGTTAGGACTCATAGTAGCTCCATTGGTCCACCATAAGTGACCATAAATGAGATCAACTCCTGTTCAGCGTTGAAGTTCTCCTCTCATACATACGTTGTTTTTGTGGATGTAACATGTTTTTTTATTCTGTACCTGTTTTTACAAGTTCATTCTGTCTGATAGTTTGATTGTGATGGGATCGACCTGCTTCACTTATGTGAGTCTGTTACTCTCTGGTAGTCTTTAATCCCCACCCGACATGTGCCGTATACTGCTCTGCGGGAGGTGCGTTCCCGCAAACAGCAGTACGGGTACGGTGCACCGATCATGCGGCCTCACGGTGAGAGCCGCGGGTGTCAGCTCTGTGTGAGAGCTGACACCCCGCAGCTACACCCACAATCGGTGCTAGCACCGATCGCAGGCATTTATCCCTTCTGATGCCGATGTCAGTAGTGACAGCGGCATAGATGAGCATTGAGCTTCCATCAGGACAGCGCAATGCGATTCCGTTGTCCTGATAGTCTCCATTGAGACCCCCGGCCGCAAGATGGCCACAGGGTCCTGCAGGGAAGATGGCTTATGAGCGCCTGCTGAGAGCAGGCGCAAACATGCCTCCTTTTGTAAAAGAAGGAAAAAGATGCGGCACTCACCCAGATTTGCAGTGCAGTGTTTCTTTATTCAACCATTAAAGGTCACACAATAAAGGACGGGCAGATAACATGAGGAATGCGGGGAAAAAGACGGACGACAGCCGTTTTGCGTACACAGACGCTTCAACAGGTCCAGGCAAACATGCCTCCTTCCATGCCTGTCAGATGCTGATGTGATACTCTGCAGTGCAGAATATTAGATCATCGATCTGACACCATGCAGTAATATCCCAGGATTGAACAATGTAAAAAGAAAAATATTGAAAAGTGTAAAAATATTTTTTTAAAAATCCCTAAATAAAGAAAAAATAATCAAATATTTTTCCAATAAATGCTTTTTTTATGTAAATAAAAAAAATAAACAATAAAAGTACACATATTTGGTATCTCCGCATCCTTAACGACCTGCTCTATAAAACTGTCCCACTAATGAACCCCTTCAGTGAACACCGTAAAAAAAGGCAAAAAAACCTAATGCTTTATCTTACCACCGAACAAAAAAGTTCAATAAAACGCGATCTAAAAAGACAAATCTAAATAAAAATGGTACCACTGAAAACGACATCTTGTCCCGCAAAAAACAAGCCATCATACAGCTCCATCATCAGAAAAGTAAAAAAAGTTGTAGCTTTCAAAATAAAGCAATGCAAAAATAATTATTTTTTTCTATAAAATTCTTTATTGTGTAAAAGCGCCAAAACATAAAAGAGATATAAATTGGGTATCGCTGTAATCGTAGTGACCCGAAGAATAAAGCTGCCTTACCAATTATACCACACGCAGAACAGTATAAAAAACAAAACAAAAAGCAATTCCTGAATTGCTGGTTTTTGTTCATTCTGTCTCCCAAAAATCGGGAGAGAAAGCGATCAAAAAATGTCATGTGCCTGAAAATGATACCAATAAAAACGTCAGCTTGTCTCACAAAACACAAGCCATAAGATAACTCTGTCAGCCGAAATATGGAAAAATTATAACTCTCAAAATGTGGTGATGCAAAAACTAGTTTTTGCAATAAAAAGGGTTTTTTACTGTGTGACAGAAGCCAAACATAAAAACCCAATATAAATCTGGTATCACTGTAATCGCACCGACCCAAAGAATAAAGTTGAATAATCACTTATACCGTATGAGGAACAGCATCAAAAATAAATAAAACAGATTCTTCACATGCTGTTGATTTTTTCATTCTGCCTCCGAAAGATCACAGTACGGCTCAGCGCACATTTATCCTGCGCTCTGCGCTGAGCGCCTACACCGGGATTTCTGTGTAAATCTCTGAAATACATGATTCAGAAAGAACCTCTGGCGGAAGATTCCCTATAATGAGGCAGATGGGAGTAGACAACATAGGACCTGTGACCCGGAGGTGTCCATCTTTTTAGGATTGCATAAAAGTGCCATCTGTCACAGTTTTGTGCACTTCTGAAAAGAAGAACACCGCTGAACAGAGGCCAGACGGAGTCCAGAGTAACTGCTGCCTCATTATAGTGAATGGATCCATCGGGGGTTTCATCTGTCACGTCACTCGGAAATTTAGATGAAAACCTCGAATAAGTGCTCAGCATAGAGCACCGGATAAATGTGATCCCAAACGTTATGTAAAATGTTCTCATTAAAAGCTTCAACTCAATCTACAAAAAAGTCCCCACTTAGGTCTGCCATCTGTTAAAGGAAATATAGGGCACTTCCACATTACTGCTAGCACAAAGGCTCTGGAAAAGCAAAATGGTTCCTCGCAAATTCACCGCTCCCAAATCCAAATGCCTCCCCTCCCTTCTGAGCCAGTGTGCCAAAATGACATTTAGCACCCACATGTTTGGCATTTCTGTAGTGATGAGAGCCCACTTAATTTACAGGTGCTTGTCTCGAGAAGCATGAGCTGGGCATAATAGAGTGGTGACTGCAACGTACTGATCACTACAGCATACTGGTCCTTAACCCCTTCACCCCCAAGGGTGGTTTGCACGTTCATGACCGGGCCAATTTTTACATTTCTGACCACTGTACCTTTATGAGGTCATAACTCTGGAACGCTTCAATGGATCCCGGTGATTCTGACATTGTTTTCTCGTGACATATTGTACTTCATGTTAGTGGTAAAATTTAATTCAAATAACTTGCGTTTATTTGTGAAAAAAACGGAAATTTGGCAAAAATTTTGAAAATTTCGCAATTTTCCAACTTTGAATTTTTATGCCCTTAAATCACAGAGATACGGCACACAAAAAACTTGATAACTAACATTTCCCACATGTTTACTTTACATCAGCACAATTTTGGAACCAAAATTTTTTTTTGTTAGGAAGTTATAAGGGTTAAAAGTTGACCAGCGATTTCTCATTTTTACAACACCATTTTATTTTTAGGACCACATCACATTTGAAGCCACTTTGAGGGGTCTATATGATAGAAAATACCCAAAAGTGACACCATTCTAAAAACTGCACCCCTTAAGGTGCTCAAAACCACATTCAAGAAGTTTATTAACCCTTTAGGTGCGTCACAGGAATTTTTTTGAATATTTTAAAAATAATGAACATCTAACTTTTTTTCACAAAAAAAATACTTCAGGTTCAATTTTTTTTATTTTACCAAGGGTAACAGGAGAAATTGGACTGCAAAAGTTATTGTGCAATTTGTCCTGAGTACGCTGATACCTGACTTGTGGGGGGGAACGACTGTTTCGGCGCATGGCAGAGCTCAGAATGGAAGGAGCGCCGTTTGACTTTTTCAATGCAAAATTGGCTGGAATTCAGATCGGACGCCATGTCACATTTGGAGAGTCCCTGATGTACCTAAACAGTGGAAACCCCCTACAAGTGACCCCATTTTGGAAACTAGACCCCCAAGGAATTTATCTAGATATGTGGTGAGAACTTTGAACCCACAAGGGCTTTACAGAAGTTTATAACGTACAGCGGTACAATTAAAAAATCATATTTTTTCCACAAAAATGATCTTTTCACCCCAATTTTTATTTTCCCAAGGGTAACAGGACCCTAAAAGTTATTGTGCAATTTGTCCTGAGTACGCTGATACCCCACATGTGGGGGTAAACCACTATTTGGGAGCATGGCAGAGCTCGGAAGGGAAGCAGCGCCATTTGATGTTTTTGGCTGGAATTGAGATCGGACACCATGTCGCGATTGGAAAACCCCTGATGTACCTAAACAGTGGAAACCCCCCACAAATGACACCATTTTGTAAACTAGACCCCTTAAGGGACTTATCTAGATGTGTGGTGAGCACTTTGAACCCCCCAGTGCTTCACAGAAGTTTATAACGCCCGGGCGTGAAAATAAAAAATTCGTATTTTTTCCACAAACATGATCTTTTAGTCACCATTTTTTATTTTTCCAAGGGTAACAGGAGAAATCGGACCCCAAAAGTTGTTGTCCAATTTGTCCTGAGTATGCTGATACCCCATATGTGGGAGAAAACTACTGTATGGGCACATGTCGGGGCTCGGAAGGGAAGTAGTGACGTTTTGGAATGCAGACATTGATGGAATGGTCTGCGGGTGTCATGTTGCCTTTGGAGAGCCCATAATGTACTTAAACAGTGGAAACCCCCCACAAATGACCCCATTTTGAAAACTAGACCCCCTAAGGAACTTATCTAGATGTGAGGTGAGCACTTTGAACCCCCAAGGGCTTCACAGAAGTTTATAACAGAAGTTTATAATGCCATGGCATGAAAATAAAAAAATCGTATTTTTTCCACAAACATGATCAATTAGTCCCCAATTTTTTTATTTTCCCAAGGGTAACAGGAGAAATTGAACCTCAAAAGTTGTTGTCCAATTTGTCCTGAGTACGCTGACACCCCATATGTGGGAGAAAACTACTGTATGGACACACGTCAGGGCTCGGAAGGGAAGTAGTGACGTTTTGGAATGCAGACATTGATGGAATGTTCTGCGGGTGTCATGTTGCCTTTGGAGAGTCCCTAATGTACCTAAACAGTGGAAAACCCCCACAAATGACCCCATTTTGGAAACGAGACCCCCTAAGGAACTTATCTAGATGTGAGGTGAGCACTTTGAACCCCCAAGGGCTTCACAGAAGTTTATAATGCCCGGGCATGAAAATAAAAAAATCGTATTTTTTCCACAAACATGATCAATTAGTCCCCAATTTTTTCATTTTCCCAAGGGTAACAGGAGAAATTGGACCCCAAAAAGTTGTTGTCCAATTTGTCATGAGTACGCTGACACCCCATATGTGGGAGAAAACTACTGTATGGACACACGTCGGGGCTCGGAAGGGAAGCAGTGACGTTTTGGAATGCAGACTTTGATGGAATGGTCTGCGGGTGTCATGTGCGTTTGGAATCATAGAATCATAGAGTTGGAAGGGACCTCCTGGGCCATCTGGTCCAACCCCCTGCTCAAAGCAGGATTCGCTAAATCATCCCAGTCAGATGTCTGTCCAGCCTCTGTTTGAAGACTTCCATTGAAGGAGAACTCACCACTTCTCGTGGCAGCCTGTTCCACTCATTGATCACTCTAACTGTCAAAAAGTTTTTTCTAATATCTAATCTGTGTCTCTTCCCATTCAGTTTCATCCCATTGCTTCTAGTCTTTCCTTGTGCAAATGAGAATAAAGTTGATCCTTCTACAATGTGACAGCCCATTAGATATTTGTAGACAGCTATTAAGTCTCCTCTCAGTCTTCTCTTTTGCAAACTAAACTTTCCCAAATCCTGCAACCTTTCCTCATAAGACAGGGTTTGCAGACCGGTCACCATTCTGGTCGCTCTTTTCTGAACTTGCTCCAGTTTGTTGATGTCTTTTTTAAAATGTGGTGCCCAAAACTGGACACAATATTCCAGATGAGGTCTGACCAAAGAGGAGTAGAGGGAAATAATGACTTCACGTGATCTAGACTGTATGCTTCTGTTAATACATCCTAGAATTGCATTTGCCTTTTTTGCTGCTGCATCACACTGTTGACTCATATTCAGTCTGTGATCTATTAGTATACCCAAGTCTTTTTCACATGTGCTGTCACTTAGCCCTATTACTCCCATTCTATATATGCTTTTTTCATTTTTATTGCCCAGATGTAGTACTTTGCATTTCTCCCTGTTAAAAACCATTCTGTTAGTTGCTGCCCACTTCTCCAGTTTATTTAAATCTTTTTGAATCCTCTCTCTCTCCTCTCTAGTATTAGCTATCCCTCCTAGCTTTGTGTCATCAGCAAATTTAATCAGTTTACCCTCAATTCCTTCATCTAAATCGTTGATAAAGATGTTGAACAATACAGGGCCCAGGACAGAGCCCTGTGGTACCCCACTTGAGACATTCTTCCAACTGGATGTGCAGCCATTTACGACCACTCTTTGGGTCCGATCACTAAGCCAGTTATGAATCCACCTTACAGTTGCCTTGTCCATTCCATACTTAGTCATTTTTTCAATAAGGATTGTATGAGAGACTTTGTCAAATGCTTTGCTGAGGTCAAGATATACTATATCTACAGCATTTCCTTGATCCACCCAATCAGTGATACCGTCATAGAAGGAAATTAAGTTAGTCTGACATGACTTATCAGTTACAAACCCATGCTGACTCTGTTTAATCACTTCATTCTTATCCAGGTATTGACATACATGTTGTTTAATAATTTGTTCAAAGATCTTTCCTGGTATAGAAGTCAGACTCACCGGCCTATAGTTGCCTGGGTCCACCTTCTTCCCCTTTTTGAAGATAGGAACAACATTTGCTCTTCTCCAGTCTTCTGGCACTTCTCCTGTTCTCCAAGAATTTTCAAAGATTATGGAGAGGGGTTCAAAAATTTCTTCAGAGAGAGCCCCTGATGTACCTAAACTATTGAAACTCCCCACAAGTGACCCCATTTTGGACACTAGACCCCCCACGGAACTTATCTAGATGTGTGGTGAGCACTTTGAACCCCCAAGTGCTTCACAGAAGTTTATAACGCTCGGACGTGAAAATAAAAAAATCATTTTTTTCCACAAAAATATTTTTGCCCCCAATTTTTTATTTTCCTAAGGGTAACAGGAGAAATTGGACCCCAAAAACTGTTTTGCAATTTGTCCTGAGTAGACTGATACCCTACATGTGGGGGTAAAACACTGTTTGGGCGCATGGCAGAGCTTGAAAGGGAAGGAGCACCATTTGACTTTTTCAACTCAGAATTAGCTGGAATTGAGATCAGACGCAATGTTGCATTTGGAGAGCCCCTGATGTGCCCAAACAGTGGAAACCCCCAATTCTAACTCCAACCCGAACCCCAACACACCCCTAACCCTAATCTCAGCCCTAACCCTAGCCCTAACCCTAACCCTAACCCTAATGGAAAAATGGAAATAAATACATTTTTTTTATTTTATTATTTTTCCCTAACTAAGGGGGTGATAACGGGGGGTTTGATTTACTATTTATGGCGGTTTTTATGTTTGGCAGCTGTCGCACGCTAAAAGACGCTTTTTATTGTAAAAATAGTTTTTGCATCACCACATATTGAGAGCTATAATTTTTCCGTATTTTGACCCACCGAGTCATGTGAGGTCTTATTTTTTGCGGGACGAGTTGACGTTTTTATTGGTACCATTTTCGGGCACGTGACATTTTTTGATCACTTTTTATTCCGATTTTTGGGACGCAGAATGAACAAAAACCAGCGTTTCATGAATTTCTTTTGGGGGAGTGCGTTTACACTGTTCCGCGTGCGGTAAAATTGATAAAGCGGTTTTATTCTTCGGGTCAGTACGGTTACAGCGATACCTCATTTAGGTCGTTTTTTTATGTTTTGTCGGTTTTATGCAATGAAAACTATTTTATATAAAAAATAATTATTTTTGCATCGCTTTATTCTGCGAGCTATAACTTTTTTATTTTTTCGCTGATGATGCTGTGTGGCAGCTCGTTTTTTGCGGGACAAGATGACGTTTTCAGCGGTACCATGGATATTTATATGCGTCTTTTTGATCGCGCGTTATTACACTTTTTGTTTGGCTGTATGATAATAAATCATTATTTTTTGCTTCGTTTTTTATTTTTATTTTTTAAGGGGTTCGCTAAAGGGGTTAACTAATGGGACAGTTTTATAGGGCGGGTCGTTACGGACGCAGCGATACCTAATATGTGTACTTTTATTGTTTTGTTGTTTTTTTTTATTTCCAAAAAATGGATTTATTTGGGGGAATATTTTTTTTTTTTTCTAATTTATTTGGCGATTTTTTTTAAATTATTTTAACACTTTTTTTTATTTTTTTTTTAACTTTATTAAATAGTCCCAGGTGGGACATCACTGTCCTGTGAGAGATTGCTGATCTGTCACATCACAGATCACTGTGACAGATCAGCAATCTGTCACAGGCATTGAAGAAGACTTCCTCTTGCCTGCGCTTTGCAGGCACTGAGGAAGCCAGCTTCCTGCAGGCCCCCGAAGGCCCCCGTCGCCATCTTGGATTCGGGGGCCTGCAGGAAAGGAGCCCCCCGCAGCAGCGCTGCACACTGCGCTGCCGTGGGGTGCTCAGGGAAGCACGGAGTGAGCCCCCTCCCTGCCGATGCTTCCCTTTAACCCCCGGTACACCGCGATCGTGTTTGATCGCGGTGTGCAAGGGGTTAACGTGTCGGGGGCGGTCCGTGACCTCCCCTGACACATTGTGCCGGGTGTCAGCTGTGATAATCAGCTGACACCCGGCCGCGATTAGCGGCGCTCACCACGTGGGCGCCGCTGATCGCGGTAGACGTACTATCCCCTCCATGGGCATAGGGGCCCGGGTCCCATGGACGGGATAGTACGTCGGATGTCAGAAAGGGGTTAAAACAGCATTTCACAATTTTCACTCAGCAACATCCATTGCTGCTTGTATCTGGAAAACACCCATGGAGTCAAAATCGTCACTACACCTGTAGATAAATTCATATATAATATAATTTCCAAACTGGGGTCAACTGAGGGGGGATTCTGCTCTCTAGCACTTAGGAGCTTTGTATATGTAGTCCGCAAACTATTCTAGGGAAATCTGTGCTCCAGGAGGCAAATAGTGCTCCGTCCCTCTCGAGTTTCTCCGTATGGCTAAGCAGTACTGTACAGCCACATATGGGGTATTTCTACAATTGGCAGAAATTGTGGGACAAATTTTGGTGCCATTTTTATCGTTTTCACAGTATGAAAATGTAAAATTTGGGGCTAACACAATTTTGGTGGTAAAAATGTAAATTATTTTTTCTTCACTACCCAATGGTATAACATTCTGTCACACTCCTGTGATGTCAATATAATCACTGCACCCCTAGATGAATTCATTGAGAGGTTTAGTTTGTAAAATGGGGTCACTTTTGGGGGATTCTGCTGTTCTGGCACCTTAGGGGCTCTGCCAATGTGACATGGCACCCTCAAACCAGTGCAGCAAAATCTGCATTCTATTATGGCGCTACTACCCTTCTGAGCTTTACACTGTGCCTCAAAAGTACTGTATATACCCATGTATAAGCTGAGATTTTCAGCACATTTTCTTGTGCTGAAAACAACCCCTCAGCTTATACATGAGTCATTGTCCAGGAAGCCGGCGGGGGAGGTGGAGCGGCGGAGCAGCGGCAGGAGCCGGCGGCTGTGGCACAGTGAAGACATCAAGAAGACGTCATACTCACCCTCCTCGCGCCATCGCTGCATCTCCATCCCGGCGTCGGCAGCTCTTCCCCTGTGCTAAGGGGTCACGAAGTACCGCTCATTAATTTAAAGAATATGCATGCTTCTCCCCTCCCATAGGCGTGGAGCGCATATTCATTACCTTAATGAGCGGTACTACATGACCGCTCAGCACAGGAGAGCTGCCGGTTCTAGGAAGGAGATGAAGGGACGGCGCAAGGAAGGTGAGTAGTAGGACGGAGGGTGTGAGCCATGCATGCAACGATGGGACAGGGGAGGTGAGCTATGCATACAAGGATGGGGAGGGGGGTGAGCCATGCATACAACATGGAGAGCCACACGTACAAGGACGGGGGAGCCACACATAGCAGGACAAAACGGGGGAGCCACATACCAGGAAAGGATGGGAAGAGCCACACATAGGGCAGGGATGAGGGGACAATGCATATCCGGCTTGTATGCGAGTCAATAAGCTTACCCAGTTTTCCGTGGCAAAATTAGGTGCATCGGCTTATACTCGGGTCAGCTTATACTCGAGTATATACGGTAGTTTTCGACCACATGTGGGGTATCAGTATATTCAAGAGAAATTGCACAACAAGTTGCATGGAGCAATCTCTTTACCCTTATGAAAATGCAAAATATGGAGCTTAAAAAGATTTTTTAAAAATGTGATTTTTTTTTTTTTTAATTTTCAGTGTTATAAACTTCTGTGAAGCACCTTTGGATTCAAGGTGCTCAATACACATCTAGATAAGTTCCCAAAGGGGTCTAAATTCCAAAATGGTGTCACTTGTGGGAGGTTTCCACTGTTAAGGCACATCAAGGGCTCTGCAAACTCAACATGGCATCAGCTAATTATTCCAGCAAATTTTACGTTCAAAAAGTCAAATGGGGCTCCTTCCCTTCCAAGCTCTGTCGTGCACCCAAACAGTTGTTTGTCTCCACATATTGGATATCTGCACACTCAGGAGAAATTGCACACCAAATTTTATGGAGCAATTTCTCCCTTTACTCTTACGAAAATGCAAAATTTGGAGCTAAAAATGATTTATCTGGGAAAAATGTTTTTTAGTTTTTTATTTTCTTCAGTTCTACGTTATGTGCTTCTGTGAAGCACCTGTGGGTTCAAGGTGCTCAATACACATCTAGATAGGTTCCCTAAGGGGTCTAGTTTCCAAAATGGTATCACTTGTTGGGGGTTTCCACTGTCTAGGCACAACATGGGCTCTCCAAACGCAACATGACATCCTATAATTATTCCAGTAAATTTTACATTCAAAAAGTCAAATGGCGCTTCTTTCTTTCAAAGCACTACCATGCACCCACACATAGAATCATAGAATAGTATAGTTGGAAGGGACCTCCTGGGTCATCTGATCTAACCCCCTGCTCAAAGCAGGATTCCCTAAATCATACCAGACAGATGTCTGTCCAGCCTCTGTTTGAAGACTTCCATTTAAGGAGAACTCACCACCTCTCATGGCAGCCTGTTCCACTCATTGATCACCCTCACTGTCAAAACATTTTTTCTAATATCTAATCTGTGTCTCCTCCCATTCAGTTTCATCCCATTGCTTCTAGTCTTTCCTTGTGAAAATGAGAATAAAGATGATCCTTCTCCAGCCCTTGAGATATTTTTTTAGACAGCTTTTAAGTCTCCTCTCAGTCTTCTTTTTTGCAAGTTAAACATTCCCAAATCCTGTAACCGTTCCTCATAGGACATTGTTTCCAGACTGGTCACCATTCTGGTCGCTCCTCTCTGAACTTGCTCCAGTTTGTTGATGTCTTTTTTAAAATGTGGTGCCCAGAACTGAGCACAGTATTCCAGTTGAGGTCTGACCAAAGAGGAGTAGAGGGCAATAATGACTTCACGTGAGCTAGACTGTATGCTTCTGTTAAAACATTCCAGAATTGTTCTGTATTTTCCTTTTTTGCTGCTGCATCACATTGTTGACTCATGTTTAGTCTGTGATCTATTAGTATACCCAAGTATTTCTTACATGTGCTGTTGCATAGCCCTATTCCTCCCATTCTGTATATGCTTTTTTAATTTTTATTGCCCAGATGTAGTACTTTGCATTTTTCTCTGTTTAAAAACCATTCTGTTAGTTGCTGCCCAATGCTCTAGCTTATTTATATCTTTTTGAATCTCTCTCTCTTCTATCTTTTTGAATCCTCTCTCTCTCTCTTCTCTAGTATTAGTTATCCCGCCTAGCTTTGTGTCATCAGCAAATTTAATCTGTTTACCCACAATTCCGTCATCTAAATCATTGATAAAGATGTTGAGCAATACAGGGCCCAGGACAGATCCTATGGTACCCCATTTGAAACATTCTTCCAACTGGATGTGCAGCCATTTACGACCACTCTTTGGGTTCGATCACTAAGCCAGTTATGAATCCACCTAACAGTTGCCTTGTCCATTCCTTACTTAGTCATTTTTTCAATAAGGATTGTGTAAGATACTTTGTCAAATGATCAGTCAGTGATTCTGCCATAGAAAGAAATTAAGATGGTCTGATATGACATGACTTGTTAGTTACAAACCCATGCTAACTCTGGTTACTCACTTCATTCTTATCCAGGTACTTACATACATTTAATAATTTCTTCAAAGATCTTTCCTGGTATAGAAGTCAGACTCACCGGCCTATAGTTGCCTGGGTCCACCTTCTTCCCCTTTTTGAAGATAGAGACAACATTTGCTCTTCTCCAGTCTTCTGGGACTTTTCCTGTTCTCCAAGAATTTTCAAACATTATGGAGAGTGGTTCAAAAATTTCTTCTACTATCTCCTTCTCCTGCAGATCCGCAGCAGAATCCGCCGCGTGTGCACACACCCTTAAATGTGGTTTTGAGTACTTTGATGGGTGCAGTTTTTAGAATGGTGTCACTTGTGTGTATTTTCTGTCATATAGGCCCCACAAACTCACTTCACATATAAGATGGTCCCTAAAAAAAGTTTTGCAAATTTTGTTGTAAAAATGAGAAACTGTTGGTCAACTTTTAACCCTTATAACTTCCTAACAAAAAAATTATGTTTCAAAAATTGTGCTGATGTAAAGTAGACATGTGGGAAATGTTATTTATTAACTATTTTGTGCAATATGACTCTCTGATTTAAGGGCATTAAAATAAAAAATGTGAAAGTTGCAAAACTTTCTAAATTTTTTCTCAAATTTTTTCACAAACATAAGTCATATCAAAAGAATTTTTACCACTATCATAAAGTACAATATGTCACAAGAAAACAGTCTCCGAATCAGTGGGATCCATTGAAGCATTCCAGATTTATGATCTCATAAATTGAAAGTGGTCAGAATTGTAAAAATTGGCCTGGTCAGGAAGGTGAAAACAGGCTTTGGGGCGAAGGGGATAAAAAAAAAAGTTCTTCATTGCCTCTTGAAAATGTTGAAAATGTCTCAGATCTAAATTTAAGACCTCTCAGCTCTGCCCTAATATAAAAAGTTCTCTTTGAATGTCTAATATTTCTTCTTGAAAATCATGTTATAGAAAATATTGGCCATTACGATAGCTTATATTGCCAAGAGCCACCGAGCCCCATTCTCTAATTACCCAAGAGAGGTTTCACCACTAGTTACTCATTCTTTAATGATGAAGACTGTTGAGTTTGATCATTCCAGTAGATGTGTTGTATATACTCGCACTTTTCGATTACAGTAATTAGTGTCCAAAATGGGGATTGCCTTGCTCATCACCCATTAACCCCTCTACATGGATCTGGACTTACACAGGACACCTAAGCTTGGGCCATGGTGTTACCTGCTGATCTGTGGTGTGAGCTGGCAAGAAGAATAATCAGGTAATTGGTTCAGAACCAGGAGGACAGAGAAAATACAAAATCGGAAGACACAAGAGTAGTCAGTAAACGGGCCGGGGTCACAACAGAAATCAAATACACAAGTCAGGAGCTGAGCAGAGGACTGAACTATAGGAGAGTAAGCCAGTCTCTGGCAGATTCCGGCAATATGCTTCAGGCTTTAGTAGGGTGTGGTGCTTTCCAGTGGGCTGAAGCAGTGAGCAGATTCCTTTAGCTGGACAGCACACACACCCATACTGCCAGACTGGATGGTATTACTGTTCCTAGGCAACTAATCTTAGAGGCTGGACAGAGCCTGTGCCGCCCAGAGCTTCTGGTTCTGATGTCTTCTCTATTGCCAGTGCCACCTGTAATATGAGAAAGGTGGCTCCTGATGACAGAAACTGACGTCACAGGAGCAGATCCCAGAGAAGATGGGACACACCATTTGCACAAGTCTTATGATGACAAAAGAGCAGAAAACCAGAGCAGTAGAAAATCCCAAAAATTGAGTAGATTTTTGAACTTACCACCCTCAGTTTATTCATCTCTAGGAGAAGTGATTATTTTGACTCCACAGGCAATTTCTGAAAATTAGCACTCAGTGGATATTGGAGAGTGAAAATTGTACATTTGCCATTTAATTCCCCAACACACAGTACCCAGACGGTGCTCCAAGAGACACAAGCACCGTAAATTAAGTGGGTTCTTCTCACTACAGTAATGCCAAATACATGGACGCTAAATGTGGTTTGGGCACACTGCAAGGTTCGAAGCAAGTGGGAGTTTTGACTTTGGGAGAGTGGATATTGCTGGATTGGTTATGGAAGCCATGTTGTCTATCAAGAGCCTTTGAGCCACTAATAATCAGGGATGAGCGAAAAACTATAGCCAAACATAAATTTGGCAAGAATATGGCACATCTGGATTCGTGATCGGAAACGCATACAAATTTTTATAAAAAATCAGTAAGAAGTGCGGAAAAATTTTGGGTTGTCGCTAAAGTATTTTGAGCACTTTTGCTAGAATAGTGGTGGTGTATGATGAGCGGGGGTCACATGTTTGATGAGGGTAGGGGATGGGTAGAGCTCAGAAGAGCAGCGTGCCTATTAGGGTGCAGGAAAAATGCACAATGGCTGCTGAAATCACAAGTCCCTCTATATATAAAGAGGGGACATCTTGTTTTAGCGCCATTTTGTCATTAAAGCGGAGCAGAGAGGCTGCTCCTGACGCTGGGCCTGGGTGCTGATAGATTTTATCTAGGCTGTTGTTTCTAAGTCAGATAGTTTAGATAGCTAGTGTCATGTGTGGCTGTGAAATCGACCTTCCAGCAGATTTTTTTTTCTTTTTTTTCTAGTGCCATTAGTGAGATCCACAGACAAAGACAGAGGGGCACATTTCATAGAAGTGTGTTGTGGACTTCTTCTATCGTGCTCCATGCATGAGTAGTCCTTTCAAAATCTTATTTTTTCTGTTGCTACAGCATGCCATTTCCCACCTTGTCATTTAGTGGTGGTGAAGTTGATCTGTGTGCAGAGGTGTTGCACAGTAAAGTAAAATATTTTTTGCATTTGCTAACGTGATTCAGCATGCCATATCTCACCTTGTCATTTAGTGGCGTTGAAATTAATCTTTCTGCACAGCTGTTGCAGTTTTAAAAAAAAAATTTTTTCTTTGCTAAACGTGATACACCACACCATATCCCACCTTGTCATTTAATGGCGGTGAACTTGATCTGTGTGTAGACCTGTTGCAGAGTAAAAAAAAAATACTTTCTTCTGTTACTAACTTGATACAGTAGGGGAGATCTCATTTTGAAATTTTTCAAAACATATCTTCTTTGTTATACAGGCCTCATCCACACTGAAACAATTATTTTTTCTGTTACTAACACGATTCAGCACGTCATATTTCACTTAGTCATTTAGTGCCACTGAAATTCAGCTGCGTGCAGAGCTGGTGCTGAGTAAAATATCTTATTTTTTGTTGCTAATAGCGTTCTCCTACCACACTATTTGAGCAACATGACTATGAAAAAGCGAAGTTGTGGTGGAAAGAGAAATAGGCTTGGTGTTCAAGGTGAACGTAGGTTAGGTGGTAATGTTAGTGAAAGCACCAGTGAACCAACAGCATCACATCCTATACAAACACAACTGATAACTTTTGTTAATGGAAAGGTTACTCCACTACCTTTCTTTGGAGGCCACACAGCAGTACGCCTTGTTGATGAGGGCCACAAAGAGCATGTGCTCGAGTGGATTGCAAGCACAGCATCAAGTGGCCTCTCCTTCTCTTCCTCCACCTCAACATCACACCCAGTACAGTCCACAGAGGTGGCCAATTACCCTTGCTTCCCCCTCGTCAAAACTCTCCAACCGCACAACTGACTGTAGGGAACTACAGATGGGTGAGTCTGCAGAGTGGTTCACACATTCTACGCTATGGGCATCAGAATTGTACTCCAAAGATTCACAGAGTCAGGTGAAGGTAATCATCTGCTTCGATGCTCAAAATTTTTTTAGCTTGGATTCGGGGCAGGACGAAGTAGGGTCCGAGCAGCATCCTGACGTTAACTCCGAGGGGTGATCCTGATGAGACTCAGATACCTGAGGCTCACGTGTGAAAAAAGAAGGTATCCAGCTCCGGAGATAAAATCCAAAATCTTTATTGAAACAAATTAAAAGGTAATAAGCTGCTTGATAACCAGTGTATACTGGAGGAAGGAATGTCCTAGATAACTGGACGCGTTTCGAACACGTGTAGTGCTCTTAGTCCTCAGTTTCACAATGAGCAGTCTTGCAAAAGTTAAAATACTCCCCAAACAGGTGGTAAACAAATGAAAATAATTGCTCCACTAAGAAAAGGTTAACACCCAGATAACATGGCAGAGAAGAAAAAAAAAACACATGACATTTAAGTTACGACGGTGCATGTCATATATAGATGGTACAGACAATAGTCAATAGTGCAACATAAATTCCTTCTTTAAGTTCAAGCCCAAAGGTACTCGGGTGTTTAATAAATAAATCCAAAATGCTTCCCTATCCCGTAATTTTTTTACCCTATCTCCACCACGTATATTACCATGCACCTGTTCTATTGCATAAACACTAAATTGTGCAACTTGTCTATTGAGCAGATTTACAAAATGGTTGGATGCGTTAGATATATGACGGGTTGTGGGCTGAATGATATCATAAAGATGCTCTCTAATCCTGTCTTTTAACCCCTTCACCCCCAAGGGTGGTTTGCACGTTCATGACCGGGCCAATTTTTACAATTCTGACCACTGTACCTTTATGAGGTCATAACTCTGGAACGCTTCCATGGATCCCGGTGATTCTGACATTGTTTTCTCGTGACATATTGTACTTCATGTTAGTGGTAAAATTTCATTCAAATAACTTGCGTTTATTTGTGAAAAAAATGGAAATTTGGCAAAAATTTTGAAAATTTTGCAATTTTCCAACTTTGAAGTTTTATGCCCTTAAATCACAGAGATACGACACACAAAAAACTTGATAAGTAACATTTCCCACATGTTTACTTTACATCAGCACAATTTTGGAACCAAAATTTTTTTTTGTTAGGAAGTTATAAGGGTTAAAAGTTGACCAGCGATTTCTCATTTTTACAACACCATTTTATTTTTAGGACCACATCACATTTGAAGCCACTTTGAGGGGTCTATATGATAGAAAATACCCAAAAGTGACACCATTCTAAAAACTGCACCCCTTAAGGTGCTCAAAACCACATTCAAGAAGTTTATTAACCCTTTAGGTGCGTCACAGGAATTTTTTTGAATATTTAAAAAAAATGAACATCTAACTTTTTTTCATAAAAAAAATAATTCAGGTTCAATTTTCTTTATTTTACCAAGGGTAACAGGAGAAATTGGACTGCAAAAGTTATTGTGCAATTTGTCCTGAGTACGCAGATACCTGATATGTGGGGGGGAACGACTGTTTCGGCGCATGGCAGAGCTCAGAATGGAAGGAGCGCCGTTTGACTTTTTCAATGCAAAATTGGCTGGAATTCAGATTGGACGCCATGTCACGTTTGGAGAGTCCCTGATGTACCTAAACAGTGGAAACCCCCTACAAGTGACCCCATTTTGGAAACTAGACCCCCTAAGGAACTTATCTAGATGTGTGGTGAGAACTTTGAACCCCCATGGGCTTCACAGAAGTTTATAACATAAAGCCATACAATTAAAAAATCATATTTTTTCCACAAAAATGATCTTTTCACCCTCAATTCTTATTTTTCCAAGGGTAACAGGACCCTAAAAGTTATTGTGCAATTTGTCCTGAGTACGCTGATACCCCACATGTGGGGGTAAACCACTATTTGGGCGCATGGCAGAGCTCGGAAGGGAAGCAGCGCCATTTGACGTTTTGGGCTGGAATTGAGATCGGACTCCATGTCGCGTTTGGAAAACCCCTGATGTACCAAAACAGTGGAAACCCCCACAAATGACACCATTTTGGAAACTAGACCCCCTAAGGAACTTATCTAGATGTGTGGTGAGAACTTTGAACCCCCATGGGCTTCACAGAAGTTTATAACATAAAGCCATACAATTAAAAAATCATATTTTTTCCACAAAAATGATCTTTTCACCCTCAATTCTTATTTTTCCAAGGGTAACAGGACCCTAAAAGTTATTGTGCAATTTGTCCTGAGTACGCTGATACCCCACATGTGGGGGTAAACCACTATTTGGGCGCATGGCAGAGCTCGGAAGGGAAGCAGCGCCATTTGACGTTTTGGGCTGGAATTGAGATCGGACACCATGTCGCGTTTGGAAAACCCCTGATGTACCAAAACAGTGGAAACCCCCCACAAATGACACCATTTTGGAAACTAGACCCCCTAAGGAACTTATCTAGATGTGTGGTGAGAACTTTGAACTCCCATGGGCTTCACAGAAGTTTATAACATAAAGCCATACAATTAAAAAATCATATTTTTTCCACAAAAATGATCTTTTCACCCTCAATTCTTATTTTTCCAAGGGTAACAGGACCCTAAAAGTTATTGTGCAATTTGTCCTGAGTACGCTGATACCCCACATGTGGGGGTAAACCACTATTTGGGTGAATGGCAGAGCTCGGAAGGGAAGCAGCGCCATTTGACGTTTTTGGCTGGAATTGAGATCGGACACCATGTCGCGTTTGGAAAACCCCTAATGTACCAAAACAGTGGAAACCCCCCACAAATGACACCATTTTGGAAACTAGACCCCCCAAGGAACTTATCTAGATGTGTGGTGAGCACTTTGAACCCCCCAGTGCTTCACAGAAGTTTATAACGCCCGGGCGTGAAAATAAAAAATTCGTATTTTTTCCACAAACATGATCTTTTAGTCACCATTTTTTTATTTTCCCAAGGGTACCAGGAGAAATTGGACCTTAAAAGTTGTTGTCCAATTTGTCCTGAGTATGCTGATACCCCATATGTGGGAGAAAACTACTGTATGGGCACACGTCGGGGCTCGGAAGGGAAGTAGTGACGTTTTGGAATGCAGACTTTGATGGAATGGTCTGCGGGTGTCATGTTGCCTTTGGAGAGCCCCTAATTTACCTAAACAGTGGAAACCCCCCACAAATGACACCATTTTGTAAACTAGACCCCCCAAGGAACTTATCTAGATGTGTGGTGAGCACTTTGAACCCCCCAGTGCTTCACAGAAGTTTATAATGCCCGGGCGTGAAAATAAAAAATTCGTATTTTTTCCACAAACATGATCTTTTAGTCACCATTTTTTTATTTTCCCAAGGGTACCAGGAGAAATTGGACCCCAAAGGTTGTTGTCCAATTTGTCCTGAGTATGCTGATACCCCATATGTGGGAGAAAACTACTGTATGGGCACACGTCGGGGCTCGGAAGGGAAGTAGTGACGTTTTGGAATGCAGACTTTGATGGAATGGTCTGCGGGTGTCATGTTGCCTTTGGAGAGCCCCTAATGCACCTAAACAGTGGAAACCCCCCACAAATGACCCCATTTTGAAAACTAGACCCACTAAGGAACTTATCTAGATGTGAGGTGAGCACTTTGAACCCCCAAGGGCTTCACTGAAGTTTATAATGCCAGGGCATGAAAATAAAAAAATCGTATTTTTTCCAGAAACATGATCAATTAGTCCCCAATTTTTTCATTTTCCCAAGGGTAACAGGAGAAATTGGACCCCAAAAGTTGTTTTCCAATTTGGCCTGAGTACGCTGACACCCCATATGTGGGAGAAAACTACTGTATGGACACACGTCGGGGCTCGGAAGGGAAGCAGTGACGTTTTGGAATGCAGACTTTGATGGAATGGTCTGCGGGTGTCATGTGCGTTTGGAGAGCCCCTGATGTACCTAAACTATTGAAACTCCCCACAAGTGACCCCATTTTGGACACTAGACCCCCCACGGAACTTATCTAGATGTGTGGTGAGCACTTTGAACCCCCAAGTGTTTCACAGAAGTTTTTAACACTCGGACGTGAAAATAAAAAAATCATTTTTTTCCACAAAAATGATATTTTTGCCCCCAATTTTTTATTTTCCTAAGGGTAACAGGAGAAATTGGACCCCAAAAATTGTTTTGCAATTTGTCCTGAGTAGGCTGATACCCTACATGTGGGGGTAAAACACTGTTTGGGCGCATGGCAGAGCTTGGAAGGGAAGGCGCACCATTTGACTTTTTCAACTCAGAATTGGCTGGAATTGAGATCACACGCCATGTTGCATTTGGAGAGCCCCTGATGTGCCCAAACAGTGGAAACCCCCAATTATAACTCCAACCCTAACCCCAACACACCCCTAACCCTAATCTGAGCCCTAACCCTAGCCCTAACCCTAGCCCTAACCCTAGCCCTAACCCTAGCCCTTACCCTAGCCCTAACCCTAAGGCTGTGTGCACACGCTGCGGATTTTGCTGCGGTTCCGCAGCAGTTTTGGCCGCTGCGGACCAGCAGCAGTTTTTGCTGCGGTGTACAGTACCATGATTCCCTATGGGAATCAAAAACCGCAGTGCAGACGGTGCGGAATTTTCCGCGCGGATTATCTGCGGTTTTCAATCCGCAGAAAGAATTGACATGTCAATTCTTTCTGCGGATTCTCCTGCGGTTTGCCATCTCCTCTATTGAGGAGATGAAAAACCGCAGGACAAAACCGCAGAGCAATCCGCAGGTAAAACCGCAGGTCTTTTGACCTGCGGTTTCACCTGCGGATTTTACAAAATCCGCACCTAATCCGCAGCGTGTGCACACAGCCTTACCCTAACGGGAAAATGGAGATAAATACTTTTTTTTTAGTTTTATTATTTTTCCCTAACTAAGGGGGTGATAACGGGGGGTTTGATTTACTATTTATGGCGGTTTTTATGTTTGGAAGCTGTCAGACGCTAAAAGACGCTTTTTATTGTAAAATAGTTTTTGCATCACCACATATTGAGAGCTATAATTTTTCCGTATTTTGACCCACTGAGTCATGTGAGGTCTTATTTTTTGCGGGACGAGTTGACGTTTTTTATTGGTACCATTTTCGGGCACGTGACATTTTTTGATCGCTTTTTATTCCTATTTTTGGGACGCAGAATGAACAAAAACCAGCGTTTCATGAATTTCTTTTGGGGGGGTGCGTTTACACCGTTCCGCATGCGGTAAAATTGATAAAGCGGTTTTATTCTTCGGGTCAGTACAGTTACAGCGATACCTCATTTAGGTCGTTTTTTTATGTTTTTGTCGGTTTTATGCAATGAAAACTATTTATATAAAAAATAATTATTTTTGCATCGCTTTATTCTGTGAGCTATAACTTTTTTATTTTTTCGCTGATGATGCTGTATCGTGGCTCGTTTTTTGTGGGACAAGATGACGTTTTCAGCGGTACCATGGATATTTATATGCGTCTTTTTGATCGCGCGTTATTACACTTTTTGTTTGGCGGTATGATAATAAATCATTATTTTTTGCTTCGTTTTTTATTTTTATTTTTTAAGGGGTTCGCTAAAAGGGTTAACTAATGGGACAGTTTTATAGGGCTGGTCATTACGGACGCGGCGATACCAAATATGTGTACTTTTATTGTTTTTTTTTTTTATTATTTCCAAAAAATGGATTTATTGGGGAAATATTTTTTTTTTTTTTTCTAATTTATTTGGCGATTTTTTTAAATTTATTTTTACATTTTTTTTTATTTTTTTTTTTACTTTATTACATAGTCCCAGGTGGGACATCACTGTCCTGTGACAGATCGCTGATCTGTCACATCACAGATCACTGACAGATCAGCAATCTGTCACAGGCATTGAAGAAGACTTCCTCTTGCCTGCGCTTTGCAGGCACTGAGGAAGCCAGCTTCCTCAGGTCCCCGAAGGCCCCCGTCGCCATCTTGGATTCGGGGGCCTGGAGGATAGGAGCCCCCCGCAGCAGCGCTGCACATTGCGCTGCCGTGGGGGGCTCAGGGCAGCACGGAGGGAGCCCCCTCCCTGCCGATGCTTCCCTTTAACTCCCGGTACACCGCGATCATGTTTGATCACGGTGTGCAAGGGGTTAACGTGTCGGGGGCGGTCCGTGACCGCCCCTGACACATAGTGCCGGGTGTCAGCTGTGATAATCAGCTGACACCCGGCCGCGATCAGCGGCGCTCACCACGTGGGCGCCGCTGATCGCGGTACACGTACTATCCCGTCCACGGTCATACGGGCCCGGGTACCGTGGACGGGATAGTACGTCGGATGTCAGGAAGGGGTTAATCTTCTGATCGTGGAGCCCACATATAGCAATCTGCACGCTGAACACTCTATTATACAACATAATCTGAGTTGCAATTTAGAAAACTCTTAATTTTGAACTTCTTTTAGAACGTAGACATGTTTTACAAGGAGATTGCCCACATCTAAAAAACCCTGTGGTGGACAACCAAGTGGAAACATTTTTCGTCTGAACAGCGCCATAAAAGCTGGGGGATAAAGAATTAGCTAAAGTCGGGGCACGTCTGGAAACAATTCTAATACCATCCTTCAATATAGTATCCATAATATCGTCATCTCTCAGAATATTTAGATTTCGATGCACTGTCAGAAATTGACTTCAAATGAGTACTATATGTAAGAACCAGGACCGGCTGTTCTGAACAAATATTAGTATTATTACTTTTAGATTCAATCTGACATTTGGAATTTGGTTCAACAGTCGGTGAAATGAGTTCCGCTCTGGATTTTTTATCTACTATACTGAAAGCACGATTTACAGTCCAATCAGGATATTTTCTATTTTTGAGACGTTTTTCAATGTTCTTTTTTTCACTATCAAAAATTGTATTGTCCCTGCAATTTCTTTTTGCTCTGATAACCTCACCCCCTGGAATTGATTGAATCGTATGTGGAAACTGCGTGCGTGAAGTATGGTGTTGCCTGCAGTTTTTTTGCGATACGTACAACTGCTGATAGTGTTAAAAGGGATACCAATCAAACACAAATCCAAAAAATTAATACTTTTTTTATCAAATGTATTGGTAAATTTGAGATTGAAAGGATTATTATTGATGTAAAATTGGAATAACTCTAAGGAAACTGTCACCTTGCCACACTAGTATCAGGTCATCAATGTACCTAAAATACCATTTGATGTTAGTAAAAAATGGATTATCTGTGCAAAAGATGTACTGTTCTTCCCACCACGCCATAACTAGATTCGCTACTGACGGGGAGAATTTAGCTCCCATTGAAACTCCAGTTTTCTGGAGAAAATTTTTTTTGTCAAACAAGAAAAAATTGTGAGATAAAAGAAAAGCAAGCACTGAGATGATATACAACGGCAACTCATCATTGTATGAACTATATTTATACAAATGAAACTGACCGGCGTGCAAAGCAATTCTATGGGGAATGGACGTATATAGGGCAACCACATCACAAGTTAACCATGACCATTCAGGGTCCCACATTACCCCATTGAACATACTTAATACATCCTTGGAATCCTTCAGGTAACCAGGAGTTCTCTGAATTAGTGGCTGCAAAATTGTGTCAAGCCATTCTCCTAAATGTTCACTGAAGGATCCTATTCCCGATACAATGGGACGCATGGGGGGTGGAAACATATTTTTGTGCGTTTTTGGTAATGCATGCAAGATCGGAATGACTGGATTTAATACATGCAAATGCTCAACTTGTTTTTTAGTGAAAATACCCTGACTGAATCCCTCATCAATCACACATTTACACATTTTTGAAAATTGTGCTGAGGGGTCTGATTCAAGAACATAATAAATATCACTATCTAGTAACATGTTATGGATAGCAGTTGCATAATCAGATTTGTTGAGAACCACTACAGATCCGCCCTTATCCGACATCTTAATAATGTTATTGGTATTTGTTTTCAATTTGATTTAAGCATTTCGTTCATCTTTTGACAAATTATGTTTATAAGAACGAGAAGGAATCTCTGATGCGAGATTGCGCAAATCCCGTTCAATATTGTCCTGGAAACGATCCATAGAATCAGTTCTGGTGTGTACCGGATAAAAGAAAGGATTTCTTGTCTTAAAGGTGGAAATCACATTGTCATTTTTAGCAGTCATGTCGGTAGTGTCCAGATCCATAAGGGTTAACAATCCATTTTGTTCCAGAAAATGATTTCCAGCAAACTCATTAGTGACACTAATCGGAGTTGGGACCTGTGTTTTCTCTTCTGTGAAAAAATGTTTTTTCACCGTCAGGTCCCTGACAAATTTATTAATGTCTTTTAAAATAGAAAAAATATTTAAATCTGTGTTGGTTGGAGCAAAATTCAACCCCAAAGATAACACTCTGGTTTCAGATAGAACATCAGATGCTAAATTAATTACGTCTAACGAGATGTCTTGGACTGACTTCTCAGTCTGTTCTTGAATATAGATGGGATGTTTGGAATGTCCTAGATAACTGGACGCGTTTCGAACACGTGTAGTGCTCTTAGTCCTCAGTTTCTCAACAAATCTGATTATGCAACTGCTATCCATAACATGTTACTGAATGGGAGGAATAGGCCTAAGCAACAGCACATGTGAAAAAGACTTGGGTATACTAATAGATCACAGACTGAATATGAGTCAACAGTGTGATGCAGCAGCAAAAAAAGCAAATGCAATTCTAGGATGTATTAACAGAAGCATACAGTCTAGATCACGTGAAGTCATTATTTCCCTATACTCCTCTTTGGTCAGACCTCATCTGGAATATTGTGTCCAGTTTTGGGCACCACATTTTAAAAAAGACATCAACAAACTGGGGCAAGTTCAGAAAAGAGCAACCAGAATGGTGACCGGTCTGCAAACCCTGTCTTATGAGGAAAGGTTGCAGGATTTGGGAATGTTTAGTTTGCAAAAGAGAAGACTGAGAGGAGACTTAATAGCTGTCTACAAATATCTAAAGGGCTGTCACATTGTAGAAGGATCAACTTTATTCTCATTTGCACAAGGAAAGACTAGAAGCAATGGGATGAAACTGAATGGGAGGAGACACAGATTAGATATTAGAAAAAACTTTTTGACAGTTAGAGTGATCAATGAGTGGAACAGGCTGCCACGAGAAGTGGTGAGTTCTCCTTCAATGGAAGTCTTCAAACAGAGGCTGGAGAGACATCTGACTGGGATGATTTAGCGAATCCTGCTTTGAGCAGGGGGTTGGACCAGATGGCCCAGGAGGTCCCTTCCAACTCTACGATTCTATGATTCTATTATTTTCTTGAATCAGACCCCTCAGCAGAATTTTCAAAAATGTGTAAATGTGTGATTGATGAGGGATTCAGTCAGGGTTTTTTCACTAAAAAACAAGTTGCGTATTTGCATGTATTAAATCCAGTCATTCCGATCTTGCATGCATTACCAAAAACGCACAAAAATATGTTTCCACCCCCCATGCGTCCCATTGTATCGGGAATAGGATCCTTCAGTGAACATTTAGGAGAATGGCTTGACACAATTTTGCAGCCACTAATTCAGAGAACTCCTGGTTACCTGAAGGATTCCAAGGATGTATTAAGTATGTTCAATGGGGTAATGTGGGACCCTGAATGGTCATGGTTAACTTGTGATGTGGTTGCCCTATATACGTCCATTCCCCATAGAATTGCTTTGCACGCCGGTCAGTTTCATTTGTATAAATATAGTTCATACAATGATGAGTTGCCGTTGTATATCATCTCAGTGCTTGCTTTTCTTTTATCTCACAATTTTTTCTTGTTTGACAAAAAATTTTTTCTCCAGAAAACTGGAGTTTCAATGGGAGCTAAATTCTCCCCGTCAGTAGCGAATCTAGTTATGGCGTGGTGGGAAGAACAGTACATCTTTTGCACAGATAATCCATTTTTTACTAACATCAAATGGTATTCTAGGTACATTGATGACCTGATACTAGTGTGGCAAGGTGACAGTTTCCTTAGAGTTATTCCAATTTTACATCAATAATAATCCTTTCACTCTCAAATTTACCCATACATTTGATAAAAAAAGTATTAATTTTTTGGATTTGTGTTTGATTGGTATCCCTTTTAACACTATCAGCAGTTGTACGTATCGCAAAAAAACTGCAGGCAACACCATACTTCACGCACGCAGTTTCCACCCACCACATACGATTCAATCAATTCCAGGGGGTGAGGTTATCAGAGCAAAAAGAAATTGCAGTGACAATACAATTTTTGATGAAAAAAGGAACATTGAAAAACGTCTCAAAAATAGAAAATATCCTGATTGGACTGTAAATCGTGCTTTCAGTATAGTAGATAAAAAATCCAGAGCGGAACTCATTTCACCGACTGTTGAACCAAATTCCAAATGTCAGATTGAATCTAAAAGTAATAATACTAATATTTGTTCAGAACAGCCGGTCCTGGTTCTTACATATAGTACTCATTTCAAGTCAATTTCTGACATAGTGCATCGAAATCTAAATATTCTGAGAGATGACAATATTATGGATACTATATTGAAGGATGGTATTAGAATTGTTTCCAGACGTGCCCCGACTTTAGCTAATTCTTTATCCCCCAGCTTTTATGGCGCTGTTCAGACGAAAAATGCTTCCACTTGGTTGTCCACCACAGGGTTTTTTAGATGTGGGCAATCTCCTTGTAAAACATGTCTACGTTCTAAAAAAAGTCTGTTTTTTCTTGCTCAAAAAACAGAAAGAAGTTCAAAATTAAGAGTTTTCTAAATTGCAACTCAGATTATGTTGTATACATAATAGAGTGTTCAGCATGCAGATTGCTGTATGTGGGCTCCACGATCAGAAGATTAAAAGGCAGAATTAGGCTGGTTTCACATTAGCGCTTTTTAAGCGCACGCACGGCCGGGGGTAGCTCCGCCCCCGAGCCGGCTCTCTGCCCGGCGTGCCCGCCCCTTGCTTGTAGCGCCGCCTCCTAGCGCACAGCGGCGCCTGCGATCGGCGCACCCTATCTTTAGCATAGGGTGCGCAGATCGTGCGCAGGCCGTGCGCTAGTTGCGCTTTGACCTGCGCTGCGCACTTTTGACGGTGCGCCGAGCACGCCGAAATCCGAAAAGTTTGATTTTGGCGCGCACGGCGCACCGTCAAAAGTGCGCAGCGCAGGTCAAAGCGCAACTAGCGCACGGCCTGCGCACGATCTGCGCACCCTATGGTAAAGATAGGGTGCGCCGATCGCAGGCGCCGCTGTGCGCTAGGAGGCGGCGCTACAAGCAAGGGGCGGGCACGTCGGGCAGAGAGCCGGCTCGGGGGCGGAGCTACCCCCGGCCGTGCGTGCGCTTAAAAAGCGCTAATGTGAAACCAGCCTAAGAGAGCATCTTTATGATATCATTCAGCCCACAACCCGTCATATATCTAACGCATCCAACCATTTTGTAAACCTGCACAATAGACAAGTTGCACAATTTAGTGTCTATGCAATAAAACAGGTGTATGGTAATATACGTGGTGGAGATAGGGTAAAAAGATTGCGGGATAGGGAAGCATTTTGGATTTATTTATTAAACACCCGAGTACCTTTGGGCTTGAACTTAAAGAAGGAATTTATGTTGCACTATTGACTATTGTCTGTACCATCTATATATGACATGCACCGTCGTAACTTAAATGTGTTATGTGTTTTTTTGTTTTTTGTTTTTTTTTTCTTCTCTGCCATGTTATCTGGGTGTTAACCTTTTCTTAGTGGAGCAATTATTTTCATTTGTTTACCACCTGTTTGGGGAGTATTTTAACTTTTGCAAGACTGCTCATTGTGAAACTGAGGACTAAGAGCACTACACGTGTTCGAAACGCGTCCAGTTGTCTAGGACATTCCTTCCTCCAGTATACACTGGTTATCAAGCAGCTTATTACCTTTTAATTTGTTTCAATAAAGATTTTGGATTTTATCTCCGGAGCTGGATACCTTCTTTTTTCACATGTACCTGACGTCAAGCAGAGACTCTTCCTTGCTCGGATAGAACTACTCATGTGCGGTGTGGACATCACTATAAGGGTGAGCTGAATCAACTTTTTTCTACCTGAGGCCCACGCGTACTGTACTCTGCTGTCAGGGCAGGAAGGGGAGGAGGGTGAGTCTCGGGGTGTGGAATGGGATAACACAGAGAATGATGAAGTAGTTGATCCCACTTGGCATGAACACAGAGGCATGCAGCTGAGTAGGTCATCTCATGAGGTGGTGGAGGAGGAGGAAGACGAGGAGGTTACTTTGTGCTGTACACCGCAGACACAGAGTGATGGATCCATGATGAGCACTGCATCCTCAGCCACAACTGTGACTGTGGCCAGCAGTATTCACGGGTCTGCAGCTCGCAGGCGTGGCAAGGGTTGCCTAGCCTGGGCCTTTTTTGACACCGCACAGGGTGAGCCAACTCACGTTATCTGCCAACTTTGCAAAAAAAAAAACTGAGTAGAGGGAAAATGTGCAATAATTTGACTACTACATGCATGAACCTTCACATGCGCAATCAACATGCGTTATTTAGGCAATCCCACTGCTATAAAATATGGACCAGCAGTCCTCAACAACCATTAGCCGCCACATCAACCGCATCTGCTGCTTATTCCTCCTCCTCTGTTCCCGTGCCAAGTAATGTGACGATCTCCGACTGTAGAATCTCCGGTTCTTTACCCACTCCAGTCAGGCTGAATAGGAGCCCACCGTCAGCTGTAACGGAAGCAGACATGCCTTCTGTTTTTGAACGATCTCAGAGAACAAGCATACCACAACTTTATCAATAATAATAATAATCTTTATATAGCGCCAAACATATTCCGCAGCGCTTTACAGTTTAACAGTTTCAAAACACAAGTCATAAGTAACAACGTTAACAATACAATAATTAAAGCAAAATAAGACGATCCTGCGCGTGAGAGCTTACAATCTACAATGTGGTGGGGGAGATACAAAATACAGGTGTGTATTTACAAGGATGGTCCAGTCATCTTGAGGGAGTGGGGGATAGATATAGTGAATGGGCTACACACGCACACTTACACATAAAATGACTTTGATTAGTGAAAGTGATAGGCCGCTCTGTACAGATGCGTTTTGAGGGAGCGCCTTAAACTGTGCAAATTGTGGATAGTCTTAATTTCTTGGGGTAGAGCATTCCAGAGGATTGGTGGTGCGGATTAGTGCAGAGGTTAGTCCAAAGTCGTTTGCAGAGCGCAGTGGTCGGTTAGGCCGATAGACAGAAATGAGGGAGGAGATGTAGGGGGGTGCCGCACTGGGGAGAGCTTTATGGGTGAGAACAAGTACTTTGAGTTGGATCCTATAATGAATGGGCAGCCAGTGTAACGATTGGCGAAGAACGGACACGTCCAAGTACCGATTAGCCAGATGGATGACCCTGGCTGCTGCATTAAGTATGGACTATAGAGGGGAAAGTCGAGTAAAGGGGAGGCCAATTAATAGAGCGTTGCAGTAGTCCAGGCGGGAGTGGGTCAATGCTACGGTGAGGGCTTTTGTTGTTTCCATGGTGAGAAAAAGGCAGATTCTGGAGATGTTCTTTAGGTGTAAGCGGCAAGAGCGGGCAAGAGATTGTATATGGGATGTGAAGGAGAGGTTGGTGTCAAATATAACACCCAGACAGCGCGCCTGCTGCCTGGGTGTTATTATGGTGCCACCCACGGAGAGGGAAATGTCAGATTTAGGGAGGTTAGTAGATGGCTGGAGCAGAAGAAGTTCAGTTTTTGAGAGGTTAAGTTTCAGATAGAGAGCGGATATCATGTTGGAGACTGCGGACAGACAGTCACTGGCGTTCTGTAGTACCGCCGGGGTAAGGTCGGGGGATGACGTGTATAGTTGTGTGTCAACAGCATAAAGATTGTATTGAAAGCCAAATCTGCTGATGGTCTGTCCAATTGGGGCCATGTAGAGAGAGAAGAGAAGGGAGCCAAGGACTGAACCCTGAGGTACCCCGACAGCGAGAGGAAAAGGAGATGATGTGGAGTCAGTGAACAAAACACTGAAGGACCGGTCAGAAAGATAGGAAGAGAACCAGGAGAGAGTGGTGTCCTTAATGCCTAGTGACTGGAGCCTAGAGAGTAGGAGACAGTGGTTAATAGTGTCGAAAGCTGCAGAAAGGTCAAGAAGAATGAGCAGAGAGTGTTCACCATTACATTTTGCTGTCAGAAGGTCATTGGTAACTTTGAGTGCAGTTTCAGTTGAATGTAGGGGGCAGAAGCCGGACTGTGAAGGGTCTAGGAGGGAGTGAGTGGAGAGGTAACGAGTAAGGTGGGAAGTCCAAAAATTTAGAGATGAAGGGGATTTTGGAGACTGGTCTGTAGTTGTTTGTGCGGATGGGTCGAGATCGGATTTCTTTAGTAATGGAGTAACGATAGAGTGTTTGAAGGAGGATGGGAAAATGCCCGAGGAGATGGAGAGATTTTAAATTGTAGTTAGGCGAGTTGTGACGACTGGAGAGAGAGACTGGAGGAGATATGAGGAAAAGGGGTCGGTAATGCATGTAGTCAGACGAGAAGAAGAGAGGAGTCTGAAGACTTCTTCTGTGATGGGATCAAATGTGGAAAGTGAGCCATGGGAAATGCAGGGAGGGATGCGAGTTACAGTACTTATTGGTTGGGAGTGATTTCCTGACGCATATTATCTATTTTCTCTTTAAAGAGGTCATCCGCACAAATGTTTGTGATAGGGGCTTGTGCTTTTGGCCTGAGGAGGGAGTGAAAGGTGTCAAAAAGTGTCATGATCCAGGTTGGATTATGACAGATTTTGCACAAGTAACCTATTTTTTTCTTTTAAGCTGTTGGCTTAAAGTTAGTTTTGCCCCCGGTGGCCGTTAGGGTCATTACACTTTGGTTACTTTAGTTTAGTTGCCCCTGGTGGCCGTTAGTGTTATTGCACGTGATAATGAAGCAGGTGTGATACCCTGGCTCCTATCTATAAAGGAGTAGCAGGTGGTCTCACTCACTGTTGGTGATATTGCTCATTTCTAACCAAGTCTGGTGAAGGAAGGAATGACAGAGAGGAGTTCTTTGCAGCTCTGACAAAGCTTTGGTGAAGTAGCAGCTATTCAGGAGGAAAGCTGCAGTCAGGTGCTGGACTCTGTTGCAGGGAGCAATAGCAACAGAGCAAAGCTAAGTGTTTTTTCCCTGTTTGTAACTTTTCTTATGTGTGTTTTAGTGCAGTGGTGGGATTAGATTAGAAAGGGATAGGTGCAGGGCGAGCTAGGGTTTTTTAGGTATCCTGTTCGTCGCCAGGTGCGGAACCTCCCTAGGGACCATCAGGAGTGTAGAGACACTGACTATGGGGAGTGCAGGAGGTCTCCACGTCCCCGTTCCTTATTGCAGGGCCCTCCATTGTATCAGTTTCCCTGGTGTTTCCCTTATCTCTGTAAATTCGCCCTTCTGGAGGCGGTGTATCCACATACACGTGTAACTATTGAAATTCGCCTACTGGAGGCGGTCTATCCAGCTGCACGTTTCATTGTTTAAATTCGCCCTGCTGGAGGCGGTGTATCCAGGGTCACGGGTGTCATAGAAATTCACCCGCTGGAGGCGGAGTATCCAGTCATCCGTGACATCATAAAAAGTTTCTTGGGGTTGTTGGCTAGTGAGGAGATCAGGGTGGTGAAGTAGGTCTGTTTGGCGAGGTGAAGGGCAGAGTTATAGGTTCTTAACATAAATTTGGAGTGGATGAAGTCTGCTGGTGCGGTTTTTTCTCCATAAGCGTTCAGCACTCCTAGAGCATCGCTGGAGAAGTCGAGTTTGCGATGTGAGCCAGGGCTGCTTTACTCTGTGTTTGGAGGTTCTGAAGGTGAGGGACGTTACCTGGTCAAGGGTGCTTCTAAGAGTGTCATTGTAGTGATGAACAGCCAGATCGGGATAGGAAAAGGAGGAGATTGGGGACAGGGAAGATTGTAGGGAGTCTGAAAGTGTCTGAGGGTTAATAGCTTGTAGATTTCTGAATGTGTGATAGGTAGGAGTGTGCTGGGGTGGGCGAGGATTTGTGAGCGTGAAGGAGAGAATGTTGTGGTCAGAGGGGAAGCGGTGAGTTATTTAGGTAGGAGATTCAGCAGAGCCAGACAAAGACCAGGTCAAGGGTGTTACCGTCTTTGTGTGTCTCCGAGGTTGAGAGCTGTTAGAGGCCAAGAGAAGTGACTAGTGATAGAAGCTGGGATGCAGCGGTGGAAGTGGGGCTGTTAATGGGGATGTTGACGTCTCCCAAGATAAGGATTGGTAGTTCTGAGGACATGAAGTGCGGAAGCCAGGCTAAGACGTGGTCAAGGAAGTGGGTGGGTGAGCCTGGGGGCCGGTATATGACTGCTACTCTGAGGGAGAGGGGACGGAAGAGCCTAATGGTGTGGACCTCAAAAGAAGGGAATGAGAGTGATGGAACTGAGGGGGTAACCTGGAAAGTGCATTGTGGGGACAGGAGTATGCCAACTCCACCACCAGGTCTGCTTGTTGGTCTCAGGGAATGGGTGAATTGTAAGCCACCATGGGAAATGGCAGCAGGGGAGACAGTGTCAGAGTCCTGAATCCAGGTTTCAGTGAGGGCCAACAGATTCAGAGAGTTGTTCAGAAAGTAGTTGTGCAGGAAAGAAAGTTTGTTACATACAGACCGTGGATTCCAGAGGGCACAATTGAAAGGAGGAGGTGGAGTGCAAGTAATATTGATAAGATTATTATGGTTTTGATATGGGGTAGGGTAGGGGTTGAGGTTGGGGGATGGTGGACCAGGTTTGGGGGAGATGTCCCCTGAAATCAGTAGAAGTAGGAACATAAAGAGCAATTAGTTCTTTGAAATGTTAGAAGTTTTTTTGTGCAATGTGTTTGGGCAAGAAGGGCTTAGATTTTTCAGGAAGGTGAGAAGTGCATGGGAGAGGGAAGTATAGAGGGGCTGATGTGTATGAGTGGTGATGGAGGAGGGATGGTGCGGTGAATGTGGATGGCAAGGGAACACAGAAGGAAAGAAATAAAGCACATGGTTAAAAAGGAGAGCAAAGTGTGATTTACCTGACTCCTGCTCTGACTAACTGTCATGGAGTAACTGTGTTTGCTGGATGCTTAGCTAATGCGATCCGTTTAATGCGTGCGACCCCTCACTTGCGTGTTCCCCTTAGAATGATTCTAAATTTATACACCCCAATACAGGGCCAGGAGAGAGGGATTGTGGGAGCTGTTTACTTATAAATTAGCAACAGCTGCTCCACACATTCTAGTGTGCAATAGATGATCAAAGACGCAGTCCTCATTCCATCTCTATGCTAAAATACCTCCTGAGATAGCATCTACAGAGTTCCCCCCATGGATAGGTAGATGGTTGACCCAGCTTAGGGGAAGGAATTTTTTTCCCTATGGAGAAAATTGGCTTCTACTCTGTGGGTTTTTTGCCTTCCCCAGGATCAACAATGCAGAACAGCTGCACTAAAAATAGGCTGAACTAGATGGACATAAGGTCTTCCTTCAGCCTTCAAAACTATGTTACTATATTGCCATGATATACAACAGTAAGTACAAAGAACAATGTAACAGATGTATTATAGCAAAGAAGTTGAATGACATGGTTACCATTCACACTGCTTGCTAACATTGAATGGAGTGAAATAAATGCAGGCTGATTCAGACAAATAGTTGAATGACATGGTTACCTGTGTGAAGAGATAAGAGATCACGGTCCAGCAGTTTGTCCAGCCAGTTCTCCATATTCCACCCTCTCAGCACTGCAGCCAGTCCTTGATCCTGCAATTGTTGTCAAGTAAAAGATTATTTCCTCCTACGCATGACAAAGCTAAGAGGTTGAACTCCCCATCTCCAATCTGTTGGCCACGGAAATGCTGCCTTTACTCCTGGTAGATACAGACGGTTTCCGAAAGCTGATGGCCTTTGCAGTTCACCAATACCACTTGCCCAGTCACCATTACCTCTCTAAGAAAGCTGTTCCTGTGCTACACCAGCATGTCGCAGACAGCATCACCCATTCCTTGACTAATTCTATGTCTGCCAGGGTGCATTTCACCACAGACACTTGGGCGAGTAAGCATGGCCAAGGGCCTTACATTTTGCTGACTGGGCACTGGGTGACTTTGGTGGCTGTGGTGGCAGGAGGGGAAGGGGCTGCTCCGCTCCTCAAGTCTTGGAATACCTCTGTATTTAACACTTCGTTCACTGCTTCTACCTCCTCTAGGGCCTCCACCTGCGCCCTCAACCTCTGCTGTAATGAGACACGCATTCCAACAGTGCAGGGCAAATCCCCACCAACTCCCTACTGCGTAGCCAGGGCTCACCATAATCATGCAGTGTTAAAATTGATATGCCTTGGAGATCAGTCATACAGCTCAAGAGTTGTGGACAGCTCTCCAGGCTGAGTTTGAGCAATGGCTGTCTCTGCTGAACCTGAATACAGGGAAGTCCATGTCCAATTGCGGTGTGGTTGGAGGACTCATGTCCTTAACCTGGTATTACAGCGATTTCAACGCCACTATCCTGGCCTGGGTGAGCTGCTGCAGAAAGCACGGAAGCTGTGTGCTCACTTCCTCCATTCATACCCCTCAGGTCATCGAATTGCATCGATACAGAGGTCTTTGTTCATGCCAGTTACCAGGTTGATATGCGATGTGCCAACATGGTGGATTTCCACTCTGCACATGTTGCAGTGACTGTGGCAGCACCAACAAGATCTGATGCAGTATGTCATGTCATATAGCCAGGGCCAATGCAGTGCGGACATGGCAGATATCACGTTTATGGAGTTGGCACAGATTAAGGACCTCTGCACCCGTCTGCAGTTTCGAAATATCACTAAGATGGTTAGCGCTGATGATGCCATCATTGGCATCACTATTCCGGTCATCTACATGCTGGAGCAGACTTAGAATAGCCTGCGGGAGGAGATGGTGGTCCTAGAGGACAAGGTGGAAGCAGAGGCGGATGCGGAAGGGATAACATTGTCTCAAAGTTCCAGACTGTTGTCACACAGTCAGGTGCGAAGGGAAGGAGGATTACTGTGATCGAGGGGGGCTAGTGATGCCAGACAAAACTTAGTGAAGGAGAAAGATCCAAGGAACAAATGGAGTTTGAGGTGAAGGGCAAGCAACTGTCTGGAGATGAAGGGGATAATCATCCCCTCTGTGTTGTTCATATTTAGCAGGAGTGGACACAAGAAACAAGCATCAGTGTTACCCAGCCACCAACACAGCATGGGCTTAGATCTCATGGAAGAACCCAACATATGAATGCCTTCTTTCTGCACTATCTGCAACATGATCCCCGTATAGTTATTATTCGAAATAGTGCTGACTACTGGTTGCCACACTTTGATCCATGATATAAGAAAAAATTTGGCCAGATGCTTCCCGCCATGGAAAGGGACCCGCAAATGCTGGAGTATCGAAGCACGATTTGCAGTGAGGCATACCGTGTGCATCGCAGCTCTAGGCTTCCAACCTCCAGCACGTCAGTTCGTCAACGCCAAAACATTAGCAGCAGGAGTAGTGCAAGTGTCAGAAGCAATTTCTGTGATTTTTTTGACACATCTTTTAGACCAGCTCGTGCACCAGCACAACAGAGCCCAAGTTTGACATGTGGTGAACTACTGGAGAGGATCATAGAATCATAGAATCGTAGAGTTGGAAGGGACCTCCTGGGCCATCTGGTCCAACCCTTCTCAAAGCAGGATTCGCTAAATCATCCCAGACGGTTGTCTGTCCAGCCTCTGTTTGAAGACTTCTATTGAAGGAGAACTCACCACCTCTCATGGCAGCCTGTTCCACTAATTGATCGCTCTAACTATCAAAAAGTTTTTTCTAATATCTATTCTCTGTCTACTCCCATTCAGTTTCATCCCATTGCTTCTAGCCTTTCCTGGATGGTGCAGGAGTATCTAGAACTCAATATCAATACCATCAGGGAGGGTTTGGACCCTTTTTTATTTTTTTCTTCAAAAATGAATGCGTGGATGAGCTTGACTCTCACGCCTTGGAGGTTTTGTCAAGCCCGGCGGCCAGCATTCTCTCAAAACGTGTCTTCAGCACTGCTGGTGGTGTCCTGACGGATAAGCGTAGGTGTCTGTCCTCTGAAAATGTAGACCGCCTGACTTTCATCAAGATAAACAAGTCCTTGATCTCCAAGACCTTTTGCACCCCAATCACAGACTGTACAGACTAGGCGAAGTAGATTTTAGTGTGCTGGACTGATCTCGCGTAATTTCAGTCTGTGATATCTTTAGTGTGGTTTCTGTGCCTGCTGCTGCAGATGTTAACACAAATTTGTGGAAATGTGAACACTCCTGTTTGGGTCTACATCTGCTGGGTTGGCTATAGTGGAAGAGTTGTCTGTCCCTATTATACTATTTCTACTCTGGTTAAATTGTTGCCACTTTGTTGGTGTCTGCCACTAATATTTGGAAATGTGGAGAGTCCTGATTGGTTCTCTCTGTCTGCTGGGTTGGCTGTAGTGGAAGAGATGTCGCTCCCCATTATACTATTTCTACTCTAGCGAAATTGATGCCACTTTGGTGGTGTTTACCCCCAATTATTTTAAATTAAAACTCCTGATTGGGTCTCCATCTGCTGGGTTGCCTGTAGTGGAAGAGGTGTCAATCCCTATTTTACAAGTTCTACTCTAGTGAAATTGATGGGTGGTGTCTGTCACTAATTTTTGGAAATGTGTAGACTCCTGGTTTGGTCTCCTTCAAGTGTATTGCCTGTAGCAGTAGGACTCAGAGACCGACAGGCGTCTGCAACCTTTGAGTCAACTACCCGTTTTACTATCCTTACATTTTTCTGACAATAGTAGTCTACAAAACTGATATTTGTGCCACCTGAGTGTGGCCGAGTATTAAAGCAGGTTGAGCTGTTTCACGTGGTATCAGGGTTCTCAGCACATCAGGCCTACACTGATCCCTCACCAACTTTATCTTAATTTGAAGTTCAAGTCAATGCTGTAAATGCTGGCCCAGACCCTAATATCTCATGCATGGCTGATTGCTGCTGTGCTATTGTAAAATTTGTACTATCGGTCAATTGAGGCCACTTTCCTGATGTCTACCCCTAAGTTGATGTGTTCTGCAGCTTTTGGTCCCGTCAGAAGGTGTGTTTGCATTTGTTTTTGCCTCCCATTGACTCCAGTGACGTTCAGCTATGTTCAACGGCTGTTGCAAAATCGATGATCGTAAACCGAACAATGAAATATTCACTCATCTCTACTAATAATGTGGAAACCTCAGTTTTTCCACTGACAGATGATGTACCTGAGTAGATGTTTTATTAGAAATCATTTCACCTACATAACATTGTTTGGTGTTTTTTTTGTTCCATATTTGGGGGGCAGAATGAACAAATATTTGAACGCCACGCTCTACTGTTTCATGCTATGAGGTTTTCTATTACACTGTGAACTGTCGTCTTGCTGAATAATTCAATATTTTTAAACCACTTACCATTTTTACTGACAGTTTAAGTAGAAATGTTAAAAAAAATAAAATTCAAGAATATTTTATTTAAAAATAATTGTTTTTTTGTCTTAGCAGATGACTGTGCCAGGAGATCAGGGCGACAGCTTACGTCTTCAATTTCTAAATCAGCAGATCTTGAGATCCCACAGGATACAATTGAAGTAAATGCTATTATTCCAGATATACAATCATTCCTCCACAGCAAAGATCTGTCATCTGAACCTTTGAAACAGGTCTTGTCTTCTGATTCATTACGGACTACTAAGGAAAATCAAAGTCACAAAATAAGCATTGAAAAACTAACCACTTGTAAATTAAAGAAGTCATTTTCACCTTCAGAATATGGAAACAGTTCTACCCTAGAAAGGTCTTTTCATAAACATAAAAAAATTCACACAGTGGAGAGCAGATTTTCTTGTTCCAAGTGTGGGAAATGTTTTAACCAGAAATCAGATCTTGTTAGTCACAAGAGAACTCACCCAGAGGAGAAGCCTTTTTCATGTTCAGAATGTGGGAAATGTTTTAACCGGAAATCAAATCTTGCTAGTCACAAAAGAAGTCACACAGGGGAGAAACCTTATTCATGTTCAGAATGTGGGAAATGTTTTAACCGGAAATCAAATCTTGTTAGCCACAAAAGAAGTCACACAGGGGAGAAGCCTTTTTCATGTTCAGAATGTGAGAAATGTTTTAACCGGAAATCAGATCTTGTTATTCACAAGAGAAGTCACACAGGGGAGAAGCCTTTTTCATGTTCAGAATGTGGGAAATGTTTTAACCGGAAAGCGTTTCTCAATGGCCACCAGAGAACCCACACAGGGGAGAAGCCCTTTTACTGTTCAGAATGTGGGAAATGTTTTGTAAATAAATCTACTCTTCTTAATCACCAGAGAACTCATACATGGGTGAAGCCTTTTTCCTGTTCAGAATGTGGGAAAACTTTCAATAGGAAGCCTGATTTGGTTAGGCACCAGAGAACCCATACAGGGGAGAAGCCTTTTTACTGTTCAGAATGTGGAAAATGTTTTGTAAATAAATCTAATCTTTTTAATCACAAGAGAACTCACACAGGGGAGAAGCCTTTTTCCTGTTCAGAATGTGGGAAAACTTTCAATAGGAAGCCAGATTTGGTTAGGCACCAGGGAACCCACACAAGGGAGAAGCCGTTTTCATGTTCAGAATGTGGTAAGAGTTTTAACCGGAAAGTTCATCTTGATGACCACCAGAGAATTCACACAGGGGAGAAGCCTTTTTCATGTTCAGAATGTGGGAAATTGTTTAGCAAAAAATGGAGTCTTTTGATACACCAGAGAACTTACACAGGGGAGAAGCATTTTTCATGTTCAGAATGTGGGAAATGTTTTAACCATAAATCAAATCTTGACAGCCATCAGAGCACCCACACGGGGGAGAAGCCTTTTTCATGTTCAGAATGTGGGAAATGGTTTAACAAACAATGGAGTCTTGTTGTACACCAGAGAATTCACACAGGGGAGAAGCCTTTTTCATGTTCAGAATGTGGGAAATGTTTTAACCAGAAATCGAGTCTTGATAGCCACCAGAGAACTCATACAGGTGAGAAGCCTTTTCAATGTTCAGAATGTGGCAAAAGTTTTAATCGGAAATTAGATCTTGTTATTCACAAGAGGAGTCACACAGGAGAGAAGCCTTTTTTCATGTAAAGAATGTGGGAAATGTTTTAACTGGAAAGCGCTTCTTGATGGCCACCAGAGAACTCACACTGGGGAGAAGCGTTTTTACTGTTCAGAATGTGGGAAATATTTTGTGAACAAATCAATTTTCTTAGACACTCACACAGGGAAGAAGCCTTTTTTATATTCTTAATGTGAGAAATGTAACATAGTAACAGTTTTGAAGGCTGAAGGAAGACCTTATGTCCATCTAGTTCAGCCTACTTTTAGTTCAGCTGTTCTGCATTGTTTATCCTGGGGAAGGCAAAAAACCCACAGAGTAGAAGCCAATTTTCTCCATAGGGAAAAAAATTCCTTCCCCTAAGCTGGGTTAACCATCTACCTATAATATTCTGTTATTCGTAACCTTCTATACTGTTACTCACAAGAAAAGCATCCATTCCTTTCTTAAATTCATTCAGTGAGTTGGCCATCACCACTTCCTCAGGAAGAGAATTCCAGAGCCTCACTGCTCTTACCGTGAAGAACCCTCTTCTATGCTGGTGCAGAAATTGTCTTTCCTCCAAAGAGAATGTCCCCTTGTTCTTGTCACAGTCCTTGGTACAAACAGTTCATTGGAGAGATCTCTGTATTGCCCTCTGATATACTTGTACATATATATTAAGTCTCCCCTAAGTCTTCTCTTTTCTAGAGTAAATAGACCTAATTTTGATAACCTTTCTGGTTATTGTAGTGAACCAGCCACCATGTAAATGTTTTACATGGAAATAAACATCAGAGAAGTCACACAATAGAGAAGCCTTCTTCATGTTCAGAATGTTGGAAATTTTTAAACGGAAAATTGTATTTTCTTAAAGGAGTTGTCCATTACTATTCCAGCGGCTTCAGCACTCCCATTCCCAGGGCTCATGTGAGGTTGTGACATAACACAATCCCTGTGCCCAATCAGCGCCATCTTCACTGTTCCCGTTTTCAGATGTATTGAACATCTACTGGAAGCCAGAGAGGCTGCTGCTCTCTGTCTTCCTCTTATTGTCAATTAGTCGGAAGATGGGGACAGTGACTCCATCGCTGACTGGGAGCAGGGCTCACATGATATTACAACTAGAGATGAGCAAATATCGTCCGTGAAGTCCTGATTCGGCTAGCTATAATGCTTACCAAAGTAGCTGCATCAGTAACCTGGATACCTGGAGCACTCCCGATAATCAGCTGTTCGGCACTGCAACTGCATGTGTCGCGGCTGTGTGACACTCGCAACACACAGACTCTCCATGCATGTGTTGTGACTGTCACACAGTCATGACACATGAAGCTGTGGCGCCAAACAGCTGATTATCGGGAGTGCTCCAGGTATCCAGGTTACTGATGCAGCTACTTCGGTAAGCGCTATAGCTAGCCGAATAAGGACTTCCCCGACGATATTCGATCATCTCTAGTTACAACCTCACATAAGCCCCGGGAACGCAAATGCTGATACTGCTGGAACAGCTCCTGCATGGAAGTTTGTTTAAATCTTTTTATTTTAACAGGACCAAACATGAGGAACAAGAAGGGGTTGTCCAAGTGGTGGATAATCCCTTTAATTCCACACAGGGAGAAGCCATTATCATACCTAGAATGTGAAAAATAAATTACTGGAAAATCAAATTTTGTTGACAATTTTTACCAGAGCTGTATTCTCTCTGTCTGAGTAATTTTTGATTAAGAGACCACCACATAAAAACCCTGTCATGGGCAGCCCATTCACCAGACCTGAACCCCATTGAAAACCTCTGGAATGTAATCAAGAGGATGATGGATATTCACAAGCCATCAAACAAAGAACTGCTTACATTTTTGCACCAGAAGCAGTGTGAAAGACTGGTGGCAAGCATGCCAAGACGCGTGAAAGCTGTGATTAAAAATCATGGTTATGCCACAAAATATTGATTTCTGAACTCTTCCTGAGTTAAAACATTAGTGTTGTTGTTTCTAAATGATTATGAACTTGTTTTCTTTGCATTATTTGAGGTCTGAAAGCACTGTTTTGTTTTTTTTATTTTGATAATTTCTATTTGTCAGAAAAAAAACCTAAATTTATTGCTTGGAAATTCAGAGATGTCCGAAATTTGTAGACTAAAAGAACAATATACATTTTACTCAAAAATATACCTATAAAGAGAAAAATCAGACAAACAACATTTGAAAGTGGTCTCTTAATTTTTGCCAGAGCTGTATATGTTATTGACAAATTGTACAAAAATATATAACAGACAGTCGTATAATTAAATGAGAAAATAAAATTGTATTTGAACTGTATTTCTTGGACTATAAGGCACACCTTTAGCAAGAAAAACCTCTTGCTAATAAGTGAGTGCATCTTATAGACTGGAGGAAACGTCATGTGACAAATGTGTCCTTCGTGATCACTGAGATCACTGCTCTCTCTCCTACAGCCCCACACTTCTCTAACTGATTAGTGCATAGCAGGAAAAGAAGGTACCAGGACCTGAATAGAGGCTGCTCATCCTGAGCGAGCAGGAACCTTTCACCTGACTAGCTCAAGAACCTTTTAGATCATGTAATCAAGCACCTGAACTGGAAGGAATTGGAAACTGGTGTAATGTATATACATTCTATGTGTATAATAATCTATATAGCGCTAATATATTCCACAGCGCTTTACAGTTTCCACACATTATCATCACTGTCCCCAATGGGGCTCACAATCAAAATTCCCTATCAGCATGGCTTTAGAATGTGGGAGGAAACCGGAGTACCTGGAGGAAACCCACGCAAACTCCTTGCAGCTGTTGTCCTTGGTGGGATTTGAACCCAGGACTCCAGCGCTGCAAGGCTGCCGCGCTAACCACTGAACCATTGTGCATGCAAATGTGCATATGTAGCAGAGCTGTATGTATGTGCACATATTTAATAGAGCTGTGTGTATGCAACTGTGCATACAGTATTGAGCAGAATTGTGTGTGTATGTAAATGTGTCTCAGGAAGAAAATTCTCAATCATTAACATTTAGATACTTTATACCTTATTAAAAAAGAACTAGTTGATATGATTCTAATCAGACAAACTTTACAAACTGGCAATAGAGAAATGAAAAAAAATTATATACTTCCCATGGCAAATAAATCCGGGGTTAAAGGCAGGTAGGAGGAAAGGGGGGATATAGCCTCAATCATTTCCCTATTAGTTATTCATCATTATTTTGCCTTCCTTACCGCAGAGGTTTGCACCATGAATTCAGCATGCAACTTGTGGTGCCCCACTTACCGTCGTCTTAGGCCGGTTTCACATTTGCGTTTAGGGCCGCAGCGTCGGCCTGCGCACGGCCGTCGCTAAGCCCCGCCCCCTGCCGAGCCTCCTCCGGTAGCTCCACCTCTGGGCGCATGACGCTGCATGCATCATGCGTCCCCTATCTTTATCACTGAGGACGCAGGCCGTGCGCAGTATGCGTTTGGCGGCGCCTGCGTCCTTTTGACGGCAAACGCATACTGCGCACGGCCTGCGTCCTCAGTGATAAAGATAGGGGACGCATGATGCATGCAGCGTCATGCACCCAGAGGCGGAGCTACCCTGAGGAGGCGGGGCAGGGGACGGGGCTTAGCGGCGGCCGTGCGCAGGCCGACGCTGCGGCCATAAACGCAAATGTGAAACCGGCCTTATCCTGATTATCCCTAAATGATCCTATGTACTACAACCCCTCACAGCAGGAAAAAGTTAAACCAAGCATAGTTTTGACAAATAATCTTCTGCCAAGATACCTGTAAATAAAGTGACAATTTGTAAACCAACAATATAGCTTATACTATATAAGGGGCTCCTTTAATATATGCAGATATAATTCAAATATTCATGAGACTAAACGATAGTGTCCATGCCTCTAATAAGGTGCCAATAGTGCTACAGTGTTGTCATAGACAAAAACACCTCTTCATCTTGTAAATAGCGAGTCCATTCAAAATGTTGAAGGTCCCATCTTGTCACAGAACAATGTATATAGAAACCCTTCATAGCTACAATTATATTGTGAACTGGTACATTGTTTGACATGTGGTAAAATAATTTATACCAAAAACAATGATTAATCTGGTTTGTCATATTGGACTACTATTATTTTGAACACTGCTGTATATGTGATTTTTGGTGTGGGGAAAATGGCTTCCCTTAGATGAGGATTGGCAAATAGAGTATCCTAGTGTCTTTTGACACCTTGATAAACTGCTGGATTGGCTACCAATGGTGCCAATAATACACATAAATCCACCCTGTGGCTCTCTCCTTTCCGGATGGAGAAGTGGATGTCTGTCTCTCCCCAAATAATGAATAAAAGCTGCAGTAAAGACATCAGTGGGATATCCTTTGTCATAGAAAATATTAAAATCTCCCCTCTCTTTTTTTGCAGTGGGACGAGAGCTTGCAATTTAGCTAACACTCTTAGAAATAGACTTACAGTGGGGAAAAAAAGTATTTAGTCAGTCAGCAATAGTGCAAGTTCCACCACTTAAAAAGATGAGAGGCGTCTGTAATTTACATCATAGGTAGACCTCAACTATGGGAGACAAACTGAGAAAAAAAAATCCAGAAAATCACATTGTCTGTTTTTTTTTCATTTTATTTGCATATTATGGTGGAAAATAAGTATTTGGTCAGAAACAAAATTTCATCTCAATACTTTGTGATATATCCTTTGTTAGCAATGACAGAGGTCAAACGTTTTCTGTAAGTCTTCACAAGGTTGCCACACACTGTTGTTGGTATGTTGGCCCATTCCTCCATGCAGATCTCCTCTAGAGCAGTGATGTTTTTGGCTTTTCGCTTGGCAACACGGACTTTCAACTCCCTCCAAAGGTTTTCTATAGGGTTGAGATCTGGAGACTGGCTAAGCCACTCCAGGACCTTGAAATGCTTCTTACGAAGCCACTCCTTCGTTGCCCTGGCGGTGTGCTTTGGATCATTGTCATGTTGAAAGACCCAGCCACGTTTCATCTTCAATGCCCTTGCTGATGGAAGGAGGTTTGCACTCAAAATCTCACGATACATGGCCCCATTCATTCTTTCATGTACCCGGATCAGTCGTCCTGGCCCCTTTGCAGAGAAACAGGCCCAAAGCATGATGTTTCCACCACCATGCTTTACAGTAGGTATGGTGTTTGATGGATGCAACTCAGTATTCTTTTTCCTCCAAACACGACAAGTTGTGTTTCTACCAAACAGTTCCAGTTTGGTTTAATCAGACCATAGGACATTCTCCCAAAACTCCTCTGGATCATCCAAATGCTCTCTAGCAAACTTCAGACGGGCCCGGACATGTACAGGCTTAAGCAGTGGGACACGTCTGGCACTGCAGGATCTGAGTCCATGCTGGCGTAGTGTGTTACTTATGGTAGGCCTTGTTACATTGGTCCCAGCTCTCTGCAGTTCATTCACTAGGTCCCCCCGCGTGGTTCTGGGATTTTTGCTCACCGTTCTTGTGATCATTCTGACCCCACGGGGTGGGATTTTGCGTGGAGCACCAGATCGAGGGAGATTATCAGTGGTCTTGTATGTCTTCCATTTTCTAATTATTGCTCCCACAGTTGATTTCTTCACTCCAAGCTGGTTGGCTATTGCAGATTCAGTCTTCCCAGCCTGGTGCAGGGCTACAATTTTGTTTCTGGTGTCCTTTGACAGCTCTTTAGTCTTCACCATAGTGGAGTTTGGAGTCAGACTGTTTGAGGGTGTGCACAGGTGTCTTTTTATACTGATAACAAGTTTAAACAGGTGCCATTACTACAGGTAATGAGTGGAGGAAAGAGGAGACTCTTAAAGAAGAAGTTACAGGTCTGTGAGAGCCAGAAATCTTGATTGCTTGTTTCTGACCAAATACTTATTTTCCACCATAATATGCAAATAAAATGAAAAAAAAACAGACAATGTGATTTTCTGGATTTTTTTTCCTCAGTTTGTCTCCCATAGTTGAGGTCTACCTATGATGTAAATTACAGACGCCTCTCATCTTTTTAAGTGGTGGAACTTGAACTATTGCTGACTGACTAAATACTTTTTTTCCCCACTGTACATTGTAGAAAAAGAGAAGTGAACCATCCTATCTAACATGCAGGCAGCCCCCTTGTGAAGTAAAGGATCCCTGCAGTGTCAACCAGGGTGTCTGTTGTGCATCAACAAAGAGTAAGGGTACCGTTACACCTAGCGATGCACCAGTGATCCCGACCAGTGATATGACGCGGTCAGGATCGCTGGTGCATTGCTAGGTGGTCGCTAGTGAGCTGCCACACAGGCAGATCTCACCAGCGACATCGCTGGGGACGGGGATCGCTACTTACCTGTCAGACGCGGCGATCCTGCGTCCTCCCGCCCGGCTCCACGCGTCGCTCGTTGGCGCCACAGGAAGCACCGCAGGAAGTGACCGGCGAGGAATGGTCCAGGAGCTTCTCGCGCGATCAGCGATAACCAGCGGGGGAGCGGTCGGAGGTAAGTATCACATGCAGCGATATCGCTAGTAAAATCGCTGCAGCGTCACAAAATCGGTGACTTTACAGCGATATTGCTAACGATATCGCAGTGTGTAACGGGGGCTTTATAGTTTGGACAGGTAAATGAGATTTTGAACACTTTTCAGAGGATTGGACAAATATTTCAAACAGGAAAAGGTTTTTGTGAAGTAAAAGGATTAAAGCAAAAACCTCACACCCTTTAGATGTAGCCATTGCTTTTCACAGGTGCACATTCCTTTCATCCAACCATATTGATGATACACTCCTTATTTGGAGTGGTGATGTATCTGCCATACCAGAACTAATAAAATTTCAACTTTAATGATTTCAATCTCAAATTTACATTTATGACGGATCCACATGTAATTTCGTTTCTGGATCTTAAACTAAAAGGTATTGCAGGTGCTGTCATCAGCACTGCTACATTCTGCAAGCCACTTTCTGGTAACACCATCCTTACATGCATCTAGTAGCCATCCCGGGCACACTATTAAATCTATACCAGTGGGGGAGCTCACTAGAATCACTAGAAATTGCAGTGATGACAATGCCCTGAAAGGAGAAATTGAGTCATGCTGCAACAAGCTGAGCAAGAGGGGTTACTCTAATTGGTGTCTTGATAGAGCAAAGAAAATTGTACAAAAGAAAAAAAGACATGATTTGTTATTACCAAAGGTATACAATAATGATAAAAATCCAGATAAGATGGTTTGCTCTATCCAATATAGTTCTCAGTTTAACACCATTAAAGCACTCTTCTTGAAACATCTACCTATTCTGTTTGAAGATGAGGTTTTGTCTAGCATTTTATCTAACGGCTGCAGAGTGGTTGCTAAAAAAGCCAACACCTTATCAGACATAGTGTCTCCTAGCTTTTTTAGCTCTAAAACTGGATCTCGGACATGGCTACACTGCTGCGGTTTTTACCGCTGCGGTACATCCAGATGCAGAACATGTGCACATTCTAATAATGCTCATTCCTTTTTTGATGGTACTAAGTGTAATGAACATAAAATAAAACAATATATCAATTGCAATAGTAAAAATGTAGTATATGTGATTGCCTGCTCCAAATGCAACTTGAGATATGTGGGCTGCACATCTCGCATGCTCAAGACTCGCATATCTGAACATATAACTGACATCTTATCTCCTTCCAGTATTAATCGCTCCATCTCATCTGCATCCAGACACTTCATTAATGAACACCAAAGAAGTACTGAATTTTTTCGTGTCATGGGCATTGAGAGAATAACACCACATATAAGAGGTGGAGATCTGAAAAAACGTCTTCTAACACGCGAAGCATATTGGATATTCTATCTAAATACATGCTTTCCAAATGGATTGAATGCCAGAAGAGAAATTATGTTTCATTATTGATGTTATTATTAGAATTGTATTTATATATATATATATATATATATATATATATATATATATATGCACAAAAAAACTTTTAAAAAAATTGTTTGTTTTTTTTCATTTTTCTTTTTTTTTTCCTTTTTGGCTCCCCCCTCTTTTCACAAAAATTGTGTTTTTCTTTGTAATATTATTTTTTATATCTCACACATGTTTCCCTCTCCCCCTTTTTTTTTTTTTTCTTTTTTTCTCTCCCTTCACACCATGTGTTTGTAATTTACTGGGTGTAAGAGTATATATTGCAGTAACACCCAGGGGAAGTAGTTTTGAGAAAGAACAAGCTATTGTTCGAAACGCGTAATCTACTACTTGTTACTCATGTGAACACACCATTTCTTGCTCTGTTTTGGACTTGTTTTTAAGAATAAATTGGACTTGAATTTGCAAAGCTGGACCTTTTTTCTTTTTCCTTGGTTACTGCGTGAAGACTGCACGTAGTCCGGGCTATCCACTACACATGCCTTCAGGTGAGCTGGCTTTTTTTCTCTTTTTGAATCTTTGCCAAATGCCTGGCACCGATGGAAAAGTATGAATATTGGGGCTTGTATAAATTTGATAGTGATGGGGTATACATTTTTTTACTTCAGAGTTAATCAGGGAATAATATGCATGTTTTCTCATAACTGTAACCCCTGCCTATAAACCACAAATCCATAGTGGCCAGATAACTGACAACAGCCATATCATGATTGATCTCTGGGCAATGGTAAAATCCTAATAATGATAAAATATGTCTGCCCTGAAGTATCCACACTAATCCAGAAACCACCTTAATTGTAAGATATGAGTCACCACAATACCAAGATGAACTGCAAATCAGTAAAGACATTTCAGAAAAATAAATGCATGCAATAGAAATAAAAATGTATATAATATGCATGTGTGTTATGGGAACACTACATAAAATCATCAACTAGAAGTGTATATACCTCAGATGTGTCCAGCAGAATACTCTTGACTCACATGAAGAGGACAGGGATGTAGCCATTTCCTAGGAGCTGGACGGAATTAGAGCTCCATTGCTTAGATACTTTTGAAGCGCTACACTTCCCAAATACGATTCTGTATATTTCTTACAGTAGAAGCAGTGGTACGTTCCTTGCAATCAGTTAGTTATTAGAGAGCTGTCCCGGCCAGTGACAGTCTCTTAGATTACTCACTGCTCCCTCGATGCGCCAGTGTTCTTCACAGCGCAGTTCACAGCGTTGTGCCGCCGGCTGCAGGGTAGCCTCAGGATGTTTGTGACGTCAGAAGTCACGTGATCAGATCCAGCGAGTAGTACGGACCAATTCATTCCCGGGCCTCAGTGTTCCCAGCAATGCCTTGCGAGACCTGTGATGACGTTGGTCTCACGTTACTATAGCGATCTCGCGAGACTGCGTCATCACAGGACCTTGCCGCAAGGCATTACTGGGAACGCTGAGGCCCGGGAATGCAGCGCGGGACATTGGAAGGTAAATATACCCCGATTTTTTACTTTTTATTCTTTTTCTTTACAGGGGTATGGTACCCATGGCATGGAGGACAGTCTCCTCTCCTCCACACCGTGGGTACCAACCGCACATGAGATGCTTTACTTCCCGCATGGTGGGCATAGCCACATGCGGGAAGTAGGCGGTTCTCATGCATTCCTATGGGTGCGGAATCGCGGCAATTCTTTGCGATTCAGCACAAAAGAATGATCATGCTGCAATTTTTTCCGCGATGCGATTCCGCCGTGGAAAAAAGTGCGGAATGCCATAGGAATGCATGGGGTGCGTCTGGTACAAGATTTTTAAACGTTTTCGCAGCGTTTTCACGCCGAAAATCACGGCAAAAACGCTTAAAAATCTCATTGTGGGCATACAGCCTCATAGACTTACAATTAAGGTGGTTTCTGGATTAGTGTGGATACTTCAGCGCAGACACATTTTATCATTATTTGTATTTTAATTTACAACAGTGTGGTGTGTTGTTCTGTCGTGCGGCGGGGATCCCTCTAAGAGTACTAGCGCCCCCAAATACACATTTCTTTAATGGTAAAATCCTGATGGAAAATATGGTGGCGATCTCAAACTTCTGCAATCATCAAGAGTGTAGTTATCGTATAAGTTGGGGGTTTCATAAAATCCTGAAAGACTGAGTACATCCCACAAGCCGACCCACGTGAGGTCATCACAGGATGATGTGTGGGTGTAAATCAGGTTCTGATAAAAGATCAAGCCAAACTAGATGTGTATTTCCTGAAGGAAGTACAGATAGTGGTTTGAAATGGTGCCCGGCTGCCACTTTAAGAGAGACTTGCCTGCTGCCCCTGCAAGACTTTCAACTCAGGATCCATTTTAACTGTGGGTGCCTCTCATGGGCCACTTTGGCCTGTGGGGCCCCTCTGGGTCTGATTTTGTGGGCGGAGCCCATCTGGGTCCAATTTGGTGGGCGGGGCCCCTCAGGGTTCGATTTTGTGGCCGGGACCCCTCAGGGTCCGATTTTGTGGTCGGGGCCCCTCAGGGTCCAATTTTGTGGCCGGGGCCCCTCAGGGTCCGATTTTGTGGTTGGGGCCTTCCAGGGTCCGATTTTGTGGTTGGGGCCCCTCAGGGTCCGATTTTGTGGCCGGGGCCCCTCAGGGTCCGATTTTGTGGTTGGGGCCCCTCAGGGTCCGATTTTGTGGTTGGTGCCCCTCAGGGTCCGATTTTGTGGCCGGGGTCCCTCAGGGTCCGATTTTGTGGCCGGGGTCCCTCAGGGTCCGATTTTGTGGCTGGGGCCCCTCTGGGTCTGATTTTGTGGTTGGAGCCCCTCAGGATCCAATTTGGTGGGCGGGGCCACTATGGGCCTGATTTGGTGGGCGGGGCCACTCTGGGTCCGATTTGGTGGGCGGTGCCCCTCAGGGTCCGATTTGGTGGGTGGTGCCCCTCAGGGTCCGATTTGGTGGGTGGGGCCCCTCAGGGTCCGATTTGGTGGGCGATGCCCCTTAGGGTCCGAATTGGTGGGCGGGGCCACTCTGGGTCCGATTTGGTGGGCGAGGCCCTTCAGAGTCCGATTTGACGGGCGGGGACCCTCAGAGTCTGATTTGGAGGCCTGGGTGGCTCAACCTCCGATTTGTAGGCCATGGTCGATCAGATTTGCATTTATGCTTTGCGTTTCACTTTAAGAGCTGATATTATCTAGCAGAAACTCTGTCCTGTGGGGTCATGTAAAGTTCGTAGGCGTTGGCATAGTAACTGGGTGTGCCTGCGCATATCAATGAGCTTAACGGCCACCTCACGACTGCCTCATGTTTTCCCTATGGCAAAATTTTCCCATTGTAATGCATTGAGACAATGCTTTCCAATGACAGGAAAATGTTTTTTCAAACGCAAATTGTGCAAAAACTACAAATCCGATCGACACAAAAAATACTTAGCACACCACTCGTGGACGCTGGCTTCGAAAAGACACCTCAACTGAGTCTGTGCGTGTAGTGGTTCGGGCCGCATTATTTGCGGAAATCAACTGAATAATAATATTAATACTAGATGTGTATTTCCTGAAGGAAGTACAGATAGTGGTTTGAAATGGTGCCCGGGCTGCCCCTTTAAGAGAGACTTGCCTGCTGCCCCTGCAAGACTTTCAACTCAGGATACGATTTAACTGTGGGTGCCTCTCAGGGGCCACTTTGGCCTCATGGTCTGATTTTGTGGGTGGGGCCCCTCAGGGCCTGATTTTGTGGGTGGGGCCCCTCAGGGTCTGATTTTGTGGTTGGGTCCCCTCAGGGTCCGATTTTGTGGTTGGGTCCCCTCAGGGTCCGATTTTGTGGCAGGGGCCCCTCTGGGTCCGATTTTGTGGCAGGGGCCCCTCTGGGTCCGATTTTGTAGGTGGGGCCCCTCTGGGTCTGATTTTGTGGGCGGAGCCCCTCTGGGTCCAATTTGGTGGGCGGGACCACTCTGGGTCCAATTTGGTGGGCGGGACCACTCTGGGTCCGATTTGGTGGGCGGGGCCTCTCAGGGTCTGATTTGGTGGGCGGGGCCCCACAGGGTCCGATTTGGTGGGCGGGGCCACTCTGGGTAAGATTTGGAGGCTGGGGTCGCTCAGCCTCCAATTTGGAGGCCGGGGTCCTTGAGCTTCCTATTTTGAGGCCGAGGTCAAAGAGCCTCTGATTTGGAGGCCGGGGTCGATGAACTTCCGATTTGGAGGCCGGGGTGGATCAGCCTCCGATTTGGAGGCCGGGGTAGCTCAGCCTCCAATTTGGATTCCGGGGTCGATCAGCCTCCGATTTGGAGGCCAGGGTGGCTCAGCCTCCTATTTGGAGGCCGGGGTGGCTCAGCCTCCGATTTGGAGGCCGAGGTCAAAGAGCCTCTGATTTGGAGGCCGGGGTCGATGAACTTCCGATTTGGAGGTTGGGGTCGATGAACTTCCGATTTGGAGGTCGGGGTCGATCAGCCTCCGATTTGGAGGTCGGGGTCGATCAGCCTCCGATTTGGAGGCCGGGGTGGCTCAGCCTCCGATTTGGAGGCCGGGGTGGCTCAGCCTCCGATTTGGAGGCCGGGGTGGATCAGCCTCCGATTTGGAGGCCGGGGTGGATCAGCCTCCGATTTGGAGGCCGGGGTGGCTCAGCCTCCGATTTGGAGGCCGGGGTGGATCAGCCTCCGATTTGGAGGCCGGGGTGGCTCAGCCTCCGATTTGGAGGCCGGGGTGGCTCAGCCTCCGATTTGGAGGCCGGGGTGGCTCAGCCTCCGATTTGGAGGCCGGGGTGGCTCAGCCTCCGATTTGGAGGCCGGGGTGGATCAGCCTCCGATTTGGAGGCCGGGGTGGCTCAGCCTCCGATTTGGAGGCCGAGGTCAAAGAGCCTCTGATTTGGAGGCCGGGGTCGATCAGCCTCCGATTTGGAGGTCGGGGTCGATCAGCCTCCGATTTGGAGGCCGGGGTGGATCAGCCTCCGATTTGGAGGCCGGGGTGGATCAGCCTCCGATTTGGAGGCCGGGGTGGATCAGCCTCCGATTTGGAGGCCGGGGTGGCTTAGCCTCCGATTTGGAGGCCGGGGTGGCTCAGCCTCCGATTTGGAGGCCGGGGTGGCTCAGCCTCCGATTTGGAGGCCTGGGTCGATCAGCCTCCGATTTGGAGGCCGGGGTGGATCAGGCTCTGATTTGGAGGCCGGGGTGGATAAGCCTCCAATTTGGAGGCCGGGGTGGCTTAGCCTCCGATTTGGAGGCCGGGGTGGCTCAGCCTCTGATTTGGAGGCCTGGGTCGATCAGCCTCCGATTTGGAGGCCGGGGTGGATCAGGCTCTGATTTGGAGGCCGGGGTGGATCAGCCTCCGATTTAGAGGCCGGGGTGGCTCATTGTCCGATTTGGAGGCCGGGGTGGCTCAGTCTCCGATTTGGTGTGTCGGCCCTTTAAGACTCATTTGGGTGCGCTGGCCCTTTAACAATCACTTTGGCGCGTTGGCCCTTTAAGAGCTAGTTTGGCTGACTGGGCTTCTTTTAAATCCACTTTGGCGCACACATTCTCTCTCAGGGGCATGTGTCATGTGATGAAGCTAGATTTGCATTTGTGCTGTGGGTTTCGCTTTAAGAGCTGATATTATGTGGCAGAGGCTCTGTGCTGGGGTTCAAGTGAAGTTCGTAGGCGTTGGCATAGTAACTGGGTCTGCCTGCGCATATCAATGAGCTCAACTGTCATTTCAATCGCCTCAGGGCACGTTTTGCCATTTCCTATTGAAAAGCATTGAGACAGTGCATTCCAATGACGGGAAAAAAAATTTTCAAACGCAAATTGCGCAAAAACTACAAATCCGATCGACACGAAAAATACTTAGCACACCTCTCATGGACGCTGGCTTCGAAACGACACCTCAACGGAGTCTGTGCGTGTAGCGGTTCGGGCCGCATTAATTGCGGAAATCAACTTAATAATAATAATAATAAGAAGAATAAGTTAGCAGCGTTCGGATTACAATATAGTGGTTTTTTCAAACCACTATAACTAGATGTGTATTTCCTGAAGGAAGTACAGATAGTGGTTTGAAATGGTACCCGGCTGCCCCTTTAAGAAAGACTTGCCTGCTGCCCCTGCAAGACTTTCAACTCAGGATCCGTTTTAACTGTGAGTGCCTCTCAGGGGACACTTTGGCCTCAGGGTCTGATTTGGTGGGTGGGGCTCCTCAGGATCTGATTCCTTCGCCTGGGCTCCTCAGGGCTTGAATTCTTAGCCGAGATCCCTCAGGCTCCTATTTTGTGGGTGTGGCCCCTCAGGGTCCGATTTTGTGGGTGTGGCCCCTCAGGGTCCGATTTTGTGGGTGGGGCCCCTCAGGGTCCGATTTTGTGAGTGGGGCCCCTCAGGGTCCGATATTGTGAGTGGGGCCCCTCAGGGTCCAATATTGAGTGGGGCCCCTCAGGGTCCGATTTTGTGGGTGGGGCCCCTCAGGGTCCGATTTTCTGGCCGGGGCCTCTCCGGGTCTGATTTGGTGGGCGGCGCCACTCTGGGTCCAATTTTGTGGGCGGGGTCCCTCAGGGTTCGATTTGGTGGGCGGGGCCCCTCAGGGTCCGATTTGGTGAACGGGGCCCCTCTGGGTCCGATTTGGTGGGTGGGGCCACTCTGGGTCCGATTTGGTGGGCGGGGCCCCTCAGGGTCCGATTTGGTGGGTGGGGCCACTCTGGGTCCGATTTGGTGGGCGGGGCCTCTCAGGGTCCGATTTGGTGGGCGGTGCCACTCTGGCTCCGATTTGGTTGTTGGGGCCCCTCAGGGTCCGATTTGGTGGGCGGGGCCCCAAAGGGTCTGATTTGGTGAACGGGGCCCCTCGGGGTCCGATTTGGTGGGTGGGTCCATTCTGGGTCCGATTTGGTTGGCGGGGCCCCTCAGGGTCTGATTTGGTGAGCGGGGCCCCTCAGGGTCCGATTTGGTGGGCGGGGCCCCTCAGGGTCCGATTTGGTGGGCGGGGCCCCTCAGTGTCCGATTTGGTGGGCGGGGCCCCTCAGGGTCCGATTTGGTGGGTGGGGCCACTCTGGGTCCGATTTGGTGAGCGGGGCCCCTCAGGGTCCGATTTGGTGGGTGGGGCTACTCTGGGTCTAATTTGGTGAGCGGGGCCCTTCAGGATCCAATTTGGTGGTTGGGGCCCCTCAGAGTCCGCTTTGGTAAGCGGGGCCTCTCAGGGTCCGATTTTGTGGGCGGCGCCACTCTGGGTCCAATTTTGTGGGAGGAGCCACTCAGGGTCCGATTTGGTGTGAGGGGCCCATCAGGGTCTGATTTGGTGAGCGGGAACCTTCAGGGGTCTCTTTAGCCTTCTGGGCCCCTCAAGATCCAATTCGGTGGCCTGGGCTCCTCGGGGCTTAAATTGGTGGCCGGGGCCCTTCAGGGTCCGATTTGGTGGGTGGGGCCCCTCTGGGTCCGATTTGGTGGTCGGGGCCCTTCAGGGTTCGATTTGGTGGGCGGGGCCCCTCAGGGTCCGATTTGGTAGGCTAGATCCCTCAGGGTCCGATTTGGTGGGCGACGCCCTTCCTGGTCTGATTTGGTGAGCGGGGCCCCTCAGGCTCCGATTTGGTGAGCGGGGCCCCTCAGGGTCCGATTTGGTGGGCCGGACCCCTCAGTGATTTCGTGAGTGGGGCCCCTCAGGGTCCGATTTGGTGGGCGGGGCCCCTCAGGGTCCGATTTGGTGGGCGGGGCCCCTCAGGGTCCGATTTGGTGGGCGGGGCCCCTCAGGGTCCGATTTTGTGGGTGCGGCCCCTCAGGGTCCGATTTGGTGGGCGGGGCCCCTCAGGGTCTGATTTGGTGGGTGGGGCCCCTCAGGGTCCGATTTGGTGGGCGGGGCCCCTCAGGGTCTGATTTGGTAGGTGGGGCCCCTCAGGGTCCGATTTGGTGAGCTGGGCCCCTCAGGGTCTGATTTGGTGGGCGGGGCCCCTCAGGGTCCGATTTGGTGGGCGGGGCCCCTCAGGGTCTGATTTGGTGGGCGGGGCCCCTCAGGGTCCGATTTGGTGGGCAGGGCTTTTCAGGCTCCAATTTGGTGGGCGGGGCCACTATAGGTCCGATTTGGTGAGTGGGGCCCCTCAGGGTCCGATTTGGTGGGCCGGACCCCTCAGTGTCTGATTTCGTGAGTGGGGCCCCTCAGGGTCCGATTTGGTGGGCGGGGCCCCTCAGGGTCCGATTTTGTGGCAGGGGCCCCTCAGGGTCCGATTTTGTGGGTGCGGCCCCTCAGGGTCCGATTTGGTGGGCGGGGCCCCTCAGGGTCCGATTTGGTGGGCGGGGCCCCTCAGGGTCCGATTTGGTGGGCGGGGCCCCTCAGGGTCTGATTTGGTAGGTGGGGCCCCTCAGGGTCCGATTTGGTGAGCTGGGCCCCTCAGGGTCTGATTTGGTGGGCGGGGCCCCTCAGGGTCCAATTTGGTGGGCGGGGCCCCTCAGGGTCCGATTTGGTGGGCGGGGCCCCTCAGGGTCCGATTTGGTGAGCTGGGCCCCTCAGGGTCTGATTTGGTGGGCGGGGCCCCTCCGGATCCGATTTGGTGGGCAGGGCTTTTCAGGCTCCAATTTGGTGGGCGGGGCCACTATAGGTCTGATTTGGTGGGCGGGGCACCTCAGGGTCCGATTTGGTGGGCGGGGCCACTCTGGGTCCGATTTGCTGGGCGGGGTCCCTCAGAATCTGATTTGGTGGGCGGGGCCACTCTAGATCTGATTTGGTGGGCGGGGCCCATCAGGGTCTGATTTTATGGGTGGGGCCCCTCAGGGTCTGATTTGGTGGGTGGGGCCCCTTAGGGTCCGATTTGGTGGGCGGGGCCACTCTGTTTCCGATTTGGTGGGCGGGACCCCTCAGGGTCTGATTTGGTGGGCGGGGCCCATCAGGGTCCGATTTTGTGGTTGGGGCCCCTCAGGGTCCGATTTGGTGGGCGGGGCCACACTGGGTACGATTTGGTGGACGGGGCCCCTTAGGATCCGATTTGGCGGGCGGGGCCACACTGGGTCTGATTTGGCGGGTGGAGACACACTGGGTCCGATTTGGTGGGCGGGGCCCCTCTGGGTCCGATTTGGTGGGTGGGGCCCCTCAGGGTCTGATTTGGTTGGCGGGGCCCATCAGGGTCTGATTTGGTGGGCGGGGCAACTCTGGGTTTTATTTCGTGTGCGGGGCCACTGTCTTATTTGGTGGGTGGGGCACCTCAGGGTCCGATTTGGCGGGTGGGGCACCTCAGGGTCCGATTTGGTGGGCAGGGGCCCCTTAGGGTCTGGTTTGGTGGGCAGGGGCACTCTGGGTCCGTTTTGAAGGCCTGGGTGGCTCAGCCTCCGATTTGTAGGCCAGGGTCTATCAGATTTGCATTTGTGCTTGGGTTTCACTTTAAGAGCTGAAATTATCTGTCAAAAACTCTGTCCTACTGGGGTCATGTAAAGTTCATAGGCGTTGGCATAGTAACTGGGTGTGCCTGCGCATATCAATGAGCTTAACTGCCACCTCTCGACAGCCCCATGTTTTCACTATGGCAAAATTTTCCCATTGAAAAGCATTGACACATTGCATTTCAATGACAGGATAATGTTTTTTCAAGCGCAAATTGCGCAAAAACTACAAAGCTGATCGACACGAAAAATACTTAGCACACCACTCGTGGACGCTGGCTTAGAAACGATGCCTCAACGGAGTCTGTGCGTGTAGCGGTTCGGGCCGCATTAATTGCGGAAATCAACTGAATAGTAATAATATTACTAGATGTGTATTTCCTGAAGGAAGTACAGATAGTGGTTTGAAATGGTGCCCAGGCTGCCCCTTTAAGAGAGACTTGCCTGATGCCTCTGCAAGACTTTCAACTCAGGATCCGTTTTAACTGTGGGTTCCTCTCAGGGGCCACTTTGGCCCCAGGGTCCGATTTTGTGGGTGGGGCCCCTCAAGGCCCGATTTTGTGGGTGGGGCCCCTCAGGGTCCGATTTTGTGGCCGGGGCCCCTCAGGGTCCGATTTGGTGGGTGGGGCCCCTCAGGGTCCGATTTGGTGGCCGGGGCCCCTCAGGGTCCGATTTGGTGGGTGGGGCCCCTCAGGGTCCGATTTGGTGGCCGGGGCCCCTCAGGGTTCGATTTGGTGGGTGGGGCCCCTCAGGGTCCGATTTTGTGGCCGGGGCTCCTTAGGGTCCGATTTTGTGGCCGGAACCCCTCAGAGTCTGATTTTGTGGGTGGGCCCCTCAGGGTCCAATTTTGTGGCCAGGGCCCCTCAGAGTCCGATTTGGTGGGTGGGGCCCCTCAGGGTCCGATTTTGTGGCCGGGGCCCCTCAGGGTCTGATTTTGTGGCCGTGGCCCCTCAGGGTCTGATTTGGTGGGTGGGGCCTCTTAGGATCCGATGTGGTGGGCGGGGCCCCTCAGGGTCCGATTTTGTGGCCGGGGCCCCCCAGGGTCCAATTTTGTGGACGGAACCACTCAGGGTCCGATTTGGTGGGTGGGGCCCCTCAGGGTCCGATTTGGTGGGTGGAGCTCCTCAGGGTCCGATTTGGTGGGCGGGGCCACTCTTAGTCCAATTTAGTGGGTGGGGCCCCTCAGGGTCCGATTTTGTGACTGGGGCCCCTCTGGGTTCAATTTTGTGGTCGGGGTCTCTCAGGGTCCGATTTTGTGGCCGGGGCCCCTCAGGGTCCGATTTTGTGGTTGGGGCCCCTCAGGGTCTGGTTTTGTGGTTGGGGCCCTCAGGGTCCGATTTTGTGGCCGGGGCCCTTGAGGGTCTGATTTTGTGGTTGGGGCCCCTCAGGGTCTGATTTTGTGGCCGGCGCCCTTCTGGGTTCAATTTTGTGGCCGGGGTCTCTTAGGGTCCAATTTTGTGGTTGGAGCCCCTCAGGGTCCGATTTTGTGGCCGGGGCCCCTCAGGGTCCGGTTTGGTGGGCGGGGTCCTTCAGGGTCCGATTTTGTGGGCGGGGCCCCTCAGGGTCTGATTTTGTGGGCGAGGCCCCTCAGGGTCCGATTTCGTGGGCGGGGCCCCTCAGGGTCGGATTTCGTGGGCGGGGCCCCTCATGGTTCGATTTTGTGGCCGGGGCCCCTCAGGGTCCGATTTTGTGGGTGGAGCCCCTCAGGGTCCGATTTTGTGGGTTGGGGCTCAGGGTCCGATTTTGTAACTGGGGTCCCTCTGGGTTCGATTTTGTGGCCGGGGTCTCTCAGGGTCCGATTTTGTGGTCGGGGCCCCTCAGGGTCCGAGTTAGTGTTTGGGGCCCCTCAGGGTCCGATTTTGTGGTTGGGGCCCCTCAGGGTCCAATTTTGTGGCCGGGGCCCCTCAGGGTCTGATTTAGTGGTTGGGGCCCCTCATGGTCTGATTTGGTGGGTGGGGCCCCACATGGTCCGATTTGGTGGGCGGGGCCCCTCAGGGTCCGATTTCTTGGGGCGGGGCCCCTCAGGGTCCGATTTGGTGAGCGGGGCCCCTCAGGGTCCGATTTGGTGGGCGGGGCCCCTCAGGGTCTGATTTGGTGAGTACAGCCCCTCAGAGGTCGATTTGGTGGGCGGGGCCCCTCAGGGTCCAATTTGGTGGGTGGGGCCCCTCAGGGTCCAATTTGGTGGGCGGGGCCCCTCAGAAACCGATTTGCTGGGCGGGGCCTTTCAGAACCCGATTTGGTGAGCGGGGCCCCTCAGAGTTCAATTTGGTGAGTGGGGCCCCTCAGGGTCCGATTTGGTGAGCGGGGCCCCTCAGGATCCGATTTGGTGGGTGGGGCCCCTCAGAGTCAGATTTTGTGGCTGGGGCCCCTCAGGGTCTCATTTTGTGGGTGGGGACCCTCAGGGTCCGATTTTGTGTTCGGGGCCCCTCAGGGTCCGATTTTGTGGTTGAGGCCCTTCAGAATCCGATTTGGTGGGCGGGGCCCCTCAGCGTCCGATTTGGTGAGCGGGGCCCCTCTGAGTTCGATTTTGTGAGCACGGCCCCTCAGGGTCCGATTTGGTGGGCTGGGCCCCTCAGGGTCCGATTTGGTGGGCGGGGCCCCTCTGAGTTCGATTTTGTGAGCATGGCCCCTCAGGGTCCGATTTGGTGGGCTGGGCCCCTCAGGGTCCGATTTGGTGGCCGGGGCCCCTCAGGGTCCGATTTGGTGGCCGGGGCCCCTCAGGGTCCGGTTTTGTGGCCGGGGCCCCTCAGGGTCCGATTTTGTGGCCGGGTTCCTTCAGGGTCCGATTTTGTGGCCAGGGCCCCTCAGGGTCCGATTTTGTGGCCAGGGCCCCTCAGGGTCCGATTTTGTGGCCGGGTCCCCTCAGGGTCCGATTTTGTGGCCGGGACCCCTCAGGGTCCGATTTTGTTGCCAGGGCCCATGAGGGTCCGATTTTGTGGCCGGGGCCCCTCAGGGCCCGATTTTGTGGCTGGGTCCCCTCAGGGTCCGATTTTGTTGGTTGGGCTCCTCAGGGTCCGATTTTGAGGGTGGGGCCCCTCAGGGTCCAATTTTGTGGCCGGGGCCCCTCAGGGTCTGATTTTGTGGCCGGGGCCCCTCAGGGTCCGATTTTGTGGCCGGGGCCCCTCAGGGTCCGATTTTGTGGCTGGGTCCCCTCAGGGTCCGATTTTGTTGGTTGGGCTCCTCAGGGTCCGATTTTGAGGGTGGGGCCCCTCAGGGTCCAATTTTGTGGCCGGGGCCCCTCAGGGTTCAATTTTGTAGGTGGGGTCCCTCACGGTCCGATTTTGTGGCCGGGGCCCCTCAGGGTCCGATTTTGTAGCCGGGGCCCCTCAGGGCCCGATTTTGTGGCTGGGGCCCCCCAGGGTCCGATTTTGTTGGTTGGGCCCCTCAGGGTCCGATTTTGAGGGTGGGGCCCCTCAGGGTCCGATTTTGTGGCCGGGGCCCCTCAGGGTCCGATTTTGTGGCCGGGGCCCCTCAGGGTCCGATTTTGTGGCCGGGGCCCCTCAGGGCCCGATTTTGTGGTTGGGGCCCCTCAGGGTCCGATTTTGTTGGTTGGGCCCCTCAGGGTCCGATTTTGAGGGTGGGGCCCCTCAGAGTCCGATTTGGTTGGCGGGGCCCCTCAGGGTCCGATTTGGTGGCCGGGGCCCCTCAGGGTCCAATTTTGTGGGTGGGTCCCCTCAAGGTTCAATTTTGTGGCCGGTGACCCTCAGGGTCCGATTTTGTGGCCGGGGCCCCTCAGGGCCCGATTTTGTGGTTGGGGCCCCTCAGGGTCCGATTTAGTTGGTTGGGCCCCTCAGGGTCCGATTTTGAGGGTGGGGCCCCTCAGAGTCCGATTTGGTTGGCGGGGCCCCTCAGGGTCCGATTTGGTGGCCGGGGCCCCTCAGGGTCCAATTTTGTGGGTGGGGCCCCTCAAGGTTCAATTTTGTGGCCGGTGACCCTCAGGGTCCGATTTTGGGGTTGGGGCCCCTCAGGGTCCGATTTTGTGGTTGGGGGCGCTCAGGGTCCGATTTTGTGGGTGGGGCCCCTCAGGGTCCGATTTTGTGGGTGGGGCCCCTCAGGGTCCGATTTTGTGGGTGGGGCCCCTCAGGGTCCGATTTTGTGGCTGGGGCCCCTCAGGGTCCGATTTTGTTGGTTGGGCCCCTCAGGATCCGATTTTGAGGGTGGGGCCCCTCAGGGTCCAATTTTGTGGCCGGGGCCCCTCAGGACCCGATTTTGTGGCTGGGGCCCCTCAGGGTCCGATTTTGTTGGTTGGGCCCCTCAGGGTCCGATTTTTAGGGTGGGGCCCCTCAGGGTCCGATTTGGTGGCCGGGGCCCCTCAAGGTCCGATTTGGTGGCCGGGGCCCCTCAGGGTCCAATTTTGTGGCCGGGGCCCCTCAGGGTCCGATTTTGTGGCCGGGTCCCCTCAGGGTCCGATTTTGTGTCCGGGGCCCCTCAGGGTCCGATTTTGTGGCCAGGGCCCCTCAGGGTCCGATTTTGTGGCCGGGTCCCCTCAGGGTCCGATTTTGTGGCCGGGACCCCTCAGGGTCCGATTTTGTGGCCGGGGCCCCTCAGGGCCCGATTTTGTGGCTGGGGCCCCTCAGGGTCCGATTTTGTTGGTTGGACCCCTCAGGGTCCGATTTTGAGGGTGGGGCCCCTCAGGGTCCGATTTTGTGGCCGGGGCCCCTCAGGGTCTGATTTTGTGGCCGGGGCTTCCTCAGGGTCCGATTTTGTGGCCGGGGCCCCTCAGGGTCCGATTTTGTGGCCATGGCCCCTCAGTGCCCGATTTTGTGGCTGGGGCACCTTAGGGCCCGATTTTGTGGTTGGGGCCCCTTAGGGCCCGATTTTGTGGTTGGGGCCCCTCAGGGTCTGATTTTGTTGGTTGGGCCCCCTCAGGGTCCGATTTTGAGGGTGGGGCCCCTCAGAGTCCGATTTGGTTGGCGGGGCCCCTCAGGGTCCGATTTGGTGGGCGGGGTCTCTCAGGGTCCGATTTTGTGGCCGGGGCCCCTCAGGGTCCGATTTTGGGGTTGGGGCCCCTCAGGGTCCGATTTTGTGGTTGGGGGCGCTCAGGGTCCGATTTTGTGGGTGGGGCCCCTCAGGGTCCGATTTTGTGGGTGGGGCCCCTCAGGGTCCGATTTTGTGGCTGGGGCCCCTCAGGGTCCGATTTTGTTGGTTGGGCCCCTCAGGAACCGATTTTGAGGGTGGGGCCCCTCAGGGTCCGATTTTGTGGCCGGGGCCCCTCAGGGTCCTATTTTGTGGTTGGGGCCCCTCAGGGTCTGATTTTGTGGCCGGGTCTACTCAGGGTCCGATTTTGAGGGCGGGGCTCCTCAGGGTCCGATTTTGTGGGCGGGGCCCCTCTGGGTTCGATTTGGTGGGCGGGGCCCCCCGGGTCCAATTTTGTGGGTGGGGCCCCTCTGGGTTCGATTTTGTGGCCGGGGTCTCTCAGGGTCCGGTTTTGTGGTTGGGGCCCCTCAGGGTCCGATTTTGTGGTTGGGGCCCCTCAGGGTCCGATTTTGTGGCCGGGGTCTCTCAGGGTCCGATTTTGAGGGTGGGGCCCCTCAGGGTCCGATTTTGTGGCCGGTGCCCCTCAGGGTCCGATTTTGTGGCCGGGGCCCCTCAAGGTCCGATTTTGTGGCCGGGGCCCCTCAGGGTCCGATTTTGTGGTTGGGGACCCTCAGGGTCCGATTTTGTTGGTTGGGCCCCTCAGGGTCCGATTTTGTGGTTGGGGCCCCTCAGAGTCCGATTTGGTTGGCGGGTCCCCTCAGGGTCCGATTTGGTGGGCGGGGCCCCTCAGGGTCCAATTTTGTGGGTGGGGCCCCTCAAGGTTCAATTTTGTGGCCGGGGTCTCTCAGGGTCCGATTTTGTGGCCGGGGACCCTCAGGGGCCAATTTTGGGGTTGGGGCCCCTCAGGGTCCGATTTTGTGGTTGGGGCGCTCAGGGTCCGATATTGTGGGTGGGGCCCCTCAGGGTCCGTTTTTGTGGCTGGGGCCCCTCAGGGTCCGATTTTGTTGGTTGGGCCCCTCAGGATCCGATTTTGTTGGTTGGGCCCCTCAGGGTCCGATTTTGTGGTTGGGGCCCCTCAGGGTCTGATTTTGTGGCCGGGTCTACTCAGGGTCCGATTTTGAGGGCGGGGCTCCTCAGGGTCCGATTTTGTTGGTGGGGCCCCTCAGGGTCCGATTTGGTGGGCAGGGACCCCGGGTCCAATTTTGTGGGTGGGGCCCCTCTGGGTTCGATTTTGTTGCCGGGGTCTCTCAGGGTCCGATTTTGTGGTTGGGGCCCCTCAGGGTTCAATTTTGTAGGTGGGGTCCCTCAGGGTCCGATTTTGTGGCCGGTGCCCCTCAGGGTCCGATTTTGTGGCCGGGGCCCCTCAAGGTCCGATTTTGTGGCCGGGGCCCCTCAGGGTCCGATTTTGTGGTTGGGGCCCCTCAGGGTCCGATTTTGTTGGTTGTGCCCCTCAGGGTCCGATTTTGTGGTTGGGGCCCCTCAGAGTCCGATTTGGTTGGCGGGTCCCCTCAGGGTCCGATTTGGTGGGCGGGGCCCCTCAGGGTCCAATTTTGTGGGTGGGGCCCCTCAAGGTTCAATTTTGTGGCCGGGGTCTCTCAGGGTCCGATTTTGTGGCCGGGGACCCTCAGGTGCCAATTTTGGGGTTGGGGCCCCTCAGGGTCCGATTTTGTGGTTGGGGCGCTCAGGGTCCGATATTGTGGGTGGGGCCCCTCAGGGTCCGTTTTTGTGGCTGGGGCCCCTCAGGGTCCGATTTTGTTGGTTGGGCCCCTCAGGATCCGATTTTGTTGGTTGGGCCCCTCAGGGTCCGATTTTGTGGTTGGGGCCCCTCAGGGTCTGATTTTGTGGCCGGGTCTACTCAGGGTCCGATTTTGAGGGCGGGGCTCCTCAGGGTCCGATTTTGTTGGCGGGGCCCCTCAGGGTCCGATTTGGTGGGCAGGGCCCCCCGGGTCCAATTTTGTGGGTGGGGCCCCTCTGGGTTCGATTTTGTTGCCGGGGTCTCTCAGGGTCCGATTTTGTGGTTGGGGCCCCTCAGGGTTCAATTTTGTAGGTGGGGTCCCTCAGGGTCCGATTTTGTTGCCGGGGTCTCTCAGGGTCCGATTTTGTGGCCGGGGCCCGTCAGGGTCCGATTTTGTGGCCAGGGCCAGTCAGGGTCCGATTTTGTGGTTGAGGCCCCTCAGGGTCTGATTTTGTGGGTGGGGCCCCTCAGGGTCCGATTTTGTGGGTGGGGCTCCTCAGGGTCTGATTTGGTGGGCGAGGCCACTCTGGGTCCGATTTGGTGGGCGGGGCCACTCTGGGTCCAATTTGGATGCCAAACCCGCTCAGCCTCCTTTTTGTAGGCCAGGGTCTATCAGCCTCTGATTTGGAGCCTTGGGTCACTCAGCTTTCAATTTGGCGCGCCGGCCCTTTAAGACTCATTTTGGTGCGCCGGCTCTTTAAGAATCACTTTGGCACGTCGGCCCTTTAAGAGCCAGGGTGGCTCACTGGGCTTCTAAATCCACTTTGTCGCACATTCTATCTCAGGGGCATGTGTCATGTGATGAAGCTAGATTTGCATTTGTGCTGTGGGTTTCACTTTAAGAGCTGATATTATGTGGCACAAGCTCTGTCCTTGGGATGTCATGTGACGTTCGTAGGCGTTGGCATAGTAACTGGGTCTTCCTGCGCATATCAATGAGCTCAACTGCCATTTCAATCGCCTCAGGGCAAGTTTTGCCATTTCCCATTGAAAAGCATTGGACACAGTGCATTCCAATGACGGGAAAAAAAAATTTCAAACGCAAATTGCGCAAAAACTACAAATCCGATCGACACGAAAAATACTTAGCACACCTCTCATGGACGCTGGCTTCGAAACAACACCTCAACGGCGTCTGTGCGTGTAGCGGTTCGGGCCGCATTAATTGCGGAAATCAACTTAATAATAATAAGAAGAATAAGTTAGCAGCGTTCGGATTACAATATAGTGGTTTTTTCAAACCACTATAATTATAATCTTGTTTCCTGTAGAGTGATACACATCTTGTAAGCATGAATCCCGTTCGCTGAACATCCCCCAAAGTGGAAGAAGAGCACTTCCATAGGTTGACTAAACTCTGAGAGTGGCACAGTAACTTTCTTCCACTATTTCTTTTTTTTTATGCAACTGTATATGTTGTATTGTTTTGTCCCCTTTTGTAAAATATTTTGTAATTGTTTTATAAACACTGCCTATCATTTGGATTAAATATAAAATGTAATAGTTCTGTTCCTTTGGTTCTGTAAACCACAACCCTGAAAGCCATACGCTACCAGAACCAAGCCTCCAGTCAGGCTGTACAATAAAATCAACTGGTGGTGGCGGCGAGTAGTGCTGTGGTTATTGTGGAGTTCGCAGTGACTGTGTCGGGGGTGTATACATATATTACCAACATTGATATCGGAGGTCCATATAGCATGCGCTCACTGTTAGCTTCCTGATAACCGGCCTATTATGGAAACAACCTGCGGCCTCCTCGGTTAATCGCTAGTCAATTGTGTAATTGTCCAGACAAGAGGGTGCAGCAGATAACTGTTTTGCACAAAGATCACAGCGGATGGTTCTGCGTGACCTTCCCGAACTGCATTCATCATCCTTCATTAATAAAACGGTTTCAGAGGTCTCTAGCTTGTGAAAAGAAGTCCTATAATATTAGAATTTAGGTCTTTGACAAATCTAGACAGTTTTGCCCTGGATCCTGACCACATTACTAAGATGTCATAAAGGAAACGGCCTCAAAAAATCATCTTCTGTGAACACCATTTGGTGTCAACCGGAAAGATGATGGTTTCCTCCTACCAGCTTAGGAGATTAGCATAGGATGGTGCATAGGAGGTACCAATAGCAGTCCTCCTTAGCTGCAGGAAGTAGTTAACATCAAACAAAAGGTAATTGTGTGTCAGAAGAAAGGGAGTGATTGGATGATCAAGAGAATGTGTTTCTCAAAGTGGGTGGTCCTAGACCTCAAAGTGTTCTGTTGTCCTGACACCAAATTCATGAGGGCTGCTGCTTTATAAAGATTCAACATCAATGGATGCCAACAATGTGTCCCTGTCCAACAATAGATCATCCAGCTTTAACAGCAAATCCACCATATCCCTGCATCCATTTGTGAAGAGTAGAGCCTCCACAAATGGATGCAATATCTGATTGACATATACACATGGGTTTTGGCAAACTGAGTTGATTACCAACAATGGTGTGCATTCCTTATGAATTTTTGGAAGTGTATATAAAGTTGGAACCATTTGGTTACTTGGGGCCATAAACTTAAATTTGTTGTTAGTGTATTTCACACAATCTATAGCCTTGATCAATATTGTTATTAAGGTTTCCCCATTATTATTATTTATTTATATAGCACCATTGATTCCATGGTGCTGTACATGAGAAGAGGTTACATACAAATTACAGATATCACTTAAAGTAAACAAACTAACAATGACAGACTGATACAGAGGCTTACATGCTACAGGATTGTGGGGAAGGAGACAGTAGGTTGGTGGGTTGCAGCAGTTCCAGTGTTGGTTGAGGTGATATCTCCGGTAGTGGTGAGGAGGTAGCGGGGTCATTGCAGGATGTAAGCTTTCTTGAAGAGGTGGGTTTTCAGGTTCCGTCTGAAGGATCCAAATGTGGTTGATAGTCGTACATGTTGGGGCAAAGAATTCCAGAGGATAGGGGCTATTCAGGAGAAGTCTTGGAGGCGGTTGGGTAAGGAGCAAATAAGTGTGGAGGAGAGAAGGAGGTCTTGAGTGGACTGGTGATTACATGAGGGAAGGTATCAGGAGATTAGTTCAGAGACATATGGGGGAGACAGGTTATAGATGGCCTTGTAAGTCAGTATTAGTAATTTGAACTGGATACGCTGAGGGAATGGGAGCCAGTGAGGAGATTTGCAGAGGGGAGAAGCGGAGGAGTAGTGAGGAGAAAGATGAATTAGTCGGGCAGCAGAGATAAGGATGGACTGGAGAGGTGTGAGGGTGTTAGCAGGGAGACCACATAAAAGGATGTTGCAGTAGTCGGGGCGGGAGATGATGAGGGCATGCACAAGCATTTTAGTAGGTTGAGGAAAGGACGAATTCTGGAAATATTTTTGAGCTGGAGGCGACATATGTCTTGCCAACATCTCATGTCTCCTCATCATTAAGGATGGGATAACACATTTGGCGATAAGTGGGGTGATCAAGCAATACCAAATTGCCGTACTTATACAAGGGTTATATGATATATTTTACAGTCGATGCTCCACTATAACGGTGTCACCATCCATTTTTGAATTTGTGTCAGTTTGGGCTGCTCTGGTATAAACTTTTTTCCTTTCAGGCCATCGGGTTAATATCAATTTTTGCCCCCGGTGGCCGCTGGTGTTACTACATGTTTAGTTAGTCTGCTGGTGGAGACCACTCCCACCTTCCTATATAAGGTCACCTGGTACACCAGCTGACTGTTGGTAATACAGGTCCTTTGGAAATCAACCTTTGTGAAAACTGGTCCTTCCTGGTGCAGAGGTGGTTCAGCTTATCTGGAGCAGTGGTGATGCTGCTGAAGAGAGGAGCTTTCTGGAACAGTGGTTATTCTGCTGGAAGCTGTGTTCGGGTGCCTAACTTTGCGGTCCGGTGCATAACTGCAGAGCAAGCTAAGTGTTGTTTGTTTTTCCCTGTCTGTTATTTTCCTTGGTGTTTTATTAGTACAGTGGTGGGACCAGTGTCCGCGCTTGCCAGTTCCCTAGTAAGGGATAGGTGCAGGGCAAGTGAGGGACCGAGGTATCCTGTTCGGCGACAGGTTGAAATAACCTGCATAGAGAACGTCAGGAGAGTTATGGGCACTTCCGTAGGAGAGTGCAGGTGTTCATTTCCCCATTCCCTATTGAAGGGCCCACCGTTGTTATTGTTTCCCTGGTGTCCCCTTGTTCGTATTTGTTGGTTTTGTTACCGACCGATCATCGGGTTGCGTCACGCAGGGCCAGTCACATCGTGACATTATTACCAACCGCCCATTTTTTCCTGGTGAGCCATGGCCCAAATGCAGACCTTGGTCCAATTGCTGCAGAACCTCACTGCGGAGCGTGGGGTGCTGCGTGGTGTGATGGAGCAGCGGCTGCAGCAGTTGGTGGGGTTCAGGGCCTCAGCTCAGGTGCAGGCTCAACCAGAACCCAAGCTATCTCTCCCAGACAGGTTTTCTGGAGGGAGAGATAATTTTTTTGGTTTTTCAGGAGGCCTGTAAGCTACACTTCAGGCTCCGCCCTCGTTCATTAGGGAGTGAGGAACAGCGGGTGGGATTCATCATATCCCTCCTTAAAAGTGATCCCCTATCCTGGGCCTTCTCCCTTCCGGCCGATTCACTATCTCTACAGTCGGTGGATGAGTTATTTGCGGCTTTGGCGAATATGCCCCCTGTAGTCCTTGCTAGCGAGGAGGACTCATTGGTGCAGTTGGACGAGCCCAGGCAGGTGGGAGGAGTGGGTTCCCTAATGGTGTTGCCTGCGGTTCGTCGTGGTTTGGGGACATGTTTTTGCTGTGGACGGACTGGCCATTTTTTCAGGGTCTGCCCACCTCACGCCAAAACTTCTGTACCACCTAAGAAACCACGTCCCCCTGGTCGTGTGGAGGGAGGCGACCAGGGAGTGTATATTTCTTCTATTTTGCCCTTGGTGTACTTTGTCAGCAAAAGTGGTGGTTGGCGGGGTACCTGAGGGCATACCGGTGTTTGTGGACAGTGGAGTAGGAGTCAATTTGGTGTACGCCCATTTTGTGCAGACCCATGGCCTGAGGTGTAGGACGCTAGCTAATCCCCTAAGCGTCCAGGCCATTGACTCTGTCCCACTGAGCCAGGGGAGGTTGACCCAAGTCGTGGATAACATACATCTGCGTATAGGGACTCATCATATAGAGTCCCTGTCGTGCTATGTCTTGGGGGGAATGCCATCACCTATCATTTTAGGCCTCTCTTAGTTGGAAAAACACAACCCGGTCATAGATTGGCAGTTTAGGGAAGTAGTCAGCTGGGATCAGTCATGTGAGGGCTGCTGCCTGGGGGCTACTGTCTCTGCCGCCTTTCTACAACCGTCCCCTTCTTCTCCAGTGGGGGCAGCAGAGGTGCTGCCAGGGAGTAGGGGCAAGTCTCAACCCTCGCCATTAGCCAACCCTGAGAGGCTGAGTCCTTGTAGGAGGAGGGGTCGGAGGATGGTGGTGGTTTCCTCTGTGAATTGCGAGGGTGTGAGTGTGGTGACACAGGGGGACGCCTCTGTTGGCAGTTCCTGGAAGAGTTCATCATCTTGTGGCAATAAACGTTCAGGTCCGGACCTGTGAGTGAACAAGTATATATGGGTGTCCACCAAGAACATGCGGTGGAAGTGTGCTGCTGGGGTCTGAAATTCTCAGGTGATCGGGCCCTATCGGGTGTCGGCCATTCTCGGCCCAGGGACTTAGCAGCTGGAGTTACCCCCAGTAATGCCCATTCACAACTCATTCCCCAGGTCGGCACTCTGGAGGTTTGTGGTGCCTCCAAAGCATACATTGCCACTTCCATCTGCCCAGGTTTGCCATAAACCTGAGAGTCAAGTAGTTGCTGAGGTGAACTCTAGTGGAGCTGGGCGTCCTCACTGTAGGTGGTTTTCCAGTGAGGTGCGGTGTTGAGGGTCCAGAGGCCCCTCATTGTAAGGGGGTACTGTGACGATCCATTTTTGGATCTGTGTCAGTTTGGGCTGCTCTGATATAAAAAAAAATTTTAAGGTCACCTGGTACACCAGCTGACTGTTGGTAATACAGGTCCTTTGGAAACCAACCATTGTGAAGACTGGTCCTATCTGGTGCAGAGGTGGTTCAGCTTATCTCGAGCAGTGGTGATGCTGCTGAAGAGAGGAGCTTTCTGGAGCAGTGGTTATTCTGCTGGAAGCTGTGTTCAGGTGCCTTACTCTGAGGTCCGGTGCATGACTACAGAGCAAGCTAAGTGTTGTTTGTTTTTCCCAGTGTCTGCACTTGCCAGTTCCCTAGTAAGGAATAGGTGCAGGGCAAGTGAGGGACGCAGGGCACTTCCTTAGGAGAGTGCAGAAGGTGTCTATTTCCCCGTTCCCTATTGCAGGGCTCACCGTTGTAATTGTTTCCCCGGTGTTCCCTTTTTTGTCTTTGTTGGTTTTGTGACCGACGGAACGTCGCGTTGCGTCACGCAGGGCCAGTCACATCGTGGCAAACGGGGGTAACAGATATTTGCATATAACTGTAGGGTGGGCCCCAAGGGTTGTTAGAGCAGATTGTCTTGTGTAAAGGAATTGGCCAGTCTATATGCCTTTAACCCCTTCACAACTTTGGATTTTCTTATTTTTCTGTTTCTGTTTTTGCTCCCCTTCTTCACGGAGCCATAGCTGTTTTATTTTTCCGTCAATATGGCCATGTGAAGGCTTATTTCCGGGACAAGTTGTACTTTTGATCAACACCATTGGTTTTGTTATATCGTGTATTGGAAAATGGGAAAAAAATTCAAAGTGTGGTGAGATTGCAAAAAAACGTGCAATTCCACAATTGTATTTTGTTTTGCTTTTTTACCATGTTCACTAAATGCTAAAACTGACCTGCCATTATGATTCTCCAGGTCATTACAAATTTGCAAATACCAAACATGTATAGGTTCTTCTTTATTTAAGTGATAAAAAAATTCAAAGTTTCTAAAAAAAAATAAAAAAGTCGCCATTTTCCGAGATCTGTAGTGTTTCCATTTTTCGTGATCTGGGCCTCGGTGATGGCTTATTTTTTGCGTAATTCTGGAGTTTTCACTTTTTTTTGCGTTATGCCGTTTACCAATCGGATTAATTATTTTTATATATTGTTAGATCGGGCGATTCTGAATGTGGTGATACCAAATGTGTATTTTTAATTTATTTTTATTTGTTTTATTTTGAATGGGGCAAATGGGGAGTGATTTAAACTTTTATTTGTTTGTTTTTTTTACATTTTTTTTACTTTACACTTGCTTCAATAGTTTCCATGGATGACTAGTAGTTGCGATCATTCGATCGCCAGTGCTATACACAGCAGAGCTGCAGCCTTGCTCTATGTAGCAGAAATGTTCTTGTGACACGGGCACCAATGGGTCAGATGAGTGATGCGCTTCCGGCATGGTCATGTTAAATTCCACTGCGTGATTCCACTCGCAGCTGTTAGGGGCACATGTCAGCTGTTAAAATCAACTGACATGTGCTGGAAAACTTTTGGGCTCATCGCCGGAGCCAGCAAAAAAACAGGGGGAGCCCACCTTAGACGTAACTATATGTCTAAGGTAGGAAAGGCGTTAAACATCTGAGGGGAGTGAGAGGATTTGGCATGTAAAAAATAGTTTACCGCAGTTCCCTTTTTTTGAAGACATCAGTCTGGAAAGCATTCATCTCATCTCTCTTGATGAGATCAAGGAAATCAATTCTATTGAAATCAAATTTATAGGTGAGATGAACGTTCAAGTTATTTTTGCTCAACTCATCAAAATAGAAGTTTAAAGGGAATTTGTCACCCCATTTTAGCCCTATCAGCTGCCGGCACCGCTATCAGGGGCTTATCTACAGCATTCTGTAACTCTGTAGATAAGCCCACGATGTAACCTGAAAGATAAGAAAAAAGAATTAGATTATACTCACCCAGGCGTTCGGTCCGGTCCGATGGGTGTCACCATCCCGTCTGCCACCTCCCATCTTCATATGATGATGTCCTCCTCCTTGCATCTCCCTTGACACCCACCGCACCCAACTCCTCTCCCCGGTGCACATAATCTAATGTGTTTTTCTTATCTTTCAGGTTTCATTGGGGGCTAATCTACAGCATTACAGAATGCTCTAGATAAGCCCCTGATGGTGGTGGCGCAGCTTATAGGGCTAAAATGGGGTGACAGATTCCCTTTAATCCACTAAGAGTGCCTTTCCAAATAAAAAAATATCATCAATGAAGTGTGTCCAAAAGATAACATTCTACATTGGGAAATGGGAATCCTAAAGAAAAGCTCCCTCTCCCAAAGTCCCAGGAACAGGTTGGCGTAAGAATGGGTGCAGGCTACACTGATTGCTTGTGCCCTGGAGCTGTAGGTAGAAGGAGCCATTAAAATAAAATTGTACGAAACAATGAACTCCAATAGTTGAATAATCAAATCTGCTTTTTCTTTATCCTCATTGTTCATTTGTAAAAAGAAGGAAACTGCTTGTAGGCCATCATGATGTCTGACACTTGTGTACAGAGACTCGAAATCACATATCACCAACAGCATGTCTTCCTCTATATGCAAATCGTCAATCTTACAAAGTAAATCAGAGGTGTCTTGTAAAACAGTGGGAACATTTTCAACTTTTTTTTTTAGTTGGCCGTCAACATATCTGCAAATATTTTCAACCAAGCCCCTTACCCCAAAGGCAATAAGTTTACCTAGGGGAATGGTAGCACTTTTATGGATCTTCAGGAGAAAAGTGTTGGGACGACTGGGGCCGAGACAGCGAGTGCCTACATTAGTTGTTAGGCATCGGGATTCTCCCACTGCACGGGATAGATCCCAAGCTTTGTCTGGTGCTGTGGTCTCCCATTCAAGCTCAGCCGCTGGGATGACTGCTCAGACTCTGGTTCCAGCTCCTTGCCCAGGCTTGTGCTGCATGTGTAGTTGCTGCTGGCTCTCCAGCTAAGCCTATGGTGACTACTGGTATACACATGCAGTGTTGTACACTGGAGCCTAAGTCCATATTTCACCCTACTGAGCATGTCCGTGATGTGGCGCCTTCTCATTGGTGCTCGGCCGTCAGCTGCTCTGGTGATGTGGCAGCTGCAGATTGGTCCACAGGCAAGTTCCTGTCTGTTTTGACTTTAGCTTAAAATATAAAAATCTCTCAATGGCGCACGCCTGTGCGCTAGTATCATTTGTGTTTGGTGTGTTGGTGGATACGCTAACACCCTGTGTGCCGCTTGTAGCACAGCGTTTGAATGTCTAGGCAGGCAGAGTAGGGTGGGAACTCCCGCTTGGCTCAGCATCTGACACCGGGCATCCTAAGTCGCATGTGCAGTTAGCACAGCCGTGTGTCAGAGCGAGCACAACCACCAGCCTAGCCTTCCTGGGGGTAGCTATAGGGATCCCCAACTACTGTCATACTTGCTATATCCCTGTAAAATTTAACAGGGTACAGTCCTCAGTGTTCTGCTGTACGTTGCCGCTCTGTGGAGTAACAGAGCTTGGTACTTGGTGTTCTGCTCACACAGTGTGACGGTTATCATTGTGCGTTTAGGTTGCTGCTTCGCTACATCTAGTTCGCGATTGTTCACTTTAGCTGCAGTTTTACATCTTTGCGTAGTGGACCCCGGGTGGTAAATGCACTTTATTATTATAGTTTATTTAGTGCGGTCCGCCAACCTTAACAGTATACTAGCGCCAGGGTCTGGCTAGCAATGGCAGATGATCAGCGTCTTCAGCAATACATCCGCAATGGTATCACAAGCAGCCGCTACTAAGGTTATTGCTGTGGCTCCTGGTCCCTCTGTGCCTCGTCTTTCGCTGCCCGAAAAGTTTTCCGGGGCAAGGCTTGTAGAGGGTTTGTGAATCAGTGCTCAATCCACCTGGAGATACTGGCTTCACTATTCCCAACAGAGCGTACCAAGGTGGGATGTATTATTTCCCTTTTGTCAGGTAGGGTGTTGGAGTGGGCTATGCCATTATGGGAACAAGATGATCACCAGATCCTTAGCGCCACTCATTTTTAGAGGCCCTGAAAGCGTTTTTTCGGGGGCCACAAGTAACCCATGATACCGCTCTGTAGCTTCTGGCTTTAACTCCGGGTTTATTTTTGGTTAGCCAGTTTCCATACAATTCCGTACCCTGGCTACCAAGTTGGAGTGGCCTGATAAGGTTCTAATACCAATCTTGTGGAAGGGATTCTATGATTCTATGATTAGATGATCATGTCAAGGATGCTTTGGCCACTAGGGAGATTACAACTTCCCTGGAGGAACTAATATCAGTGGCCACCCGCATTGATCTGCGGCATGTTGAGCGTGGTTTGGAGAGAGCTCATACTAAGGGTTCAGTTGGCTCCGAACTTCATCAATCCCATGTGTCCCCCAGCTCTGGTTGACAACCCTGTAGAGCCCATGGACGTCTCCCGAGTGGAGCCAGTCTCCCACTCTGTACGTCTGCAGCCGATTAGTTTTGCCTGCGGGCAAGTCGATCACTTTGCCAATATATGTACCAAGCATCAGAAAGAGTCACAGCCTTAAGTGGCCTAGGGGAGAGGTTCACTAGTTCCTGTTGAGGTGTCACCCAAGTTGGCTTTGGGGGTTTCTCCGTTTGGTTCGGCTACTCTCGCATTGAAGGCTTGTGTGGACTCCTGGGCTGAGGGCAATTTCATGTCCGCTACCATCGCCCAACGGCATGCTATCCCCTTGGTAATGCTACCTAAGCAGAGGTCTTTTCGGGTAGCTAATGGGTCCGTTTTGCCAACCCCAATTTCCCATCTGACGGTACCCTTACTCTTACCGTGTCTCCAAACCATCAGGAGATAATCTCCTTTCTAGTTATCTCTGAGGGTATGGATGAGGTACTTCTGGGGTTACTGTTCTGCCCTCTGATATAGGGCAGTTTGTCTTGTGTTATGTGCTCTGAATAAAGCAATATGTTTATTTTCTGCTGGGTTAATTATAGCACCATCTAGTGGTGGCTGAATTTATAGAAGTGTTTTTTGATAGCATTATATAGTCTGTGCCTTTAACAGAAGCAATGCACTATGGGATTCAAACAGTGCTTTCCGGGAAGAAAGCAATGCATTCTGGGGTGAAGAAGGGCCATTTTGCTTCTGTGTATATCATAGGATGAATGTGTTTACCTGTCCTCCACCTTAATTCTCCAACTTGAATTCGTTATCCGGGTAAATAGCATATCTGGTAAGCTCAATCTTTCTTACAATGCAGTGTGTGTGCAGATAGTTTATTAGCTGCATTCAGTAGATGTAATTAGACACCTGTGTTTTTTCTATGTAGATTGCATCACACTAAATGCTTCCTGTACCTGTGTTAACTGTGTGATCATCTGCCCAATACTTATGTATTTCATTGTATTCTTTACAGTTTTACCGCGCATGTTCTATACTCTTCACAAATAAACAAGTTAGACTACAGAGAACAGTCTGCTTATTTTGGAAGACAGAGCTGTGGTTTATACTGTATCCTGGATTGCACATCTTGTCAGCGTGCCTGAAGGCAGAATAGTAAAACAGATGCCAGACACTTGCGATAGTGAATTCAGGCTGTAAGGGACCGCTATCACCCAGACTGCTCTGCATACAGGTACTACAGCAGCCGCAATACAGCCGCAGGAGACAAGTCCAGGGCCTAGTAAAACAGATCGCCAGACCCCTGTGATAGTGAATTCAGGCTGTAAGGGACCACTCTCACCCAGACTGCTCCGCATACGGGTACTACAGCAACCACCATACAGCCGCAGGAGACAAGTCCAGGGCCTAGTAAAACAGATCGCCAGATGCCTGCGATAGTGAATTCAGGCTGTAAGGGACTGCTATCACCCAGACTGCTCAGCATACGGGTACTACAGCAGCCGCCATACAGCCACAGGAGACAAGCCCAGGACTCAGCAAAGGACCTCCGGTCGCACGCGGTGATTGCATAGACTGTACGGGACCACTAATACCCACACTGCTCAGCATACGGGTATCACAGCAGCCGCCACACAGCCACAGAACACTACCGCAGCCCGCCAAGAAGTGCTACATCTTCCCCGCCATGCGGAAGCTGCCGTACATAGACTGTTTCCCTCTAATATACTCAGCAGTACTCAGCTAAATGCACAATGTCTCGGAAAAGTACATCCTCACTCAAAACAAGGTTACGAGCAAGCTCCAGCAGGTCGTCCTTAGCAGAGTTAGCTGCTGTCGCTCGTGCCGAGGCCGAGGCAGCCAAGGCGAGATCCTCCTTTGCCGAACGAGAGATGCATCTAAAGCTGAGAAATCAGATCAAGATACGGAAGCTGCATGCCTGCAAGCCGAAACTGCACGTTTGCAAGCAGAGCTAGAAAGAATTGCGGCAAAGAGACAGCAGCTGCAATAGCTAAAGCAGAGTGCTTGGAAGCTATGAAGAATCCTGATTCTGAGAGACACAGTAGCATTCTCGGACCAGATCTAGAGCAGCAAGATCCAGCGCAGCGCGTCGCAGAGTACGTCCGTCAATATTCCAGTGTAGATGACAGCCCTGGCGCATCATATTGATCAGCCCATGCCGATTACCAGCTATCCAACCCCGAGCTTCACTACCATAGGCGAGGAGACGTCCAGCACAGAGATGTCGACTACAGCTACCGTTCCACTGAAAAGAAGGTACAGCTCCCATCCTGCCTTAAAGAGACACCTTCTTCACCAACAAGGTACCGCACAGACTATCCAGAGTCACAAGCATCTTACAGGTATGGTGATGCACCACACACTAGACATGACTATCACACACCGGCTCATGCCAGCACTGACAGAGCCATCAAGGACCTTGCAAAGTTCCTTGCCCGCCAAGAACTGGTTACAAAGGGACTTGTAAAGTTCACTGACAAACCCGAGAACTATCGGTCATGGCGAGCCTCGCTCTGGACCGCCATTCATAGTCTGGACCTTTCTTGTGGTGAGGAGTTAGATCTCCTGGTAAAGTGGCACAGAAGTGAGTCAGTCGAGCATGCCAAAAGACTGATAGACATTAATATAAAATATCCTCGCACAGCCCTACATAAAGTGTGGGAAAGACTTGATGAATGCTATGGGTCAGTAGAAGTCATAGAGAATGCTTTATATAAAAGAATTGAGGATTTTCCTAAGGTAGGACCTAAAGGTTATCTAAAGCTTAGAGAAGTGAGAGATTTATTGAATGAATTGCAGGTTGCTCAGCAGGAAGGAGACTTGCCCGGATTGGCATTCTTAGGGTACCGTTACACCTAGCGATGCACCAGTGATCCCGACTAGCGATATGATGCGGTCAGGATCGCTGGTGCATCGCTAGGTGGTCACTAGTGAGCTGCCACACAGGCAGATCTCACCAGCGACATCGCTGGGGACGGGGATCACTACTTACCTGTCAGACGCGGCGATCCTGCGTCCTCCCGCCCGGCTCCACGCGTCGCTCGTCGGCGCCACAGGAAGCGCCGCAGGAAGTGACCGACGAGGAATGGTCCAGGAGCTTCTCGTGCGATCAGCGATAACCAGCGGGGGAGCCGGTCGGAGGTAAGTATCAGACACAGCGATGTTGCTAGCAATATTGCTGCAACGTCACAAAAGCAGTGACTTTACAGCGATATTGCTAGCGATATCACAATGTGTAATGGGGGCTTAAGATACCGCTAAGGGTGTCAATCTGACAGTACAGAAACTTCCTTAGAACCTACAAGAAAAGTGGATTACATGTGGTTCAGAGTATAAACACAATCATAATGTATCATTTCCTCCTTTCACTGTATTTGTTGATTTTGTCACCAAACAATCTAAGATTAGAAATGACCCTAGTTTTGATTTTACTCTGTCGTGTTCCACTGCCACTGGTGTCAAACCCGGTAAGACACCCGTGGCAGTCCACAAAACTAACATTGATTCCACAGGCCCTCCTCACAAGGTGAATAAAACCCCTCCAGACGAGAACAAATCTCAGGATGTCAGTAAAAATTGTCCTCTACACAAGAAACCACATCCTCTACTAAAGTGCAGAGCCTTCAGAGAGAAGTCTTTAGAGGATTTTAAAGGTTTCCTCAAAGAGAATAACATCTGCTTCAAATGTTGTGCCACAACCTCTCACTTCACCAGGAACTGTGAAGCTAGCGTGAAATGTGCAGAATGCAGCAGCACAGGTCACAATACAGCCTTGCACCTTGGATCACCTTCATGAGTGTTGTCGCAAGCAGAGGAGCACGATGGAAAGCAGAAAGACACTGACGAAGACACCCCGGATGTCAGCTCTAAATGTACTGAGATCTGTAGAGGACTCACAGAAGGTCCTGTTCAAAAATCTGCCTTGTCCGAGTTTATCCCGCAGGCCGCAAGGACAAAGCCTTCAAGATTTATGCAATTCTGGATGACCAAAGTAACAGGTCTCTAGCCAGGTCCATCTTCTTTGACAACTTCAGCATTGTAGGCCCTGGTTCTCCCTACACCCTGAGGACGTGTTCAGGTACCGTTGAGACGGCGGGGAGAATAGCAACCGGATACAAAGTGGAGTTCATAGATGGCCAGACCTGCCTATCACTACCGACCATCCTGGAGTGCAACCAGATTCCTGACAACAGGTCAGAAATACATTCACGGGAGGTGGCGACATATCACCCCCATCTAAAGCGTATAGCCCACCTCATACCTGAACCAGATCCAGGAACTCCAATAGCTCTACTTCTGGGGAGAGTTATTCTACAAGTCCACAAGGTTAGAGAATGTATAAATGGCTCCAGGAACGCTCCGTAGGCACAGAGGCTCGACCTTGGATGGGTCATCATAGGAGACGTTTGCCTAGGAGGAGCACACAAGCCAGCCTGTTATGAATGAGTCACCAAAAAAAAACAAAAATACAAGCTAAGTGCAGAAAACTGGAGAGGTTGGTAGCTATCGGATTGCAGACCCCTGATCCTATCCACAACAATAGGCAGCCCCCAACATATAATGACGGTGAAGCAAGATGAAAACACTAACACAGATAGAAAGATAGGTTGAGCAAACGATGGGGCCCAAGCTAACTGAAAAGGACAGGATAGAAAAGCTGCTGTCTGCAATCCGCAAAAAACCCTAACAAAAAATGTCCCAACCGTCTGATAGGAAAAACAGGCCCTGAAGTCGCTAGGACTTCAAAATGACTATATCAGCACTCAGGTAAATTCTGAAGACTGAGCAAAGAGACAAACTGATCAGAGACAAAAATGGAACTCAGCACACCCCCGACCAGGGATGGCTGAACTCCAAAAAACAAGGTAAACAAAACAAAACTAATAAGTTCAATAGCAGAGGAAAAACTTATCTTTGGGAAGCAGGAATCAGACTGGTCTCCAAGAATCCAGCAGAGAAATCACCAGCGACTCAGAAGGGCGTCGGCTGCCTTATATCCAGTCAGTAGTTCCTGTTACCCAGTCATCATCTACCAGATCAGATGTTTGGTAATCTGCCTCACTACCTTCCTTCACCAGAAGAGGGAGTTCATCAGACATTGACGGTGAAGGGGAAAATGAACTCACAACAGTACCTCCCCCTTGAGGAGGGGTCACCGAACCCTCATCCACGCCACCAAGCCGATCAGGATGGGCCCGATGAAAGGCACGAACCAATCTTTTGGCATGAATATCGGATGCAGGGACCCAAGAATTATCCTCCTGGCCATAACCCTTCCATTTAACCAAATACTGGAGTCTCCGTCTAGCCAGGCGAGAATCCAGTATTTTCTCAACCTCATATTCCACATTACCTTCAACCAATACCGGGTCAGGAGGTGCCACCATAGGAACTACTGGCTCAACAAACCTCTTTAACAGAGACTTATGAAACACGTTATGGATCTTAAATGTAACAGGAAGAGCCAATCGAAAAGAGACTGGATTAAGAATCTCCAAAATCTTGAAGGGTCCAATAAGTCTAGGTTTAAACTTTGGAGAAGCCACCTTCATAGCGATATTCTTTGATGACAACCAAACCATATCACCCACCTTAAACTGGGGACCAATGGTCCTATGCCGGTTGGAAAACCGCTGGGCCTTTTCCTGGGAGAGAGACAACTTATCCACCACTTGGTCCCAGATCTGGTGCATTCTTTCCACCACAGTGTCAACACCTGGGCAGGCAGAAGGCTCCACCTGCCCTGAAGAGAATCGAGGATGAAACCCAAAGTTACAAAAAAAAGGTGACATCAAAGTGGCTAGCTCTATTATTTAAAGCAAATTCGGCCAAAGGCAAACATGAAACCCAGTCATCCTGATCAGCAGAAATAAAACATCTCAAATACGACTCCAAAGTCTGGTTTGTTCTCTCCGTCTGCCCATTGGTCTGAGGGTGAAACGCAGAGGAGGACAACTGAATTCCCAGCTTGGAACAGAAAGTCCTCCAAAATCTAGACACAAACTGAACTCCGCTGTCAGATACAATGTTCTCAGGAATCCCGTGCAAGCGAACCACCTGTTGCAAAAACAAGGGCACCAACTCTGAGGAAGATGGCAACTTAGGGAGTGGTACAAGATGGACCATCTTAGAGAATCTATCACAAATCACCCAAATAACAGTCATTCTCTGAGAGACAGGCATATCAGAGATAAAATCCATTGAAATATGGGTCCATGGCCTCCTGGGCACCGGCAAAGGCATCAACAATCCACTAGAGCGAGAACAAGGTTTAGACCGAGAGCAAGTCCCACAGGACTGCACAAAATTCCTGACATCACGAGACAAGGCGGGCCACCAAAAAGACCGACTCACCAAATCTCTAGTACCAAAAATACCTGGATGACCAGCCAATGCGGAGCAATGAACTTCAGACATCACTCTCTTCCTCCACTGGTCAGGAACATACAATTTTCCAATGGGACAACGCTCAGGTTTGTCCTCCTGAAAGTCTTCCAGAGCACGTCTCAAATCGGGCGAGATGGCAGAAAGAACTACCCCCTCACCTAAGATGGTAGCAGGCTTGGTCACAACAGGAGAATCAGCAAAGAAACTCCTAGAGAGGGCGTCTGCCTTGACATTCTTAGTGCCCGGAAGAAAAGAGACCACAAAATCAAAACGTGGGAAAAACAAGGCCCACCTAGCCTGTCTAGGATTCAAGCGTTTGGCCGACTACAGGTAAATCAAATTCTTGTGGTCAGTAAGGACCACGACTTGATGTTTAGCTCCCTCCAACCAATGTCTCCACTCCTCAAATACCCACTTCATGGCTAACAGTTCCCGATTCCCCACATCATATTTACGTTCAGATGGGGAGAACTTTCGGGAAAAGAAAGCACAGGGATTCATTTTAGATGTTACAGGATCCTTTTGGGACAAAACAGCTCCTGCACCAATCTCAGAAGCGTCCACCTCTACCTGAAACGGGAGTGAGACATCAGGTTGCTGCAAAACTGGAGCAGAAGTGAACCTTCGCTTCAGCTCCTGAAAGGAAGAAACAGCCTCCGGAGACCAATTCAGCACATCAGCACCCTTCTTAGTCAAATCAGTCAATGGTTTGGCAATACCAGAAAAATTAGCTATAAATTTATGATAAAAATTAGCAAAACCCAAAAACTTCTGGAGGGCCTTCAAAGAAGTGGGCTGAACCCAATCATAAATGGCCTGTACCTTGACCGGGTCCATTTTAATAGTTGACGGAGACAAAATAAATCCCAAAAATGAAATCCTCTGTACACCAAAAAGGCATTTCGATCCCTTGACATACAGGGAATTCTCCCTCAAAATCCAGAACACAGTCTTAACATGTTCCACATGAGAGTCCCAATCCTTGGAAAAGATCAAAATATCATCCAGATAGATGATCAAAAATGTATCCACCAAGTCTCGGAAAATATCATTCATGAAGCACTGGAAGACAGAAGGGGCATTAGTGAGCCCAAAAGGCATCACCAGGTACTCAAAATGTCCCTCCGGAGTATTAAACGCCGTCTTCCATTCATCCCCATGCTTAATGCGAATAAGATTATACGCCCCCCTGAGGTCAAGCTTTGTAAACCAGCAAGCACCTTTAACTTTGGAGAATAGATCAGAAATCAGGGGTAACGGATACTGATATTTAACAGTAATTTTGTTGAGGGAACGATAGTCAATACAAGGCCTTAATGACCCTTCTTTCTTAGCCACGAAAAAAAACCCAGCACCTAAGGGTGAAGAGGATGGTCTAATATGACCCTTCTCCAACGACTCCTTAATATAGGATCGCATAGCCTCGTGCTCGGGTACAGATAAATTGAAAAGTCGACCCTTGGGAAATTTACACCCAGGGCTCAGCTCAATTGCACAGTCATAACTCCTATGGGGAGGCAAAGACGCAGACTCATTCTCACTAAATACATCATAAAAATCAACCAAATAGTCAGGAACATCATGCGACTGGGGAGAGGTGGAGAAAACAGGAGCATCACTAAGGGCACACCGACAACCCCAACTCACCACAGACACAGATTTCCAATCCAAAACTGGATTATGGATTTGCAACCAGGGAAACCCCAGAACAATGGTATCATGCAAATTATGCAACACCAAAAATCTGCAATTCTCATGATGGTCTGGGGCGACCCGCATTACCACCTGGGTCCAAAACTGAGGTTTATTCTTCGCCAAAGGAGTAGCATCAATACCCCTCAAAGGGATAGGCGTCCGCAGAGGTGTCATAGGAAATCCACAACGTTTAGCAAAATCCAAGTCCATCAGGTTCAGAGCTGCTCCCGAATCCACAAAAGCCTTAGCGGAAAATGTGGACAGGGAGCAGATCAGAGTAATTGCCAGAAGAAACTTAGGTTGAACACCATCCACAGCAAATGTGCGTGCAAAACGTTTCTCTCGTTTAGGGCAGACAGATATGATATGCGAGGCATCACCACAGAAGAAACACAGCTTATTACGCCTTCTGAACTCCTGACGCTGTGCCCCAGACAAAACTCTATCACATTGCATAGGATCAGACATTAGTTCAACAGGTGGCAACACCTCTCGTGCGGTTTTGCGTTCACGCAAACGCCGATCAACCTGAATGGCTAATGACATAGAATCGTCAAGACCAGAGAGAACAGGAAATCCCACAATAGTATCTTTTACGGTTTCTGACAAACCCTTCCAAAAGAGAGCTGCCAAGGCACCATCATTCCAGGTAGTAAGGACCGCCCACTTTCGGAATTTTTGACAGTACAACTCTGCAGAATCCTGACCCTGGCTCAATGCCAACAGGGCCTTTTCAGCCTGATCAATAGCATTAGGTTCATAATACAACCCCAAGGCTTGAAAAAATGCGTTCACATTAGTAAGAATAGGATCATCAGGTTTCAAAGAAAACGCCCAATCCTGGGGATCGCCGCGCAGCAAAGAGATTACAATTTTAACCTGCTGCGCAGAGCTCCCCGACGAGTTAGGCTTCAAGGCAAAAAATAATTTACAATTATTCTTAAAATTCAAAAATTTAGACCAATCCCCAAAAAACACATCAGGAGTAGGAATCTTTGGTTTAGCAGCATGTGAATGAGCAAGATAGGTGGAAATTCCCCACACTTCAGCAGTGAGCTGCTCCACACGATCAGACAATTGCTTCATCTCCATTGAGAAAGAAAAAAAATTCCCCCTGCGGCCTCAGAGACATAGAGGAAAAAATATATAAAAAAAAAAAAAGTATTCTGACAAACTCTCTCTTTTTTTTTTTTTTACAATTCTTTCCTGCTATTGAGTACCCTAGGATCTGCGGTATGGCTGGTGATTCTGTTATGAATGAGTCACCGAAGGAGGAAAAAAACAAAAATACAACCTAAGTCCAGAAAACCGGAGAGGTTGGAAGCTATCGGATTGCAGACCCCTGATCCTATCCACAGCAACTAACAGTAGCCGTGGGGGGTTCCTACGATGCCCTAGACCCCTCGATCACAGCCGGAGAACTAAATAGGCCTAAAGAAAGAAAGGGGAAATCTAAACTGCCCCAGAGCAGACCCCAAAGCAATAGGCATACCCCAACATATAATGACGGTGAAGCAAGATGAAAACACTAACACAGATAGAAAGATAGGTTGAGCAAACGATGGGGCCCAAGCTAACTAAAAAGGACAGGATAGAAAAGCTGCTGTCTGCAATCCACAAAAAACCCTACCAAAAAATGTCCCAACCGTCTGATAGGAAAAACAGGCCCTGAAGTCGCTAGGACTTCAAAATGACTATATCAGCACTCAGGTAAATTCTGAAGACAGAGCAAAGAGACAAACTGATCAGAGACAAAAATGGAACTCAGCACACCCCCGACCGAGGATGGCTGAACTCCAAAAAACAAGGTAAACAAAACAAAACTAATACGTTCAATAGCAGAGGAAAAAATTATCTTTGGGAAGCAGGAATCAGACTGGTCTCCAAGAATCCAGCAGAGAAATCACCAGTGACTCAGAAGGGCGTCGGCTGCCTTATATCCAGTCAGCAGTTCCTGTTACCCAGTCATCATCTACCAGATCAGGTGTTTGGTAATCAGCCTCACTACCTTCCTTCACCAGAAGAGGGAGTTCATCAGACATCGACGGTGAAGGGGAAAATGAACTCACAACACCAGCCTTAGTCAACAGCATGCTTACCAATACTCTTGAAAATGGACGTCCGTCTCTCTTCCAGCCATGTAAGAGTAGCTTCCTGGTAAAAGAGTTGCCACACAATGCTCCTCTACCTTGTCCATTAGCTGATCCTTTCTGTGAAGACCACTCATGTGACGGTGACCAAGATCACATAGGGTGCACAGTTTTCCACAGAACAAAAGAGGACAACAAGGTAGCAATGTCCATAGAAGACAGATTGTTTTTGGACATCATGGATCGAGAGATGGTAAGAGATGAGTCAAAGAGTTGGATGGCCCCTCTACCATTTAAATCCCAGAGGCAACGCTTACCCACCAGTCAGAAGTCTTGTAAAGGTTGGCACCATTGCAAACACGCATTTACCGCTTCGAACTTGGAAAATGCCAAAAATACGATAATTCGTACGATACAACGCGAGTGTTACGCCAAAGAAATAGACAACCTTAACAGAGGTCAACCCATTTCTAGAGACAGCGTCTTGAAAAAGCTTGATCCAATAATTGACCAAAACGAGCTGATACGAATTGGAGGTTGTCTTCAGGAAGCCAAGGTGGAATTTGTGGAAAAACACCCTGTAATAATTCCTGGCCATCATCATGTGACTACTCTGCTCGTACAGCACCATCATGGTTTGGTGAAACATCAGGGCCGATTGTTTACCAAAGGGAAACTACGAACTGCTGGACTATGGATAGTTGGAGCAAAGAGATGTGTGAGTAAACCCATCTTCAACTGTGTGACTTGTCGCAAACTCCGCGGCGCAGCTCAAAGCCCAATGATGACCAATCTCCCATCAGGCAGACTTAGTATGGATCATCCCTTTTCCAACGTTGGACTGGATGTATTTGGGCCGTGGTCTGTGGCTGCACGGCATACTAGAAGAGTCCAAGCCAATGCAAAACGCTGGGCAGTTATGTTTACCTGCATGTCCATCAGAGAGGTCCACATCGAAGTGATTGAATCCATGGACACATCAAGTTTCATAAATGCACTCCGACGCTTCATTGCCATCAGAGGCACCGTGAAACACATTCGCTCTGACAGAGGCACAAATTTCATAGGAGCAGTGAAAGAACTCCAAATTCCTTCCAACCTAGACATTACCTGTGTGGAACGATACCTGAGTGAACAGGGATGTACCTGGACCTTCAATTTACCACACTCTTCTCACATGGGAGGTGCTTGGGAGAGGATGATAGGAATAGCATGCAGAATCTTAGACTATCTTCTTGGAAGAAGGTAGCACAAGACTCACACACAAAGGTTTGACTACATTCTTGGCAGAAGTTTTGGCCATCATAAATGCCAGACCATTGACTGCACTCTCCAGTGATGCTGAAGATCCAACCATTCTCACTCCCGCCATGTTACTCACTCAGAAAACTGACACTCCTAGCGCTCCACTGAGAGAATTCAGCAACAAGGACCTCTACAGACGTCAATGGAGACAAGTTCAAAGTCTCTCCAATACTTTCTGGGACAGATGGAGAAAGCAATACCTCTCCACCTTACAGCCTATGAAGAAGTGGCAGATCGACAAGCCGAACATCAAACCCGGTGATCTTGTGCTCATGAAGGACAGTCAGTCACATCGAAATCAGTGTCCTCTGGGCCTCATCACCAAGATGTTCCCAAGCAAAGATGAGAAGGTGCGCAAGGTCGAGGTCAAAGTGTGGAAGGCTGGGGAGAGTAAACTATTCCTCAGACCAGTTGCGGAGCTAATTCTATTGCTTTCGCCTAAAGAGCCTGTGAGTGGCATCAGTTGATGCCAAGCGGGGAGTGTTCTGCCCTCTGATATAGGGCAGTCTGTCTTGTGTTATGTGCTCTGAATAAAGCAATATGTTTATTTTTTGCTGGGTTAATTATAGCACCATCTAGTGGTGGCTGAATTTATAGCAGTGTTTGTTGATAGCATTATATAGTCTGTGCCTTTAACAGAAGCAATGCACTATGGGATTGAAACTGCTTTCTGGGAAGGAAGCAATGTATTCTGGGATGAAGAAGGGCCATTTTGCTTTTGTGTATATATTAGGATGCACGTGTTTACCTGTCCTCCATCTTAATTCTCCAACTTGAATTCGTTATCCGGGTAAATAGCATATCTGGTAAGCTCAATCTTTCTTACAATGCAGTGTGTGCAGAGAGTTTATTAGCTGCATTCAGTAGATGTAATTAGACACCTGTGTTTTTTCAATGAAGATTGCATCACACTAAATGCTTCCTGTATCTGTGTTAACTGTGTGATCATCTGCCCAATACTTATGTATGTCATTGTATTCTTTACAGTTTTACCGCGCATGTTCTATACTCTTCACAAATAAACAAGTTAGACTACAGAGAACAGTCTGCTTATTTTGGAAGACAGAGCTGTGGTTTATACTGTATGCTGGATTGCACATCTTGTCAGCGTGCCTGAAGGCAGAATAGTAACCTTGGCTGCGTCTTCATTCTACCCAGATTTATTGGGCAACAGAGAGCATACAAAAATGGGGTAGCTTCTGTGAAAGTCTGTCTGAAGGCCCAGGTGCCCCCAGGCAAGTTCTATATACCATCTAGAGCTTTAGCCGATCAGCAAGAACACGGCGGCTTTTAAGTATAGAAAACGTCACCGGGAAGTGGATGTTAGAGAGGGGGGGTAATGTTAGGCATTGAGATTCTCCCACAGCACGGGATAGATCCCAAGCCTTGTCTGGTGCTGTGGTCTCCCATTCAGGCTCGGCTACTGGGATGACTGCTCAGCACAGACTCCGGTCCCAGCTCCTTGCTCATGCTGCATGTGTAGTTGCTTCTGGCTCTCCAGCTAAGCCTATGGTGACTGCTGGTATACACGTGCAGAGTTGTACTCTGGAGCCTAAGTCCACATTTCACCCTACTAAGCATGTCCGTGATGTGGCGCCTTCTCATTGGTGCTCGGACGTCAGCTGCTTTGGTATGTGGCAGCTGCAGATAGGACCTTGCCTGTGGACCAGTCTGTCTGGGACTTAAGCTTCAAATATAAAAGGCTCTCAATGGCGCACGCCTGTGTGCTAGTATCATTTGTATTTGGTGTATACGCTGACGCCCTGTGTGCAAGTGTGCCGCTTGTAGCACAGCATTTGAATTTCTAGGCAGGCAGAGTAGGGTGGGAACTCCCGCTTGTCTCAGCATCTGACACCGGGCGTACTAAGTCGCGTGTGCAGTTAGTACAGCCGTGTGTCCGAGCGAGCGCAACCACCAGCCTAGCCTTCCTGGGTGGTAGCTATAGGAATCCCCAACTAGCGTCATACTTGCTATATCCCTGTGTCGTTTAACAGGGTACAGTCCTCAGTGTTCTGTTGTACGTTGCCGCTCTGTGAAGTAACAGTACGAGTACGATACTTGGTGTTCTGTTCACATGGTGTGATGGTTAACACTGTGCGTTTAGGTTGCTGCTTCGCTACATCTAGTTCGCCATTGTTCACTTTAGCTGCCGATTTACATCTCTGCACGGTGGACCCCGGGTGGCGAATGCACTTTATAGTTATATTTTATTTAGTGTGTTCCACCAACTCTAACATTAGTTCTTTGGAAATTCATCCATCCTGATAAGCATTGTCAAAAATGTTATTGAGACATGTCTTAAAAGAGATAAGGAGATTATATGTTACCGTAATTTCTTATAGCACAGTGGATCTCTGAGATGACGATAGGATTCAGTTTCGCACATCTTCCGCGGCCAGATCACAGTTATTCCCCCTTATCTGCCAGCTTATAGACATCAGATAGATTTTTAAGATGATTGAGACTACATCTTTCTTGATACTTCAGATTGTCTTTATAGATGGAAGTAGGTAATTTCAGGAAATCATTTCATACTGACATGTCAAACTCATCTTTAGTGGAACAGGAAGATAAGAGGGAAATTTGTTTCATCTGGGGTGGATAGATTCAGGGATCTTACCCGGGGTATCAGATGTATATTCACGCGCCAAATCCTCAAATATTCGTAGAGCTTCCTGATCTTTGTCAGTTAAAAATTGTCTCATCGTTTCTTCATCGTGGAAATATTTTTAAAAAAGTGGTGGGCATTATTATGTGGGGCACAAAGAGGATCAGTAATAGGGACACATATGGCAGCAGCAACTCAGAATCGGGGTGACAGCAGGATGTGTTTTGTGCAGGTTGGTAATAAATGGGGACGGTGCTGGAAATATGAGAAGTCAGATGTGTCTTTGGATGGAGTAGTTGTCATGTCAGTCTGGGCTGGATGGAAAAAAGGTGAACGACTCTGTTAGAAAGAATATGGCTGTAATATCAGTGTTAGGCCACGTTCACACATTCAGTATTACGTCAGTATTTGTACAGCAAAATCAGGAGTGGAACAATCAGTGGAAAAGAAGCACATGCACCACTTCTGCATTTCTCACCCATTCCTGGATTTGGCTTACAAATAAAATACTGATCAAACACTGATAGTGTGAATGTGGCCTTAATCTTTGTATATGGATCTTCAGTAACAGCGCAGTCATCTACTGAGGTTCCCCTATACCTATGATTAGGCTGTGCCAACGTGGTTGTACACACGGTTACTTGGTGTAACACAGGTGGATGTGGACCCACTGGGTCGGGCTTACCCTGGATGGACGCAACTAGTGTGTGCCAGGTCTTCACTAGAGCCTTTAGTGGAGCTGATAGGCTGGACAGGAGGTAGACACCAGGTACTTTTATGGTCCGCAGCAGCTGATGGAAGAGTCAGAGACACAAGTGGAAGGTACAACAGGAGAAACAAACTAGACACAAGCAGAGTGAACTGCTTGGGAACCAACATTCAGCGGAGTGGTGGATGGAGCTTCTTAATCCTACCATCATGGTATGGGCTGAAGAACCTAATCTCTGAAGGACACAGGAGGGTTAAATTCCTGTATAGGCTGACCATGCCCCCAAATAGAAACAACATGCTGAGATGCCACTTGGTGACCATGGTGAGTAGGGAGGCGCTGAGAGGGCATGTGAAGTACCACGGTAACACCTGGTTAGGAGCCCACTCAGATGTTTTCTACCCAGAGCTGAACCCCTTGCTGCGCCTCTGAGGAAATCTATTATGTTTACAGCCAAGTGGTAAAGAAACCAGTGAATCACTAATGGGATAAAAATTCCTATTACACCCTTAGATGACTTCTCTGGTGGGTACAGTGTTTAATATGGGGTCACTTTAGGGGGCTGTATGTAGTTCACACACCTCCGGGGCTTTGCATTTGGCCCCACAAGCGAGGACTGCCAAATTAATGCTCCAAAAGCAAAATAGTGAATCTCCCCATTGGAGCCCGGCCGTGTGCAGTCATTTCTGACCTCAGATTTTGGGAGAAATTTCTTTATAAATTGTGTCTCCATTTTACCTTTTGTGAAATTGAAAAATTTGGATTTAGAACAAAATTTTAGTGGAAAAAAACATAATTCTGGGTGTGAAAATGAAAAATTATTAAGATCTTTGATGCAATTGTGCGTTCAAAATGACCCCCCCCACATGCACACTCACAGATGGATTCCTTGAGGACAGTCAATCTGAAATGGGGTCACTCTGGGGTTGGGGGGGGGTCGCTGTTCTGGCATCTGCACATTATTCCAGACAAATCTGTAATCCAAAAACCAAACAGTGATTCTTCCCTCTGGAGCCGCAGAAGCGAGATCTCCTGTCACATTCTGGGGGTCGCCTCATTCTTAACAAATTGCTTTATATATTGTGCAGCGCCCTATAAGATATTCCTGTCCACAGCGCCCCCATCCAGCAAGTGTTTGAGAAAGGTTATTACACCATGAAATATCACAATTAGAGTTAGGCGAATATGTTCGGAATCGGTCGCTGAATCTGAATTTGCCATATTTGTGCCATATTTATGTTTGATGATCGGTTCCGAATATATTCGTTAATTTCTACTCCCATTGACTCTAATGACATTCGGCTGTGTCCAGTGAATATTGAAAAAACATACACGCGGCTCCGCTCCGTACACCTCGTACACACGCGACTCCGCTCTGTACACCTCATACACACACGGCTCTGCTCCGTATACCTCGTACACACGGCTCCGCTCCGTACACCTCGTACTTACACGGCTCCGCTCCGTACACCTCGTACACACGCGGCTCCACTCCGTACACCTCGTACACACACGGCTCTGCTCCGTACACCTCGTACACACGCGACTCCGCTCTGTACACCTCATACACACGCGGTTCCGCTCTGTACACCTTGTACTTACACGGCTCCGCTCCTTACACCTCGTACACACACGGCTCTGCTCCGTATACCTCGTACACACACGGCTCCGCTCCGTACACCTCGTACTTACACGGCTCCGCTCCTTACACCTCGTACACACACGGCTCTGCTCCGTATACCTCGTACACACACGGCTCCGCTCCGTACACCTCGTACTTACACGGCTCCGCTCCGTATACCTCGTACACACGCGGCTCCGCTCTGTACACCTCGTACACACGCGGCTCCGCTCCGTACACCTCGTACACATGCGGCTCCGCTCCGTACATCTCGTACACATGCGGCTCCGCTCCGTACACCTCGTACACACACGGCTCCGCTCCGTACACCTCATACACACGCGGTTCCGCTCCGTACACCTTGTACTTACACAGCTCCGCTCCTTACACCTCGTACACACACGGCTCTGCTCCGTATACCTCGTACACACACGGCTCCGCTCCGTACACCTCGTACTTACACGGCTACGCTCCTTACACCTCGTACACACACGGCTTTGCTCCGTACACCTCGTACACACACGGCTCCGCTCCGTACACCTCGTACTTACACGGCTCCGCTCCGTACACCTCGTACACACGCGGCTCCGCTCCGTACACCTCGTACACACGCGGCTCCGCTCCGTACACCTCGTACACACGCGGCTCCGCTCCGTACATCTCGTACACACGCGGCTCCGCTCCGTACACCTCGTACGCACGGCTCCGCTCCGTACACCTCGTACACACACGGCTCCGCTCCGTACACCTCGTACACACACGGCTCTGCTCCGTACACCTTGTACACACGGCACCACTCCGTACACCTCGTGCACACGCGGCTCCGCTCTGTACACCTCGTATACACACGGCTCTGTTTCGTACACCTCGTACACACACAGCTCTGCTACATCCACCCTGTAAACCCCTCCTGACCCCACACATAAACTTCCCCTCATCCAGCACCATGACAACCAGCACAGCAGAGTCCTGCATCCACTGAGGCCCCCGATCATGTGACCCCTGACTCCTCCCCTCCTGTGACCTCATCACAGGTCCTGTGCGCACAGAACAGCCACACACAGCTCTGGCAAAAATTAAGAGACCACTGCAAAATGTTCAGTTTGTCTGATTTTTCTCTTTATATTTTTGAGTAGAATGTAAATTGCTCTTTTATTCTATAAAATACTGACAATATGTCTTCGAATTTCCAAGCATTAAATTTTGTATTTATTTTCAGAAAATGAGAAATGGTCAAAATAACAAAAAATGCTTTGCTTGCAGACCTCAAATAATACTAAGAAAACAAGTTCATAATCATTTAGAAACAACAATACTAATGTTTTAACTCAGGAAGAGTTCAGAAATCAATATTTTGTGGAATAACCATAATTTTTAATCACAGCTTTCATGCCTCTTGCCATACTTTCGACAAGTCTTTCACAATACTTTTGGGTGACCTTATACCACTCCTGGTGCAAAAATTAAGCAGTTCTTCTTTGTTTGATGGCTTGTGACTATCCATCTTCCTCTTGATTACATTCCAGAGGTTTTCAATGGGGTTCAGGTCTGGAGATTGGGCTGGCCATGACAGGGATTTGATGTGGTGGTCCTTCATCCACACATTGATTGACCTAGCTGTATGGCATGGTGCATTGTCCTGCGGGAAAACCAGTCCTCAGAGTTGGGGAACATTGCCTGAGCAGAAGGAATCAACTGATTTTCCAGGATAACCTTGTATGCGGCTTGATTCATACGTCCTTCGCAAAGATTAACCCACCCAATTCCAGCCTTGCTGAAGCATCCCCAAATCATCACCGATCCCCCACCAAATTTCACAGTGGATGCAAGACACTGTGGCTTGTAAGCCTCTCCAGGTCTCCATCTAACCATTAGATGACCAGGCGTTGGGCAAAGCTGAAAATTAGACTCATCAGAGAAGATTACCTTACTCCAGTCCTCTATGGTCCAATCCTTATGGTCTTTGGCAAACTTCAGCCTGGCTCTCCTTTGCTTTTCATTGATGAAAGGCTTTTTTCTAGCTTTAAATGACTTGAGCCCTGCCTTTAGGAGCCTGTTACGAACTGTCCTTGCCATGCCCATCACCCCAGCTGCCATTTGCCATTCCTTTTGTAGGTCATTAGTTGTCATCCTGCGGTTGCTGAGTGACATTCTAATAAGATGACGGTCATCCCGGTCAGTGGAGAGTTGTTTTCGCACTCTGCTAGTCTGTAGCTTTGTTGTCCCCAATGTCTGCTGCTTGACCATGTTGTAATGGACTGCCGTCTTAGAACTTTTAAGGATGGAGGCAACATGACACTCACTGTATCCCTCTGCTAGTAAAGCCAGAATTGAGCCCTTCTTTTCCTCACTCAAGACTTTTCTCTTCAACTCCTTTGGCATAGTTAAGTTATTTTTTCATTCCTATTACTTTTGGGATATTACTAGCACTTGTTTTGCTATTCAGCTTGTCCTATTGCAAGAGGATTGTGAACACCACAGCAGGGTTTTCTTTCGTTAAATAAGATTTGGTTCAGGTGATCACCTAATCAGAAGCACATTAAGTAGAATGAGGTGTACTCTGGTTGGAATTCAACTGACACTGGAATGGAGCGTGTTGTGAGTTCATTTTCCCCTTCACTACTGAGGCCCGAGGAACTCCCTCTTCTAGTGAAGAAAGGTAGTGAGCCTGATTGTCAAACACCTGGGGCTGATGATGATGACTGGCTGAGTGGAGTTAATGACTGGATATAAGGCTGCCGACGCCCTTCTGGCCTGCGGGTGATTTCTCTGTGGACTTCTAGGAAACCAGTCTGATTCCTGCTCATCTAAAGCTAAGATTTCTGCTTTGCCTTTTTGCATTAGTGTTTTGTTTTCCTTGCTTTTCTGGATTCTGCCATTCCCTGCTGGGGTGAGCTGAATCTCCTTTTGCCTGTTGCTCTGTCTTCAGAATATTCCTGAGTACTGACATGGCCTTTTTTGAAGCCTAGCGTCTTCAGGGCCCTTTTTACTGTCAGTTTGTTGGCTCTTATTTTCATAGGGTTTTTCACGGATTGCAGACAGCAGCCTTCCTGTCCTTTCCTATCTAAGTTAGCTTGGGCCCCATCTTTGCTCAGTCTATCTTTCTGTCTGTGTTTTGTTCTTTCTTCTTGCTTCACCGTCATTATATGTGGGGGGCTGCCTTTTGCTTTGGGATCTGCTCTGGGGCAGTTTAGATTTCCCTTTCTGTCTTTAGGCTATGTAGTCCTCCGGCTGTGATCGAGGGGCCTAGGGCATCGTAGGAGCCCCCCACGGCTACTGCTAGTTGTGTTGATAGGTTCAGGGGTCTGCAATCCGATAGCTGCCAACTTCTCTGGTTTTCTGGACTTAGCTAGCATTTCTATTTTTGCCTCCTACGGTGACTCAATCATAACAGAATCACCCGCCATACCGCAGATCCTAGGGTACTCAATTGCAGGATTTTTTCCCCTATATCTCTGAGGCCGTAGGGGGAATTTTTTTTTCTCTCAATGGAGATAAAGCAATTGTCTGATCGTGTGGAGCAGCTCGCTGCGGAAGTGCGGGGAATTTCCGCCTACCTTGCTCATTCACATGCTGCTGAACCAAAGATTCCTACACCTGATGTATTTTTTGGGGATCGGTCTAAATTTTTGAATTTCAAAAATAATTTACAATTATTTTTTGCCTTGAAGCCTAACTCGTCGGGGAGCTCCGCGCAGCAGGTTAAAATTGTCATCTCTTTGCTGCGTGGCGATCCCCAGGATTGGGCTTTTTCTTTGAAACCAGATGATCCTATTCTGACTAATGTGAACGCATTTTTTCAGGCCTTGGGGTTGTTGTATGACGAACCTAATGCCATTGATCAGGCTGAAAAGACCCTGCTGGCATTGAACCAGGGTCGTGATTCTGCAGAATTGTACTGTCAAAAATTCCGAAAGTGGGCAGTACTTACTACCTGGAATGATAATGCTTTGGCTGCTCTCTTTCGGAAGGGGTTGTCAGAAGCTGTAAAAGATACTATGGTGGGATTTCCTGTTCCCTCTGGTCTTATCGATTCTATGTCTTTAGCCATTCAGGTTAATCGGCGTTTGCGCGAACGCAGAGCTGCACGAGAGGTGTTGCCACCTGTTGAACAGATGTCTGAACCTATGCAATGTGATAGAGTTTTTTCCAGAGAGCAGCGTCAGGAGTTCAGAAGGCGTAATAAGTTGTGTTTTTTCTGTGGAGATGCCTCACATATTATTTCTGTCTGTCCTAAACACGAGAAACGCCTTGCACACACGTTTTCTGTTGGTGGTGTTCAACCTAAGTTTCTTCTGGCTATTACTCTGATCTGCTCCCTGTCCACATTTTCCGCCAAGGCTTTTGTGGATTCAGGAGCAGCTCTAAACCTAATGGACTTGGATTTTGCTAAACGTTGTGGATTTCCGATGACACCTCTGCAGACGCCTATCCCTTTGAGGGGGATTGATGCTACTCCTTTGGCAAAAAATAAACCTCAGTTTTGGACCCAGGTAGTAATGCGGGTCGCCCCAGACCATCAAGAAAATTGCAGGTTTTTGGTGTTACATAATCTGCATGATACCATTGTTCTGGGGTTTCCCTGGTTACAAATTCATAATCCAGTTTTGGATTGGAAATCTGTGTCTGTGGTGAGTTGGGGTTGTCGGTGTGCCTTTAGTGAGGCTCCGGTGTTTTCCACCTCTCCTCAGTCTCATGATGTTCCTGATTATTTGGCGGACTTTTATGATGTATTTAGTGAGAATGAGTCTGCGTCTCTGCCTCCTCATAGGAGTTATGACTGTGCAATTGAACTGAGCCTGGGGTGTAAATTTCCCAAGGGTCGGCTCTTCATTTTATCTGTACCCGAGCACGAGGCTATGCGATCCTATATTAAGGAGGCATTGGAGAAGGGTCATATTAGACCATCCTCGTCACCCTTAGGTGCCGTTTTTTTTTTTGTAGCCAAAAAGGATGGATCATTAAGACCTTGTATTGATTATCGTGCTCTCAACAAAATTACTGTTAAATATCAGTATCCGTTACCCCTTATTTCTGATCTATTCTCCAGAGTTAAAGGTGCTTGCTGGTTTACCAAGCTTGACCTCAGGGGGGCGTATAATCTTATTCGCATTAAGCATGGGGATGAATGGAAGACGGCGTTTAATACTCCGGAGGGACATTTTGAGTACCTGGTGATGCCTTTTGGGCTCACTAATGCCCCTTCTGTCTTCCAGTGCTTCATGAACGATATTTTCCGAGATTTTGTCGATAAATTTTTGATTATCTATCTGGATGATATTTTGATCTTCTCCAAGGATTGGGATTCTCATGTGGAACATATTCGGACTGTGTTCCGGATCTTGAGGGAGAATTCCCTGTATGTCAAAGGATCTAAATGCCTTTTTGGAGTACAGAGGATTTCTTTTTTGGGATTTATTTTGTCCCCGTCAACTATTGAAATGGACCCGGCCAAGGTACAGGCCATTTACGATTGGGTTCAGCCCACTTCTTTGAAGGCCCTCCAGAAGTTTTTGGGTTTTGCTAATTTTTATCGGAAATTTATAGCAAAATTTTCTAGTATTGCCAAGCCATTGACTGATTTGACTAAGAAGGGTGCTGATGTGTTAAATTGGTCTCCGGAGGCTGTTTCTTCCTTTCAGGAGCTGAAGCGAAGATTCACCTCCGCCCCGGTTTTGCGGCAACCTGATGTCTCACTTCCGTTCCAGGTAGAGGTGGATGCTTCTGAGATTGGTGCAGGAGCTGTTTTGTCCCAAAAGGATCCTGTAACATCTAAAATGAATCCCTGTGCTTTCTTTTCCCGAAAGTTCTCTCCATCTGAACGTAACTATGATGTGGGGAATCGGGAACTGTTAGCCATGAAATGGGCATTTGAGGAGTGGAGACATTGGTTGGAGGGAGCTAAGCATCAAGTCGTGGTCCTCACTGACCACAAGAATTTGATTTACCTAGAGTCGGCTAAGCGCTTGAACCCTAGACAGGCTAGGTGGGCCTTGTTTTTTACACGTTTTGATTTTGTGGTTTCTTTTCTTCCTGGAACTAAGAATGTCAAGGCTGACGCCCTCTCTAGGAGCTTCTTTGCTGATTCTCCTGTGGTGACCAAGCCTGCTACCATCTTAGGTGAAGGGGTAGTTCTTTCTGCCATCTCGCCCGATTTGAGATGTGCTCTGGAAGAGTTCCAGGAGGACAAACCTGAGCGTTGTCCCAGTGGAAAGTGGTATGTTCCTGACCAGTGGAAGAAGAGAGTGATGTCTGAAGTTCATTGCTCTGCTTTGGCTGGTCATCCAGGTATTTTTGGTACTAGAGATCTGGTGAGTCGGTCTTTTTGGTGGCCCTCCTTGTCTCGTGATGTCAGGAATTTTGTGCAGTCCTGTGGGACGTGCTCCCGGTCTAAATCGTGTTCTCGCTCTAGTGGGTTGTTGATGCCTTTGCCTGTCCCCAAGAGGCCATGGACCCATATTTCAATGGATTTCATCTCTGATATGCCTGTCTCTCAAAGGATGACTGTTATTTGGGTGATTTGTGATAGGTTCTCTAAGATGGTTCATCTTGTACCACTCCCTAAGTTGCCGTCTTCCTCTGAATTGGTGCCCCTGTTTTTACAACAGGTGGTTCGCTTGCACGGGATTCCTGAGAACATTCTATCTGACAGAGGAGTCCAGTTTGTGTCTAGATTTTGGAGAACTTTCTGTTCCAAGCTGGGAATTCAGTTGTCCTTCTCCTCTGCTTTTCACCCTCAGACCAATGGGCAGACAGAGAGAACAAACCAGACCTTGGAGTCATATTTGAGATGTTTTATTTCTGCTGATCAGGATGATTGGGTTTCATTTTTGCCCTTGGCCGAATTGCTTTAAATAATAGAGCTAGTTCTGCCACTTTGATGTTACCTTTTTTTTGTAACTTTGGGTTTCATCCTTGATTTTCTTCAGGGCAGGTGGAGCCCTCTGCCTGCCCAGGTGTTGACACTGTGGTGGAGAGAATGCATCAGATCTGGGACCAAGTGGTGGATAAGTTATCTCTCTCCCAGGAAAAGGCCCAGCGGTTTTCCAACCGACATAGGACCATTGGTCCCCAGTTTAAGGTTGGTGATATAGTGTGGTTATCATCAAAAAATATTGCTATGAAGGTGGCTTCTCCTAAGTTTAAGCCTAGATTTATTGGACCTTACAAGATTTTGGAGATTATTAATCCGGTCTCTTTTCGTTTGGCTCTTCCTGTCACATTTAAAATCCATAATGTGTTCCATAAATCTTTGTTGAAGAGGTTTGTTGAACCTGTTGTTCCGGGGGTTGCACCTCCAGACCCTGTATTGGTTGAAGGTAACATGGAATATGAGGTAGAGAAAGTACTGGATTCCCGTCTGGCTAGACGGAGACTCCAGTATTTGGTTAAGTGGAAGGGTTATGGTCAGGAGGATAATTCCTGGGTCTCTGCCTCTGATATTCATGCCAAAAGATTGGTGCGTGCCTTTCATCGGGCTCACCCTGATCGCCCTGGTGGCGTGGTTGAGGGTTCGGTGACCCCTCCTCAAGGGGGAGGTACTGTTGTGAGTTCATTTTCCCCTTCACTACTGAGGCCCGAGGAACTCCCTCTTCTGGTGAAGAAAGGTAGTGAGCCTGATTGTCAAACACCTGGGGCTGATGATGACTGGCTCAGTGGAGTTAATGACTGGATATAAGGCTGCCGACGCCCTTCTGGCCTGCGGGTGATTTCTCTGTGGACTTCTAGGACACCAGTCTGATTCCTGCTCATCTAAAGCTAAGATTTCTGCTTTGCCTTTTTGCATTAGTGTTTTGTTTTCCTTGCTTTTCTGGATTCTGCCATTCCCTGCTGGGGTGAGCTGAATCTCCTTTTGCCTGTTGCTCTGTCTTCAGAATATTCCTGAGTACTGACATGGCCTTTTTTGAAGCCTAGCGTCTTCAGGGCCTTTTTTACTGTCAGTTTGTTGGCTCTTATTTTCATAGGGTTTTTCACGGATTGCAGACAGCAGCCTTCCTGTCCTTTCCTATCTAAGCTAGCTTGGGCCCCATCTTTGCTCAGTCTATCTTTCTGTCTGTGTTTTGTTCTTTCTTCTTGCTTCACTGTCATTATATGTGGGGGGCTGCCTTTTGCTTTGGGGTCTGCTCTGGGGCAGTTTAGATTTCCCTTTCTGTCTTTAGGTTATGTAGTCCTCCGCTGTGATCAAGGGGAGTAGGGCATCGTAGGAGCCCCCCACGGCTACTGCTAGTTGTGTTGATAGGTTCAGGGGTCTGCAATCCGATAGCTGCCAACTTCTCTGGTTTTCTGGACTTAGCTAGCATTTCTATTTTTGCCTCCTACGGTGACTCAATCATAACAGGAGCGGCTGTCAGACATGTAGAGAAGTTGATTTTTATAAAACTGTGCAGTGGTCTCTTAATTTTTGCCAGAGGGGTCAGACTGATTACAGATACACCGTCATCTATTGGAGCTTTCTGGTAAAGAGCGTTTTCCGTTTCCCCCTCATATATGGAGATTTTGGGGTCACCGCCCTAGAACAAGCAGCGTAGAGTTCCCCATGTGACATCTGCCCCAAGACTCCTGCGGCTCCTGTCGGTGATTGACCTTGTGCTTTGTTTCTGGTCATAGTAAATACAAGTTGGATTGGCAACTGCACACACCTACAATGGGGGACGTGTCACTCGGTAACGAGGGGGATACACAGAATGGAAACATTTCCCCCTTAGTTTCCCATAAGAATAGTGGCCCCAATAACATTGGGCTAAGACTCGGACACACGACCATGTGCCCTTACACAATTTGTGATGAAGGTTCCTCAGTAATATTGTCGGAGCTCCTATCCTTATAGTGAGCCCCTGCGGTGACATCCAGGAGACCCCAAATAATTCAGTAATTCCAATTGGGACATTCTGGGTCTTCACTCTCCATGACTGAAGCAATGGGACATGTCTGTGGTCGCTGGGCCAGGCTGTCTCCCCTGTAGCCGTAGATTATGGATCTGACACTGTCGTTTTTAGGCGCTAGGATTGTGCGATCACAAAGCCGCTGATGGTTATTACAATTGTTACAAATATCAGGGAAAACTTGCAGTGACCTCCAGTACCGAGGACGCCATTCGTCAAGTCTTCTGGGAAAGAAATTAACTAGAGTGGAATCTGTAGTGGACCTACCATTTCTGAGGCATAGCAGGTGGTGGGTAAACTTGTCAGCAGTAGTATTTCCCATCATGTGAACCCACAAATTAGTAGTCTAAGTTAGATTCTGAATATGTCTCCATAGATTAGTAGATTTTAAACAGCCATTCAGCTCGTCTGATGGTGTTGTTTCCTAAAGAACATTTAATGTTTGGCAGAAGTCACCTGTAGAAAGTACAACAATTAAGTGATTGGATCACTGCAGATCTATCAAGGTGCCATTGTAACAACCCTGCCGACATCACTGCATGTCCTCCCATCCCCCACCTGCCTTACACACCAACTTAATCACTACTCCGGGACATGCAGTGAGTTCTATCTTCTGCCCGCTCCATGCTGTATGCTTCTTGCCTCCTCCCTGCATACTTCATGGCTGTGTGCATAGGGGGGCGGCGCTGGCACTCTCTGGCTCTTATTGAGTCAGTGTACACCTTCCTAATGTGTACCCAGCCAAATGTCAAGCAGTCAACAGTACTTAAGGCATCCTCATCCATAGGAAGATGCCTGAGCAACTATTTCTGTCAGTCAGTGTCTTGCTGCTGAGCTGCCAGTCCTGTCCTGTTTTCTGCCTTCTCTGGGGGCCTAATACCCAGACCTGTTACTGTGTTTCATACCTTGGTCTTTACCAGTGTTTCTTGCTTAGTCCACCACCCTGGGGGCAGATTACCCTGGCCTTCGTCCTTATTTCTTGTACCTGTTCCTGTACCTGACCTTGTCTGTACTCTGTCCCATTTCTGTGGCCGTTGTATCCTTGTCTGTAGCCTTTCCCTGCTGTGTCTATCCTTGTGTCCTCTCCATCTGCCCTGCTCTCGTTCTTTGTTCCTGCTGTTCTGCCTGTGCTCCGCCCTCCTGCGACTCTGCCTGTGCTCTGCACTCCTGCGGCTCTGCCTGTGCTCCACACTCCTGCGGCTCTGCCTGTGCTCCGCACTCCTGCGGTTCTGCCTTTGCTCCGCACCCCTTGCGGTTCAGCTCGCTGCACTGCAACCAGCGACTCTGTTCCGCCCTCCACTCCGCAACCTTGCGGTTCTGCTCCGCTCTCGTTCCACTTCCTATGGTTCTTTATCTTTCCCTGCTCCTCCAGTCTGAACAGGTTCCCACACACTACTCTTACCTGTTCCCATATATCTCTCATTCCAGTTTATGTCTCTGTCCTTCCTGAACCAGCCCCAGCTTCTCCAGTCTGAACAGGCCCCTACCTGTTCCCTTGTTCCATTCATACCTGCCCGTGTTCCTGTGTCTCCCAAGTCAGTTCCTGTCCCTTCTGTCTCTGCCCACCTTTCTGCCAGTGTCTCAGCCGTGCCCACCTGTCTGCCAGTGTCTCAGCTGTGCCCACCTGTCTGCCAAGAGTACCTGACGTGCCTGCCATAGTACCAGTCGTGCCTGTCGACTCTTTCCCACACCTGTCATAGTGTTCTGGTTCCGGACCGACCTTTGCACTCAACAGCAGGGGGCGCGGCTAAGCTAAAAAGGAGGGAGCGCCCGAAAAAGCAGGGAGACTTGGCGAGAACACGCAGCGTGAAACAGGTGAAGTTTGGTGCTCTATCCTCTGAGCACCATGACAGAGCAGATCCACGCTATAGGGTCCCTGTGTCAGCGTACAGAGACTGTGATCAGAGATGTGCCCATTGGCTCCTGCAACCGAAGGTGCCAAACGCTCTTGGCCAGTAAGTACCACGCGCATGCCGCTTATGAAAGACTGGGTGACTCACTGTGAACTGTGCCCTTTCACACCCACAAACATCTGTCAGGCGACGTTGAGCTCCGGCAGTGTTGAAGACTGCATCCCACTCTACACAATGAATCCTGGACCCAGGACCCCGGACCCCGTGCAAGAAGTCAATTACTCTCCGTCACCGCCGGGAACCAGATCATCAACACCTCCAGGACGACACTGGACTCATCACGCGCTAACTGTGTTGGCACCACCGCTTGAACATAGGACTATGCAGTCAGGAAGCCGTCGGACTGATAAGATAACCCTTAATGAACGGTTGCTTTACTTATTACAGTTGTTATCTCACCCTGCACACCTATTGTGCTAATATCATCTTCTCCTCCCTGCATTGAGTATTCCCCTGTTCAAGTAAACAACGTTAACCCTTGCTCTGCCTCCTGTCCGTTACTGCATCTGGCAACCTGCTCACACACCCTCCGGGAGGGATGTGTAAATGGAGACAAAAGAAACACGAGGTCTTTGAGGAGCGCTGACGTAGAGATGAAGGAGGCAATAGGTGATTAAAAGGTGCAAACCTTTATTGAAAAAGCAGTATCCACAAGGTGTTTCGACGGTGAACCGCCGTCTTCATCAGGTGGCATAGATAAATGAGGGGATAATGGTGTATTTAAAGGAAGGAGCACCAAAGAAAATAGGGGGCAGGCAATTGGACAATAAAGCATAAATTAAAACATGAAATACACTCTTAAAATGCCGGAGAAAACGGGATACATAAATGTTAAAAGTATAAAAAATGGAATGAAGCATAATGAAATAAAATAATAAATTGAAATGCTGGACTATTTTTCATCTAAATGTATTATCTATGGTCAAGTTTAAACCTTCAGGAGCCAGTATACCTAATTTAAAAATCCAATAGCTTTCTCTGTTTATAAGGCTATGTGCCCACACTAGCGTTTTTAAACGCTCAGGAAAAGGATCCCCTTCCCAGAAATCGCGCGTCTTTTTCTGCGCGTTTTTTTGCGCGATTTTTTACGCGATTTTGACGCGTTTTTGACACGCGATTTCTGGGATCATTGGGGATGGCTAAAAACGCTCAGCAATGCGGAAATTAATGAGCATGCTGCGTTTTTAGCCGCTAAGTGATTCCTGAGCGGTTAAAAACGCATGCATTGGCACAGAAAGCTAAAAACGCATGCTAATTAATTTGATGCATCTTTTAAGCGTTTCTGCAGCGTCTCAGCCGGCTCAAACGCTGCGGAAACGCTTAAAAAAAAACCGCATCGTGTGCACACAGCCTAAGGCTTCTAAATCGATATGGAACAATATCAGCTACATGGTCAATAATTATAAGGTCTCATGCCCACTTAATTTGTGCCAATGTTAACCCCTTCACCCCCAAGGGTGGTTTGCACGTTCATGACCGGGCCAATTTTTACAATTCTGACCACTGTGCCTTTATGAGGTCATAACTCTGGAACGCTTCCATGGATCCCGGTGATTCTGACATTGTTTTCTCGTGACATATTGTACTTCATGTTAGTGGTAAAATTTCATTCAAATAACTTGCGTTTATTTGTGAAAAAAACGGAAATTTGACAAAAATTTTGAAAATTTCGCAATTTTCCAACTTTGAATTTTTATGCCCTTAAATCACAGAGATACGGCACACAAAAAACTTGATAACTAACATTTCCCACATGTTTACTTTACATCAGCACAATTTTGGAACCAAAATTTTTTTTGTTAGGAAGTTATAAGGGTTAAAAGTTGACCAGCGATTTCTCATTTTTACAACACCATTTTATTTTCAGGACCACATCACATTTGAAGCCACTTTGAGGGGTCTATATGATAGAAAATACCCAAAAGTGACACCATTCTAAAAACTGCACCCCTTAAGGTGCTCAAAACCACATTCAAGAAGTTTATTAACTCTTTAGGTGCGTCACAGGAGTTTTTTTGAATATTTAAAAAAAAATGAACATCTAACCTTTTTTCATAAAAAAAATACTTCAGGTTCAATTTTTTTTATTTTTCCAAGGGTAACAGGAGAAATTGGACTGCAAAAGTTATTGTTCAATTTGGCCTGAGTACGCTGATACCTGATTTGTGGGGGGGAATGACTGTTTCGGCGCATGGCAGAGCTCAGAATGGAAGGAGCGCCGTTTGACTTTTTCAATGCAAAATCGGCTGGAATTCAGATCGGACGCCATGTCACGTTTGGAGAGTCCCTGATGTACCTAAACAGTGGAAACCCCCTACAAGTGACCCCATTTTGGAAACTAGACCCCCCAAGGAACTTATCTAGATATGTGGTGAGAACTTTGAACCCACAAGGGCTTTACAGAAGTTTATAACGTACAGCGGTACAATTAAAAAATCATATTTTTTCCACAAAAATGATCTTTTCACCCCAATTTTTATTTTCCCAAGGGTAACAGGACCCTAAAAGTTATTGTGCAATTTGTCCTGAGTATGCTGATACCCCACATGTGGGTGTAAACCACTATTTGGGCGCATGGCAGAGCTCGGAAGGGAAGCAGCGCCATTTAACGTTTTTGGCTGGAATTGAGATCGGACACCATGTCGCTATTGGAAAACCCCTGATCTACCTAAACAGTGGAAACCCCCCACAAATGACACCATTTTGTAAACTAGACCCCCCAAGGAACTTATCTAGATGTGTGGTGAGCACTTTGAACCACCCAGTGCTTCACAGAAGTTTATAACTCCCGGGCGTGAAAATAAAAAATTTGTATTTTTTCCACAAACATGATCTTTTAGTCACCATTTTTTTTATTTTCCCAAGGGTAACAGGAGAAATTGGACCCCAAAAGTTGTTGTCCAATTTGTCCTTAGTATGCTGATACCCCATATGTGGGAGAAAACTACTGTATGGGCACACGTCGGGGCTCGGAAGGGAAGTAGTGACGTTTTGGAATGCAGACTTTGATGGCATGGTCTGCGGGTGTCATGTTGCCTTTGGAGAGCCCCTAATGTACCTAAACAGTGGAAACACCCACAAATTACCCCATTTTGGAAACGAGAACCCCTAAGGAACTTATCTAGATGTGTGGTGAGCACTTTGAACCCCCAAGGGCTTCACAGAAGTTTATAATGCCCGGGCATGAAAATAAAAAAATCGTATTTTTTCCACAAACATGATCTTTTAGTCACCATTTTTTTATTTTCCCAAGGCTACCAGGAGAAATTGGACCCCAAAAGTTGTTGTCCAATTTGTCCTGAGTATGCTGATACCCCATATGTGGGAGAAAACTACTGTATGGGCACACATCGGGGCTCGGAAGGGAAGTAGTGACGTTTTGGAATGCAGACTTTGATGGAATGGTCTGCGGGTGTCATGTTGCCTTTGGAGAGCCCCTAATGTACCTAAACAGTGGAAACCCCCCACAAATGACCCCATTTTGAAAACTAGACCCCCCCACGGAACTTATCTAGATGTGTGGTGAGCACTTTGAACCCCCAAGTGCTTCACAGAAGTTTATAACGCTCGGACGTGAAAATAAAAAAATCATTTTTTTCCACAAAAATGATATTTTTGCCCCCAATTTTTTATTTTCCTAAGGGTAACAGGAGAAATTGGACCCCAAAATTTGTTTTGCAATTTGTCCTGAGTAGGCTGATACCCTATATGTGGGGGTAAAACACTGTTGGGGCGCATGGCAGAGCTTGGAAGGGAAGGAGAACCATATGACTTTTTCAACTCAGAATTGGCTGGAATTGAGATCAGACGCAATGTTGCATTTGGAGAGCCTCTGATGTGCCCAAACAGTGGAAACCCCCAATTCTAACTCCAACCCGAACCCCAACACACCCCTAACCCTAATCTCAGCCCTAACCCTAGCCCTAACCCTAACCCTAGCCCTAACCCTAGCCCTAACCCTAGCCCTAACCCTAGCCCTAATGGAAAAATGGAAATAAATACATTTTTTTAATTTTATTATTTTTCCCTAACTAAGGGGGTGATAACGGGGGGTTTGATTTACTATTTATGGTGGTTTTTATTTTTGGCAGCTGTCACACGCTAAAAGACGCTTTTTATTGTAAAAATAGTTTTTGCATCACCACATATTGAGAGCTATAATTTTTCCGTATTTTGACCCAGCGAGTCATGTGAGGTCTTATTTTTTGCGGGTCGAGTTGACGTTTTTATTGGTCCCATTTTCGGGCACGTGACATTTTTTTGATCGCTTTTTATTCCGATTTTTGGGACGCAGAATGAACAAAAACCAGCGTTTCATGAATTTCTTTTGGGGGAGTGCGTTTACACCGTTCCGCTTGCGGTAAAATTGATAAAGCGGTTTTATTCTTCGGGTCAGTACGGTTACAGCGATACCTCATTTAGGTCTTTTTTTATGTTTTGTCGGTTTTATGCAATGAAAACTATTTTATATAAAAAATAATTATTTTTGCATCGCTTTATTCTGCGAGCTATAACTTTTTTATTTTTTCGCTGATGATGCTGTGTGGTGGCTCGTTTTTTGCGGGACAAGATGACGTTTTCAGCGGTACCATGGATATTTATATGCGTCTTTTTGTTCGCGCGTTATTACACTTTTTGTTTGGCGGTATGATAATAAATCATTATTTTTTGCTTCGTTTTTTATTTTTTAAGGGGTTCGCTAAAGGGGTTAACTAATGGGACAGTTTTATAGGGCGGGTCGTTACGGACGCGGCGATACCTAATATGTGTACTTTTATTGTTTTGGGTTTTTTTTATTTTCAAAAAATGAATTTATTGGGGAATATTTTTTTTTTTAATAATTTATTTGGCGATTTTTTTAAATTATTTTTACACTTTTTTTTTATTTTTTTTTACTTTATTACATAGTCCCAGGTGGGACATCACTGTCCTGTGACAGATCACTGATCTGTCGCATCACAGATCACTGTGACAGATCAGCAATCTGTCACAGGCAGTGCCGAAGGCTTCCTCATGCCTGCGCTTTGCAAGCACTGAGGAAGCCAGCTTCCTGCAGGCCCCCGAAGGCCCCCGTCGCCATCTTGGATCCGGGGGCCTGTAGGGAAAGAGCCCCCCGCAGCAGCGCTGCACATTGCGCTGCCGTGGGGGGCTCAGGGAAGCACGGAGGGAGCCCCCTCCCTGCCGATGCTTCCCTTTAACTCCCGGTACACCGCGATCATGTTTGATCGTGGTGTGCAAGGGGTTAACGTGTCGGGGGCGGTCCGTGACCGCCCCTGACACATTGTGCCAGGTGTCAGCTGTGATAATCAGCTGACACCCGGCCGCGATCAGCGGCGCTCACCACGTGGGCGCCGCTGATCGCGGTAGACGTACTATCCCGTCCATGGGCATAGGGGCCCGGGTCCCATGGACGGGATAGTACGTCGGATGTCAGGAAGGGGGTTAATCTATGATTGTGCGCTCATCTGCATTTTTTTTCTTCCAGCTCGGATCGGATTACGATCGGGCTGGAAAAAAAATCGCAGCATGCTGCGATTGTAGTCAGAAAATGGATCACATCCTGCAATAGAAGGGCAGTGGGAAGAGGGAGGCTAAGTGCCAGAATTGGCGCATCTTAGAGATGCGCCATTTCTGGGGCAGCTGGGAGCAGATGTTTGTAGCCGGGGGGCAATAACCATGGTCCCTTCCTAGGCTATAAATATCTGCTCCCAGTCGCTGGCTTTCCCTCTCTGGCGCAGAAATTTGCACGGGAGCCCATGCCAATTTTTTTCCCAAAAAACATTCTTTTATTAATTACACACATGTCCCATAATTTGCACACACACAATACTAATTATATTTGTCACTGACATCTATATACCAAACTATTGTATATATATATATATATATATACACATACATACACACTATTGTATGTGAATATATCTATTCTATACTGTACCCGGCAGATAATTTGTCAGCTTTTGATCTATCTACCTATATAAAATTATATATATATACCGTATATATATATATATATATATAATGTTTTGAAGAATATTTTGTTTTAAAACGTTGTGTAAATGACTTAGAGAAATGTTCTATGTAAAAGCTCATGTTATAATCCCACTGCAGGACTGTAGCAGCTCAGGACTGCAGCAGCTGATCAAGGGGTCAGAGACACAAATGTGGGGTGCAACAGGCAAACCCAACTGGGCACTTGCTGAATGAACTGCCTAGGAACGAACATTAAGCAAAGATCGATGATTTGTAATTCTTCAGACGGGGCTATGGACCCCATAAACTGACATCCTTTAGAATGACAAATCTGTGTCCCACAAGATGAAGCCATGCTGTCGTGTAGAGAGTCTCCGGTTCTTTGGATATATATCTGTATATGGAGGTATATGTTATAGAGGTGCATAAATCCTCTTTTTATAGCTTACAACTGTCCTTCAAGCCAGCAGAAGGACAGAGGTAAAGGGGAAGAATGGTAATGCGATCAACTCACATTATTTGATTATTTAATCCATTTGCATAGTATTTCCTCCATGGTTTTGCAAGCCAACAAGCTAGCTGATCTGCACAATGTGTAATCAATATATCAACAAACATCATTATTCAATTATTCTGTGTCTCTAGTCATCCAGTATAACAGCACAATATGTTATATCAAATGTCAACTTACATGTCAATATTACAGTCTTATACAAACAAAAGTATGTGATTTCTTGATCAACCAGAAAAACACATATTCAAAAGTCAACATACAACTCTGGCAAAAATTAGTCTGGAGAATGGGCTGCCCATGACAGAGTTTTGATGTGGTGGTCTCTTAATTTTTGCCAGAGCTGTATATATAACAGTCAATGCCTCCTGGCTTACTGAAAATAGATATCTGGTTAATTAAGATAAAATGCTGTGTCGTCACAACACCCTTGCAGGCATCAAGTGGAGTGCATATTAAAAAAATTACCAATTAAATATGTCATTTAGTAAATACATCAGAAAGGATACAGAAATCGGTTGGTCAGAGTATAGTCACTTTGAGCAAATAGATGTGTGGACATATGGGGTTAAGTTATTGTTGTTTGGTGTGGTGCTAATAAAAATATGGACATCTTATAGCCTACATATTGTAATATATTGTTTATATGCTTTGATATAGTGTGGTCATTAGACCAAGGATGGAAAGTATTGCAAATATGAAATATGGTTGTTTGAATCCAAACACTATATTGCAATATACTATGGTGTAATATCATTAATGCTGAACTTTGATACTGAGACACAAAGCGTTTGCTCTGTGTCAGTACCGCAAGACAAGGAATTGTTCTGTGGTCTTTGAAGCTCTGTGCTTCAAAGATTCATTATCCTGATTTGCATGCAAGTGACCCCTGTTGACAAACAGTGATAGATACTGAATACTTTCACTTGGGGGGTGGTTGATGGGAAGGAACTTTCCAACTAATTCTGTGTGGTGTATTCTTTACACATGTGCTAGGAAAGTTACAAAGACAATAGGAATAACAACTGTATAGATAATGAATATTTATGCTGCTTGAACAAGGAAGTCTTGTGCTCGGTAATAGTAATATTCTCGATTGACAAGAGAAACCAAAATGTGATGGTCTCATGTAGCAATGATCATGCATGACATCCATAATTGAGGACTGATTGTGATACATATCTGACATGTATGCGTGTGTGTCTGGGTTACGATAGGTATCCAGTTTTCAGAATAGGTGATTATGGAAGTCATGCTGCCCATATGTTACCATCTTAGAGCGTTATGCTATGAGCATGAAGAGTTAACTTTGTAACAAGCAACATATGTTGAACTTTGAACAGTGATAGACAACTTTGACAAGTTGACCAGAGGCAAACAGATCCTGGGTTATAATCAGTAGCAAAACATTGTGCTGTTGTTAAGAGACATGCTAATGGCAAACGAATCTCTGGTTGGTGTAAACAAACTAAGATTGTAGTAGTCTATAACAAACAGACCTTGAAGTCTTGTGCTGTTATCAAGACAACAACGTACTGTGCAGATTCAAGATTCTGACGCAGACTAAACATACTACACAGTTGTAATGTGGGAGTGTTGTGTATAAAAAGGTGGACCCTATGTCAGTGAGGAGAGGGGACATTTCCAGCAGGGACATTTCCAGAAGCTATCGTGGGTGCACGGTTTCTGTGATGACAAGACCAGAGTATTTTCCTTCTCACTGACACTGTGGGGTCCCTCCAGTAGAGAAGTGATGCTACAATGCTTGGTAATGTATAGTATGGACACTTATTTCTCTATGTACTATAATTCATAATAATTGTATGATTCACATGAAATTAATTAACAAGACAGGGTAATATTATATCTGCCATTCCATTAACTTGGTGTTCTATCATTTAAATTAATCATTGTATAATAAAATTGTGTCATATCCAAGTAGTACCCTTCTTTAAAGCCGTATCCGAACCTTATTGTTGAACAGTTGGCAATACATTTGGGTAATATTGTTTTTGATTGACCTAATCTTGTATTCGCTTAGATTGTATAAAATATCCTTTATCCTACTGCACTGTATACATTGGTCAATATGCTGTAATTGACAAAAATTCAATAAAAAAAAAAATTACCAAAGTGTAGTTGATGTACTCTTACACTCCTAAAGGTTTTGCACAAAGTACAAAGTCAGGAAAAAAATATGAGGATCAATCATACACCATTGAAGGCAACAACTGGAGGGCCTCATTCAAATTGTTGAACATTAAAAACCTTTATGAGATGCTGTCATCTGGTAATGTGGAAAAGTGGGGTCTAATCCAGGCTTTGTTCATTTTTGAGAGCGAGCCTGTCAGCATTCTCTGTTAACAAGCGAAAGCTCCTGTTATGACTAGTGTTGAGCATTCCGATACTGCAAATATCGGGTATAGGCCGATATTCGTTGTGTCGGAATTCCGATACCGAGTACCGATATTTTTTCAATATCAGATACCGGAATTGGAAGTTCCCATAATGCAATGAGCCACTGTTGTGGCTGTGATTGGCTGCTGAAATGATGTCATCATGATGCGCAGTCTGTGCGCAGCATGATGCGCGGTCTGTGCGGGCCTGCCGGGAGTCTGTAGGGGCCTGCCGGGGGTCTGTACGGGCCTGCCGGGGGGTCTGTGCCGGCTGCCGGCGGTCTGTACGGGCCTGCTGGGGGTCTGTATCTGCTGCAGGGGGGTCTGTGCTGGCGGTCTCTACGGGCCTGCCGGGGGTCTGTGCCGGCTGCCGGGGGTCTGTGCCGGCTGCTGGCGGTCTGTACGGGCCTGCTGGGGGTCTGTGTGTGTGTGCAGGCATCGTCCGATGGGACTACAAGTCCCATCGGGCGATGCCTGCTACAATGACAGTGATTGACACATTAGCCAATGATGGGGCAGTAGTAGTCCCATCATCCGGCTAATGTGTTGAATGTAAAAAAAAACATACATACTACATACATACAACATACATACTACATACTACATACATACTTCATATATACTACATTCATACAACATGCATACATACTACATATATACTACATTCATACAGCATACATACATACTACATAAATACTACATATATACTACATTCATACAGCATACATACATACTACATATATACTACATTCATACAGCATACATACATACTACATACATAAAACATGCTACAGATATACTACATACATACTACATACAATACATTCATACATACATATAGACATACAGTACATATAACATAGAGTACATGCCATTACTTGTCACATTGTTCCCTGAAGCCAGTGTCATCTGTGAAAAAATATGAAAAAACAAACCACCAAATACTCCCTGTTCCGCAGAAATCCATGAGTGTCCCACGCCGATCTCCCGTGGAGAACAGCAGCATCAGCTGATGCGACCGTTCTCTCGGGGCTCCAGGAATTCAGTGACGGGAGGTAGGTATCCTTCCACACTATTCCTCCGCCACTGTAAAAAAAAATAGTCCCTAGTCTCACTTTTGGCATTGCTGTGTGAGAAAGTTCCCACGCAGCTTTTGCCATAAAGTGAGACTAGGGACTATTTTTTTACAGTGGCGGAGGAATACAGTGCGGAAGGATACCTACCTCCTGTCATTGGATTCCTGGAGCCCCTAGAGAACGGTCGCATCAGCTGATGCTGCTGTTCTCCACGGGAGATAGGCGTGGGACACTCGTGGATTTCTGCAGAACAGGGAGTATTTGGTGGTTTGTTTTTTTCATATTTTTTTCACAAATGACACTGGCTTTGGGGATCAAAGTGACAAGTAATGGTGAGTATGTACTCTATGTTATATGTACTGTATGTCTATATGTATGAATGTATTGTATGTAGTATGTATGTAGCATGTTTTATGTATGTTGTATGTATGTAGTATGTATGTATGCTGTATGAATGTAGTATATATGTAGTATGTATGTATGTTGTATGAATGTAGTATATATTTAGTATGTATGTAGTATGTATGTTGTATGTATGTATGTTGTATGAATGTAGTATATATGTAGTATGCATGTATGTTGTATGAATGTTGTAAATATGTAATATGTATGTATACTGTATGAATGTAGTATATATGTAGTATGTATGTATGCTGTATGAATGTAGTATATATGTAGTATGTATGCTGTATGAATGTAGTATATATGAAGTATGTATGTAGTATGTATGTATGTTGTATGAATGTTGTATATATGTAGCATGTATGTATGCTGTATGAATGTATTATATATGTAGCATGTATGTAGTATGTATGTATGTTATATGAATGTAGTATATATGAAGTATGTATGCAGTATGTATGTAGTATGTATGTATGCTGTATGAATGTAGTATATATGAAGTATGTATGTAGTATGTATGTATGCTGTATGAATGTAGTATATATGTAGTATATATGTATGCTGTATGAATGTAGTATATATGTAGCATGTATGTAGTATGTATGTATGTTATATGAATGTAGTATATATGAAGTATGTATGCAGTATGTATGTAGTATATATGTATGCTGTATGAATGTAGTATATATGAAGTATGTATGTAGTATGTATGTATGCTGTATGAATGTAGTATACACTCACTGGCCACTTTATTAGGTACACCATGCTAGTAAGGGGTTGGACCCCCTTTTGCCTTCAGAACTGCCTCAATTCTTCGTGGCAGAGATTCAACAAGGTGCTGGAAGCATTCCTCAGAGATTTTGGACCATATTGACATGATGGCATCACACAGTTGGCGCAGATTTGTCGGCTGCACATCCCTGATGCGAATCTCCCGTTCCACCACATCCCAAAGATGCTCTATTGGATTGAGATCTGGTGACTGAGGAGGCCATTTGAGTACAGTAAACTCATTGTCATGTTCAAGAAACCAATCTGAGATGATTCGAGCTTTATGACATGGCGCATTATCCTGCTGAAAGTAGCCATCAGATGTTGGGTACATTGTGGTCATAAAGGGATGGACATGGTCAGCAACAATACTCAGGTAGGCTGTGGCGTTGCAACGATGCTCAATTTGTACCAAGGGGCCCAAAGAGTGCCCAGAAAAAATTCCCCACACCATGACACCACCACCACCAGCCTGAACCGTTGATACAAGGCAGGATGGATCCATGCTTTCATGTTGTTTACGCCAAATTCTGACCCTACCATCCGAATGTCGCAGCAGAAATCGAGACTCATCAGACCAGGCAACGTTTTTCCAATCTTCTACTGTCCAATTTCGATGAGCTTGTGCAAATTGTAGCCTCAGTTTCCTGTTCTTAGCTGAGAGGAGTGGTACCCAGTGTGGTCTTCTGCTGCTGTAGCCCATCTGCCTCAAAGTTCGACGCACTGTGCGTTCAGAGATGCTCTTCTGCCTACCTTGGTTGTAACGGGTGGCAATTTGAGTCACTGTTGCCTTTCTATCAGCTCGAACCAGTCTGCCCATTCTCCTCTGACCTCTGGCATCAACATGGCATTTCCGGCCACAGAACTGCCGCTCACTGGATTTTTTTTCTTTTTCGGACCATTCTCTGTAAACCCTAGAGATGGTTGTGCGTGAAAATCCCAGTAGATCAGCAGTTTCTGAAATTCTCAGACCAGCCCTTCTGGCACCAACAATCATGCCACGTTCAAAGGCACTCAAATCACCTTTCTTCCCCATACTGATGCTCGGTTTGAACTGCAGGAGATTGTCTTGACCATGTCTACATGCCTAAATGCACTGAGTTGCCGCCATGTGATTGGCTGATTAGAAATTAAGTCTTAACACACAGTTGGACAGGTGTACCTAATAAAGTGGCCAGTGAGTGTATATGTAGTATATATGTATGCTGTATGAATGTAGTATATATGTAGTATGTATGTAGTATGTATGTATGTTGTATGAATGTATTATATATGTAGTATGTATGTATGTATGTAGTATGTATGGTTTTTTTTTACATTCAACACATTAGCCGGATGATGGGACTACTACTGTCCCATCATTGGCTAATGTGTCAATCACTGTCATTGTAGCAGGCATCGCCCGATGGGACTTGTAGTCCCATCGGACGATGCCTGCACACACACACAGACCCTCGGCAGGCCCGTACAGACCGCCGGCAGCCGGCACAGACCCCCGGCAGCTGGCACAGACCCCCGGCAGGCCTGTACAGACCCCCGGCAGCCGGCACAGTCCCCCGGCAGGCCCGTACAGACCACCGGCAGCCGGCACAGACCCCCGGCAGGCCCGTACAGACCGCCGGCAGCTGGCACAGACCCCCGTTAGGCCTGTACAGACCCTCGAGAGGCCCGCACAGAGCCTGCCCGCACACACAGACGCGCACAGTGTCTGCCCACGCACCGCCCACACTCTTCCCCCCTCCCGAACTTGATGTACAAGGAAAGAAAGGGGTTTTTTCAAATCCGATATTTCTGTCCCATTGACTTGAATGGGACTTCTGGTATCGGAATCGGCAATACCCGATACTTTTTGTGTATCGGGCCAATCCAATCCGATATTTCTGGATATCGGATGGTATCGCTCAACACTAGTTATGACCCTTCCCGGCAGCACTAAACACCCACCCAGACAAGACAAGCGGCAGACGTGCAGACACCTCCAAGGCATAGAGGGACAGCTCATGCCAGGTGTCCAGCTTTGAGACCCAATAGTTGAATAGTTGAAGGTCTCAGAGGAATTAGGGAGTATGCTGGTTTGGTCAGCCAGCTATTGCCTGACCATTTTTAAAAACATTTCCCTCCATGTCAAAAATACCCGGTCATCAGGTCCTGCATGCTAGGCATGCTGTAATAAAATTGGACCAGGCCTTTGACAGTGTACCCCTGCCTCTGCTGTGTGTCTCCCTCACCTCTCTTCCTTGTTTGGGTTGGAAACTTGTCCCCTGCCGCTACCGTTGTCTGATAGGAATTTTTTCAACATGTTTTCCACATTGGCCTTCTGGTATAGCAACATTTTAGAAGACCTCTCCACCTCAGGAAGGAAAGATGCAAAGTTTTCCTTGTAGCGTGGGTCTAGCAGGGAGAACAAACAATATCTTTTTTCGGCCAAGGTAAATATAGCGCAAGAGTCATAGGAAAGGCAGCGCTACATAAAATCAGCCATATGTACCAAGTTCCCTGTAGCCAACAATTCCCTGTCTGTAACATGACGACCATTCTCCATCTCCTCCTCCCTCTCTTCCTCCTTTGCCTATCCACGTAGGAGAAATGGTGTAGGTAACAGCAGGTTCGCAGGATGCAGTGACGAGACGCGAGACTGGTTGAACTTTGAAAAGCAAACTCTTAATAATTTAAAGCCGCTAGGGCTATACTAAGCAACCAAAAAGGGGTAACAACAGTTGTCCTCGCAGGGACTCAGTTTGGAAAGAACATGGCTAACCCGGCCGAGGCCGGTTACTATGGGGCCACGGTATGGCCGTCTACAAGTCCTTATACTCTATAATGTCACTTATCCGTCCTGACGTCCCTCAGCGTCTCTGTGGAAGCTGTGTTGCTGATGAAGCTGCTTTGGCATCTTCGATGAGGCTGCTGTGGCATCTTTGATGAGGCTGCTGTGGAGTCTTTGATGAGGCTGCCTTGGCGTCGCAGCCGCTGGGCCCAACTGCTGAAGATTTGGAGTAGTCTTCAGGCGCCCCAGTGCCCAGGAGAAGTTGGGGCATAACAGGCCCTGATGGAGTCCTGAGATGAAGTAACCCCCTGTTGTAACAGCGGGGTTGCGCTTGTTAGCGAGTTCAATGGGACTTCTGTCCCCAAGCAGGGTGGTGTCGCAGTGCCCAAGAGTGGCGGCTTACTGGCCGCGTGCACAACCTGGGGCTGTGTGCAGAGTGTCTCTATTGATGAGGAACAGGCCCCCACTGCCGACTGCAGCGGGGTGAAGGTAGCTGTGAGCGGTGATAGACAAGCCGCAACCGTGGGCTGACGTGAACCAACAACGTCCGCGGGTTGCAGCGGCAGGCCGCAAAAGCGGGCTGAAGAGGAATGGCAGCAGCCAGGAGAGGGAGCGGACAGGCCGTGAAGGGCTCTAGCTCAGCGGGATTGGGATGAAGAGACAGTCCCCTGTCGGTAAGCTCAGCGCCTCTTTCCTGAGGGCCACTGCGTATCTACCCTCTGCTGCTGGTCGCTTCTCTCAAATGTCAGTGTCCTTCCCGCTCTCTCACGCCTCCTCCGTCTCCTGCTCCGTGTCCGACGTATCACCAACTGACTCCCCTGCGCACTCCCTTTCTCTTTTATACTCACCCCTCCCCTTGCTGTCCTGTCACTCTCAGCAGTCCACTCTCCTCTGCTCCCCGGGTACTGTTTCCTTAGGAACTCAGATGGCTGTCCCCTTGGTTCCGGCCCGGGCACTCTGCGGGGGTCCTCCTCCCTACACTCCCCCATCCTGTAAGCTCGCCAGTCCTCGGGCGAGGGCCTCAGCAGGCTGGAGTTGATCTGCGGAGGTGTCAGTTTTTGTTGCCATATGAATTGGTCCTGTTCATATCGTTCGGGGGGTTTTCCGGCTGTTGACCACTCGGAGCGTCTTAGTTCGACTAAGGTGGAGTCTTCTGGGGTGGTGGTCTGTGGTGGGCTAGCTGGTTCAGGCAGGCTAATTGTGTCAGTTGGTTTATCATTGAGTAGAGAGCCCCTGGTTATTGTGGGGAAGTCTTCTTCATCGTCCAGGTCCCAGAACACGGGCAATGGTTCAGAGACCTGAGGAGCAGGTTCAGGTTCTTTCGGGTCGGTGGAAATACAGGGGCGTAGCATATTCCTATGCACTATGTAGGCAGCGTTTTATCTTTCTTGGGTTGTATTTCGTACACAGGTCCTTCAGGGTTTATACGGCATAGGACCCGATAGGGACCCTCTTCCCAGCGTGGCTCTAATTTGTTCTGGGGACGTTGGTCTAGTACGAGTACTCGGTCTCCGCTTTGGAGGTCGGGAGGCAGAGATGAACTCTTTCCTGGGTGTTCCAAATCTTGAAGTTTACACAAAATCCTTATGGAGCTTTTCTTGGACTTCGTGCACTGCTAGATAGATTACACGATTGCCAGTACGTTTAGACCTTTGGACGTGCAGCAGCTGATTAACCTTATGCGTTATCTCTCCCATCATAGGTGAGTAGATTTTTAATACATATAATCTTTATCATCGGATTAGACCCTATTTGCGCTTTGTTGTTCCTATAGTGCTATACACATTAAATCTTGAAGTTTGGTATGTACGATTCAATGAAGAATTTGCAGCCTGTGCCGGTGATTTCGGACCCATGATGATACCCCAGTCCAGGGCTGAGGTTCCTCTGAGTCCAACTCTACCTCCGTGATCCCCTTGCCCTCGTGTCTGAACAACAGGGAATAAGGGGTATAGTCGGTAACTAGATGTACTCGATTGTTATAGACCCATACTAGTGTCAGCGTCAGGATTTCTTTTCTAGTCACCAACCTCGGGTAAAGCTCACTTAGAGCTTCTTTTACCTAGGATCCTAGGAGTGGAGGAATTAAAAGAGAGACACAGATTGCTTGTCTTTCAAGTTAATCTCCTTTATTGGGAGGGTCAGGGTAGATCTTTTATTGTAAACCAGAAAGAGGAAATGAACAAATATGGATACTTCCGTAATGTTGTGTAACAATTCAAAAATGGTGGATAGCTTGGCAAGAACAATAGTTATATAACAGAAATGTCAAAGTATATCATGTGTTATAAGATATATTTAATTGGAGGTGACGGGAGTTTTTGGCATTTCCCTTATGTCAATTTAACAATTCGTGGAACCACATCCGTTAGTACTTTTTGGCCAGAAACTGGATTTGGCCTCAACATATTTAGACATTTATTATGAGAGAGATTTGGAACTGACTACTGGCAGAATTATATAACCATGTAGACAGATGATAACAATTAAATGGTGTCATGGGTTACAAGTTTGTTTTTCAGCTATTTTTCTAGAGTTTAGAGAACTAGGATTAACCATTTCTTTGACAACTCCCCTCTTTTTATTATCTGTCTACTGGGGGGTCTACCTACCTCTATCTTTCCTTGCCTTTATCCGAGGCCTGCAAGATAACCCTACTTCACAAAATACACGGCTTGTCTTATGTATATCATGGGATACCAGCTTTGCTGTGCATCCATTCAGATTATACCTGTGAATCAGACTTCCTTTCCCTACTTCTCTTTCAATTCTTGCTCTATCTCAGAGGAATACAGATTTTATTGAGGGGAGTTTATGTCTGTTTTGTGTGTAACGTGTTAATAAGATATAGTAAATTCATAATTACTGTAATACATGGTAACATATATTTTGATATATAAATATATATATCTTTATTCATTAGTAAATGTTAATCAATTATAGTTCATAATGCGTGTAATCTTCATCGTTGTAGTTCTTTGTAGAGCCTTTGTCTTTGCTCAAACCAGTGGTTTTCCACAATGCATACAATCCGCCAGGTCTACTGAAGTTTGCTTGTTGCAGAATATACAGTCACACTGAACAGTGGTTATGAAGGTCGTCATCACTTGGGTTTGCTTTATATCAGAGTCAGTATTGATTCTAGCTTTATGTTTACCTGGAAAACATTTACAATTAGAGCCAAGAATTTTCTTTATGAGTAAAACAAATATTCTTATCATTACTGCAATAACCAATATCACAAAAACTGCTTGAATTAGGAAATGAATTATTCCTGATATCCATCCGCCTATTCCTTTAAACAAATTCAACGGATTTAACCATGCGAGCCATTCAGGGAAGGACAGGTCCTCCAGGGAATTAACTTTCCGTATTCCTTCCTTTATCAGCCTAGCTTGTTCTATGTCATGAGTGACTGTCATCAGTCTGGATGATCTATATAGTGACAGCAGGCAGGTCCCACTACCTGACAGAATCCCCCTTGAGATGCTGTAAGATAGTCAAGCACCATAGAGTGTTGGTTAGTTATAACAATGAACTGTCTCATATAAGCAGATTTTACATTGATGGCGTCCAACAAATACTCAGTTACTTTATCAAAGATATCACCCAATTCTTCTATCATCTGAGCATTTCTTAGAGTTCCGAACATAACTCCCAGAGGACCAGTGAGGATCATCCCAGTTTTAAGATACCATGGAGTGTGCATTAAATGCTTGGGTGGCTATGGGGAGGGTGCACTACGCTTTGCTATCATGTGACCAGAGACATTTTTATAAGGGAAATCATTCTCATTCCATACCCAGGTGACTGGCTCTAACCTAGCCAGTGTACATGCACCTTCAGCTCCTTTAGGAATCCACATATATGCATTACTCCCACATACTATGTTTATAAACTGAAATTCATTAAGGAAAGCTATTGCTATTGAAACTAACCGGGTAGTGTCCGTGTAAAGACACCAAGAGTCGTCTAAATCTATAGTGACTGCCCTATAATATCGTAATGTCTGACATTCTGGTTCAGTATTTATACTTATGGACATCTCAGCAGCTCCATCTCCATACTGACCTTCTCTAGTTTCTTCATCTACATGAACTGCCTCTCTCTCTGTCAATGAAGTTACAAAATATTGCATAGTTTTTACAGCAATTGGGGCATTTGAACAAATCCAGCAATTGGATAGATTTCTGACCTGGGCAATATAGCTATGGTACTGGATAAATTTATTAGCCCACCGTTTTGACACATCACTATCCCATGGTTCGAAGACATCATTATTATTATTTTTTATTGAACAGATGATCACAGTGAGAAGCAAGAATGGATAGCACTTCCCAAATTCCATTCTTTTAATTCTTGTAGAATTTCTTGCAGTGAGACGTGTGAATCCAGGCAGACTTTCCTTCCAGCTTAACAGATGTGGGCATGATCCGCTGGACTTGGTAGGGTCCTTCAAAGTGAGGATCTAGACTTTTCCTCAGGTGCTTTCGCGTTACCACCCAATCTCCAGGCTTAAGGTCATGCGAGCCTGATAAGGAGGACGGATCTGAAAGGGAACTGAAAACACGCGTATGAATTTGCTGCAACACCTGTTGTAATGTGCCCACATAGGCCGTCATATTTGAATGAGAGGCCTGCATCTGCTGGGGAAAGTACAATCCTGTCTTGGGAGGGCTCCCAAACAATACATCATATGGACTTAAACTTGTCTTTCGGTTGGGAGTTACCCTAACAGTGTACAATGCAATGGGAAGACACTCAGTCCATGGTTTACCTGTTTCTGCCATTGCTTTCTGAATTTTCAATTTCAGTGTACCATTTAACCTTTCCACCTTGCCACTGCTCTGCGGATGATAGGGACTGGGAAATGATTGCTCCATTCCTAAGGCTCGGGTGATCCCTTGGCACACTTGTGATGTGAAATGACTACCTCGGTCACTTTAAATTACCTCTGGCATTCCAAATCTGCAAACAACTTCTGAAAGTAGCTTTTTAACCACAGTGCGTGCATTTGCAATTGGAGAAAAGATCTACACATACCAGTGTACATTCATAGTTGCCTACCCTTGGAAGCTGAATGAAGTCAATCTGCAGTCGCTGAAAAGGGTACAATGGCCTGGGGGTGCATTTTGGTGACCCCTTCACTGTTTTTCCCACATTATGGCATGCACAGATTACACATCCCTGTACGAATTTTGCAGCAGCATAATGGAACCCTGGTGTGACCCAACTTGCTTTTACCTGGCTTACCATTCCATCCTTGGATTGGCGTGTTAATCCGTGGGAGAGGGAGCATACCATAGGGAACAGTGCCCTAGGCAAGCAATACCTACCGTCCGCTCTCCACAATCCATCTTCTTCCTTCGCACCTGTGTGCCTTTGCCATTCTTCCTTTTCTGGTGCAGAGGCCTGTTCTTGCAGGCTCTGGATTAATTGAATATCCACCTCCCCCGACACCTGTACAGTATATGTTCCTGTGGGAAGAGGGAATAAAGCAGCAGCCTTGGCTGCAATATCAGCTCGGTTATTACCGTCGGCTTCCTTAGTGCGCTCCTTAGTGTGAGCTTGCACTTTCACTATAGCAACTTTCTTAGGCAGCTCCAATGATCTAAGGAGCTGGGCCACTAATTCTGCATTTTTAATGGGCTTACCAGAGGAACCAACAAACTTTCTGCTCTTCCATATGGGACCATAATCATGGCAGATGCCAAATGCATAGCGGCTATCTGTAAAAGTATTTTCTGTCAAATGTTCTGTGATTACACACACCTCAGCGAGTGCTTTCAATTCAGCTTCCCAAGTAGACATCTTAGACATTCTAGAAGGCAAAGCTTTACTTTGTACTACCTTATATTGATCAACTACTGAATAAATAACCTGTATAAGGTACTTCATTTTGGTAAACCTGTGACATATCTACATAAAACTCTTGATCTACATTAGGGATTGGTGTCTCTTGCACATTGGCAAGTAGCCATGTTAAAAATACAGTATACCCTTAGCATGTCCCCCCAATTCATGACAGTGCAAATGGAAGTGGAGGTCATAATTTGGGATTCCTAGAGCCGAGGCTGAGAGAATGGTTTCCTTCAGGTCCTTGAACCCCTCTTTTGCTTCCGGGGTCAGTTGGCATGACTTCTCTACAGTAGCTGGTCAGCCCCAGGAATATACTCAGTGGCAAATGGAAGTGAGCTCCATTGCTCGGCTTATGGCTTTTTCTTCTGGTGTTATGTGTTTCAGCTGAAGTGAAATGCAATGACCTAAGAAAACAACCTTTTCCTTTGCTATTGGCAGTTACCTCTTTAGACCTTTCATACTTCATGGTACAAAAATATTAACAAGGAAGCTGTTTCCATTAGAGATACAGTACCCGTTTGATCTCTCTGCTCAGGGGATATCGTCTAATACGCACCGGTACAGTTCCTGGCTTCAATCTAATGAATACTGGTACTATCCTAAACCAACATCTGTCTTATCCTTTACCCATACTGCAGCTGGTATCTGTTCGAGCATTTGCAGTATTTCCTCATCTTGCTCAACCTGTTGTTTTTCCTGTTCTTCTAACTGCATCATGAACATCACCGTGGATAGTGCTTCTTCCGATAAAGGGCCTGAAACAGTAATTCCCTTTTTCCCAAACTTAATGATTGCATTGACCGCATTCAAAATATCGGCACCTATCATATTCAGTGGACACTTTTCTGAAACTAACAATTGGGCACATACTGTAGGTCAGTAGTCTGAGCTATTCGCACATTCATAAGTTCTGTTTCATGCAAAGGATGAACTATTCCTCCTGCTCCTAATCCTTGTACCATTTTTCCTGTCATGAATTGTTGTGGCATATTCTTTTTCTTAAATATTATATTACGGCTCACCCCCGTATCAATCAGGCATTTTAATTGTTTCCCAGGAAGAAGATTTAATTAAGTCATAGTGATTGGACCATCCTGTGGGGGAACCGCTATTCTTATTTACACTTCTCTGTGTCTGTTATCCCATCTCTCCTTTTCTTCTCTCTCTACTGTTCCCCTGTGACGTATACCGGCTGCCTGTACCACAGTTTTCACAGCATTATTAAATGCATCCGGAGGTGTATTCACCATAACAGGAGTTGCCTTCTGCTGCTTCTTTACTTTCCTATTGGTAATCTGGTCCTCTATCCCCTAAACATGGGAAGGGATTGTATATACATTCTGGCCATACTCTCATCACTTCTGTGCTCAGATCTTCCTTCAATCCTATCAGTAACATATTTTTACAAATCTAGCTTCTCTGGGGTTCTTCAAATCATAGTGATGAGGTGTAAGGGTTGTCTGCAAGTGTAGTGTAAAATGTTTCCTCATTTCTCCCCTCCATAGGAATTGCTTGGGGCTGTTCCTTACCAGAGTGGAGAAACTGTCTGTGAACCCCTGTGGCAACCCAAGGGTAATAAGTATAGAGGAGAAGCATCATATACAAGTCAGCTAGTTTGCATCTGCGGAGACATGGGGATCAGTCCTCCCCCCATGTTTGGCACCTATGGGACCCCTGGCCGATGGTATATCACCAGGGTCTACCCGAGATGGGGTGTATAGAATTATACAGATGTTAAGGCTGCAGAAATCTCTTGTCAGCACATAACTTCACTCTTTGGGCTGCTTAAGGGGGGGCTGGTCTCATCCCCTCCGCTACTACAGGGGCGGAGGGAGCTGTGGAATCACAGACTGATCTTGTGAAGGGGGAGCAGCCTGTGTGTGGAGACGCTGCAGATTGCCTGACATACAGTACATTCTCTCATTCTAACTTCATCACACTTAGTATTAACTTCATCATTCATCATAACTTCTTAGTAATAACTTCATCATTCTTAGTATTAAAACAGACCATATCATTCACAGGTTCTGATCCACGCTGCAACTTGCACACCATAATCACATTTTCCAATCCATACAGCCTGCTCCCTACTTAAACACTCGTTGTATCTCTCAGCATCCAAAAATCCATTCCTTGGCACTTCTGCCTTTTCAAGAATTGTCAGCGGTATCGTTAACTGCTTCATAATCCTGAAGGTCCTTTATCTTATATCTCGGATCCGTAGTCTGTCCTGACCTGGTGTGCCCAGCACCCATAACAACTGTCAAAGGTAGCGACCCCTGTCTTCAGCCCCGTTATGTACCTAGTGTGCCCAGCACCCATAACAGCTGTCAAAGGTAGCGACCCCTATCTTCAGCCCTGTTATGTATTAGTGGGATCCCACTGGTCTACCTGCAATAGCCAGCAATCCCACTATCAAAGCAATAACCTAAACCGCAGCTCTCTGTCCTGTCCTAATGCTGATACATACTCTATACAACTTATTTGCTCTCCTGTACTGATGGGGAACAACTGGCGTCAAATGTTTTCTTTCCAGAAACCAATCAGACCTTAATCGTCTCACACTTTTTCCAACTATAGTAACCGAACACAAACAATTTTTGCACGGCCTGCCCACCAGCCAACTCCTCCAGTAATCTTTTCCTCAGACTTCCAGTAACGTGGGGTTTTCAGATTCACACCAAACAATCAACCAATTCTTATCCTTTTACTACTTACCAACTGGATTCTGCCCCTTGTAGGACTGCAACTACTGGTAACATTTGAGTCACTAAGAGAGATTTCGGTACTCTCACTCAAAGGGGCGGAGGGAGCTGCGGACACAGACTGTCGCTGTAAAGGAGGGGCTGCTGCTCGTCCCTGCGTTATTTGAGGGAGGACCCTCTCCTATTCTGGGCGAACTCCCTCTCGTCATCAGTATTAAAATATGGATCATGCTGCTCAGCTGTTCTCATCCATGGGGCCACTTGCTCCTCATAACCATGTTTCTTAATCCATTTATCATGTTCACTGCTAAATCGCTTCCATCTCTCAATCTCAACAGCGCAGCTTAGTGCTCCACAACACAGATATAGCAACATATCAGGACAGCATTATCAGTACTACTTATCAATTAACATTTGACAAGGCATCAACAAACAAAAGAAGAATAAAAGTTAGAACAAACATAAACCAAGTATAGCAAAGCAGGATCAAGACAATTTGATTGCAATATTTTCAATATTAACAAACACTGATCTCATTACAAACAGAAAGACAGGAACCTTTATTACAGACACAGACAAAACAAATGGAAAATCATCGCACTTCATCCTGAAACAAAACAATTGTTAACAGCACTTTTGGTCTATGGCCCGGTCTTTGCTTTGCAACAACAATTATGCACACAATATTAAAATGTTAAGATGGTTAGTATTTTTAGACAGATGAACAAGTGTAAATATGCAACAACAGACAAAGACACAAAAACAAAATAGATTAAAGCAAAGAGACAAAAATAAAATAAACCTAACTCTTTTAAATTTTGTTACCCGAGGGGATTCCCATTCAATGATCCAGACAGACTGACCTACCTACCTTGTCTGAGGGAGACAAGAAAGGATGTGAGCAAAATGCTCACTTACCCGGGTCCTCTTTTCTGCCCTCCCTCCGACAAAGCAAGGCAATCTTTTTCAGTCCAAATCAATAGTTAAAGGGGAATGCAATCCCGCTGTGGGCCTCCAAGTTGTCGGGATTTCTTTTCTAGTCACCAACCTCGGGTAAAGCTCACTTAGAGCTTCTCTTACCTAGGATCCTAGGAGTGGAGGAATTAAAAGAGAGACACAGGTTGCTTGTCTTTCAAGTTAATCTCCTTTATTGGGAGGGTCAGGGTAGATCTTTTATAGTAAACCAGAAAGAGGAAATGAACAAATATGGATACTTCCGTAATGTTGTGTAACAATTCAAAATGGTGGATAGCTTGGCAAGAACAATAGTTATATAACAGAAATGTCAAAGTATATCATGTGTTATAAGATATATTAATTGGAGGTGACGAGAGTTTTTGGCATTTCCCTTATGTCAATTTAACAATTCGTGGAACCACATCCGTTAGTATTTTTTGGCCAGAAACTGGATTTGGCCTCAACATATTTAGACATTTATTATGAGAGAGATTTGGAACTGACCACTGGCAGAATTATATAACCATGTAGACAGATGATAACAATTAAATGGTGTCATGGGTTACAAGTTGTTTTTCAGCTATTTTTCTAGAGTTTAGAGAACTAGGATTAACCATTTCTTTGACACTAGTTCAGGGACATATTCGGGCCAACGGGCCTTCTTGTCACTCTCCAGAGTACGCAACATTTGGATTAAAGTCCGATTAAATCGCTCGCAGGCCTCGTTTCCCTGCAGGTGGTATGATGTAGTCCTGGATTTGTCAATACCGTAGAGATGGTGTAGTTCCTCCATTATTTTTCCCAAAAAACATGCTCCTTGATCGGAATGTATCCGTTGAGGGCAGCCGTAAACTTGTATAAAGTTTCTACAAATTGCGGAGGCGGCCGTCTGGTCTCGAGTGGGGGTGACCACAGCGAACTAAGTGAAATGATCTACCATGACGAGGCAGTGTTCATATCCCTGAAATGAGGGACCAATGGTCAGGTAATCCACCGTCAGAAGCACGAGGGGCGCTGAGGTCACGATTGTTTGTACTGGGGCTCACTGTGCGGGCGGTTTAACTAATTCACATAGGCAACAGGTCCGGCAAGTCTCGACAACAGCATGCAAGCGTGGATGGTAAATTTTCTGTTGTAACCATTGCAAGGTCTTTTGAGCTCCAAAATGAGCCCCTTTTTCGTGGGCTTCTCGAGCCAGTTCGTTAAGTTGGGCTCCTGGCGTAACTACCTGCCAAGTCGTCATAGATGTTGTTCGTGATGTCATTTTACGATACAATAGTCCCTTTTGGATAACCAGTCTCTCCCATTGTCGTAACATCAGCGACATGTCCTAAGTCAAAGTCTGTCTTTGGGAGTCAGTGGGCAATTTGCCAGTGGTTACCCATTTCCGGAGAAGCCCAATTTCTTCGTCTTCTTGCTGCTGTTGGATCCACTTATCCCGGGATTGTTCCAGCATGCCCCTTAGGTTCTGCATGGGAGCTACCTCCTGGGTGGCAGCTGTAAGCACGGCAGCGGTGAGGGCAAACGGTATCTCTTCCCCTTCTGGTTCGTCGTCTCGACTCTTCCCTGGGGTTGTATGTCGAATCCTGGAGAGAGCATCAGCGTGTACATTCTCGGCCCCTCTTTTATAGACAATTTTATACAGTCATGGCCAAAAGTATTGACACCCCTGCAATTCTGTCAGATAATATTCAGTTTCTTCCTGAAAATGATTGCAAACACAAATTCTTTGCTATTATTATCTTCATTTAATTTGTCTTAAATGAAAAAACGCAAAAGAGAATGAAGCAAAAAGCAAAACATTGATCATTTCACACAAAACTCCAAAAATGGGCCGGACAAAAGTATTGGCACCCTCAGCCTAATACTTGGTTGCACAACCTTTAGCCAAAATAACTGCGACCAACCGCTTCCGGTAACCATCAATGAGTTTCTTACAATGCTCTGCTGGAATTTTAGACCATTCTTCTTTGGCAAACTACTCCAGGTCCCTGATATTTGAAGGGTGCCTTCTCCAAACTGCCATTTTTAGATCACTCCACAGGTGTTCTATGGGATTCAGGTCTGGACTCATTGCTGGCCACCTTAGAAGTCTCCAGTGCTTTCTCTCAAACCATTTTCTAGTGCTTTTTGAAGTGTGTTTTGGGTTATTGTCCTGCTGGAAGACCCATGACCTCTGAGGTAGACCCAGCTTTCTCACACTGGGCCCTAAATTATGCTGCAAAATTTGTTGGTAGTCTTCTGACTTCATAATGCCATGCACACGGTCAAGCAGTCCAGTGCCAGAGGCAGCAAAGCAACCCCAAAACATCAGGGAACCTCCGCCATGTTTGACTGTAGGGACCATGTACTTTTCTTTGAATGCCTTTTTTTTCTCCTGTAAACTCTATGTTGATGCTTTTGCCCTAAAAGCTCTACTTTTGTCTCATCTGACCAAAGAACATTCTTCCAAAATGTTTTAGGCTTTTTCAGGTAAGTTTTGGCAAACTCCAGCCTGGCTTTTTTATGTCTCGGGGTAAGAAGTGGAGTCTTCCTGGATCTCCTACCATACAGTCCCTTTTCATTCAGATGCCGACGGATAGTACGGGTTGACACCGTTGTACCCTCGGACTGCAGGGCAGCTTGAACTTGTTTGGATGTTAGTGGAGGTTCTTTATCCAACATCCGCACAATCTTGCGTTGAAATCTCTTGTCAATTTTTCTTTTCCGGCCACATCTAGGGAGGTTAGCCACAGTGCCATGGGCTTTAAACTTCTTGATGACACTGCGCACGGTAGACACAGGAACATTCAGGTCTTTGGAGATGGACTTGTAGCCTTGAGATTGCTCATGCTTCCTCACAATTTGGTTTCTCAAGTCCTCAGACAGTTCTTTGGTCTTCTTTCTTTTCTCCATGCTCAATGTGGTACACACAAGGACACAAGACAGAGGTTGAGTCAACTTTAATCCATGTCAACTGGCTGCAAGTGTGATTTAGTTATTGCCAACACCTGTTAGGTGCCACAGGTAAGTTATAGGTGCTGTTAATTACACAAATTAGAGAAGCATCACGATTTTTCGAACAGTGCCAATACTTTTGTCCACCCTCTTTGTTATGTTTGGTGTGGAATTATATCCAATTTGGCTTGAGGACAATTCTTTTTGTGTTTTTTCATTTAAGACAAATTAAATGAAGATAATAATACCAAATAATTTGTGTTTGCAATCATTTTCAGGAAGAAACTGAGTATTATCTGACAGAATTGCAGGGGTGTCAATACTTTTGGCCATGACTGTAGTTGTATATCGCCATTTGGGCCACCCATCTTTGTTCCAGAGCTCCCAGTTTGGCGTTTTCCAAATGGGCCAGCGGGTTATTGTCCGTCCGCACCACTACCTCGAAGCCCGCCAGGTACTCTGCGAACCGCTCTGTCATGGCCCACACTACTGCGAGGAGCTCGAGCTTAAAGGAGCTGTAATTGTCAGGGTTGCGCTCGGAATCATGGAGTGAGCGGCTTCCATATGCGATCACTCTCTCCCGGCCGTCTTGATCTTGTGACAACACAGCCCCCAGCCCGTCAAGTCTCCCGTCAGTGTGCAGGATGAACGGTTGTGAGAAATCCGCATAAGCCAACACCGGAGCTTCCGAAAGCGCAGCCTTAAGGTCTTGAAAGGCCTCTTCTTGAGGTTGTCGCCACTGGATTTTTCATCCATTTGCCCCAGCGGGAGCCCCCTTCAGCAGGTCCTGCAGGGCTCGAGCCCGGCATGCAAAATTCTTTACGAAACGACGGTAGTATTCGGCCAACCCCAGAAAGGCCCGCACGTCTTTTATCATCTCGGGGGTAGGCCATCCCTGAATGACAGCAAACTTTTCCCGGGACGCCCTTACGCCTTCCGCTGAGACGACATGACCCAGATATTCGATCTGGGTGCGAAATAGATGGCATTTTTGGGGTTTTACCTTCATCCCGAACTTTTGCAGCCGTCCGAGTACCTGCCCCAACCGCTTAAGGTGGTCCTCAAAAGTGGCATCAAATATGATATCATCCAGGTATATCAACGTGGCCTCAAAATTGAGATCTCCCAGACACCTCTCCATCAACCGCTGAAAGGTCCCCAGGGCGTTGGCCAGTCCGAACGGCATTCAATTAAACTCAAATAGCCCCATAGAAAGTATGAATGTTGTCTTTGCCCTGTCTTCTTCTGACATGGGTACCTGCCAGTACCCACTGGCCAGGTCCAAAGTAGAAAAGTACGTTGCGCTCCCCAAGGCGGACAAGGATTCTTCTATTCGGGGTAGTGGGTACAAGTCTTTGATAGTACAAGCATTCAGCTTTCGATAGTCCACGCAGAATCGTAAGGTGCCATCCTTTTTGCGGACCAACACAATAGGAGCTGCTCAGGGGCTTTGGCTTTCTCGAATCACTCCCTTTCGTAGCATTTGGGCCAGCAAAGTTTTCACCTCTTGGTAGAGTTGTGGAGGAATCTGTTGATATCGTTCACGGATGGGGGCTGCTCCTGCTGTGGGAATTCCATGGGTGATGGCGGTGGTACATCCAAAATCTTCCTCATGACTAGCAAATACCTCATGGTACTGTTCGAGCAGTGTTTTTATCTGAAAGAGCTGGGCTGCAGTTAGTCCGGAGAGTTCGGCCCGCATTTGTTCCAGGATCATTCGACCCTTTTCCTGAGCTGCAATTTCGGTAGCCTGTAGAGTACGGATAGTTACTGCCCAGGGGTCCTCGGGTTGCACACTCAATTGAACTACAGTGGCCGGTAGTACTTCTTCAAAAGGCCTTACTAGCTTGGCCAATTCTATCCGGGGCCTCAGGGTGATGTCTTGGTCTTCAAGGTTGACGCAGCGCACCAGGACAGTCCCCTTCTGCACTGTGGTAAGGGAGCGAGCCACCAGTATGCCAGGGTGTAAGGGCTCCGAGTAGCATGGCTCCACCTGCATCTCCACGCCTTCTCATGGTATCGGGGCTCGGATGGGCATGGCCACCACTGTCTGTCCAGGGGGCAGTACAAGCAGGGGAGCTGCTGGCACGATGACTTTGCCCAGGGCCTCGCCCTCCTGGCAGTCCTGGAGGACTCGTGCTTCCCACACCAACTGCTGGAATACCGGTCCTTGGGCCGTGCGGGAACCCCACTGTTTCAAGGTCTCATGCGTGGGATCATTGAGGAGTAGGTTGCCGAACTCCCGCAGTATGTTCATGCCCAAAATGACTGGGTGCTGTTTATCAGTTTCTCCGTGGGTCAGAACCACTCCTCTGTGGCCGAGGAATTTACCGCACAGCGTCATCTGTATCCATAGCACCCCAGCAACAAGGACCAGTAGTTGATTGGCGGCTACCAGTCTGATCATGGGTCCCCACTGGGGTCTCACTGCTTCAGGAAAATTTTGCCGGAAATAAGTTGCAGGCATAGTTGTCAGTTGTGACCCTGTGTCCACTAGGCACCAGACTGCCCGGCCCTCTACTTCTGCCCATACCACCGGACATTTTGCAACTTAATCTTCAGGACTTCCACCACCCCTAATCATGGGTACTGGCTCCGAGCGGCGTCCCCCCAGCCCGGAGCCCTCTAGCTTTAATGGCCACCGAGGTGGGTATCTCCCACGCCGCGGACACTCTCGGGCGAAGTGGTCCGGCTCCCCGCACTCATAGCACCGGGTCTGTGCAGACCGACCACCGCAAGGGAGCGGGGTCCCCAAGGACCAGGGTTAACACTAGTCCGTCCAGTCCCGGACTCCGTCCTTCTTTCACTTCAGCCAACTCGCCCTGGATGTTCTTCAACTCCTGTTTCATTTCCTCTACCCATTGAGGCTCCGCAACTGCGTTCAGGGAAGCCTCCACGCTCCGGACCTTCCCCACAGGGACTGCCATTCCCTGCTCTTGCTCTTGAGCGCGTGCTTGACTTTCCACCTCAGAAAAGTCTATAAGTGGATTCATTCTAATCTGTTCCCGTAATGCCTGCTTTACTAACGGGTCCTGCAGTCCAGTCACCAACAGGTCGCGTAGTGTAATGTCAACAGGTCCTACCCTTACGCCGTCCTTTCTTTCGATGGCCGTGTGTAACTCTTGGAGGACATTCATATACTGGGTGATGGTCTTCACCTCCCTTTGCATCCGACTGAACAACCGGGTTCTTAACTCTCCCACGTTGGTTGGGTCCCCATGGGTCGGTGTTGCGGTGTCCCGAGGGTTTTAACATCACTGAATTCTGAGCCTCCCCATCTAATGCCATGAGAGCTACTTCTGCTTCTAGGTCAGGAGTCATCGGGTGCATTCAAAAGAGCCCCCGCATTCACTGTGTCCAGCTCCATAGCATGGTATTGGAGCCGGAAAATATAGTCAGGTTGCTCAGCATGGCCCCCAACGAAATGCTGGAATGAGGGCCTTCGTCAGCTGTTGCGTTCACGGCCCTGCCCTGGGGCATCGTTGTCCGCTCTCGAAGACTGTATCCTGCCGACTACGCCAAATGTAGGTAACAGCAGGTTCGCAGGATGCAGTGACGAGACGCGAGACTGGTTGAACTTTGAAAAGCAAACTCTTAATAATTTAAAGCCGCTAGGGCTATATTAAGCAACCAAAAAGGGGTAACAACAGTTGTCCTCGCAGGGACTCAGTACAACCAAACACTATTTGAAAAGCACACGGCTAACCCGGCCGAGGCCGGTTACTATGGGGCCACGGTATGGCCGTCTACGAGTCCTTATACTCTATAATGTCACTTATCCGTCCTGACATCCCTCGGCGTCTCTGTGGATGCAGCTTTGCTGATGAAGCTGCTTTGGCATCTTCGATGAGGCTGCTGTGGCATCTTTGATGAGGCTGCTGTGGAGTCTTTGATGAGGCTGCCTTGGCATCGCAGCCGCTGGGCCCAGCTGCTGAAGATTTGGAGTAGTCTTCGGGCGCCCCAGCGCCCAGGAGGAGTTGGGGCACAACAGGCCCTGATGGAGTCCTGAGATGAAATAACCCCCTGTTGTAACAGCGGGGTCGCGCTTGTTAGCGAGTTCAATGGGACTTCTGTCCCAAGCAGGGTGGTGTCGCAGTGCCCAAGAGTGGCGGTTGACTGGCCGCATGCACAGCCTGGGGCTGTGTGCAGAGTGTCTCTGTTGACGGGGAACAGGCCCCCACTGCCGACTGCAGCGGGGTGAAGGTGGCTGTGAGCGGTGATAGACAGGCCGCAACCACGGGCTGACGTGAACCGGCAGCGTCCACGGGTGGCAGTGGGCAGGCCGCAACCGCGGACTGAAGAGGAATGGCAGCAGCCGGGAGAGGGAGCGGACAGGCCGCGGAGGGCTCGAGCTCAGCGGTAACGGCCGAGGATGACCAGGGGGCAGGCCATAACCCGGGATTGGGGTGAAGAGACAGTCCCCTGTCAGTAAGCTCAGCGCCTCTTTCCTGAGGGCCACTGCGTATCTACCCTGTGCTGCTGGTCGCTTCTCTCAACTGTCAGTGTCCTTCCCGCTCTCTCACGCCTCCTCCGTCTCCTGCTCCATGTCTGACGTATCACCAACTGACTCCCCTGTGCGCTCCCTGTCTCTTTTATACTCGCCCCTCCCCTTGCTGTACTGTCACTCTCAGCAGTACACTCTCCTCCTCTGCTCCCCGGGTACTGTTTCCTTAGGAACTCAGATGGTGGTCCCCTTGGTTCCTGCCTGGACACTCTGCGGGGGTCCTCCTCCCTACAATGGGACGAAGCTTGTGTGGGTACTAGCCTATGTTGTGCTAGCAACCAGATCCTGTTCCTCCTCTTCATTGTTATCCAATCTGCGCTGAGCAGATAAAATGAGGCTGGGTAGTATCTCCCAGTCTCTTGTCTTCCATCTCAACCTGGTCCACATGCATAGCTTCATGTTTAATTTTCAGCAACGACTGTTTAAGAAGGCACAGAAGCGGGATCGTTGCACAGACTATGGTGTCATTGCCGCTCACAATCTTTGTGGATTCATCAAAGTCTTTGAGAACGGCATGTCAGATAACCATGCCCACTCTTTAGTTGTTACATGCGGAGTCTGACCACAGTTACGAAGGGTGTGCTGGAGCTGGTATTGCACAACTGGCCCCTGTTTCTCACAAAGCCTTTCCAGTATGTGCAGCGTGGAGTTCCAATGCGTGGTCACGTCGCATACCAGTCGGAGAGTTGGCACTTGCATGCGCTGCTGCAGCACTGCCAGAGCAGCAACAACTGTAGCAGACTAGCGGAAATGGGCAACGACACAGCGTACCTTGAACAGAGGCTCTGGCAAATCTGGCTGAGCGCTGTGCTGGGAGAATATTTGGAATTGCCTAATGATGGTGCATCATAATGTGCAAGGACAGGTGCAGGGCAGGAGGCATCTGCATCAGAGTCATGAACAGGGAATTGGGAAGCACCTAGCACAGAACAAGAGGCAGTGGTGTCACCCACTGACACCAATCAGGAACCCAGGCGTCAGGTGCTTAGATGACATGTGCGTGATCATGCTAATGGTGGTTAGGCTGTTAGTGGTCAGGTCTCAGAACTCTCTTTAAAAAAGTGACAGACTGGGGAACGCTTAACTCTTTGACGGAGAAATTCACAAGTGTCGGTACATACCCCACTGCCTCATTCTGACTGATCATTGCTGCTGATTCATCCCCCTCAGCACTTCTAGCCTCGCTGTGCATGCCACCTCATGTTCCACCGCTGAATCCTGTTCCTCCTGACTTGGTGACTTAGGCCTCTTTCACACTTCCGTTTTTGACAATCAGTCAAGATCCGCCGATTTGGAAAAAAAACGGATCCGCCATTTTTATTTGCGGATCCGTTTTTTTCCCCATTGACTTTCATTATTGGCAGATCTTGACGGATTGCCGTCCGTTGCATCCGTTTTTGTGCGGATCCGCCAAAATGTTGCTGTCCGTCAACATCCTCAAAGACTTCCAAACGGAGCTTGCAACGTTTTTTTGGCCAGCGGATCCTCCAGACACTGATTTAACCCGAAATTCTATCTGGGTGCCGGACAACAAAAAAATTCTCTCCCTCTCTCCTTTTCCAGGCTGCGATTCCTTTAACATTCTTCATTTGGCGGATCCGTAAAAAAAAACGGACCGGTGGCATCCGTTGTCATCAGTACTAAAACGGATCCGCTATCCGTCCTTTTGGCGGATTTTAACTGACACAAAAAACTGAAGTGTGAAAGAGGCCTTAACAACAACTTGACTTGTCAACAACTGTCATAAACGCCAAGAAAAAAAATGATAGTCCATATAATGTATAGAAATATAAATTTTATTAGTACCACAGGTTAAAAATAACAATTTAAAATCAATGTCAGATACATTCTCCATGATATCAGTATACTTATATAAGAGCGCAAATGTCTAGTTGCAAAAATAAAAAAATGATGTGGATAAATGCAAAAATGATAACAGAAAAGGTGTAAAAAAAATAAAATATATATATATATAAATATATATCTAGATAAAAAATGACCATATAAAGTGCATGTAAAGTGCATATAAAAAGTGTACCATATAAGGTGTACAAAATATGTGAACACTGATGACATTATAAACTTATAAAGTATAAGTCAATATATTTTTCACTACAGCTATTATACAGACCACTATCTACGCCTTGTTATAGTAAGGTGAGATGTATTCCATACATCCCAAATTTTATTAAACTTCCCCAAGCAACCCCTATTCTGGTACGGCGTCCGCTCATAAGGTATAATTGAATTTACTAGTTCAATCCAAGCTCTAACAGAAGGATGTTGATTACCCATCCAGCGTTAGGTTTGTCTACTTCTAAAAACCCCAACAAGCAATCAGTCCCTGCAGCAGGAGCCAGATGGCTCTCCGAGTTAGACAAACAATTATTAGGCATCCATCTACTCAGGGCTCTGACTTGCCCGGCCAAGTAATATAAAAAGAAATCCGGTAATGCCGCCCCGCCCAACTTTTTAGACCTAAGGTAGACAATTTGTGTTTAGGTCTAGTCTTCCCCCATATAAAGGGTGAGATTAATGAATTTAGGCCTGAGAAAAAAGATTTAGGGATCAGTACTGCACTATGTTGGAGGGAGTCACTGAGTTTGGGGAGTAGGATCAGGTTAATACATCCGGAGACAGATACTGGCAATTTACTCCAGATAGCAAATTTAAGTTTAACAATATCTAATAACAGGAGAATATTCATTTTTAAGTCGAGTCTACTATATTTTGAAATATTTATTCCCAGGTAGTTAGTTACAATAAGCAATGGGGATAACGTTTCAAGGTGATCCATTGGACCAAGGGAGAGAGGCATCAAGGCGGATTTATCCCAATTTCTGTGTAATCCCGAATAGTTACTAAATTTGTCTATAGCAGCAATCACACGGGGTAGTGTTTCTTCTGTTTTATCCATAAATATCACCATATCATCAGCATATAGGCCAATAGTATCTAAACGGCCCGCTATTTCTATACCTTTAATGACTGGTGAGGATCTTATACGGATCGCCAACGCTTCAATTGCAAGCGCGAAAAGGGCCGGGGAAAGGGGGCACCCCTGGCGTGTTCCTCTTGCCAAAGAGAATGATTCGGATACAGAGTTATTTATTATTTTTCGGGCTTTTGGTTTCATGTACATCGCGCATATCCACTTCCTAAATTTGGAACCGAATTCATATTTTGTAAACATGCAGATAAAAATGACCACTCAAGAGAATCGAAGGCCTTAGTCGCATCCAGCGAAGCCAAGGCCCATTCATTATCTGGCTCTAGGGAACTGTACTGGACCACTGACTGAACTCTCCTAATATTAATAGATGTATTTTTCCCGGGCATGAAACTGGTCTGGTCTGGAGGTATTATTTCTAGTATCACCAAAATTAATCTAGTGGCCAGGATTTTATTGAAGGATCTTATAGTCCACATTTACCAACGATATGGGGCGATATGATCCACATTCAAGAGGATCCTTCCCCTCTTTCCTAAGCAGGCACCTGTCCTTTGAAAACCCCTGATTATATAATACGGACAGCCAATCACAGTAATGTCACTACCGAGATGGCTATGGCATTACAGTGACTGGCAGACAATCCCTGCATGTTTATTGACTGTGTGACAGAGTCCAAACATGCAGAGTGGGGATTTGTATTTCATATCCGAGCAACGCCTAATGCGCACCGAGTATTTACAAGCACCCAGATACTCAAGAGATATCCGAGTATCACTGAACACGTTCACTCATCCCTAGTAATTATCTTTTCTCATTTAAATTATACAACTATCTGTTGTGTTTTTGTACAATTTTGTAATATGTAATGTCTCCCCGTCTGAGTTATTTTTGATGGTCAACAAAATATGATTTCCCAGTAATTTATTTTTCACCCTCTATGTATGATAATGATTTCTCTCTGATTGGGATTTTTGATGTTGAACAAACCCTTCTCACTGGAAAAGATTTCTCCAGCTTCTACTCCACAATTCCAAGACAGGTTTAAAATGATGAATTCTTTATTTTTCAAAGTTAAAATATAGTCATATCAAAAGTCGTTTTGTTTCTTGGTTGAACCATGTTGGAAAAATGTATTTAAGGATCATAGGGAAAAAAAAATAAAGAATACCAAATGCGTTTTGAAAGCAAGTGCGTTCTTAAACTTGGTTCACTGTCTCCACTTTTGAATATATGAAAAAACAATAAGGCAGGTTTCACATTTGCGTATGAAGGAGCTGCGGACTTCCTGCGTGAAACTCCGCCCACAGCCGCACCTCCTTCGGTCAGCTCCGCCTCCATTGGCATGTGGAAAGCGTACCCCATCTTTAGCATTAGGTACGCAGGCCGTGCCGAAGTATGCGGATGCCTCCTCATGCGTCGTTTTGACAGTGCGGTGACCTGCACCGAACGCAACGTGTTGTATTTTGGTTCGGTCGCCGCACCGTCAAAATGACGCATGCGGAGGCATCTGCATACATCGGCATGGCCTGCGTACCTAATGCTAAAGATAGGGTACGCAGGCTGCATGCCGACAGAGGCGGAGCTGACGGAGGAGGTGCGGCCATGGGCGAAGCTTAACGGAGGAAGTCCGCAGCCCTCCGCAGCTCCTCCATACGCAAATGTGAAACTGGCCTAAGAGTAAGTCAGAAAGCAGGAACAGCCCTGGCTTCCTGTTGATGTTCAATGCATCCGAAAGTAGGAACAGTGAAGTCAGCGCTGATTCGACGCTGGGCTCGTGTTATGCAACAACCACACATGAGCCTCGGCAACATGTGTGCTAAGACCGCATGAACAGCGTCAACATGGAAAATGAGTATGAGTGTTTTTATTTGAAATAGGAAAAACATGATGAATTACAAGGTGTTGTCCTAGTAATAAACAACCCCTTTAAGAAATGCAATTTTTGGTTAAAACATTTCTAACATTCTGAACATGAAAAAGGTTTCACCCCTTTGTGACTTCTCTGATGTTAAAGAGTTGATTTTAGTGTAAAACAATTCTTACATTATGAACATGAAAAAGACTTCTCTCCTGTGTGGATTCCCTGGTGGCTATCAAGATGAGCTTTCTGGTTAAAACGTTTCCTACATTCTGAATATGAAAAAGGCTTCTCCCCTGTGTGTGTTCTCTGGTGCTTAACCAAACCTGATTTCTGTGTAAAACATTTCCCACATTCTGGACAGGAAAAAGGCTTCTCCCCTGTGTGAATTCTTTGGTGTATAAAAAGATTGGATTTCTGGTTAAAACATTTCCCACATTCTGGACAGGCAAAAGGCTTCTCCCCTGTGTGGATTCTCTGGTGCTTAACAAAATCTGATTTATGGTTAAAACATTTACCACATTCTGAACAGGAAAAAGACTTCTCCCCTGTGTGGGTTCTCTGGTGCTTAACCAAATCTGATTTCTGTTTAAAACATTTTCCACATTCTGAACATGAAAAAGGCTCCACCCTTGTGTGAGTTATTTGGTGTTTAACAAGATTACATTCCTGGTTAAAATATTTTCCACATTCTGAACATGAAAAAGGCTTCTCTCCTGTGTGGATTCTCTGGTGGCTATCAAGATGAGCTTTCCGGTTAAAACGTTTCCTACATTCTGAACATGAGAAAAGATTCTCCCCTGTGTGTGTTCTCTGGTGCTTTACCAAACCTGATTTATGGTTAAAACATTTCCCACATTCTGAACAGGAAAAAGGCTTCTCCCCTGTGTGGATCCTCTGGTGCTTAACAAAATCTGATTTATGTGTAAAACATTTCCCACATTCTGAACATGAAAAAGGCTTCTCCCCCGTGTGGGTTCTTTGGTGTACAACAAGATTCCATTTCTGGTGAAAACATTTCCCACATTCTGAACAGGAAAAAGGCTTCTCCCCTGTGTGACTTCTTTGGTGTCTAACAAGACGGAATTTGTCCTTAAAACTTTTCTCACACTCGGAACAAGAAAATCTTTTCTCCACTGCGTGAATTTTTTTATGCTTAAGAAAAGACTTTTCGATGGGCAAATGGTTTCTATATTCTGAACATGAAAAAGGCTTCTTGGATTTAGGAATATTTCTGTTTTTATCGCTTATTTTGTGATTCTGATTTTCCTTAGTCGCTAATGAATCAGAAGACAGGACCTGTTTCAAAGGATCACTTGGCAGATCTTTGCTGTGAAGGGATGATGGTATATCTGGAGTAATGGCAGTCACTTCAACTGTATCAGGTGGGTTCTCAAAATCATCTGATTTAAAAATTGAAGATGTCAGCTGTCGCTCTGATCTCCTGGTACAGTCATCTGCCAAGATATAAACCAATTATTATTTTTGAATAAAATGTCATTGAATGTCATTTAACATTTCCACTTAAACTGTCGGTAAAAATGTCAAAATATTGAATAATAATAAATTTTATTTCTATAGCGCCGACATATTACGCAGCTCTTTACATTTCAGAGGGGATTTGTACAGACAATAGACATTACAGCATAACAATAATCACATACAGCATAACAATAATCACATAGATTATAACAAATACCAAGAGGAAAGAGGGCCCTGCTCGTAAGCTTACAGTCTATGAGGAAAGAGGTAGACACGAAAGGTGGGTGGTAACAGTTGCCCTGATTGTATGGACCAACCATAATGTTAAGTGTGTAACAGTACAGACACAGAGGGCTAATGAATGCATAAAGCATGTGGGAACATGATGCGGGGAACCTGGTTATGGTAAAACTTTTGGCTGTGCCACCCAGGGATAGATTAGGTTAATGTGTTGAGGCGATAGGCCAGTCTGAATAAATGCGTTTTCAGGGCACGCTTAAAATTGTGGAGATTGGGGACTAATCGTATTGACCTGGGAAGTGCATTCCAAAGAATTGGCGCAGCACGTGTATAGTCTTGGAGATGGGAGTGGGAGGTTCTGATTATTGAGGATGCTAACCTCAGGTCATCAGCAGAACGGAGGGCGCGGGTAGGGTGGTATACTGAAACAAGGGAGGAGATGTAGGGTGGTGCTGAGCCATGGAGGGCTTTGTGGGTGAGGGTAATAAGTTTGTACTGGATTCTGGAGTGGATGCGTAGCCAGTGTAATGACTGGCCACAAATTGAGAAAATAGATATCCGGCACCGTTGTGTGGAAAAATACCCTGGATGTCTGCACATATATTTTTCACATTAATAAAAAATGTAGAGGAGTCACAAGACATGCTCAGGTGAAGGGGAGGAGTTATTCACACATGGGTTTTATTTGCATTACCTGTATTCTGAGCATAGGACCTGTTGAAGCGTATTGAGCGCGAAACGGCTGTTGTCCGTCTTCCAGCACATTGCTCCCGTGCCTATGCCGATGCCTTGTGTATGTGAAATAAAGTGATTTGATTCACATGAACGGTGAGTGCCATCCTATTTTTTCTTTCTCTTCACAATGAAATGTTCTGTTTTTTCAATATGGGATTGAGCACCCGTTCCAAGTGGGATTAAGGTTTTTTTTATTAATGTGAAAAATATATGTGCAGACATCCAGGGTATTTTTCCACACAACGGTGCCGGATAACTATTTTCTCAATTTGTGGACAGTTATATATACTTCTTATCCTTGAGCACGTTTAGTGTTTTTACCCATGTGCACATTCACATAGTGTAAATAATTTTTCACTAGGTTCCTGTTGAAAATGGAGCCAAACACCTTCCCTTTATCAAATGGCATACTGGCAGGCCGGGAGAATGTAGACTCTTACTTCCTTGAATGTGAGAAGTCAGATGACATTTTTTCTTACAGCACTAAGACATTGGAATTTAAATTGCAAGAAATAGCCGAACGAGAAATCAACCTTTTCTGGACGAATAATTCTTTACAATCGTATATAGACTGTGGCAGAGTACCGCGTGGATTGAGAGTTTTTAAACCTATGGCCCAGTTTCAGGATAATGTTAAATTTTCTGAAGAGTGGAATCGGATTCTATTAAAGTGTTCACAAGATCTCTTAAACTTAGTTTTACAACAGAATATTTCCAATTATGAACAGGTGAAAGTTGATCTGGACAAAACTAAGGAGGAATTAAAAACAAGATTGACAGGACAGCAATGGTCGACTTTGAACAAAAAATTGGATAATAAATGAGTGATTTTGCAGACTGAGATCAAACAAAGAAAGAGAGATAAATTTATTCGAGATAAGCATGATTTTGAAAATAATCAGGTTTTTTCATGGAATAAGAATAAAACTTCTCAACTTAATCCTCGTTTCAAGAAAAGATACCCTAAAAGGGAAAGAGTTAAAACACGATATAGCAGAAAGGATTACTTAACCACGGACTCAGATTCTAGCGCTAATGAAGAAACCATTCATCCTGCATGTCCAGGTGATATGAGGAGTAATTTTGCATCTACGCCTCTCCCTTTAGACACAGAATCCGCAGAGGAAAGAGGAGGCTAAAGCGGCAACCAACGGAAACGAAAACAAGTATCGTGGAAAACGTAACAGAAATTAACCCTGCAAGTGTTTCGGTCGTCAATTTAACCGATCGTATTTTGGAGAAAAGACATTTTGCGGTATTATCCAAGGGTCTGAATTATTGTGTACCTCAGGACTTTGACATGGTTGAATTCCAAATAGACCTGTTCAAAGCCCTGAGAAAAATCCATTTGCATAAATCATTTGTGTCCAATGTTTCTTCTGACGTTAATATTTGTCCTGGTGAGATTCCCTGCACCATTGGTCCTTTGGGATTTATGGCAGGCAGCGGATCATTAGCAGATATCAGAGATGATGCCTTGGTTCTATTGGCTATTAATCCAGATCCAAGGCATAGTGCAGTGACACCTAATACATATGATCCATTTCAGGGAGGGTGCAGTTCATCTTACATGCCTCCCATCTCCCCAGGCAATGTTGTAGATTTGTTCGGCATGAAAGTAGTTAAAGATTTAGAAGCACAAATATACCAGAAACAAACCTCTAATCTGACAATAGACGAAAGACAGGCAATTAAAGAAATACAGGTATGGTCGGATGTAATTGTACGCTCCGCTGACAAGGGAGGCAACGTAGTTTTATTAAAAAAAGATAGTTACGTTATGGAAGCGAATAGACAACTATCTGATTCTTCGACCTATTCCAAACTAAAAAGTGATCCAGCGAATAGGCATAAAGAATTACGATCCTTTCTAAAGAAACAGGTGGAGGGTAATGTGCTGTCTAAACGGAAAGCTGAAAAATTATTTTCTGAGTATCCACGGAAGGCTCATTGGTATCACATCCCGAAAATACACAAGTCTGGTTCTAATCCCCCTGGCTGCCCCATAGTATCGGGGATAGGATCCCTCACTGAGCCCCTATCCCAATATATAGATTGGTTATTGCGACCCCTTCTAAAAGAGATTCCTTCCTACATTAAAGACTCTAAAGATTTTGTTGCGGTGATAAAGGAAATTTGTTGGCAGGAAAATTTTCAGACGGCCTCTATAGATGTTGAAAGCTTGTATACCAGAATCCCCCACTTTGGGGTCGATTCAGTAAGACAGGTTTTGCAGAGCTCTGGAAAAGATCCAGAGACCATTAATTTTATTACTGATGGCCTTAAATTTATTCTTACCCACACTGTGTTTCAATTTGACAATAATTGGTACAGGCAGAGAAGGCACAGCGATGGGTACGCCAGTCGCGTGTACATTTGCTAATCTATTTTTAGCGGTCTTAGAAGAAAAAGTGATATATGCAACCACTAATCCTTTTTGGAAACATAGAAAACTTTTCATCCGTCATGTGGACGATATTTTTATAGTTTGGGATGGATCCAGAACAGATTTTGATTCATTTGTGGAATTTCTGAATTTGCATAATTGCATGAACATGAAATTGACATCTCATTTTGGGGGTTCCCAGATGGATTTTTTGGATGTCAGATTATCATTGGAAAGTGGAATTTTGCGTACGGAAATTTTTCGCAAACCGTCAGCAACTAATTCTCTCTTGCATTATAAAAGTGCACACCCTTATTATGTCAAAAATTCCCTACCTTTCAGCCAATTTCTTAGACTTAAAAAATTCAATAGCCATGAGGAGGGTTTTCGCAAACAAGCAGGTGAACTACACAGCAGATTCAGACAGAGAGGTTACCCTGTGTCTAGTTTAGACTCAGCTATATCAAGGGTTAATGATTTAGCGATCACCAATAATCAGAGCAGAAAGCAAAAAGAAAAACGTTTTGTGTTTAGTTTTACCTTTAACTCTATGGACAGACATATTAGAACTGTACTCAGACAGAACTGGCATCTTTTGGAAGGTGATAGAGCTTTATTGGATGTGGTCGGCAGAGGTCCTCTGTTTGCCAGTAAACGGAGCACTAATCTCCTAGATTTGCTGGTAAAAAATAGATATCAGGATAAACGGAACAATTGGTTGGAATCCAGTAGGGAACTACATGTGCAAGAATTGTCCTTGGTGCCCCTTTAAGCTGAGTGGAAAAACTGTAAAAATGGGATCTGTGTATCACGAGGTAATAGAATTTGTCTCATGTAAAACTACCTTTGTGGTTTATGTCCTATTTTGCCCATGCGGTTTTTTCTACATTGGCAAAACAATTCGGCCTCTTTACATCAGGTTTAGAGAACATTTTAATTCAATTACCGCAGGAAAAGGAGTCCCCAGACTTATAGAACACATGAGGAAATTCCATGGTGGAAATGCGGAGGCACTCCGTTTTGCTGGTATTGAAAGAGTTTCTGCACCGCAATATGGAGGGAATCATGATAAGCATCTTTTGCAGGTTGAAGCTAGATGGATTCTCCGCACTAAAGCCACAGGTCCATTAGGGTTAAATGAAAAGATAGATATGGCTGTATTCCTTTGAATATTTAATATAAAAAAAATTAAAAAAAAAAAAAATTTTGAATTTTTTTTTTAATTGTATTATGGTGCTGTAGAGGGAAATGTTTTTTTATCTTCTTGTTTTTTTGTTTTTTTCATTAAACAGTTTTGTTTTTTTTTGGTAGAGGAGTCACAAGACATGCTCAGGTGAAGGGGAGGAGTTATTATTCACACATGTGTTTTATTTGCATTACCTGTATTCTGAGCATAGGACCTGTTGAAGTGTATTGAGCGCGAAACGGCTGTTGTCCGTCTTCCAGCAAATTGCTCCCGTGCCTATGCCGATGCCTTGTGTATGTGAAATAAAGTGATTTGATTCACATGAACGGTGAGCGCCATCTTATTTTTTCTTTCTCTTCACGGTGTAATGACTGGCACAAGGTAGAGGCATCGGTGTAACGATTGGCGAGGAATATGATCCTGGCTGCAGCATTCAGGACAGATTGGAGAGGGGAGAGTTTGGTAAGAGGGAGACCGATTAGAAGAGAGTTACAATAGTCGAGACGAGAATGAATAAGAGAAACAGTAAGAGTTTTTGCAGAGTCAAAAGTAAGAAATTCTTCACCAAGACAAAGACAGTTCACAGTCTAATAGAATCTCATAGTATGAACCAGCAGAGCGAGCTGTTCAACTGTTTGTTCATTCTGCCTCCCAAATATGGAATAAAAAGCCACAGAGATGTTATGTAGACGAACATAATACCAATAAAAACTTCTACTCATCTCACAAAAAACAAGTCCCCACTCAGGTCCATCATCTGTCAGTGGAAAAACAGAGGTTTCCATATTATTAGTGGGTTAAAGGCTCTTGAAAAGCAACATGGCTTCCATCAACCAATCCACCAATAACCACTCTCCCAAAGTGAAAAAAGTGAAATCTACCCCTTGCTTCTGAGCCTTGTCGTGTGCATAAACCACATTTAGCATCCATGTATGTGGCATTACTATAGTGAGAAGAACCCACTTAATTTACAGTGTGTTTCTACTGAAGCACAATCTGGGCACTATGTGTTCAGTAATAAAATGGCATATTTGCAATTTTTTTTCTCCCACATCCACTGCATACTAATTTCCAGACCGTGCCTGTGGAATGAAAAATAGTCACTACACTAATAGATTAATTCTCTGAGTGTTATAACATGGGTAGCAGAGGTGGATAAACCATATGTCCTGGCTGAAGGTGGCTACATGGATGGAACAATGGTCAGACAAAATGGAGGAGCTAGTCAAGCACCTGATCCTGAGCCAAAAGCAGCAGGTACAGCAGGCAACAAATAATCTCTTAATACAACAGCAACAAAGTCTCTAAGCCACAGAGAAATGTGAATAGCGGTACCAGTGTTAAAACATGTGATTCTTTTATGGAGGAGTTGAGCCAGATTATAGAACATTTATCAGCATAAATGTCCATTTTGGAGGTGCTCAGCATATATCAACATGTAGATATGAATGATTCAGAAAAAAGTATGCGGCACTCACCATGGCAGCTTGAATGAAAAGTCCTTTATTTCGTGACTATCATCTTAGATTGTAAGGTGCAGAGGCGTGCGGGGAGAGAGGACGACGGCCATTTCGTGAGACAACGCTTTAACAGGTCAAGCTGCCATGGTGAGTGCCGCATACTTTTTTTCTTTATTATTCATATCAACAGCAACAAAGGCAGATAGAACTCCTGTTGGGAGATATCCACAACAGAGAAACCGCCCCTCTCCCACATCAAGATGACTCGTGAGTCCGGAAAGCGGTAAGACGAGCCATGCAGAAGATGACCCCAGAGGATGATATAGAAGTGTTTTTGACTGTGTTTGAATGGGTTGCAGAGAGGAGCAGTGGGCAGAGGTGATGGCCCCCCAACAGGTGAACCTCAGAAAGCTTATTTTGACTTAGTTTTTAACTTGGCATATTCCCAGGTATCCTGTAAAACTGAGATATTAGCACGCTCAGGGGTCACTATGTCTGTCAGAGCCCAAAGGGTTCATCATTTGGCGTACTATGGTGACATACCTCCCCACTCTGAGAAGTTTGACTTGTTGCATTTGGACCAGAAGTGGTTGCAGCCGGAGTCCTCCACTCCAGCCCAGATGGTTGAGCGGGTGATCACGGACAAATTAATTCACTCCCTCTCCAGGCCGGTGCAGACCTGGGTTGCCTAGGGAGACGTCCGTAATGCTGATGGCCTGCTGGGCCTCATAGAAAGGTACCAGATAGTCGAGAAATCCCTAAGGTAGTCGGGTGAGGGTGGGACATCCCCATACTGGGGTGCTCAGCGCAAGCCAGAGTCCTAAAAGTGGGGTAGTAGAGTCACCACTGGGGGGAGTTAGAGATCCCATGGAGTCGCTGAGGGGTTACCAAAGGCTGCTGGTAAAGACCTGATCTGCTGGAGATGACACAGGCCTGGAAACATAGCTGACCATTGTCTATGTCCTGTGAGCAGATGAACTGCAGCTTTGGGAGGCCCTCTCATATTATGCTTATCCCGCCTGCAGTGTGGACTATCAGCCCAGAGAGGCCGCAGTCATGTCCTGTGACCATAAACGGAGTACTGGTGTCATGACTCTTGGACTCAGGTAGTTTGGTGACCCTCATAAGGGCCACGCTTCTCCACCACTTGAAGTCAGAGAAAAATGTGGGCGTCCGATGTATAATAATAATTTTATTTCTATAGCGCCAACATATTCCACAGCACTTTAAATTATAGAGGGGACTTGTACAGGCAATAGACATTACAGCATACCAATAAACACATAGATCAAAACAGATAACAAGAGGAATGAGGGCCCTGCTTGCAAGCTTACAATCTATAAGGAAAAAAGGGAGACACGGAAGGTGGATGATAGCAATTGCTATTATTGTTCAGTCCAGCCATAGTGTAAGAATCGGGTGTTCCTATGATGCTGCATGAACCAGTTAACAGTCTAAATATGTAACAGTACAGACACACAGGGCTATTAACCCCTTCATGACCAAGCCTATTTTGACCTTAATGACCAGGCCATTTTTTGCAATTCTGAAGAGTGTGCCTTTATGAGGTAATAACTCAGGAACGCTTCAACAGATCCTAGCGATTCTGAGAATGTTTTTTCGTGACATATTGGGCTTCATGTTAGTGGTAAATTTAGGGCGATAATTTTTGTGTTTATTTGTGAAAAAATCAGAAATTTGGTGAAAATTTAGAAAATTTCGCAATTTTCAAATTTTGAATTTTTATTCTGTTAAACCAGAGAGTTATGTGACACAAAATAGTTTCTAAATAACATTTCCCACATGTCTACTTTACATCAGCACAATTTTGGAAACAAATTTTCTTTTGTTAGGAAGTTAAAAGGGTTAAAAGTTGACCAGTGATTTCTCATTTTTACAACAAAGTTTACAAAACCATTTTTTTTAGGGACCACCTCACATTTGAAGTCACTTTGAGGGGTCTATATGGCAGAAAATACCCAAAAGTGACACCATTCTAAAAACTGCACCCCTCAAGCTACTGAAAACTACATTCAAGAAGATTATTAACCCTTCAGGTGTTTCACAGGAACTAAAGCAACATGGAAAGAAAAAATGGACATTTTAATTTTTCCAACAAAAATTTTCTTTTAGCATCAATTTTTTCATTTTCACATAGGCAACAGGATAAAATGAATCCTAAAATTTGTTGGGCAATTTTTCCTGAGTACACCGATACCTCATATGTGGTCATAAACCACTGTTTCAGTGCACGGTAGGGCTCAGAATGGAAGGAGCGCCATTTGACTTTTTGAATGGAAAATATGCTGGAATATTTAGCGGTTGCCATGTCACGTTTAGAGAGCCCCTGTGTGCCTAAACATTTGAGCTCCCCCACAAGTGACCCCATTTTGGAAACTAGACCCCCCAAGGAACTTATTTAGATGCATAATGATCACTTTGAACCCCCAGGTGCTTCACAAATTGATCCGTAAAAAAATGCTCAGCTACTTACCGGTAGCTGTGTTTTTCAGGAGCCCATGACAGCACCACGAGAGAGGGGATCCGCCCTTCGGGGACAGGAAACCTACAGGCATAAAAAGGGCGGCCCTCTCTCCCGCCTCAGTTGGATTACAGAGCATGAGAGGACCTCCCTGGTTAGTAGCAATTCATACAGTGGGGAAAAAAAGTATTTAGTCAGTCAGCAATAGTGCAAGTTCCACCACTTAAAAAGATGAGAGGCGTCTGTAATTTACATCATAGGTAGACCTCAACTATGGGAGACAAACTGAGAAAAAAAAAATCCAGAAAATCACATTGTCTGTTTTTTTTTCATTTTATTTGCATATTATGGTGGAAAATAAGTATTTGGTCAGAAACAAAATTTCATCTCAATACTTTGTGATATATCCTTTGTTGGCAATGACAGAGGTCAAACGTTTTCTGTAAGTCTTCACAAGGTTGCCACACACTGTTGTTGGTATGTTGGCCCATTCCTCCATGCAGATCTCCTCTAGAGCAGTGATGTTTTTGGCTTTTCGCTTGGCAACACGGACTTTCAACTCCCTCCAAAGGTTTTCGATAGGGTTGAGATCTGGAGACTGGCTAGGCCACTCCAGGACCTTGAAATGCTTCTTACGAAGCCACTCCTTCGTTGCCCTGGCGGTGTGCTTTGGATCATTGTCATGTTGAAAGACCCAGCCACGTTTCATCTTCAATGCCCTTGCTGATGGAAGGAGGTTTGCACTCAAAATCTCACGATACATGGCCCCATTCATTCTTTCATGTACCCGGATCAGTCGTCCTGGCCCCTTTGCAGAGAAACAGCCCCAAAGCATGATGTTTCCACCACCATGCTTTACAGTAGGTATGGTGTTTGATGGATGCAACTCAGTATTCTTTTTCCTCCAAACACGACAAGTTGTGTTTCTACCAAACAGTTCCAGTTTGGTTTCATCAGACCATAGGACATTCTCCCAAAACTCCTCTGGATCATCCAAATGCTCTCTAGCAAACTTCAGACGAGCCCGGACATGTACAGGCTTAAGCAGTGGGACACGTCTGGCACTGCAGGATCTGAGTCCATGGTGGCGTAGTGTGTGGTAGGCCTTGTTACATTGGTCCAGCTCTCTGCAGTTCATTCACTAGGTCCCCCCGCGTGGTTCTGGGATTTTTGCTCACCGTTCTTGTGATCATTCTGACCCCACGGGGTGGGATTTTGCGTGGAGCACCAGATTGAGGGAGATTATCAGTGGTCTTGTATGTCTTCCATTTTCTAATTATTGCTCCCACAGTTGATTTCTTCACTCCAAGCTGGTTGGCTATTGCAGATTCAGTCTTCCCAGCCTGGTGCAGGGCTACAATTTTGTTTCTGGTGTCCTTTGACAGCTCTTTGGTCTTCACCATAGTGGAGTTTGGAGTCAGACTGTTTGAGGGTGTGCACAGGTGTCTTTTTATACTGATAACAAGTTTAAACAGGTGCCATTACTACAGGTAATGAGTGGAGGAAAGAGGAGACTCTTAAAGAAGAAGTTACAGGTCTGTGAGAGCCAGAAATCTTGATTGCTTGTTTCTGACCAAATACTTATTTTCCACCATAATATGCAAATAAAATGAAAAAAAAACAGACAATGTGATTTTCGGGATTTTTTTTTCTCAGTTTGTCTCCCATAGTTGAGGTCTACCTATGATGTAAATTACAGACGCCTCTCATCTTTTTAAGTGGTGGAACTTGCACTATTGCTGACTGACTAAATACTTTTTTTCCCCACTGTATATGTACAGTAAAACTAAGTATACTTTATTCCCGTGACAAATTTTTTAACCAGAAGTAAAGGTGCTGATCCCAGACGTGACAGCAGAGGGAGGGAATGTGAAGGTGCTGTCATCGGCTCCTGAAAAACATCGCTCCCGGTAAGTAGCTGAGCATTTATTCAGTCGCCATGACAGCACCACGAGAGATTTGCAGAGATGAAGAGAACTCTAGGGAGGGATAGCTGCCTCAAGCACCTTTCTCCCGAACGGGAGGTCGGCGGACCCACCTAAATCTAATCTATAGTGGTTAAAAAACGTGGATGGAGAGGATCACGTGGCTGCCTTACATATGTCCTCGATGAATACTTCCGATCTCTCGGCCCAGGATGTTGCCATGGCCCGAGTAGAGTGCGCTCTTATGCCTTCCGGAATCTCCAGCCCACCTGCTGTATAAGCAAAAGAGATATCCTCCCTAATCCACCTAACTAGGGTGTTTTTGGACACTCTAAGTCCTTTCCTAGCTCCCTGAAAAGATACAAATAGGGCATTGTCCCTTTTCCATGGCTCCATGGCCGAAATGTAACTATGAAGGCACCATCTCACATCAAGGGAATGGAGCTTCTGCTCAGTCAGGTTAGAGGGGTTCAGGTAGAAGGATGGGAGGACTATTTCTTGAAGCCTGTGGAATTTCGAGGCGATTTTGGGTAGGTATAAGGGGTCTGGCTTTAAGGTGACCCTATCTTCTGCGAACTGGGTGTATGGAGGTATCCTAGAGAGGGCTTGAAGATCGCTAACCCTCCTGGCTGACGTTAGGGCAACCAACAAGGCAGTTTTGAATGACAGGATCTTTATGGGAACAGAATCAATAGGCTCAAAGGGAGGTTCTGTGAGTGCTGATAAAACTAAGTTGAGGTCCCATGGGACCAGCCTATCTTTAATAATGGGTCTGGATCTTGCCGCTGCTTTAATGAATCTCGCCACCAAGTAATTGCTTGCTAAGTTGCAGTTGTAAAAAGCCCCTAGCGCCGAGACCTGGACTCTAAGAGTATTTGTGGCTAGGCCCATCTCCAACCCCTTCTGAAGGAATTCCAGTATCTGATCAACGCGGATTTTCTGACCGACCTCCGCCCCCGACACTGCCAAAAACCTCTTCCAAACCCTGGCGTAGATATTTGTTGTGGAGGCTTTCCTACTTTTTAAGAGGGTGTTGACTAGACCTTGGGAAAACCCCCTCTTCTTTAGCAGCATCCCCTTAAACTCCATACCGCTAGATGTAAGTTGGAGACTCGTGGGTGATAAACTGGACCCTGGGATAGAAGGTCCGGGAGCTCGGGGAGAATCCATGGCTGTGATACCGACATCTTCCTCAGCCAAGGAAACCATGACCTCCTGGGCCAGAATGGGGCTACCAAGATAACGTGGGCCCTGTCTTCTCGGATTTTCCTTAGCACCATTGGAATCAGATTCAGCGGGGGGGAAGGCATATGCCAGGCCGAAGCTCCACGGAATCAGGAAAGCGTCCACTGCGTACGGGTTCTCTCTGGGATCCAGAGACCAGAATAAGGGGAGTTGACTGTTCCTTCTGCTGGCGAACAAGTCTATCTCTGGAAGCCCCCACCTGTGTGCGATCTGCCCAAAGACAGCCTTTTTTTAGCGTCCACTCTCCTTGTTTGAGCTTGTTGTGGCTTAGGAAATCGGCTGTTAGATTTTGTTTCCCTTTTATATGTAGAGCTGTGAGGGATAGGAGGTGAAGCTCGGCGATCTGGAAAATACGATTTGCTATATCCATTAAGGGCCTGGACCGTGTTCCCCCCTGGTAGTTAATGTAGGCTACCGTTACCTGGTTGTCTGAGAATAGTCTGACGTGTTCGCCCTGTAGGGACATAAGGAAAGCGTTTACCGTCCGTTCTACCGCTAGCAGTTCTTTAAGGTTAGAGGAAAATCTCTGTTCGGACGGAGACCACACTCCCTGGACCCAGTTATCCCCCATATGAGCCCCCCAGCCCCTGGGGCTAGCATCCGTAGTTAGAATTCGGGAGATATGTCTTAGCTAAGGAAAACCTCTACGCAGATTTGAACTCAGGGACCACCACTGTAGGGACTGAATGGTAGCATTAGATAAGGTGACTCTACCCTCAAACCGACAGGTGTTGTGTAAGATGTCCCACTGCAGGGTTCCTGTGTGGAGTTGGGCCCAGAGTACTGCTGGCATACACGTAAGTGAGCCCAAAAGTGACATAGCTCCTCTAAGGGAAATTGATGGATTATCTATTACCCTACGTATCTGATGTTGGGTTTTTAAGACTTTAGACTCTGGTAACCGACATTCCTGTATATCAGAATCTAGGGCAAGGCCGAGGAACTGTTGCACTTTTAGGGGCTGCAGTCGTGACTTTTTAAGGTTAATAATCCAACCTAGATTTTGAAGGCTGGATATTACCTTCCTTAACTGGGAGGCACAGTGAGGCTCCGAATTCCCCACAATTAGGAGATCGTCCAGATAAGGAATTACGAGAATGTCCTGTTTGTGCAGGTGGGCCATAACCTCCGCCATTAACTTCATAAAGACTCGGGGTGCCACCGCCACCCCAAAGGGAAGTGCTCTGTACTGAAAATGGCTTATTTTTCCCCCCAGTGAGATGGCCACCCTCAAAAATTGCTGATGCTCTGCATGCATCGGGACATGATAATAGGCGTCTTTAAGGTCTAGAACTACCATAAAGCATCCACCGAATAGCAGTTTAATCGCCGATTTTACAGACTCCATTTTGAAAGAGTAGATTTTAATGAATTTATTAAGGCTTCTGAGATTAATAATGGTACGATAAGAGCCATCTGGCTTTTTGACTAGAAAGAGGGGGGAGTAAAACCCCTTACCTCTTTGTAGGTCAGGAACTTTAACCAAAACACCTTTCTGGAGAAGATCGTAGATCTCCGCCTCCAACGCCATCTGTTCTGTGGATGAAGAACGAATGGGAGTTAGAATAAATTTCTCACACGGAGTCTGCTGGAACTCGAACCTCAGTCCTGCTCTGATGATGCTCCGTATCCAAGGACTATTTGAAATACGCAACCAGGCTGGGTAGAAGGATAACAACCGCCCTCCCACCTGGTCCGTCAGTCATTTGGGATCATTACGGTCTCGAGGGGTATTAAACATATACCCCCTACCTCTTCTCCTGGTGTCGTATCTGGGTCTTTCTCTGAATGTTCTCCTACGATCAAACCATCTTCTGTAGGAGTCTCTTCTGTAAGGCGGTCTTCCTAAATATGAGAAGTGCTTCTTGCTGTCGCCGGCCTTTTCTAACAGCTCATCCAGAACTTTGCCAAACAAGTAGACCCCTTCACATGGGATACCACATAATTTAGATCTGGCCTGCATATCCCCTGGCCAGCATTTAAGCCACAAGGCCCTACGAGCGGCATTGGATAGGGCCGCGGATATGGCTGCTAATTTCACTAAGTCCACCGACGCATCAGAGAGGAAGGCCGCTGCCCCCTGAGCTGTAGAGAGGGAGGAAAGGATGTCCTGCCTTGGGACTTTATCCCTGATCTGTTCTTCCAGCTGGTCCAACCAAACCACTAAGGACCTGGCGGTGCATGTGGCCGCAATTGCTGGCCGTAGGGCTCCAGCTGATGTCTCCCAGGTTCCCTTGAGAAACGCATCAGCCTTCCTATCCAGGGGGTCCTTTAAGCTACCAAGATCTTCGAAGGGTAGGGAAGTCTTTTTACATGCCTTCGCTATAGCCGCGTCCAATCTTGGGGCTTTGTCCCATGAGGATGACGCTGTTTCATCAAATGGATACCTTCTTTTAAAAGCCAGAGGTAGGGAGCCCTTCCTCTCGGGTTTTTTCCATTCCCTTGTGATAAGGGCACTCACTTTATCTATCAGAGGGAATGATCTTCGACTTTTCCGGTCCAAACCCCGAAACAGAGTCCTGTACTGACTTTTCTGTTGGGGTCACCTCAATCCCCATTGTAGTATTTACCACCTTCACCAACTGATTGACCTGCTAAAGTGGTAAACAGGAGTGACCCGATCTGGCTTTGGCACACTCTCTATGCTTGCTTTTCCTCAAGCACTTTTTCCCCTGGTAGAATGGGAGAGAGGGAACATAAGGGGAACAGAGAATCACCCCGGTGAACTTTCTCGTAGCTCACTTACCCTGGCTAATAACAGCGCAGTACCGGGTTCTGTGGGGGGGGTCCATCGGAGCCGCCAACCCCTTACGGCTCATGGACTTCTCAGGTCTCACCTTCTGAGTAGACCTATGTTTCTCAGAACGGCCGCTGCTGCTAGAACGCTGCTCCGGTTTCTCTGAAGACAGAGGCTGCGTCTCCTCCAGAGGCTCTGGCTGCTCCTGCGACGCCATTATGGGATGACCCAGAAGCAGCTCCCACTCTGACCTGAGCCCTTAAGTACCGCCCCCTCTGGGGCTCGCAGGTGTCGTCCATCAGGCACGCCAAGTACCCCTGGCGCCCGGCTTACTCCCCTTCCCCTGACCGCACCCCCGGCGAGGGCTGCGAGACGTCCCCCCCGGCCAGCGCGCACGGCCCCGGAAACGCTGCGCCCGCTGCCGCCGCCCAGTTCCCCCAGAGGCGCACACCTGTGATGTCAGAGCCCTGGCCTGTAGCATGTGACCGGCGCGTCATGCGGCGTGCCCAGGCCACGTCACCAGCCCGCACGCCGTTGGCCGCACTCTCCAGCGGAAGCAGATGCCCGGCGATAGCACGGATGCACCCAGGCCCGCGCCCCCCCGCCAAGGGGAAGAACGCCCCACCCCCCCCTCCCCGGGGCCGGGCGAGGGGGGAAAAAAACGGGCCTACTCACCCGGTACTGGCACTAGGCATCTTGACGTGGGCTCTCCCCCTGGAGACCCCTTCCACCTGCCGCCGCCTGCACCAACAGTGCCTCTGCCATGCGGCGCTTCCACAGCTCTGGACAGGCCCGCTGCCTGAGTCGACCGCCAGGCCTGGGCCTCCATCCGGATCCTCAAGGTATGTCTGAAGAGATCCTGTTATGAATGGGTCACCGAGGAGGACAACAAAAAGCCAAGTCCCAGAAAACCAGAGAAGTTGGTAACTATGCAGATTGCAGATCCCTGATCCTATCCACACAACTAGCAGTAGCAGTGGAGCGTTCCTACGATGACCTAGACGCCTCGTCACCGCCGGAGGACTACATAAGCCTAAAGCAAGAAAAGGGGAAAACCAACTGCCCCAGAGCAGACCCCAAAGGAATAGACAGCCCCCACACGTGTATTGACGGTGAAACAAGATGAAAACACAAACACAGGCAGGAAAATAGGCTGAGCAAACGATGGGGCCCAAACTAACTATAAAGGATAAGAAAGGAAAGACACTGTCTTCAATCTGCCAAAAACCCTACAAAAATAATGTCCAACACTTCTGATAACAAAATTAACCCTGAAGGCACTAGACTTCTCCCACTATATCAGCACTCTGAAATATTCTGAGACAGAGCAAAAAAGAGGCCAATCTAATAAGGGACTAAAAAGCAAATTGGCAAATACAGATAAATAAGAGTGGAAATTCAGCACAGCCCCAGCCGGGACTGGCTGAACACACAAAAAACTGAATAGACCAACAAAATCAAGTGTGAACATTAGCAAAAACACTTAGCTTTGAGAAAGCTGGAACAGAGCTGAAAACCAAGACCTCAGAAGCCAGAAGCAATCACCAGCACTGACTTAGGACGCCGGCTGTCTTAAATCCAGTCTAAGATTCCTGAGGTCCAATCGTCATCCTCATTATCAGGTGGTATTAAATCAGCCTCACTACCTTCTGTTACCACCAGAGGGAGTCTGGAAGGAGAACTCACTACTGGTGTACCAGAGAATGAACTCACAACAGTACCCCTCCCTTGAGGAGGAGTAACCTAACCCTCATCCACGCCACCAGGCCGATCAGGATGGGCCCGGTGAAAAGCACGAACCAATCTATTGGCAGGAATATCAGAGGCAGAGACCCAAGAATTATCCTCCTGGCCATAACCCTTCCATTTGACCAAATACTGGAGTCTCCGTCTAACCAAACGAGAATCCAATATTTTCTCTACCTCATATTCCATATTGCCTTTAACCAATACAGGGTCAGGAGGTGCTGCCATAGGAACCACTGGCTCAATAAACCTCTTCTACAGTGATTTATGAAATACGTTATGGATCTTGAACGTAACTGGTAAAGCCAATCGAAAAGAAACAGGATTAAGAATCTCCAAAATTTTATAAGGTCCAATAAAACTTGGCTTAAAATTTGGAGATGCAACCTTCATAGGAATATTCTTAGACGACAACCAGACCATATCACCCACTTTAAACCGGGGACCAATGGTCCTACGTCGGTTGGAAAAATCGCTGGGCCTTTTCCTGAGAGAGTGACAACTTATCCACTACTTGGTCCCATATCTGCTGCATTCTCTCAACCACAGTGCCCACATCTGGGCAGGACAAAGATTCCACTTGCCCTGAAGAGAATCGAGGATGAAACCCAAAATTACAGAAAAAGGGTGACATGAAAGTAGCAGAACTAGCTCTATTGTTCAGCGCAAATTCGGCCAAGGGCAAAAAAGAAACCCAATCATCCTGATCAGCAGATATAAAACATCTTAAATAAGACTCCAAGGTCTGGTTTGTTCTCTGTCTGCCCATTAGTCTGGGGATGAACCGCGGAGAAGGATAACTGAATTCCCAGATTGGAACAAAAGGCTTTCCAGAATCTGGAAACAAACTGGACTCCTCTGTCCGACACAATGTTCTCAGGAATCCCATGTAACCGAACCACCTGTTGTAAAAACAAGGGCACCAACTCAGCGGAAGATGGCAACTTTGGGAGTGGTACAAGATGGACCATCTTCGAAAATCTATCACAAATCACCCAGATAACAGTCATTCTCTGAGAAACAGGAAGATCAGAAATAAAATCCATTGAGATATGAGTCCATGGCTTCTTGGGCAACGGCAGGGGCATCAGCAACCCACTAGAACGAGAACAGGGTTTAGACCGAGAACAAGTCCCACAGGACTGCACAAAATTCCTGACATCACGAGATAAGGCGGGCCACCAAAAAGACTGACTCACCAAATCTCTGGTACCAAAAAATACCTGGATGACCAGCCAATGCGGAGCAATGAACTTCAGACATCACTCTCTTTCTCCACTGGTCAGGAACATACAATTTTCCCATAGGGCAACGCTCAGGTTTATCCTCCTGAAATTCCTCCAGGGTGCGTCTCAAATCGGGCGAAATGGCAGAAAGAACTACCCCCTCACCTAGGATGGTAGTAGGCTCGGTGAAATTAAGAGAATCAGCAAAGAAACTCCTAGAAAGAGCGTCTGCCTTAACATTCTTAGTGCCCGGAAGAAAAGAGACCACAAAATTAAAACGCGTGAAAAACAAGGCCCATCTAGCATGTCTGGGATTCAAACGTTTTGCCGACTCCAGATAAATCAAATTCTTGTGATCGGTGAGGACCACAACCTGATGTCTGGCTCCCTCCAACCAATGTCTCCACTCCTCAAATGCCCACTTCATGGCCAACAATTCCCGATTCCCCACGTCATAGTTGCGTTCAGATGGGGAGAACTTACGAGAAAAGAAGGCACAAGGATTCATCTTAGAAGTCACAGGGTCTTTTTGGGACAAAACAGCTCCTGCACCAATCTCAGAAGCATCTACCTCCACCTGAAATGGAAGTGAGACATCAGGTTGCCGTAAAACTGGAGCTGAAATAAATCTCCTCTTAAGCTCCTGAAATAATGAGACAGCCTCAGGAGACCAATTCAGCACATCAGCGCCCTTCTTGGTCAGATCAGTCAGTGGTTTGACAATACCAGAAAAATTACCTATAAATTTACGATAGAAATTAGCAAAACCCAAAAACTTCTGGAGAGCCTTCAAAGAAGTAGGCTGAACCCAATCAAAAATGGCCTGTACCTTGGCCGGGTCCATTTCAATAGTCGATGGAGACAAGATAAATCCCAAAAATGAAATCCTCTGTACACCAAAGAGGCATTTCGATCCCTTAACAAACAGGGAATTCTCCCTCAAAATCCGGAACACAGTCCGGACGTGTTCCACATGAGAATCCCAATCACTAGAAAAGATCAAAATATCATCCAGATAGATGATCAAAAACTTATCCACAAAGTCACGGAAAATATCATTTATAAAGGACTGGAAGACAGAAGGGGCATTAGTGAGCCCAAAAGGCATCACCAGGTACTCAAAATGTCCCTCCGGAGTATTAAACGCCGTCTTCCATTCATCCCCGTGCTTGATGCGAATAAGATTATACGCCCCCCTGAGGTCAAGCTTAGTAAACCAGCAGGCACTCTTAACTCTGGAGAATAAATCAGACATCAGAGGTAACGGGTACTGATATTTAACCGTCATCTTGTTAAGGGAACGATAATCAATACACAGTCTTAATGAACTATCTTTCTTGGCCATGAAAAAAAACCCAGCACCTAAAGGTGACGAGGATGGTCTAATATGACCCTTCTCCAACGACTCCTTAATATAGGATCGCATAGCATCATGTTCGGGTACTGATAAGTTGAAAAGCCGACCCTTGGGAAATTTACACCCAGGCATCAACTCAATTGCACAGTCATAACTCCTATGAGGAGGCAAAGACGCAGACTTGCTCTCACTAAATACATCAGAAAAATCGGCTAGATAATCAGGAATATCATCAGATTCAACGCTGCTCCAGAATCCACAAAAGCCTTAGTGGAAAACGTGGATAAGGAGCAGATTAGAGTAATTGCCAAAAGAAACTTAGATTGTACACCACCCACAGCAAATGTGTGTGCAAAACGTTTCTCTTGTTTAGGGCAGACAGAAATAGTATGAGAGGCGCCTCCACAGAAAAATCACAGCTTATTACGCCTTCTAAACTCCTGATGTTGCGCCCTAGATAAAACCCCATCACATTGCATAGGTTCAGACATTTGTTCAAAAGGTGGCAGCGCCTCCCGTGTAGTTTTACGTTCACGTAAACGCCGATCAACTTGATGACATAGAATGACATAGAATTATCCAGACCAGAGGGAACAGGAAATCCCACCATAACATCTTTTACAGTCTCTGATAAACCCTTCCGAAAGAGAGCTGCCATTCCATGTAGTAAGGACCGCCCACTTTCAGAATTTTTGACAGTATAACTCTGCAGAATCCTCACCCTGGTTTAATGCCAACAGGGTTCTCTCAGCTTGATCAACAGCATTAGGTTCATCATACAACAACCCTAAGGCTTGAAAAAATGCATCCACATTAGTCAAAATACGATTTTCAGGTGTCAGAGAAAAAGCCCAATCTTGGGGATCTCCGCGCAGCAAGGAGATGACAATTTTAACCTGCTGCACAGAGTTCCCAGATGAGTTAGGCTTCAAGGCAAGAAATAATTTACAATTCTTAAAATTCAAAAATTTAGACCGATCCCCAGAAAACACATCAGGAGTGGGGATCTTACAATTTTCTCCTGCTTTTGAGTACCCTAGAATCTGCGGTATGGCTGGTGATTCTGTTATGAATGGGTCACCGAGGACAACAAAAAGCCAAGTCCCAGAAAACCAGAGAGGTTGGTAACTATGCAGATTGCAGATCCCTGATCCTATCCACACAACTAGCAGTAGCAGTGGAGCGTTCCTACGATGACCTAGACGCCTCGTCACCGCCGGAGGACTACATAAGCCTAAAGCAAGAAAAGGGGAAAACTAACTTCCCCAGAGCAGACCCCAAAGGAATAGACAGCCCCCACACATGTATTGACGTGAAACAAGGTGAAAACACAAACACAGGCAGGAAAATAGGCTGAGCAAACGATGGGGCCCAAACTAACTATTAAGGATAAGAAAGGAAAGACACTGTCTGCAATCTGCCACAAAAACCCTACAAAAATAATGTCCAACACTTCTGATAACAAAATTAACCCTGAAGGCACTAGACTTCTCCCACTATATCAGCACTCTGAAATATTCTGAGACAGAGCAAAAAAGAGGCCAATCTAATAAGGGACTAAAAAGCAAATTGGCAAATACAGATAAATAAGAGTGGAAATTCAGCACAGCCCCAGCCGGGACTGGCTGAACACACAAAAAACTGAATAGACCAACAAAATCAAGTGTGAACATTAGCAAAAACACTTAGCTTTGAGAAGGCTGGAACAGAGCTGAAAACCAAGACCTCAGAAGCCAGAAGCAATCACCAGCACTGACTTAGGGCGTCGGCTGTCTTAAATCCAGTCTAAGATTCCTGAGGTCCAATCGTCATCCTCATTATCAGGTGGTATTAAATCAGCCTCACTACCTCCTGTTACCACCAGAGGGAGTCTGGAAGGAGAACTCACTACTGGTGGACCAGAGAATAAACTCACAACAGGATCCCCTGTCAGGGACAGGAAACCAACTGAGGCTTTTTATGTCTGTAGGTTTCCTGTCCCCGAAGGGCGGATCCCCTCTCTCGTGGTGCTGTCATGGCGACTGAATAAAAGCACTTTTTTTCACAAAAATTTTCTTTTAGCCTCAGTTTTTTCATTTTTACATGGGCAACAGGATAAAATGGATCCTAAAGTTTGTTGAGCAATTTCTCCTGAGTACACCGATACCTCCTATGCGCTCATAAACCACTGTTTGGGCGCACGGCAAGGTCCAGAAGGGGAGGAGCACCATTTCAATTTTTGAATGGAAAATTAGCTCCAATCGTTATCAGACACCATGTCGCGTTTGGAGAACCCCTGTGCACCTAAACAATGGAGCTCCCCCACAAGTGACCCCATTTTGGAATCTAGACCCCTTATGGAACTTATCTAGATGTGTAGTGAGCACTTTGAACCCCCAAGTGCTTCACAAAAGTTTATAAAACAGAGCAGTGAAAATAAAAAATATTTTTTTTTCCTCAAAAATGATTTTTTAGCATGCTATTTTTTATTTTCACATGGCTAACAAGAGAAATTGGACCATAAAAGTTGATGTCCGGTTTGTCCTGAGTACGCTGGTACCCCATATGTGGGGGGGAACCACTGTTTGGGCGCACGGCAGGGCTCAGAAGGGAAGGAGCGCCATTTGACTGTTTGAAATGAAAATTACTTCTAATCGTTAGCGGACACCATGTAGTGTTTGGAGAGCCCCTGTGTGCCTAAACATTGGAGCTCCCCCACAAATGACCCCATTTTGGAAAATAGACCCCCTAAGGAACTTATCTAGATGCATAGTGAGAACTTTGAACACCCAAGTGCTTCACAAAAGTTTATAACGCAGAGACGTAAAAATAAAAAATATTTTTTTTTCCTCAAAAAAAATTTTTTTCACAAGGGTAGCAGGAGAAATTGGACCCCAAAAGTTGTTGTCCAGTTTGTCCTGGTACCCCATATATGGGGGGGAACCATTGTTTGGGCACACGTAAGGGCTCGGAATGGAAGTAGTGACGTTTTGAAATGCAGACTTTGATGGAATGGTCTGTGGTCGTTGTTATGTTTGCAGAGCCCCTGATGTGCCTAAACAATAGAAACGCCCCACAAGTGACCCCATTTTGGAAACTAGACCCCCAAGAACTTTATCTAGATGTCTGGTGAGCACTTTGAATCCCCAAGTGCTTCACAGAAGTTTATAATGCAGAGATGTGAAAATAAAAAAAAAGTTTCCACAAAAATAATTTTTTAGCCCCCAATTTTTAATTTTCCCAAGGGTAACGGAGAAATTTGGCTGTGTTCACACGTGGCGTTTTTTCGCGTTTCCGCGGCAGTTTTAACCGCACGATTTTGCCGCGAAAAATAAGCATCCCATGCATTCCTATGGGATTCCACAATGCTGTGCTAATGCTGCGGTTTTTACTGCGGCGGAATCGCTTCGCGGTAAAAACCGCAGCATGCTCATTAATTTGCGGAATCGTGGCGATCCCGCACCCATAGGAATGCATTGTTCCGCTTACTTCCCGCATGTGGCTATGCCCACCATGCGGAAAGTAAGCAGAACAATTGCGGATGGTACCCACGGTCCGGAGGAGAAGAGACTGTCCTCCGGGCTTTGGGTACCATATCCCTGTAAAAAATAGAATTTAAAATAAAAAGTATTGTTATTCTTACCCTCCGACGTCCCGCGCAGTCTTCCCGCTTCTCTTCACGCTCTCGTTCCCAGTAATCCTTTGCGAAAATGCCCGTGATGGCGTCCGTTCTCGCGGGATCGCGAAGTCTCGCGGTCATTCGCGCAACGTCATCGCGAATTACCGCGAGACATCGCGATCCCGCGAGTACGGATGTCATCACGGGCATTTTCGCAAAGGATTACTGGGAACGGCTGCGCAGGACGTCGGAGGGTAAGAATAACACTATTTTTTATTTTTTTTTTGCATTCTATCTTTTACTACTGATGCTGCAGAGGCGGCCTCAGTAGTAAAAAGTTGGTCACACTCATCAAACACTATGTTTGATGAGTGTGACCAACCTGTCAATCAGTTCTCCAAGCGATGCTACAGATCGCTTGGAAAACGCTAGCATTTTGCAAGATAATTACGCTTGCAAAATGCTAGTTTTTCCGCGGGAAAATCGCGGGAATTTAAAATGAGATTTTCCCGCGGACTGGAATTCCGGAATTCTCGCAGTAATTTCCGCGAGAGTTCAGGTACGTGTGCACTTAGCCTAAGAACCCCAAAGTTGTTGTGCAATTTTTCCTGAGTATGCTGATACCCCATATGTTGGGGTAAACCATTGTTTGGGCACACGTCGGGGCTTTTGAACGCAAAGTGGCTGGAATCAATGGTTGCACCATGTCGCGTTTGGAGACCCCCTGATGTGCCTAAACAGTGTAAACCCCTCAATTCTAACTCCAACCTTAACCCCAACACACCCCTAACCCCAACACATCCCTAACCCTAATCCCAACCCTAACCCCAACCCATCCCTAACCCTAATCTTAACGCTAATTCCAACCCTAACTCCAACCCTAACCCTAATACCAACCCTAACCCTAATTCCACCCTAACCCCAACCCTAACCCTATTTCAACCCTAGCCTTATTTCCAACCCTAACGGAAAAAAAAAAAAATAATTCTTTATTTTATTATTTGTTCCTGCCTATGGGGGTGATAAAGGGGGTGGTTTGTTTACTTTTAATTCTATTTTGATCACTGTGAGAGTTTATCACAGTGATCAAAATGAATTAATGGAATCTGCAGCCGGCCGGCGCACTGCGCATGCGCCCGCCATTTTCCAATATGGCGGCGCCCATGGTCCGGGACCGCGGGACACCAGGAGCCATAGCGGCACTCGGTAAGTACCAAGGGGTGGGAGGAGGGGTGATCGGAAGGCGGGAGGAGCGGAGGGAAGGCGGGGGGGTAGATGATGTTAGCAGCGGCACATCGCCACTGTCATTCAGTGGCGGGGGCAGATCGCCCCCGTTAACCGTGGGGGGGTGTCGGATCGGTGTCACAAGCCATGTCCGATGTTACTGCAGCATCGGACATGGCTGGATTGTGATATTTCATCAATTTTCATGATGAAATATTACTATCACTGTGATTGGCTGTTTCACTTTTAGCAGCCAATCAGAGCGACCGTAGCCACATGGGGGCTAAGCCACGCCCCCCGTGGTGAAGTACAAAGCCCCCTGTATCTGCGGGTCAGGTGACCTTTCAGTGACCTAGGTCACCCGACCCGCAGGGGAGCTTTAAAGTAATGATGCCACATAGGAGTCACTGGTCATAATGGCACGGGTTTTTATGACGCCTATGTGGCGCCATTGGTCGTGAAAGGGTAGGCATAAAGCATATATCCACGGGGACACCAAGGACAACCCTATTGCCAGAGTGCTGATAAAAACTAGCCGATGCACGGAGTCTCATTAAGTCAGGGTAGTCAGAGACCTGATACACCCTGTGATCGAGTGGGACTTCAGCCTGTTCTGGAACTTATGGGGAAACGCAGGGCTGCCAAGTGACTCAGACAGGAGGCAGCTCAACCCTGATCCCATTGCAGTAAGAGATGGACGAGTTCTCCTTGTGTGTCTTGGCTGGTGAAGAGGACAAGATGGCGACAAGTGAGGCTGAAATTTCTGAACTGGGGGCTTCTGGTGGGAATTTTGGGACTGCCCAAATGCAGGATTTGACTTTAAAAAATGCAATTAACAATGTTATTGTGATAAATGGGGTTGCCCAGGAGCCAGGGATGACACCAGGTTCCCATACTTCGCAGTTAATGAGGAGTTGCTATATTAAGTCACTAAACAGCGAGGGGAATTATTAGATCCCAGCACCCTATAGGCCCATGCTCATGTCTTGGGGGGCATCTAGGCATAGATAAAACCAAAGAGTGAGTCCTTCAGAGGTTCTACTGGCCTGGGTGTCACAGGGACATTTTTAATTTCTGCCGGTCCTGCCCTATCAGCTGACTGCCCCCATATCCCACTTCCGCAGTCCCCTTGTCGTGTTACCCATAATTGAAGTCCCATTTGACAGGATTGCCATGGACTTGATCGGGCCCTTAGTTAAGTCCGCCAGGGGTCATCAATATATCCTGGTGGTAATGGACTAGGCTACGTGGTACCCGGAGGTGGTACCTCTGAGAAACACCTCCGCCCGGAGTATAGCACGAGACCTAGTCCATATTTTCTCCCAGATGGGCATGCCGAAGGAGATCCTGACAGATCAAGGGTCACCGTTTATGTACAAGGTAATGAGTTAGTTGTGCAAGGCCCTCCAGATTACCCAATTTAGGACGTCGGGGTACCATCCGCAGACAGAAAGCCTGGTAGAGAGATTCAATAAGACCTTGAAGTCCATGTTGAAGAAGGTCGTGGAGAAGGATGGCCGAGATCGGGATTGCCTCCTGCCATACCTACTGTTCTCCATCAGAGAAGTCCCACAGGCCTCTATGGCATTCTTACCATTCGAGATTTTATATGGACAACTTCTAGATGTTGTAAAGAAGACCTGGGAAGCAGAAGTTACACCCCACCAGAGAATCATTGAGCATGTGGCCCAAATGCGGGACCGGATCGCAAGGATGATGCCAATTCTGAAGGAGAGTCTCCTTCAAGCACAAGAAGCCCAGGCGAGGGTCTACAACTGAGCCGTGAGGCTGAGACAGTTTAGCTCTGGAGACCGGGTTTTGGTATTGATCCCCACCGTGGAAAGTTAGTTCCTGTCCAAGTGGCAAGGGCCATATGAGGTGGTTGAGAAGTTGAGTAACGTCAACTACAAGGTCCACCCACCAGGGAGAAGAAAGCCATACCAAGTGTACCACATCAACCTGCTCAAACCATGGCGAGAAAGGGATCTGGTAGAAGCAACCTATCCTAAAACCAAGGTCGAGGATGTCACAGTGGCAAAGACACTTTCGCCGGCCCAGAAACAACAGTGCCGTGAGCTGCTTCAGCGGAACCAAGACCTGTTTTCGGAGTATCAGGATGTACACAGGTTGTGGAGCACAAAATTCTGACTGAACAGTATGTGAGGGTGAAACAAAGGCTGTATTGGATTCCTGCAGCTCGCTGCAAGGTGATCTCCAAAGAGTTGAAGAGAATGTTTAGCTTGAGCATCATCGAGGAGTTAAAGAGTGGCTGGTCCAGCTCATTTGTCCTTGTGCCGAAGCCGAACGGAGAGTGGCACTTCTGTAATGATTACAGGAAGGTAGATAAGGTATCCAAGTTCGATGCATATCTGATGCCCCGAGTCGATGAGCTTATTGAGAGGCTAGAGTCAGCCAGATACATCACAACCTTGGACAACCTTGCCAGTAACCCTAACGAAAGGGTACTGGCAAATTCTCCTGTCTCCAATTTCCAAGGAGAAGATGGCCTTCTCTACAACTGACGGGTGCTTTCAGTATACCCAGATGCCATTCGATCTACAAAGAGCCCCAGCTACCTTTCAGAGGGCTATGGACTGGATACTATTCCCTCACAAGAAGTATGCGACAGCTTACTTTGCCGACATTGTAATCTTCAGTATGGATTGGGGAAGTGACCTGCAGAAGGTCCAGGCAGTACTGGATGCATTAAGGAAGGCAGGGTTTACTATAAACCCAAAGTGTGCTCTCGGGAAAGGAGAGGCAAAGTACTTGGGCTACATCGTTGGAAGAGGCGAGATAAAGCCACAAATAGACAAAGTGGAGGCAATCCAAAAGTGTCCACAGCCGATTTCCAAGCAACAGGTTAGGACGTTTCTGGGAATTGTTGGATATTATCGGCGATTTATTCCAAATTTCACCATGAAAACAGCACCCCTGACGTATCTGCTCAAGGGCACTAGGACATCGATGGTCAGGTGGTCCTCTGAAGCAGAGTTGGCATTCCAGGAGTTGAAGCTCGCCCTGTGCAGACAGGCGGTCTTGGTCGCACCGTATTTCACTAAGGAGTTTGTGCTCCAGACGGATGCCACTGACATCAGGGTGGGAGCCGTGTTGTCCCAGGAAATAGATAGGTATAGGATTGGATGTTCGTCCCTTAGTAGGTAGCTCTCCTCCTGTGAGAAAAACTATGGCATCATTGAAAAAGAATGCTTGGCCATAAAGGTAGTACCTGCTAGGCCGTAAGTTCAGGCTAGTATCAGATCATGCGCCCCTGAGATGGATGAGGGAAAGGAAGGGGAAGAATGCAGGGTGACTAGATTGTTTTTAGCACTCCAGGATTTCAATTTTCATGTGGAGCACAGGTCAGCGAAGTTGCATGGAAACGCAGATGCCCTGTCGGAAGTCCCCTGCTTAGCCAGTGATGGTGCCAAAATCCCCGGCTTTGGGCAGGGGGGATATGAGACAAAGTCACTGGTAAAGTAATGGAAGGGAGATGTGTGTCACTGCACTTAATGGCGGCAGTGATGTAAAACTAGAATATTTTCTTCCAGCACACTACGTGTTGTGAGGGTAAAGTTAAAGTTTCATGCATGGGCTGGTTTTATGTGGGCATCTATAGAGTGGGTGGGAAGATGCTACTGACAGGTCCTGTGTGATATCAAAATCGTGTGGCCAGTCACATGATCGATAGGAGTCACATGGTCTAAGGTTTAAGTGGCGGGCTTTGCAAGACAGCCGTGTGCAATGTACCTGCAGAGGAAACACGCCAGGAAAGTGTTTGTGCCCGTGTGGCATGTTATGGACCTGTACCGTAAACACTATACCTATGAGCGGACTGAACCAGCTGGAAAAGGACTGCGTTTTCTTCCTCTTATTTTGTTTTGCCCAGAGGGCCGCGTTTATTTTTCCCTGCTTGGTTAATGCTGCATCAATAAACCAAGAACGTTCTTAAAGAGACAGTGTCTGTTAATACCTTTGTGTCCAGCCGATTGAGACGCAGTACCACATAGGGTATTGTCGGATTCAATAAAAGTTGTAAAATAATTTGTGAGGTCCATTTGCTATTCCCCTTTGGGAAAGTGAAAAATTGGGGCTTATATTTTGTGAAGAATTCCAAAATTATCACCACACAAAGTGAAACACGTCAGATATGAAAAAGTCCTGATTACGAGCACAAAACTGGCTGCGTTAAGTAATTATCAGAGTATTTTGGGAACTAACTACTGTAATCAAAAACTGAGTATAGACAATAACACATCTACTGAAATGATCAAATAAAACAATCTTCATCAGTAAGAAATGAGTAACTAGTGGTGAAACCTCTCTGGGGTAATTACAGTATGTGGCTCGGTGGCTCTCGGTAATCTAAACTATCGGAAGGGCCAATATTTGATGAGTTTCTAGAATAAATATTACATTATCAAAGATAAGAATAAAGAAAGTATTAGTGCTCTCCATTTCAGGAGAAATTGTGCAGTAAGCTGAATTCCTTTAGATCAAAAACAGATTGTAATTGATGAGGTGGCGTGAATCCATGAAACCAGGGCTGGAGCCATGTCAACACATCTCCTGAAGGCGTGACTAAATGTATTTTACAGCCATCAGCCAAACACAGCTTAGAGATACAGGTGCTTCTCACAAAATTAGAGTATCACCAAAAAAGTTAATTTATTTCAGTTCTTCAATACAAAAAGTGAAACTCATATATTATATAGTCATTACAAACAGAGTGATCTATTTCAAGTGTTTATTTCTGCTAATGTTGATGATTATGGTTTACATCCAATGAAAACCCAAAAGTCATTAAAGTAAATTCTAATTTTGTGAGAAGCAACTGTATATCATGGCACAAGATTAAAATGATAAAGGGAAACTGTTGTTATTGTACAGAAATACACACTAGCCCTTAGTGCACATTTAATGTCGATCTCATAAAAGCAAAGTTTGGCCAGAAAGACTGGACCTGGTCTAGGACAGGGACATCTCTCTGGTGTTGTCCTCTTACTCGATAGAACTGGAGGAAACGCAAACAGGGACTGAATTTATTCTTTACATACAGATAATTATAGGCCATGTGTATTTAGTCCTGTCTATTACCTGGTGATGTGAGGGGCTGGGGAACCTCCATCATGACGTCCTTGTACAGATCTTTATGTCCTTCTAAATACTCCCACTCCTCCATGGAGAAATAGACAGCGACATCCTGACACCTTATAGGAACCTGACAAATACAAGGATACCGTCATCCCCCGATCCCTTCATAGTGTTATGGTAGAATGTCCCAGCATTCCCAGCAGTGTCACCTCTCCAGTCAGCAGCTCAATCATCTTGTAGATGAGTTCTAGGATCTTCTGGACATTGAGGTCCTCATGTATCTGGGGGTGAGGTGAAGGCCCTGTGATTGGACTTGGAGGTCTTCCCCATTCCTCACACACAGGGTCCTGACAGGGCTCACTAGAGGTCTTCTTCACTACTGTGTAATCCTGGTTGAGGAGAGACACATTAATAAATCTCACTATAGACATTTCCAGAGTCCTCACCTCTCCAGTTCTGTCCATCTGTTATTCCCATAGATAAGAATGATGTAATGTGACGTCATCAGAATCTCCCACCTCTCCAGTAAGCCGGAAGAGGATCTCTAGGGTGAGGTGTAATATCCTCTCCGCCATCTTGTCTCTGTCCATATCCAAAAAATGGGTAATTCAGAAAAAATGTCTGATATAGAAGATCTTCACTTAGAGGATCCGATATTGTAGAGACCTGAATGAGGAGATGAGCCGATGTAACATCATAAAAATCCTGAGTAATAAGACAATTACTGGAGATAATAAAGGAAACATATCAGGAGATAGAACGTGTAGATGTTGTATTCTCTAGTCTTGTATGGACTGGAACATAAGTTGAATTGCTGACTATGACACTATGACATCTCCTCCATGCTCCCAATCACTGACTATGTTACTCACTGCTTCAGCAACTGATTGGCTGAAGGAATTTTGTTGGGATTGACCAAGAAATACAGAGACTGGTGGGGACCCAAGCACCAATGATATTTTTCTCAATTTACAACATTCCCCTTTATCCCCCTGACATCTAATAAAACCTATGTATTTTAGGCCACAGACAACAAGCAGTTTCTTCCTCGGAGTCGGCAGCTGAATACGTTTCTCATAGACTCATCTTCCATAACGCTAATTCTCGTCTCATTTACTGACACTGGAATCGGCATTAGCAATACTGCAGGAGATATTCATTACACGGGACATGAAAAATAACTACTTCATGATGAGGACGACATCTTCATCTTCTACTACGGCTCTAGACACATATTTGTCCAGAGTCCGACACTGACTCCATCACCACTGGCCATCTATATGAATGTTTCCCGACAATACTGTGTGTGGGGGGATAACAGTACTATGAGAGTAAGGCTGGTTTCACACTTGCATTTTATCGCGCAGCGCATTGTACGCTATCGGTCGCACGCGCATTTGTCACCTATCTTTAAAATGGCGTGCGCAGTGTCTAGCGATTGCACGCAGGCCTCAGTGTTTCAGTGCGCTGCGCATTTTCCATTTCTGCGATCAGACGCTACATGTTGCATTTTTTCGTCCGCCCAATGTCGTAAAAAATGCACATGCACGCGTCAGCGCACGCAATGCGCAAAAAAATAGTATTACAGTCTATAGCGCGCATGTCAGCGCTTTGGGAGCGCGTGCGATTTCAGAGTAAACAATGTCTAGACACTGTGTAAATCCAGCCCCTCAACAAGAAACATTGTTTTGGAGCATGGGAGATAAAAGAAGGGCTTTGTAGTGCCACATCATCACTCTCCAGACATACTGCAAGAAGAAAAGACACCCACCCAGCCAGAGATCATATTTGGGATCACAGCAGCTTTTATGTGAGTATAATTTTTCTGTGAGCCTGTGCTTTCAAATATATAAACTGTGTTCCAAATTATTATGCAAAAAGAGTTTAGGAGTGATAAGGTTAGAATTTTTTTGTTTGTCATTTAAACTCATTGATGGTGATGTGTGTCAGGGCTCTTTATATCACTGAAAGCAATTGCAGATACCTGTGCAAATTAGTTTGGCAGGTGTGTCCAAATAAAGGCAAGACTACTTAAGAAGGCTGTTCCACATTATTAAGCAGCCTACATTTTTTGCCAAAATGGGAAAGAAAAAGGATGTGTCGGCTGCTGAGAAGCAACAAATTGTGGAGTATTTAGGTCAAGGCATGACTACAATCAATATTGCCAAGACACTTCATCGTGATCATCGCACAATCAAGAAGTATGTAGCTGATTCCCAGCACACACGTGTGCGTGCTGATAAGGAAAAATTGAGGACTCTTTCCAACAGGCAATTGCGTCAGGTTAAAAGAGCAGCTGCAAAAATGCCTTGTCATAGCAGCAGACAAGCTTTTGAAGCTGCTGGTGCCTCCAACGTCCCCCAAACAACAAGATGCAGGGTCCTTCAGAGGTTTGCAGCTGTGCGTAAGCCATCCTGTCAACCACCTCTATCCACTGCACACAAGCAGAAACGGCTCCAGTGGGCCAAACGATACATGAAGACTGACTTCCAAACTGTTTTGTTCACCGATGAGTGCCGTGCAACGCTCGATGGTCCAGATGGATGGAGTGGAGGATGGCTGGTTGATGGACACCCCATGAAAACACGGCTAAGGCGCCAACAAGGAGGTGGAGTAATGTTTTGGGCTGAAATCATGGGGAGAGAGATTGTCGGCCCCTTTAGGATCCCTGAAGGGGTAAAGATGAACTCCATAATCTATGTGGAGTTTCTAAAACAGCACTTCCTGCCATGGTTCAAGAGGAAGAACCGTGCTTTCCGCAGCAAGATCATTTTCATGCATGATAATGCACCGTCTCATGCTGCAAATAACACATCTGCATCTCTGGCTGCTATGGGCATAAAAGAGGACAAACTTATGGTGTGGCCACCATCTTCCCCTGACCTCAACCTCATTGAGAACCTCTGGAGCATCATCAAAAGGAATGTCTATGATGGCAGGAGGCAGTTCACATCTAAGCAACAGCTCTGGGAGGGTATTCTGTCCACATGCAAAACAATTGAAGCACAAACCATCCAAAAACTGACAAATTCAATGGACGAGAGAGTTCAGAAGCTTCTTTCCAACAAGGGGTCCTATGTGCAAATGTAACATCACCTAGAATAAAGTTTTGACTTGAAAACTGTTTGATTTCATTTTGTAATAAGCTGATAATGCTTATAATTTCACAATTGACCATTTTTTTGTTCAACATAAAAATAAAAAGTTTGAAAACTCTGCTGTGCATAATAATTTGGAACATGCATTTTGAGTGTTTATTACTTTTAAAAATATACTGTTTTCATAGGCAGTTTGTTCAAAAACATTGCAATTATACTAGAATAGTAGATGACTGGAAAATAACAATGACTGCAATTCATATAGTTAATTTAGAGAAAATATGAGGAAATATTTTTTGCATAATAATTTGGAACACAGTGTAATGTGTACTAATGTTTTATTTTTTTGCTTTTGATAGAATGTCTTCTGGATCCGAATACTCACCACCACCGGAAGAATTGGCAGACGCAGAGCGTGAGGTGAGTAGTTTGCTGCCTTTGTGAAGTATACCTGCCTGTCCAAATGTTTAATTATCTCTTTTCTTTTACAGACCTCAGAATCGGACCAGCCAAGTGAGGGTGACCAGCCGGAGCAGCGTACACAAAGCACGGCGGGAAGGAGACGCACAGTAGGAATGTTTTTTCCTTTTTTTTTTAATTTTAAAAAATATTTTGGATTCTGTTTTTTCTGTCCTGCTTTTCTCCCCTTTTTTTTTCTTCTATATCACTCGCCATAAATGCAAAGATTCTAAATGTATTTCTTTTCTAGGTTCCACAACGGGATGAGGACGTCTATCTCGACAATGAGCAACTCATCAGCCTTGTCCAGGAGCGTGTGCCGTTGTGGGACAGCCGTGACCAGCAGTACAAGGACATTGTGGTGACCCGGCGGCTATGGAATGAAGTGGCTGCAGCAATGATGGAGGGCTGGGACAGTGCCTCTGCAACTGTCAAAAAGGCATTCAGTAAGTATTTCTATGGTGTGTGATGCTGCATTGACTCTTGATCCTGAGACCAGGTTCAATAGTGTACGCATTGTGTATTGTCATGCTGTATATTTTTTATGGTTCACTCTTGATCCTGATGCTACATGTGTGTTTACTGCAAGAGATCTTCTTGCAGTAAACACAAGTGTCCTCTGGTTCAATAGTGAATGCATTTTTATTTGAATTATTGGGGATTCAGCATTGATGACAACTTAACTCAGGTGTGTGTGGTAATTGTGGTACAACCTAATTTTTTTTTTCTTTTCCATTGTTTCAACAGTGAACAAAGTCCGCACACGTTGGCGCTCGATGAAGGACCGTTTCAACACTGATGTTCGTGCTGAGGGACAGGTTCGCAGTGGCTCTTCTGCAAGGACAAGAACCAAGTACCGCTATCATCGCGCCTTGGAATTCTTACGACCAGTACTTGCCACCAGAGCTTAAGTATTTTTTTTTTTGGATTAACCCTAATTTATATTACACAGCTGATCCGTCTTGTTAATGCTGGATACTAATGTTTACCTTTTTTTCCACAGCACCTGGAGCAGCACCCTGCAACCTGCCCCGGGAGCGGTTCTTCATCGATCGACCTCGGACCCGTCCCAGCCATCCGACAGCCAGGAAGCAAGTTGCAGGTCAGCAACACAGACAGCTGGTGACCAGGAAGCTGGTCAATCAGGTGTTCCCCTGTCCCAGGTCTCTGCCACTGGTTATGCGGGCACTAACCGCCAGCGGCAGAGGGCCTTGGACAGGCTTGTCTTGCCCGAGTTCATGTACTTGAGCGAGGTCTTTCATGCCAGTCTCAAGACGCTGACCGAAAGAGTGGAAAGTGGATTTTCTCTAATGGAACGTGGTTTTAACTACATGGAACACCTCTTTCACTCTTCCGCACAGCGCCTTGACCGGCTGGAGGCCGACCTCAATAGACCAGCCCACCATTTCTTTAGTAAAATTGAACGGGGCATGGTGGATCACCTTAGTCCTGAGCAACAGCTGACTGTTACACACCTGCAACACTGCTTACTTGCAGGCTATGCAGCAGAATCAGTACGTGCAGCAGTCAGTGTTGTCATTCCCACCTGTGCCACCACTGACTCGCTTCACCACAGTACCGACTTCTGCTGCATATCACTGAACAGCCACCTGCATTCCTAGCCAAGCCGGGCACCACTAAAAAAAAAAGAAAAGAAGCCAGCGCTGCTTAAGGTTAGAACGCATAACATAAAGTGCATATGCACATAATATCTAACTGTATTCAAAATGAGATATTTGGCAAAAAAATTGATCAATTCAATTGAGCCACCCCGCCGCGCCAAGGCAATCTCATGTGGGGGGTCCTACTCTACGTTTTTAATAAACACTGTGCCATTACGGCCTCCTAGATACATTAAAAGCAAGACCACTTTAAGTGCAATCCGTACCTGAGCATTTCTGGATCGCTCCCATGAAGCCAGAAAAAGCAAGTGCGGATGAAGGCCAACCAGGTCTGAATGCAGACATGTCAGGTTTAGCCTCCACACATTGCCTGACCAGCAAACATAGATGAAGGGCAATGCAGGTTCAGACACAGGTGCACAATTAAATAAAGCTTGGGGCAGGGCGGGGCTGCTGTGTGTGTGCACAGCAGCCTAGATCCATCACAGTGAACACAGAAAAAATGGCGAACATAACCCAGCGCGCACGGCAAAAGTGGTGGTCAGCCACAAACCAACATGCAAAAAAAGAAACCACACCAATGTCGAGTGCTGCTGGACACTCCACCCCCGCCGCCACCACCGTGTCATGTGCTGCTCCTATCTGGAGCACCAGTACTGCCACCGTTACCACATCTTGGCGCACCTCCAGCGCTAAATCTCGTTGGACCACCACCTCTTCACCTGTTCGCACAGAAAGAACATCATCTCCGGATCGGAGCACCGACACTTCTCCAATGTATGAGAGCACCACCACAACTCCGCACCATACAAGGAGCACCCCAACCACCACTCTTCAGAGGACCACCACCACATCTCCTCATAGGAGCACCGCGACCACTACTCTGCAGAGGATCACCGCCAACACTTCGCCTCCTCATCGCACCACCACAACTCCACATCAGAGGAGCACCGCCACCACTTCACCGCCCACACTTCTCCCACCAGAAGCACCGGGCATAATTCACCTTCCATGAGCACCGACACCACCATTTCACATTCAAGGAGCACCGCCAGCGCCACCACCGAGCACCCTAGGGGAGACCCTCATTCTGGGTTTTTTTTTCAAATCGTCCACGGACCAACAGCTCTAGGCGGTCAAGTCATGGAAGGCGGTCACACGGTGGTAGTCGGTCCAGGCAGGTGACTCCTGCCCCAAAGAAGAAAAAGCAAAAGACTTTCTTACTCAATCCCCCCTCTCCTTCCAATGTTTCACAACCTTCCTCCTTTATCATGCCTGACCTTCCTTCCCCCAGTAATTTAGTAGCACCTTCACCTAGAACCCCTTACTCAGTTTCCAGCCGTTCCTCCTTTCTCCACACCCCCAAAGTATCCAACACTTCGCCCAAACATCCTTCTAATAAGTGAAAAGAAAATTTAAAAAAATAAATATTGAATATTTTGTGTTCAAATAATGTTTGGTTAGGCTATGTGCCCACGCTAGCGTTTTTAAACGCTCAGGAAAAGGATCCCCTTTCCCAGAAAACGCGCGTCTTTTCCGCGCGTTTCTTGACGCGTTTTTTGACACACGATTTGTGGGAACATTGGGGATGGCTAAAAACGCTGAGCAATGCGGGAATTAATGAGCATGCTGCGTTTTTAGCCGCTAAGCGATTCCTGAGCGGTTAAAACGCATGCATTGGCACAAAAAGCCAAAAAGGCATGCTAATTAATTTGATGCATCTTTTAAGCATTTCTGCAGCGTCTGATCCGGCACAAACGCTGCGGAAACGCTTAACAAAACGCATCGTAGGCACACAGCCTTAATGTGTCTTTCGCGGCCTAAACACACTGCACCGTACACTTTTCTTTTTTGTGAACACATAGCTCCAGAAATGACACGTTTCCTGTGTCAATCTTGGAGATATGTATTTGCAAACAAGAAAAATCTATATGACGTGCATTTTTTACATGCCCTCCGTGTCTTTGCTGTGGTAAGACGTAATAGAGGATGGTGTTGATTGCAAGGCCTATCTATTGTTACCTTGATTAGTATCCTTATCAGTTAATCTACTATGGTGTTTAACATCATTTAACTGTTTGGAATACAATCCACGGTTATTATAGACTAGATTATGGCCCGATGCTGTCGCATCAGGAGGATGCGATAGCATCACACCTCTTGCCATGTTAACCCTCAACACACACACTCCTCTCACCTTTCACCATCTCCACTCACTCTTTCACTCCACATACGACCCCTTCTCTCACTCCGTCTCTCATACTCACGCCGTCATCGCTGCTGCTCCACGATCCCCGACATCTTCCGCCGGCGCCATCCTGGATCCAGACATCGTCCACGCCGGCGACATGTTCTTGCGGCGACGCCATCTTGAGTATCGTGAAATCCCGCGATACTCAAGATGGCATCACCGGAAGAACATGTCACCGGCGTGGACGACGTCGGGATCCAAAATGACGTCGGCGAAATCTCGCGAGTTTTCGCCGATGCCATTTTGGATCCCGACGTCCTCCACGCCGGCGACATGTTCTTGCGGCGACGCCATCTTGAGTATCGTGGGATTTCACCGATCCAAATTGGCGTCGCCGCAAGAACATGTCGCTGGCGTGGAGGACGTTTGGATCCAGGATGGCGCCGGCGGAAGATGTCGGGGATCGTGGATCAGCGGCGATGACGGCGTGAGTATGAGAGACGGAGTGAGAGAAAGGGTTGTATGTGGAGTGAAAGAGTGAGTGGAGATGGTGAAAGGTGAGAGGAGTGTGTGTGTTGAGGAGGAGTGGTGTGTTGAGGGTTAACATGGAAAGAGGTGTGCGGTGACGTCACCGGTTACAACTGGACAGAAGTTGTTACAACCGGAAGCTGCTTAGGGCATTTATTACTATAGATAGACCTTCTAAATAACCTCATCCTCTATTTAATGTGTGTTTACAAACAGGAGATGATGTAGAAAATACTCGTCATATGGTAATGAACCTGGCGTTGTACAATACTTTGAAATTTGAAGAAAAAACAATACAGGTATAAACACAGGGTTTTTATTAACATACACAACACAAACAAATTTACACCATTTGCTCTTGCCATTCCACCCGTCCTACATCAGAGGTGAAGTAGGCAGCAAATTGGTCCCTCATTTGCCCTACTTCAACGAATGACCGTAGAGGGTGCTGATTAAATTCAGGCAAGGGGTTAGGTGAGGAATCATCTAGTTCAAAATTAGGGTGCTCTCTATCCATCACAAAATTGTGAGGAACAACACAGGCCTTCACCACCTCATCCACAGTTTCTAGTTTACGATTAATGGCTGTGAAGAGAATTCGCCATCTGGACACTAGTATACCAAAGACACATTCTACAGTTCTTCTGGCCCTGGTCAACCTGTAATTAAAAGTTCTTTTTGTGTGGTCCAAGTCATGGCTGGAGTAGGGTTTGAGCAGGTGTTGGCACATCTGGAATGCCTCATCCCCAACCATTACAAAGGGCTGTGGCGGACCTTCGGTGTTGGGAAGAGGCCGTGGCATGGGGAAATTGAACTGGTTGCCATACAACCTCCATCCCATGTCTGAGTTCTTAAAAGCCCGCGAGTTATTCCCATGGCCAAATGCCCCAATGTCCACTGCAACAAACTTACAGTCTGCATCAGAAATGGTCATTAGTACTGTAGAGAAGAACTTTTTATAGTTGTAGTACTCTGATCCAGTGCTCTTGGGTTTTATAATCCTGATGTGTTTCCCATCCACTGCACCCAAACAATTAGGGAAATTGCACTGTCCAGAATCTTTCTGCATTTTCAATCCACTTTTCCATGGTGGGCAGGGGCATAAATTCTGGAAGAGAACGTCCCACAAAGCCCGGCAGGTGTATGCAACTATTCCAGACAAGGTGGGTATTCCAAGACGGAACTGGAAGTGCAGAGAAGAGAGGGTCTCTCCAGTAGCCAGGAATCTGGGACACAAAGAAACAACAAGAATTTATATTTGTATATAGGGATTTTTAACACATCAAAAAAAAAACATAAAAAGGGGCACACCAATAAATAAATATGCATCCTTTTCTTTAAAAAATGGCCTCAAAACAATGCAGCATACTTTTGTTAAGTACATGGCAGATCAAGAAATCTGCCAGAATATACTAGTACATCAAAGAACCAATACTATCATGCAGTCAGTGGTTACGTACCGTAATGTGACCAGGAGCCGTTCCTTGGGAGGAATCACATGACGGAGCTGTGTGTCCTGTCTACGGATGACATCTTGTACACGACCAAGTAAATACATGAAGCTTTGTTGGGACATCCGAGTGTAATCCGTAAATGTATCCGGGTTTGCCAGGAGCTCGCTGTAGAGGGTGTGGTACGCTCCACGGCTCTCCTGGAGTTCAACAATAGGATGAATCCACAAACGCCGCTGCTGCCGTCTTCGCTGTCTCTCTCTCCCTTTGTTCATGGCAAGCAACAGCGTATCTGGGTCTAGATAAGGAATTCCAATAACACGCCCACTGCTGTCCAATTGGTGGAGTATGAGTCACTAATTGGTCAATGATTTTTAATCCTGTGATTGTGACATTATGCGCAATAATCACGCAAACGCATGCAAAACGCTTACAAACGCATATAATCGCTGCGTTTTTTTGGCTTACCGCGCACGATTATGTTACAAAAAACCGCTGCGTTTACAAGCGTTTGTAAGCGGTTTTAATGCGTTTGATGTGCGCTCAAAACGCAGCGCAAAAAAACGCTAGTGTGAAACTAGCCTAAGGCTGGTTTCACATTAGCGCATTTTATGCGCGCGCACGGCCGGGGGTAGCTCCGCCCCCGAGCCGGCTCTCTGCCCGGCGTGCCCGCCCCTTCCTTGTAGCGCCGCCTCCTAGCGGACAGCGGCGCCTGCGATCGGCGCACCCTATCTTTAGCATAGGGTGCGCCGATCGTGCGCAGGTCGTGCGCTAGTTGCGCTTTGACCTGCGCTGCGCACTTATGACGGTGCGCCGTGCGCGCCAAAATCGAACTTTTCGGATTTTGGCGCGCACGGCGCACCGTCATAGGTGCGCAGCGCAGGTCAAAGCGCAACTAGCGCACGACCTGCGCACGATCGGCGCACCCTATGCTAAAGATGGGGTGCGCCGATCGCAGGCGCCGCTGTCCGCTAGGAGGCGGCGCTACAAGGAAGGGGCGGGCACGCCGGGCAGAGAGCCGGCTCGGGGGCGGAGCTACCCCCGGCCGTGCGCGCGCTGAAAAAGCGCTAGTGTGAAACCGGCCTAATACACGTTTCCTTGGTTCCCGTCTTTCATAGTTGGGTTTTTTGTTTCTATCAGCAGAAAAGGAACAAAACCATTGTGATTCTTATAAGGAGACAACACAAAACACCCTAAATATAACATTTCTGTACCAACCCCACAATCTGTGACTCTTCAGGGTAAATCGCTCTCTCACCATTGGATTAGAGCTGATACTATGGAGCTAAAGTGACTAAACAGACTTTCTGTCCCCTCCATAAAAGGGCACTTTCCCGTGTTTGTCAGAACTGTCCGAGGATTATTAGAGGGGATAGTTTCCCCCAATTAGAAGGGACACCTGTGGATATTGGGGTCTTTACCTGCTACAGTCCTGGTGTGGAGCCTCCACCCGCAGAGCCGCACTCCACACATATGGCTGCTCTGTGCGCACAGGACCTGTGATGAGGTCACAGGAGGGGAGGAGTCAGGGGTCACATGATCAGGGCCTCAGTGTATGCAGGACTCTGCTGTGCTGGTTGTCATGGTGCTGGATGAGGGGAAGTTTATGTGTGGGGTCAGGAGGGGTTTACAGGGTGGATGTAGCAGAGCCTTGTGTGTACGAGGTGTACGGAGCAGAGCCGTGTGTGTACGAGGTGTACGGAGCGGAGCCGTGTGTGTACGAGGTGTACGGAGGGGAGCCGTGTGTGTACGAGGTGTACGGAGCGGAGCCGTGTGTGTACGAGGTGTACGGAGCGGAGCCGTGTGTGTACGAGGTGTACGGAGCGGAGCCGTGTGTGTACGAGGTGTACGGAGCGGAGCCGTGTGTGTACGAGGTGTACGGAGCGGAGCCCTGTGTGTACGAGGTGTACGGAGCGGAGCCCTGTGTGTACGAGGTGTACGGAGCGGAGCCCTGTGTGTACGAGGTGTACGGAGCGGAGCCCTGTGTGTACGAGGTGTACGGAGCGGAGCCGTGTGTACGAGGTTTACGGAGCAGAGCCGTTTGTGTACGAGGTGTACGGAGCGGAGCCCTGTGTGTACGAGGTGTACGGAGCGGAGCCGTGTGTGTACGAGGTGTACGGAGCGGAGCCGTGTGTGTACGAGGTGTACGGAGCGGAGCCGTGTGTGTACGAGGTGTACGGAGCGGAGCCCTGTGTGTACGAGGTGTACGGAGCGGAGCCCTGTGTGTACGAGGTGTACGGAGCGGAGCCCTGTGTGTACGAGGTGTACGGAGCGGAGCCCTGTGTGTACGAGGTGTACGGAGCGGAGCCCTGTGTGTACGAGGTTTACGGAGCGGAGCCGTGTGTGTACGAGGTGTACGGAGCGGAGCCCTGTGTGTACGAGGTGTACGGAGCGGAGCCGTGTGTGTACGAGGTGTACAGAGCGGAGCCCTGTGTGTACGAGGTGTACGGAGCAGAGCCGTGTGTGTACGAGGTGTACGGAGCGGAGCCGTGTGTGTACGAGGTGTACGGAGCGGAGCCGTGTGTGTACGAGGTGTACGGAGCGGAGCCCTGTGTGTACGAGGTGTACGGAGCAGAGCCGTGTGTGTACGAGGTGTACGGAGCGGAGCCGTGTGTGTACGAGGTGTACGGAGGGGAGCCGTGTGTGTACGAGGTGTACGGAGCGGAGCCGTGTGTGTACGAGGTGTACGGAGCGGAGCCCTGTGTGTACGAGGTGTACGGAGCGGAGCCGTGTGTGTACGAGGTGTACGGAGCGGAGCCGTGTGTGTACGAGGTGTACGGAGCGGAGCCGTGTGTGTACGAGGTGTACGGAGCGGAGCCCTGTGTGTACGAGGTGTACGGAGCGGAGCCCTGTGTGTACGAGGTGTACGGAGCGGAGCCCTGTGTGTACGAGGTGTACAGAGCGGAGCCCTGTGTGTACGAGGTTTACGGAGCGGAGCCGTGTGTGTACGAGGTGTACGGAGCGGAGCCCTGTGTGTACGAGGTGTACGGAGCGGAGCCGTGTGTGTACGAGGTGTACGGAGCGGAGCCGTGTGTGTACGAGGTGTACGGAGCGGAGCCCTGTGTGTACGAGGTGTACGGAGCGGAGCCGTGTGTGTACGAGGTGTACGGAGCGGAGCCGTGTGTGTACGAGGTGTACGGAGCGGAGCCGTGTGTGTACGAGGTGTACGGAGCGGAGCCCTGTGTGTACGAGGTGTACGGAGCAGAGCCGTGTGTGTACGAGGTGTACGGAGCAGAGCCGTGTGTGTACGAGGTGTACGGAGCGGAGCCGTGTGTGTACGAGGAGTACTGAGCAGAGCCGTGTGTGTACGAGGTGTACGGAGCGGAGCCCTGTGTGTACGAGGTGTACGGAGCAGAGCCGTGTGTGTACGAGGTGTACGGAGCGGAGCCGTGTGTGTACAAGGTGTACGGAGCAGAGCCGTGTGTGTACGAGGTGTACGGAGCAGCCTGTGTACAAGGTGTACGGAGCGGAGCCGCGTGTGTACGAGGTGAGAACAGTAGGTAGCAAAAAAAGCTGGAATTTTTAGTCAACCACATAATAAAAGCTAAATGTGCTGGTAACCACCGACAAGATTCCAGCACATTATAGGACAATGTGGGACACACTGTCTAAATGATATATTGAAACCACAGAAAAAAAACAGTGTAACACGTCCAATGTATACAAGGTAAATAGAAATCTTTATTGAATAACAGGTAAGGCAAAACAAAGGCTAAAAAGTGACACTGAAAAGCAAAAGCGGTGTATTACTGGGCAGCACATCTTAAAATTCGGATTGATGTCATATCCCACAGGTAGAGTCACATTATGCAGAGGTGGTAAGAAAACATGGAACACACCATATATTGTATATTAGAAAGGATAATTCCCGGTAGACCATGTAAAAATAACACACTGTCAAAGTAAGGCCGGGGTCACACTAATCGGCGCAAAATACGGTCAGTAGTTTACTTGCGTAATACGGATGAATGACCCCTAAATAGTGCTCCGTAGGTCATCCGTAAGCAAGGTGTGGTTGCGTATTTTGCGCATGTCAGCATCCATATGTACTCCGTATGGCATCCGTATGCAATCTGTATGGCGAGATTTTCTCGCAGCCTTGCAAAATGGACATTTAACGGTTTTGAGGCCTGCAAACTATTTAAATCATTATCCTGCACCCTATTTATTGGCTCAGGAACAGGTAGCTGCCTCCATTCTGGCCATTTGTGACCTTGCCTTCACTAGGTGTGTTGGTGTTCTTTGTGCAACATGGCAGAGGGTCTGAGTTTCAATACAACTGAGCAGGTTCTCTTCAACTGGCTTTTGTCACGGTGCTTTGGGCAACCATATCCTGTGATAGTGGATCCGCGGAGGAGGAGACGCATGTGGGTCCATCCACTTTTGAGGCAACGACTCACAAGAGGTCATTTTCACCACCTCTATTCTTCTCTGCGGCAGCATCCGGAGAAATTTTACCAGTACTGTCGCATGAGCATTTCCACATTTGATCGCCTCTTGGAGACAGTGCGCCCTGGGATCACCTTTCAGGACACAAGGATGCGCAAAGCTATATCTGCAGAGGAGCGACTTCTACTCACAATACGGTATGTACTACAAAACCACATTCTCTATGTTCATAATGTGAGGGCTAAAGTATGTTTTTTGGCCTTCTTGGACTAAGTTTAATGCCCTCATCTTAGTCCAAATATGGTTCAACTTACACACCAGAATGTTAGGTCTAATATGTACTGCATATCACTTAGTCATTGTGCAACCAAATATGTGTGTGTTCTTCTATCTCAATTACTACCAAGTTTGGTCGGCATGTAACTGATGTTTTTGGACTTTAGCCATTCTTAAATTTTCTATTTCTGTTGTTCTTCAGCTTCCTGTCCACTGGCCTGTCTTATGCCGCCCTCCACCATGAGTTTCTCATTGGAAGATCTACCATTTTTGGCATAGTGAGATCAACATGTAGTGAAATCTGGACAAGACTCCATCAAGTCGTCATGCCCGAGTCCAGGATGGAAGACTGGTTGAGGATATCAAGGGACTTTGAGGAGGAATGCCAGTTTCCAAATTGTATTGGGGCCCTGGATGGCAAACATATCCTGGTGTGGCTCCCAATTCTTCAATTATAAACAATACTTTTCTGTTGTATTGTTGGCTCTGGCAGACCCTCAATACAAGTTTATAATTGTTGACATTGGGGCCTATGGAAGGACGGGAGAGAGTCTTCAATACTTCCATTATGGCTCGGCGGCTACACACCAACCAGTTGGATCTACCACCACCACGCCAGCTACCAGGCTCCACTGAAGAATCAGTCCCTTATGTCCTTGTGGCAGAAGAGGCGTTTCAGTTAACACGCAATGTCATGAGGCCATATCCCCGGCGCAACCTTGACCACAGGCGCAGAATTTTTAACTTGTGCCTATCACGTGCTAGGTGACTGGTGGAGTGTTCCTTTGGCATTCTTTCTGCCAAATGGCGGGTACTCCAGTCTGCCATTCAGTTGAGTGAACAAAATGTTAATGAAGTTGTGAAAGCCTGTGTGGTTCTTCATAACTTCACCAGGATACGATTGTTCCTCCTCTGCTGGTGTTGTGCGTAGGCCGGACAATGTGCGCAGGGTGAGACCACCTATCATCCCTCAACGTAGAACGCTCTCTGGCCTCAAAGTGCGTGATATTTTCACTAATTACTTTATCTCACCTGAGGGGGCAACTTCTTGGCAAGAGCATGCTGTGTCTATGTTATAATTTGTTTCTTTAAGTGTGTCTAAATATATATAACTCAACCCCTTATGATTCTATGACTGTTTCATTGCATTGGTTAGTGTATGTTAGTATGTTGACAGGGTTTTTGAGAAATCACACAGACGTTAACTGTAGTAGACAAATTTTTAGTTTTGCCTTTTTGCTTTTTTTTTCTTAAAGGCAAACATAATATTGCCATATGAAAAGTTTGGCAATGGGCCAAATTGCCCTTTTTGCATTATAAAACTTTTTTGAAAAGTAACATTATATAACATAACCCAAAACAACATTAGGCAATAACAACATTGCTGCATGAGAATATTTCAATACAAAGGAAAAAAGAGGTGCTCTCCAGCACCAAAATTATTGCTAAAAGATAACACTCACATTTCTTCTGAATGTTTTCCAATCATATTAATATTCCACCATAACAGGCAAGGCTACCTCATGCCTTTCAGACAGATATTACATGTCTGTAGAACATACAATATTTAACCATGCTATACTGGTCAAGTGAAAGGATGAAAAAACAATACTCACTTGTTAAGACATAGAGAGAGCGTGATATTATGAAGGCTGGTCGCCTTGATTTGTTACTATAGATTGCTTGCAAAAAAGGTGACTACTGCACAAAGGCCAGCACACCTTTCCTACGCATTAGCAAGTGAGTAGTGTATTTTCATCCTTTGACTTTACAGTATAGCGCGGTTAAATATTCTCTTTTGTACAGACATGTAATATCTGTCTGAAAGGCGTAAGGTAGCCTTGCCTGTCATGGTGGATTATTAATATGATTGGAAAACATTGTGGAAAAATGTGAAGGTTCAATTTTTAAACAAAGTTTGGTGATGGAGAACACCTGTTTTTTCCTTTGGATTTGTATTTGGAGCACCAGTGAAACCGCACTGGACATGTCCAGCCATCAGACTGATTGTGGCCACATACTTATAAATTCTCATACGCTGGGGAAGGAGAACGTGGAAGAGCAGCCTGTGGTTGCTGCTGTATACTGTGCCCAACATCGCCCTGTGTGGGGCCATACTGATGCCCATGATGTGGGAATTGTCCTGCCTCCTGGGAATGTTGGGGGTACTGGCCAGAGTAATAATGGGGAGGGGCATCTTGTTGGCTTTGGTAGGCACGTGGCTCATACCCACCAATATAGCCATATCGTCCCCAACCAGGTTGGGACCAGCCTCCAACACTGGGTGGGAACAAGTGGCCATATTGGTGTGGTTGGCTAGAGACTGACATTTGTGGCTGCTGAATTGAAGGTTGGGTAGTGGGAGGAAGGGGGTGAGGTGTAGGCCCACGTAATTGAGGATCCTCAGATCCTGCTTGAGCTTGCATTTGTGGGGGGTGCCTAAGGCGCATGAGATTTCTTGGTGAAAGCTGCCACCTCTCAATATATTCAAATAATTTGTAGGGCGTATTGGGGTATGTGCAGGCATTAAGCGCAGGATCTGAAAGCATCCTCTAATACGGAGCCTGACCTCACGGGAAAGGGCACGGAGATAATTGGCCAGGCTGCGAGAGTATGCCTCCTCCCCATCATCAGTGTTTACTCTGGCTAAATAATTGAGGACCCCAGTGTTCACATTAGTGCGGTTATCAGGGGCAGGTATTTGCCGTCTTCGGCCTCTTCCTCGCCGGGATGTGGCAGCAGGCTGAGGGGAGCCCCGGATGTGGCCATTTGGGCTGCTGCTGATATTGCCCTGATCCTCTGCTGTTGCTGATGCAGCAGCAGCACCAGATGGTCCTGGTGGTGGGCTTTGGGGCGCAGACAATGGAACATCTTGACTTGATTCCTCACCCCTGCTCCTAGTAGGGGGAGAAGATGGGCCAGCCACCTCTTCCCCTGCAGACCCAGGATCAATGATGGGGTCGGTTTCCGAGCCAGTGCCTCTGTCCATAAGGTTGGACTGAGTTCTGTGAAGCAAGAGAACAGAGCCAAAACTAAATACCTATTTTTGGCCCTGTAAAGTATCTGTGTAATGTGGTGTGAGGTATCTACTTACGGTCTCAGATCCAGAATTGGGGCGAGGAAGGAGAGGTGGTCGTAATATATATATTTGCGTTTCACGTAGCCAGCATCCCCACTCCCGGATGGCTGCTGGCGTTCCCGGCGGTATTGGTCCCGGATGCTTCACCAGCATCTCATCACATCTTCCACTGCAATGTGACAGGAAATATTGTCAAATTCACATATTTCATAGGTCACATTTGCTACCAGTAGTCTAGGCATGGGGCCTTCTGGGGTGTGCTTTCTACCCATGGTGGCATATCTAATTGGGCAGATACACAGGGTCTCTTTAGTTGATGTATCAAGTAGCTACACTTAATAATTTGTTTGTCTAGGAGGATGAGGAGCTTGTGGCCTAAAACCAAATTATGGCTGTGTGAAACCACGTGTCACATCCAAATCTAACAGCCTCATGAGGAAAAAAGTACAAGCACAGGAAGGGGGGTGCTGGTTCTATATTCATTTTTTGTTGTGCGGTACTTTTACTCATTTTTTGGCTTGTATTTACGAATTTTCTGCTGCTCCTCACGTGGCTGATCACCAAAGTCATGGAACATCTGCCTACATATACGCCTCCATGACGCCTCCTTTCTTGCTCGGTTGGCATAATGGGCATCACGTTGGTCCCATAGTTCGGGACGCTCCTGCACCAGGACTATTAACATTTCCACATTAATGTAAGTGGACGCTATGATGCTGCTGTACTCCGTGGAGGCGTACTTCATCAGAGGGCAATAAAACTTTCAGGCTCCTTATCTATGAACTGCTCCAATATTTATGTTTAACCCTCTCCCATAATGACAATTCTGCTTCACATCACTTGTCTTATCTATTGCGCTATTTCTGTGCCGTCTTGTGTACAGTGTGCACAGGTGTCTTTTTATACTGATAACAAGTTTAAACAGGTGCCATTACTACAGGTAATGAGTGGAGGAAAGAGGAGACTCTTAAAGAAGAAGTTACAGGTCTGTGAGAGCCAGAAATCTTGATTGCTTGTTTCTGACCAAATACTTATTTTCCACCATAATATGCAAATAAAATGAAAAAAAAACAGACAATGTGATTTTCTGGATTTTTTTTTCTCAGTTTGTCTCCCATAGTTGAGGTCTACCTATGATATAAATTACAGACGCCTCTCATCTTTTTAAGTGGTGGAACTTGCACTATTGCTGACTGACTAAATACTTTTTTTCCCCACTGTATAAATATGTGATTCTTCAGATGTTGTATTAGTCTATGCCTGATGAAGAGACCTGAGTAGTCTCGAAAGCTTGCAATTTGTTACCATATTTTCAGTTAGCCATTAAAAGGTATCAACCATTGAGGACTCTCAATTCTGAATATTCTTTGATAATTGCTAATAATTTCCATCTGTTGTCTATGCCATTTGCACAACACCGTGTGAAATTGATTGTCAATCAGTGTTGCTTCCTAAGTGGACAGTTTGATTTCACAGAAGTTTGATTTACTTGGAGTTATATTCTGTTCTTTAAGTGTTCCCTTTATTTTTTTGAGCAGTGTATTTAGCATCTGTATTTTTGCAAAAATAATAATATTTCAAAGAACTGAAACTTTTATGTATTAATTATATGTAGCAGTAAGAGGAAAACTCTTTAATATCATAGAAACAAGAACCAAGTAAAATGTTTGTTAGGTTTGAATTCAAGAGGTCAAAATCATTGTGAAGAGGCTCATTTCATAACTGAACCTGACAACTTTTCAAAATATTTAAAACAGTGCCACATGATATGAAAGGTCCTTGAACTAGTCGGGTGGAAAATCACTCAGGACGTGGAGCTTCTGTCTAGGTCCTGGTACCTTCCACTCCTGTTCTGCACCAATCAGATACAGTAGCTTGCAAAAGTATTCACCCCGACATCTTACCTATTTTGTTACATTACAACCTGTGTTTTAAAAAAATTTGTAATCAAATCAGATTTGAGTGATGCATCAGCACTAAATAGTAAAAGTTGATAAAATGAGAAAAATACAGTATAAACATACCGTATATACTCACGTATAAGTTGAGATTTTCAGCCCATTTTGTGGGGCTGAAAGTCCCCATCTCGGCTTATACGCAAGTCATATACCGAGGGTCGGCCGGGGAACATGGACCCCCCCAGCGCGGTCTCTGCAGCCCCCCTGCTTGTTCCATGTTCTCTGCACCTCTGCTCTTCCTGCGTTCAGCAGTCACGTGGTACAACTCATTAAAGTCGTGAATATACGCATATACATGACTTTAATGAGCGGTACCACGTGACCGCTGAACGCAGAAGAGCAGCGGCACCGAGAACATGGAACAAACAGGGGGGCTGCAGAGACCTGCACCAGGAGGGAGTGAGTATGATGGGGAGCCATATTCACCTGTCCCCGTTCCACTGCTGCGCGTCGCTCTGCTGTCTTGCATTCTCTGGCAGTGATGTTCAGGTCAGAAGGCACGATGACGTAGTTAGTACGCGCCCTCTGCCTGAACAGTCACTGCAGAGCCGGCAACGCTGATGAGCAGCGGACAGCGACGGAGGTGAGTATATCATTTTTTTGCTTTTTTTTTATTTGCAGCGGCAGCGGCAGCATATGGGGCATAATCTATGGAGCATCTTATGGGGGCATAATCTATGAAGCATCTTATTGGGCATAATCAACAATGGGGCATTTTATGGGGGCATAATCTATGGAGCATCTTATGGGGCATATTCTATGGAGCATCATATGGGCATAATCTATGGAGCATTTTATGGGGGCATAATCTATGGAGCATCTTATGGGGCATAATCTATGGGACATTTTATGGGGGCATAATCTATGCTGCATCTTATTGGGCATATTCTATGGAGCATCATATGAGGCATAATCGATGGAGCATTTTATGGGGGCATAATCTATGGAGCATCTTATGAGGGCATAATCTATGGAGCATCATATGGGGCATAATCTATGGAACATCTTATGGTGGCATAATCTATGGGGCATTTTATGGGGGCATAATCTATGGAGCATTTTATGGGGCATAATCTAAGGAGCAGCATATGGAGCATAATCTATGGAGCATCTTATGGGGCATTTTATTGGGGCATAATCTATGGAGCATTTTATGGGGCATAATCTATGGAGCATCTTATGGGGGCATTTTATGGGGGCATAATCTATGGAGCATTTTATGGGGGCATAATCTATGGAGCATCATATGGGGCATAATCTATGGAGCATTTTATGGGGAATAATCTATGGGACATTTTATGGGGACATAATCAATGGAGAATTTTATGGGGCATAATCTATGGATCAGTATATGGGGCATAATCTATGTAGAAGCATATGGGGCATAATCTATGGAGCATCTTATGGGGGCATTTTATGGGGTATTTTATGGGGGCATAATCTATGGAGCATTTTATGGGGGCATAATCTATGGAGCATCATATGGGGCATAATCTATGCAGCATCATATGGGGCATAATCTATGGAGCATTTTATGGGGGCATAATCTATGGAGCATTTTATGGGGCATAATCCATGGAGCATCTTATGGGGGCATTTTATGGGGGCATAATCTATGAAGCATTTTATGGGGGCATGATATATGGAGTATCATATGGGGCATAATCTATGGAGCATCATATGGGGCATAATCTAGGGAGCATTTTATGGGGCATAATCTATGGAGCATCTAATGGGGCATACTCTATGGAGCATCTTATGGAGAATAATCTATGGAGCATTTTAATGGGTCATCTTTTGGGGCATTTTATTGGGCATAATCTATGGAGCAGCATATGGGGTATAATCTATGGAGCATCTTATGGGGGCATTTTATGGGGGTATGATTTATGGAGCATCTTATGGGGGCATAATCTATGGAGCATTTTATGGGGGCATAATCTACGGAGCATCATATGGGGCATAATCTATGGAGCATCATATGGGGCATAATCTATGGAGCATTTTATGGGGAATAATCTATGGGGCATTTTATGGGGCATAATCCATGGAGCATCTTATGGGGGCATTTTATGGGGGCATAATCTATGAAGCATTTTATGGGGGCATGATATATGGAGTATCATATGGGGCATACTCTATGGAGCATCTTATGTAGAATAATCTATGGAGCATTTTAATGGGTCATCTTTTGGGGCATTTTATGGGGCATAATCTATGGAGCAGCATATGGGGTATAATCTATGGAGCATCTTATGGGGGCATTTTATGGGGGTATGATTTATGGAGCATCTTATGGGGGCATAATCTATGGAGCATTTTATGGGGGCATAATCTACGGAGCATCATATGGGGCATAATCTATGGAGCATCATATGGGGCATAATCTATGGAGCATCTTATGGGGGCATTTTATGGGGGCATAATCTATGGAGCATTTTAAGAGGGCATAATCTATGAAGCATTTTATGGGGCATAATCTATGGAGCATTTTATGGGGCATAATCTATGGAGCATCATATGGGGCATAACCTATGGAGCATCATATGGGGCATAATCTATGCAGCATCATATGCAGCATAATCTATGGAGCATCTTATGGGGGTATAATCTATGGGGCATTTTATGGGGGCATAATCTATGGAGCATCTTATGGGGCATAATCTGTGAAGCAGCTTATGGGGGCATATTATGGGGCCATAATCTATGGAGCATTTTATGGGGGCATAATCTATGGAGAATTTTATGGGGCATAATCTAAGGAGCAGTATATGGGGCATAATCTATGGAGCAGCATATGGGGCATAATCTATGGAGCATCGTATGGGGGCATTTTATGGGGTATTTTATGGGGGCATAATCTATGGAGCATTTTATGGGGGCATAATCTATGGAGCATCATATGGGGCATAATCTATGGAGCATTTTATGGGGGCATAATCTATGGAGCATTTTATGGGGCATAATCTATGGAGCATTTTATGGGGCATAATCTATGGAGCATCATATGGGGCATAACCTATGGAGCATCATATGGGGCATAATCTATGCAGCATCATATGCAGCATAATCTATGGAGCATTTTATGGGGGTATAATCTATGGGGCATTTTATGGGGGCATAATCTATGGAGCATCTTATGGGGCATAATCTGTGGAGCAGCTTATGGGGGCATATTATGGGGCCATAATCTATGGAGCATTTTATGGGGGCATAATCTATGGAGAATTTTATGGGGCATAATCTAAGGAGCAGTATATGGGGCATAATCTATGGAGCAGCATATGGGGCATAATCTATTGAGCAGTATATGGGGCATAATCTATGGAGCAGCATATGGGGCATAATCTATGGAGCATCGTATGGGGGCATTTTATGGGGTATTTTATGGGGGCATAATCTATGGAGCATTTTATGGGGGCATAATCTATGGAGCATCATATGGGGCATAATCTATGGAGCATTTTATGGGGGCATAATCTATGGAGCATTTTATGGGGCATAATCTATGGAGCATTTTATGGGGCATAATCTATGGAGCATCATATGGGGCATAACCTATGGAGCATCATATGGGGCATAATCTATGCAGCATCATATGCGGCATAATCTATGGAGCATCTTATGGGGCATAATCTATGGGGCATTTTATGGGGGCATAATCTATGGAGCATCTTATGGGGCATAATCTGTGGAGCAGCTTATGGGGGCATATTATGGGGCCATAATCTATGGAGCATTTTATGGGGGCATAATCTATGGAGAATTTTATGGGGCATAATCTAAGGAGCAGTATATGGGGCATAATCTATGGAGCAGCATATGGGGCATAATCTATGGAGCAGTATATGGGGCATAATCTATGGAGCAGCATATGGGGCATAATCTATGGAGCATCGTATGGGGGCATTTTATGGGGTATTTTATGGGGACATAATCTATGGAGCATTTTATGGAGGCATAATCTATGGAGCATCATATGGGGCATAATCTATGGAGCATTTTAAGGGGGCATAATCTATGGAGAATTTTATGGGGCATAATCTATGAAGCAGTATATGGGGCATAATCTATGGAGCATCTTATGGGGCATAATCTATGGAGCATCTTATGGGGGCATATTATGTGGCCATAATCTATGGAACATTTTATGGGGGCATAATCTATGGAGAATTTTATAGGGCATAATCTATGAAGCAGTATATGGGGCATAATCTATGGAGCAGCATATGGGGCATAATCTATGGAGCATCTTATGGGGGCATTTTATGGGGGCATAATCTATGGAGCATTTTATGGGGGCATAATCTATGGAGCATCATATGGGGCATAATCTATGGAGCATCATATGGGGCATAAACTATGGAGCATTTTATGGGAGCATAATCTATGGAGCATCTTATGGGGGCATTTTATGGGGCCATAATCTATGGGGCATAATCTATGGAGCATCATATGGGGCATAATCTATGGAGCAGCATATGGGGCATAATCTATGGAGCATCTTATGGAGGCATTTTATGGGGGCATAATCTATGGAGCATTTTATGGGGGCATAATCTATGGAGCATTTTATGGGGTATAATCCATGGAGCATCTTATGGGGGCATAATCTATGAAGCATTTTATGGTGGCATGATCTATGGAGTATTATATGGGGCATAATCTATGGATCATCATATGGGGCATAATCTATGGAGCATTTTATGGGGCATAATCTATGGAGCATCTTATGGGGACATAATCCATGGAGCCTTTTTTGTGTGTCATACTCTATGGAGCATCTTATGGGGCATACTCTATGGAGCATCTTATGGAGCATAATCTATGGGGCATTTTATTGGGTTATCTTATGGGGCATAATCTACGGAGCATCTTATGGGGGCATAATCTTTGGAGCATTTTATGGGGCATTTTATGTGGGCATAATCTATGGAGCACCTTATGGGGCATTTTATGGGGCATAATCTATGGAGCATCTTATGGGGGCATAATCTATGGAGCATTTTATGGGGGCATAATCTATGGGGCATTTTATGGGGCATAATCTATGGAGCATCTTAAGAGGCAGCATATGGGGCATAATCTATGGAACATCTTATGGGGCCATAACCTTTATGGTGCATCATATGGGGCATATTATTCTATGGAGCATCTTATGGGACCATTATTAACCTTTGTGCAGCATTATATGGAGTGTATTTTGTATAGAGCATCTTATGGGGCCATCATGAACTATATGGATCATTATATGGGGTGTATTTTGTATGGAGCATCTTATGGGGCCATCATGAACTGTATGGAGCATTATATGGGGCTCCTGATTCAATATGGATATTCAAGAACATTTAACTTACTGATGTCTCAATTAATTTTACTTTTATTGGTACCTATTTTTATTTTTTAAAATTTGCCAGTCGCTGCTGCATTTTCCACCCTAGGCTTATACGCAAGTCAATAAGTTTTCCCAGTTTTTTGTGGCAAAATTAGGAGGGTTGGCTTATACTACGGTCAGCTTATACATGAGTATATACGGTAAATTAAATTTATCGGCTCAAATAACTCAAAATTGGTATTTGCATATGTATTTATGCATTCACCCCTTTTGCTATGAAGCCCCTACCCCTAAAATTTTCTGGTGCAAGCATTTACCTTCATAAGTCACATGATTGAAAGGAAGTCCACCTGAGTGCAATATGTGTCACATGGTCTGTCAGTATATTGTGGTCCAGTAACCTCTGTTAAAGCTAGGGTGCGCTGCATATGCGACTCAGAATATGCATGTGAGCATTTCCTTGATGGTGAAACAGTGACCAGCATGGTTGTAAATGTCCAATATGTGTCGCAGATGTTCTCTGCGCTATAAGCCAAAATAGCGTTGTTATGCTGGGACTTGTAGTCCACAAGTTATTTACCTATAAGGGTAAGGCTGATAGGGCTAGTCAGAGAGCTGGGCGGGATCGGCTAGCCACACATACACCGCCCACATATTTGGGTGGTTTGGGATATATAATGTGACTGAGGTCTGATCACATGGGTGTGTGTTTGATCCTGAGTTGTCAGAGTGCAAGGTCCCGGAAGGCCTGGGTGTGTTGGAAGTGTCTGGGACTGAACTTCCTGGAAGAGCACATGGAAAGGCCTGGACCTGGTAGAGTCTGTGATGGCTCTGTGTAGGGAAGCTACTGCCCAGCTGTGGCTCTGCAACTGTAGACGGCCTAGTGTTCAAGGCACTGTCTGGAACAGTGATCCCAGTGCGGCCGCTTCCCTGATAACCCATGAGGGATAAACTGTGAGTAACGGTGATCGGGGTCAGTAACAGACTTTGTATGCTTTACATGGTAATGCTGCATGCGTGTTGGACATGGCACAGCCTTTGTGCCCACAGGCCTGAGAGAGCGAAGCTCTACTATGGACATTATGAATTTGTCTGTCTGTTGTAAGACTGTTTGCCTTGTGTTCCGGTGACATTGGTTTATGAAGGAAATAAACCACACAGACTGTTACTTTAAGCAAAAGTGTTCCTGTGTGCCTCAATATTGCAGCCAAGCGAGTTAATCCTCGTCCACTCATATGGTGGATCTCTACAATTGGTGGAGAATGCTAAGAGCACTCTGGTAGCCTTGTTGCTAGGGGCAACGGATGAGGTCTACAAACTCGGTTGCTACGGGCAACAGTCCAGGAGGAACGTGTGAGGTGTTTTGCTGAGGCTGGGTGGGGTCAATAAGGTGACGAGCGTCTGGCTGTAACTCGGTGGGGTTACAAAGCTTGCTGTGGATCGGCGGGTCCACGAAGATGGCACAGCGGAAGAGTGCAGAGACTTGTGGTAACAGGAGCTGCAGTTACAGTTGCAGCAAGAGTTTCTGCAGCAGCAGGAGCTGCAAGGACACCAGCAGCCGCTTGTGATTGGCAGCCGGAGGTGCCGGCAAGTTTGTGGCTGCAGCAGGAGCTGTGGCAGTACCAGCAGGAGCTGGTGGGGTGTCGTAAAAGGACATCAGCGGTCCAGTGCGGACAATCTCTTAAAGGGCCAGTACAAACCCAAGAGACATACTTGTTTTGTGTGAACTGGACCTGAGAGTACCGTGCAGAGTCCACGGGTTGTACCCCAGGGAGGGGGTGGTGTCCCTAAACAGGGTGGTGTCCCAAAAGGGGACGGCAATTTAAACAGCGATGGTTGCCAAAAAAGGGGTGCAGTCCCAAAAGGGGGTGGTATCCCAAAAGGGAGTAGTTGCCCAAAAAGGGGTGGAGTCCCAAAAGGGGGAGGTATCCCAAAAGGGAGTAGTTGCCCATAAAGGGGTGGAGTCCCAAAAGGGAGCAGTATCCCAAAAGGGAGTAGTTGCCCAAAAAGGGTGGAGACTTCAAAAGGGGCAGCATCGGCTACCACAGCAGACATGTCTGAGGGACAACCGTGTGTCTGTTATACCTATTCCGCGTGCGGCATAGACTTTCCGGATGACAACACGCCGCAGGTGTGTACAGTGATATTATACCGTGAAGGAGTGTCTGGAGCACTGGACCCAAAGAGTCAGGTGACTCTGACAGGAAATACTCTCGTTCTCTGCCTGATCGAGAAAAAGGTTAAGGTGCGCTGTATCCATGGGGTCACTATGGACTATACTGTGGACAGAGTGCTTATGAATATGTCCAAAGTGACAAGTGCCAAGATGGCAGTATAACACTAGACTCGTTGTTCTTACTTGAGAGGACCCGGGACTTTGTGTGCTTTGCAGTTCTGGTGGGTTGCTCAGAGGTGGGGGTTCCTGTTAATGAGGTATAAAAAGGATGGAGGCCTCTCTACTGATGGGGTGGTGTATATTAAGGCAGTAACACCTCCCACAATGGATGGGTCAGATGTAGGGGCGACCGGAAGAAGGGATGCGTTTGCCCAATTTACTGACCTGACATCACCTGAAGGGTACCACAGTGTGACTGATAATGATGTGGTAGATAAAAAGAGCGGAGCTGACACCCAGATAGAGAGTATCTTGGGGGTTTACCATACTGTGTGGTGTGACTGTGACGTGTTATTGCCAGTAGCAACCACTAGGACTGAGTCTAATGCTGTGCAGACTGAAACTCTGACACAAGGGAATGACAGCGCTTCACAAGATGGAGATGGGGAAGATCCAGGAGTGGAGTCTGACACGGTTAGCAATGGGGACCGTTGGTTCCAGGATGACCGATTGGGTGGTGGTGACTCCCATTCAGACGGTGACAACAGTGGAAAAGAGTGCAGTAATACTGACTCAAGTTTAAATAGCAGGACTTCCTCCCGTCGCAGGAGGCGTAAGGGCCGAAAAGGGGCTGAACAAACTGCACCCTCAGACAATATAGAAGAGCTGCCGGAGAAGCTGGCCAGTTCGAATGATGTCACACGACTACTAGAGGAACTAATTGACAAGCTGACACAGGAAATGTGCACCTGGAAAGAGCGAGCTGACAGTTTCCACAAGGTAGAAGCACGTGTACAAAGCTTGGAGAAAGAGCATGAAGAGGTCTGTCAACAGCTGGCGAAGGAGAGTTTGAAGATGGCGACTATAGAAGTTGCCAACTCCGCGCAGTTGGAGTGGGTGCGCCACCTGGAGTCCGGAGTCAAGGCCAAGTCTGGAGAGAAGGAAGCACAGGAGGTCCAGGACCTCGCTAAAAAGTGCTCTAGGGAGAAGAAAAAGGTGGCAGATTTACAGGCCGAACTAAAGGCAATTAAGGAGCATAACGTACAAGAAAAGGCCCTGAGACAAACGGCTGAGCACAGGGTGGATGAGCTGGAGAAGGAAGTCTCTGAGCTCAGAAGTCAACTGTCAACATGGCAAAGTGTGAATCAAGCCTTAAAAGAAGACGTGAACGTGTTCAGAGAAGCAGTAAGAGGTCTTCCACAAGAGGAGGCATTGGTGGCTGAAGAGTGTAAAATTGGGGAAGACTGTGCGCTGAGAACGGAACAAGACAATCACCTGGTTGTAGTAGAGGTCTTGATGGAGAATTCCATGGCCAAGCGAGAGCCTTTCGTCCATGAAGAGACTGAACCCCCAATCTTCAAGTGTGTGATAGAGGTACCCGAAGACGTGCCAGAAGCCTGTACCAGTGAGGGTGTGCATGAGGCTTTTAAAAAGGCGGTCAAAGCGTGTGGGGTGCACTGGGCACCTGAGACTCAGCAGTTGGTGGTACTGTCAGCCAGGGAAGACACAGAGATGCAGGTGGCTGTCCAGACGGATATGCATCTGCAATGTCTCCGAGCAAAACAGATGATCATGTTGAGTAATGTGAAAGCCGCTCGACGTCTGGAGCTTGCGAGGGAAGCTAAAAATCATCTGGGCTTGGTGGAAGACATAATTTCGGTACCCAAACATCTGGTGGGGAGAGGCATTGGAAGGTTTGGAAAAGTGATGCAAGACCTTGTGAATAGATCCGGTGTGGCGAGGGTGAGGATACCACCTGATGATGAAGTCCAGGCATCTGGTGAAGATGGCATGGTTCCATTCATTGTTGTTGGTTCTGTGGAAAGCCTTAGGAACTTCCGAATGCTTCTGGAATATCAGGTAACGTACCTGAGGGAGATAGAGCAGCTAAAGCTGGACCGAATGCAGATTGATAGACAGATGCAGAACATAAGGTGGCGGCCGCCTTCATTCCAGGGTATAAGGACCAGAAGGTACTCTCCAAATAATGAAATGGCAGGTAGCCAAAGACTTTCATCAAGACAAGACCGTCGAGAATCTGCAAGTGGCAGTTTTACTCTCAGTATGAGACTGAGAGACCTGGACAGTAGCTCCTGTGATGTACTAGATGGGTCAGACTCAGACCAGACAGTTGACTCAACTGTAAGTGGGACTTATGGCCGCACCAACCGGGGGAGCCGGACATGGAGAGAAAAGTCCGGTGATGGGGCGGACTGGAGAAGTATGGAGACCAAAAAGGGTCTGGTGACACAGACGGACTTTGACTGGAGGGCCAAAGCCCAAGGCCGATGTACTTACCGCTGGGGGCAGGGGAGGCCTAATACAAATATGATTATTATTATTATTATTATGCATTTATATAACGCCATTTATTCCATGGCGCTTTACATGTGAAAAGGGGAAAATATAGACAAGTATAATAAACATGTGTAAGACAAGGGACACACAAGTAAATAATGAGAGGGGACCCTGCCCGCGAGGGCTCACAGTCTACAAGTATGATGCCGAATGAAGCCCAAAACAGACTGAGATGGTCCTCTCGACTTGTAGGGCAAGGTGACAGGGTGTACCCGGTCTCGAGGCACATAGTGTGTGACAAATGTTCAACCCCACAAGTTTGAACAGGGAGGAGGGTATGTGGTGCAGTAACCTCTGTTAAAGCTAGGGGGGCGCTGCATATGCGACTCAGAATATGCATGTGGGCATTTCCTTGATGGTGAAACAGTGACTGGCATGGTTGTAAATGTCCAGTATGTGTTGCAGAGGTTCTCTGCGCTATAAGCCAAAATAGCATTGCAATGTTGGGACTTGTAGTCCATGGGTTATTTACCTATAAGGGCGGCTTATAGGGCTAGTCAGAGAGCAGGGTGGGATCGGCTAGGCACACATACACCGCCCACATATGGAGTGGTTTGGGATATATAATGTGACTGAGGTCTGATCACATGGGTGTGTGTTTGATCCTGAGTGCTCAGAGTGCAAGGTCCCGGAAGGCCTGGGAGTGTTGGAAATGTCTGGGACTGAACTTCCTGGAAGAGCACATGGAAAGGCCTGGACCTGGTAGAGTCTGCGACGGCTCTGTGTAGGGAAACTACTGCCCAGCTGTGGCTCTGCAACTGTAGACGGCCTAGTGATCAAGGCACTGTCTGGAACAGTGATCCCAGTGCGGCCGTTTCCCTGATAACCCGTGAGGGATAAAATGTGAGTAACGCTGACCGGAGTCAGTAAGAGACTTTGCATGCTTTACATGGTATCGCTGCATGCGTGATGAACATGGCACAGCCTGTGTGCCCATAGGCCTGAGAGAGTGAAGCTCTACTATGGACATTATGAATTTGTCTGTCTGTTGTAAGACTGTTTGCCTTGTGTTCCTGTGACACTGGTTTATGAAGGAAATAAACCACACAGACTGTTACTTTAAGCAAAAGTGTTCCTGTGTGCCTCAATATCGCAGCCAAGCGATTTAATCCCCGTCCACTCATATGGTGGATCTCTACAATATACACCCCTTTTCTGAAAGGCCACAGAGGTTGCAACACCATTACCATTATGCAAGAGGCACCTCTAACATAACAACACCATAAATACCAAATTAGTCAGGGACAAAGTTGTTGAGATGTGCAAGTCAGGGATAGATTATAAAAAAATCCCACTCTGATGATCCCCCAGAGGACCATCAAATCCATTACCATCAAAGGGAAAGAACATAGTACCACAACAAACCTGCCAAAAAAGAGGGTCACCAGCCAAAACGCTCAACCTGGGCAATGCGGCCATTAATAAGTGGGCAGAAAAAACCTTTACTTGCTCTCAAAAATTGTAAGGTTTATTTTGAGTTTGCCAAAAGGCATGTAGAAGACTCCCGAAATGTATGGAGGAAAGTGCTGTGGTCAGTTGAGACCAACATTTAAATTTTTGTTCACTAAGGTAAATGCTATGTCTGACACCAAACCAACACAGCTCATCACCCAAAGAACACCATCCCCACAGTGAAACATGGTGGTGGCAGCATCATTCTGTGGGGATGATTTTAGGCAGCAAGGACAAAAAAATGGTCCGACTCTAGAGGAAAATAGATATAGGGATATTATTGAGCAAAATCTTTTTCAGTTAGTCTGTTGTTGATTTGAAACTGGGATGCAGTAATTGATTCCAAAGGAGCCCCGACCAAGTCCCAGCGGCTATTTTGGTTTCGGGTATAACGTGCAAACCGGAAGTATGGCAGCTGGGACCGCGGCGTCTGTGATAGTATACACGCCATGAGTGGAGTAGGTGCTCATGTAACCGCGCATGACCGGAAGTCCCCGCGGCCATTTTGGTTTCGGGTATAATGTGAAAACCGGAAGTATGGCAGCTGGGACCGCGGCGTCTGTGATAGTATACACGCCATGAGTGGAGCAGGTGTAGCATTCATGGCGCTTAACGTCAGTTATCACAGGTGGCGTTTTAAGGTTCAGTGATCTCCTGTGGCGGATGTTTGAGTGAATTTCAAGTGGGTGTGTTCTATCCTGATTAACAGGCTATATTTAGCACATTGTTACAAGCAGTCTCACTCCATTGTCACCTAGGAGGGAGCCTGGTTACTATGTGTTAAGTCCAGCACTTGCAGTTAGATCCCCTGAAGAGTCAGTAAATGACGAAACGCGTCGGGATGCATAGGGACATTGCAGGGCTATTTTTGTGAGGGTCAGATGTGGACTGCCCTTGTTAGGGCGGGAGTTATGGGTGTCAGGTCTGCTAGCCCCTACAGGGTTTGATTAGGGTAATTCCCTGCTTCCTGACTCGTCTCTACTCCGATGGACATCTGATTATTGGCATCTTCCAGACATATGGGTGAGATCCTTCCTTTATTGAGCACATTTATGGACCACTGTTCTGGTTTTTGATGTCCCCTCTCTAGACATGAATGAATTATTTTTCTGTTCTAGCTAAGCATGATAGGGGCTATATATGCCTCTGGTTAAGTAACCATTCATGATAAGACTGTGGTTGTTATTCACATTGTCTTTTATCTAGTTGTATCAGTCTGTCCAGGTTATGTTACTTTTGGACATGGAATTAGCCACATGTATGTACTTTGGGTGATCTGGGGTGCTAATACAAACAGACACTCCACTGTATAGTCTGTGGCAACCGATTTAGTGGTTTATTTTAATCGCACTTTATCGTTTGGTAGCTTTTACACAATATTAAAAGTTATGTTTTAAAAAATTTTTTCTCTTTGCTGATTTGCCATTTATGTTATGAGAAATTGTGGATTTGTATTCCACTAGGTGCTGTATTTTCTATTTATAACAATTTGGGTATGGCAGGTTTTCTGTCAACTGGTCTGAATACAGACCAATGGCTAGCTGAAGCAAAGGAGGTATTTTCTGAAAATACATTCACACAGAAAAAGTATCTTCCAACTTATAGTGTAGCTTTTAAAGAACTCACAAAAATTTATCGTGATCAGATCATATCCTGGTGGGAAGTACAGAGTCTAGAAAATTATCTGAAGGCCGGTATTGTGCCACGAGGATTGAGGATTAATATCTCTGCAGGAACACGACATAAGAACCCTAGTTTTATTACTAAATGGGAAAAAGAGGCCACAAGCAGCTCTCTCCGCCTCATGCAGCTTCTCCTAGAGGAAGAAAAAAAGACCTTGAGCCTTTTGAATAATAGATTAAAAGATCAAATTGAGGTAACTAAAAAGTTCTCCACGGAGACTGATTTTTCTCTAAAAGAAAGTAAACTTGAAACCTACCTCGAGCGCTTTCAGTATCATTTAAAGGAACGCAAACACCGTCAATATTTGAGGGATGCACAAGATTTTAAGGATAATAAGGCCTACTTAGTTATAGGCACTCGTACGAATAATATTGATGTTGAGACAGAATTATCCTCTACTGATACGGATTTTTCTGATACTGATGGAAGGGGGAGAAGTTATAGGGGGAGAAATAGAGGTAGAGGAAGGAGTCGTGGTAATCGTGGTCCCTCTGATAGAACTGATACTAATACAGGAGCACATTTTTTAGATCAAAGTTATCCCCTGAGGAATCGCCAAAATCAGGTTTGGAAATAGCGATTATTCCCGAGGATAACTGCTCTACTAGTATCATACCTCTCAATCGTGTTTCTAATCAAGTATCCAAAACTGTGGCTCCTAATGATATACAGGTGGTAAATCTGTCCTCCAAGGCTTTTAGTCGGGAGGAATTATATGTCTTGAAAAAAGGTCTCAGCTTTGTCCCCAGTACAGATTTTGATCTGTTTCGATCTGTGAAAGATTTAAACTTGTTTTTATGCAAGTTACGCTGGAGGAAGTTTTTTCTTCAGCAGGATAATCGTACTTGTGTTGATATGGGGATTCCGTTGGAGTTACTGTCGGATGTACGCCTATTAAATAGTATTGGGGATATTAATCCCAACGATGTTGGAAGGGGTCCTTTTACAGACCTAAAAAATAAAAGCATCAAAATGCCTCCTCCTACTGGAGACATCTCTGCAATTGATATTTTTGAGAACTTAGTCACGCAAGACTTGAAATCCTTAAATGGAAAAAAGATGTTTTCCAGGTACAATTGTACCAAGGCAGAGATGAGAGTTAAAAATAGGCTTGAACAGGATGACCACATTGTCATTAAACCCTCAGATAAGGGTGGCAATGTGGTCATCCTTGATGCTGTACGGTATTCCAAAATGTGTGAAACATTGCTTCAAGATAGAGTGAGCTATGAAATTCTGGCTCATAATCCCACCTCTGAATATCTGATGGAGCTCAGAGATATCCTGGACCAAGGTTTATCTCTGAAGGTCATTGATAAATCTGAATTTGATTTCTTAATGCCAAAGGATACAACGTTGGCTACTTTTTACTGCTTACCAAAATTACACAAGGGCCTATCGCCTTTAAAAGGCAGGCCCATAGTGTCGGGTATTGGCAGTGTAAGCCATAATATTGGCATTTATCTAGATCGTGTCCTAAAACCGTTTGTTGCTTCCTTGCAGTCTTTTGTACAGGATACCCCCGATCTTCTTCGGAGAATCGAGGGACTGTGTATTGACTCTGAGGTTAATTTGGCTAGTATTGATGTCGAGGCCTTGTACATCTCCATACCTCATGATAAAGGGTTGGAAGTCGTCATGTATTTTTTAAATACTAGAGGTTGTCAATATCGGACCCATAGTGAATTTGTTATTAAACTACTTCGATTTTGCCTTACCAGGAATTTTTTCATATTTGACTGGAAGATCTACCACCAGCTCAGGGGCACCGCCATGGGGAGCCCGTGTGCCCCGGCGTATGCAAACCTGTTCCTGGGCTGGTGGGAGGAGACTATGATCTTTAGGAGTGGCCTTGAGGCCATGGGTTACATTGAACTATGGGTTCGATATATAGACGACATCCTTACATTATGGAGGGGCTCCACTGATAGTTTTTTGGAATTCGTTAGTCTATTGAACCACAATGATTGCGGTCTTTTCTTTACCTCAGTGATTGATTCGTGTTCTTTATCTTTTCTTGACATTTTGATTGAGAGGGGTAGTGATGGCATTATCTCTACATGTACTTACAGGAAACCTACTGCTACAAATGCTCTCTTGAAGTGGGACAGTAGTCACCCGGTGCATCTTAAACGTGGTGTACCTAAGGGTCAATATCTAAGAATTCGCAGAAACTGTTCCACAGAAGAATCTTTTGAGAGGCAGGCGAAGGAACTGAGAGATAGATTTTTGGATAGAGGTTACCCACTTGATGTTTTGAAACGAGCATATAAAAATGAGAAGGGTAAAAATAGATTAGAACTCTTAAATCTAGACCATTGACTGAGAATAAAGGCGAAACGAGATTAATTACTACTTTTGACAATGGGTCCGAGGAGGTACGGGCCATCCTCGCTAAGCATTGGCCTAACCTGCTGATGGATAAAGATATTGGAAGAGAATTGTCTACACGACCCTTAATTACATATAGAAAAGGCCGTTCATTGAAAGACCGTCTGGTCAATAGTCATTTTCCATTTTTCGAATGGAGTTAATATTTCCACCCTGGCACTGATGAATATGACGCGTCTGGTCAATAGTCATTTTTCCAGACCCACTAATACTACCTGGCTGTCTACGAATGTTAAAGGCTGTTATAGATGTGGTCAATGTATTGTTTGTCCCCACATTGTTTCTGGCAGTGACTTTGTTAGTAATGTCACAGGACAGCAATTTGAAATCAGAGAGTTGATTAACTGTAGCAGCAAAGGAGTTATATATAAAGCCACCTGTTTGTGTGGTAAGGAATATGTGGGTAAAACGATCAGGGAGTTCAAACGTAGGGTGGGGGAACACATTGGGGACATCACCCATAAAAGAGATACCCCCCATTTCGCGTCATATTCATCAGTGCCAGGGTGGAAATATTAACTCCATTCGGTTTTTGGGCATTGAAAGAGTTAAAAAACCACTTAGAGGCGGTAATTGGGATCGTATTGTTCTACAAAAGGAGACAAAATGGATTTTTTGCTTAGACACTATGACCCCTAGGGGGCTTAATGATCAACTTAACTATAGCTGCTATATCTAGGATGTACATATATGTGTGAATTGTATGATTTTATCTTCTTTGTATATACTGTAAAATACCCACTCAATCTTTTTGCTTGGCTACTGAAATATTCTATGTTCGAGGGTTTAATCCTCCCACTTCAATTTGCTCTACTTTTTACCCTCCATTCTGCCGTACTGTTATTGGTTCAGCAGGTTTGCGCATAACGGATGAATACGGAGTTACGATCTTATTCGTTACCGTATGTAATTATGATGGATACATATGCATAATAGCAGGAACGGATTAGGTCTGACTGCGTTATATATGCAGGCGTGGGTTTTTACTGACGCCTGGAGTGTTACTGTTTCTGATATTTGTAAAGCGGTCTCATGTCCATGTAATTGCGCATGACCGGAAGTTCAGCGGCCATCTTAGTTTCGGGCATAATGAGCGGACCAGAAGTATGGCGGCTGAGTATGGTGTTCATGGAACTGCGCATGACCGGAAGTCCCAGCAGCCATTTTGGTTTCGGGTATAACGTGCAAACCGGAAGTATGGCAGCTGGGACCGCGGCGTCTGTGATAGTATACACGCCATGAGTGGAGTAGGTGCTCATGTAACCGCGCATGACCGGAAGTCCCCGCGGCCATTTTGGTTTCGGGTATAATGTGAAAACCGGAAGTATGGCAGCTGGGACCGCGGCGTCTGTGATAGTATACACGCCATGAGTGGAGCAGGTGTAGCATTCATGGCGCTTAACGTCAGTTATCACAGGTGGCGTTTTAAGGTTCAGTGATTTCCTGTGGCGGATGTTTGAGTGAATTTCAAGTGGGTGTGTTCTATCCTGATTAACAGGCTATATTTAGCCCATTGTTACAAGCCATCTCACTCCATTGTCACCTAGGAGGGAGCCTGGTTACTATGTGTTAAGTCCAGCACTTGCAGTTAGATCCCCTGAAGAGTCAGTAAATGACGAAACGCGTCGGGATGCATAGGGACATTGCAGGGCTATTTTTGTGAGGGTCAGATGTGGACTGCCCTTGTTAGGGCGGGAGTTATGGGTGTCAGGTCTGCTAGCCCCTACAGGGTTTGATTAGGGTAATTCCCTGCTTCCTGACTCGTCTCTACTCCGATGGACATCTGATTATTGGCATCTTCCAGACATATGGGTGAGATCCTTCCTTTATTGAGCACATTTATGGACCACTGTTCTGGTTTTTGATGTCCCCTCTCTAGACATGAATGAGTTATTTTTCTGTTCTAGCTAAGCATGATAGGGGCTATATATGCCTCTGGTTAAGTAACCATTCATGATAAGACTGTGGTTGTTATTCACATTGTCTTTTATCTAGTTGTATCAGTCTGTCCAGGTTATGTTACTTTTGGACATGGAATTAGCCACATGTATGTACTTTGGGTGATCTGGGGTGCTAATACAAACAGACACTCCACTGTATAGTCTGTGGCAACTGATTTAGTGGTTTATTTTTTCATAATTATCCAAAAATATTTAATCCAGTGTATACAATGGGAAAAATACCGTATTTTTTCTGACTATAAGACACACTTTTTACCTCCCAAAATGTGGAGGAAAATGGGTGGTGCATCTTATAGCCTGGATGTACCGGCTCTGGCTGTGGGAGGAGGTGGGGGAGTGGTTTCCGTGGAGCAGCAGGTCACAGAGGCAGGAGCTGGCAGCTGCGGCTAACTCCTGTGCCCACTGCTAAAGAGATATTAATATTCACTGCATTCTACACCCATGGGCGTGGAGGGCAATGAATATTTTTTCTTTTTGGCATCCTGGTATGACTGGCCCCATCCTGTTCCTGGTATGATTGGTCCTATCCTTATCCTGGTATGATTGGCCCCATCCTGGTCTGGGTATGCATGGTCCTATCCTTATTCTGGTATGATTGGCCCCATCCTGTTCCTGGGGTGCATGGTCCCATCCTTATCCTGGTATGATTGGCCCCATCCCGGTTCTGAAATGCATGGCCCCATCAGAAAAAAATAAAAAAAGCAAACCATTACAATTATCTTCCTCCACTCCCTTGCAGTGTCCTGCTCTATTGCCAGCAGCTGCTTAATGCTTGTAAACAGCGCATGGCAGGAACGTCATGAACTGCTCACAAGCAGAGTCGGAATACTCACCAGGACTGTTCATAGCAGAGAGCAGTGAGTCTTCATTGCTCTTCAGTAGCACGCAATGTCAGCCACTGGCTTCCTGCTGCTGTCGGCGGTCACGTGTGCCAACAATGAAGAGAAATGAATAAGGGTAGCAAGGGTTGCCTAGTCTGGGCCCATTTTGACACTGCAAAGGATGAGCCAACTCATGAAATCTGCCAACTTTGCAAAAAAACTGAGTTGAGGTAAAAACTGCAATAATTTGACTACTACATGTATGAACCTTCACCTGCGCAATCAACATGCTTTAGTGTGGGAATCCCACTGCGCAAAAATGCTGACCAGTGGACATCAACCACCATCAGCCGCCCAATCAATCGCCACTGCTGCTTTTTCCTCCTCTTTTACCATGCCAACTATTGAGACGTAGGTCTTTGACGATAGAACCTCGGCCCATCGAGTCACGCTGACTGAGAGGCCGCCTTCAGCTGTATCGGAAGCGGGCATGCCTGCTGTTTTTGACCCATCTCAGAGAACGATCACACCAGAAGTTTCTTAATCCACACTAACATCTCCGCCTGCACCTCTCTCACGGTCCATTAGCTTGTTCGTTTCACTGTACTCCGCTCTCTCACATCATTGCAGCCAGCCAACGATTACACAGTTGTGGTCACGGAAAAGATACTTTCCTCCCACACATGACAAAGCTAAAAGGTTAAACTCTACCATCTCGAATTTGTTGGCCACAGAAATGCAGCCTTTCCACTTGGTTTCCGAAAGCTGATGGCCGTCGCAGTAACCCAGTACCAATTACCCAGTCGCCAATACTTTTCTAAGAAAGATGTGCCTGCACTACACCAGCATGTAGCAGACATCACGCTTTCCTTAACAAAATCTCCTTCTGCCAGGGTGCATTTCATCACAGACACTTGGATGAGTAAGCATGACCAAGGGCGTTACTTCTTGATGAGTGAACACTGGGTGACTCTGGTGGATGTAGGGACAGGTGCTGCTCCACAAGCGTTGGAATCCCCAAGGCTTGCAGGCGAAACCCGAAATTAAACACTTCCTTTACTGCTTCTGCCTCCTCTATCTCCTCTAGAGCCTCAACCTGCACCCTTAACCTCTGCCTTCACGAGACACATGTTCCAACAGTGCATAGCGAACCCCCTCTACCTCCATACTGCGCAGCCAAGGTGCACCAAGATCAGGCAGTCTTAAAATTAATATGCCTTGGAGATCACAGTCATACAGCTGAAGACTTGTGGACAGCTCTCCAGGCTGAGTTTGATCAATGTCTGTCTCCAGTGAACCTGCATCCAGGGAAGGCCGTGTCCAATAACGGTGTGAACCTGGTGACAGCCCTACGGCAAGGCAAGCTTACAAACGTGCCTTGCATGGCTCATGTCCTCAACCTGGTGGTACAGCGTTTTCTCCACCACTATCCTGGCCTGGGTAAGCTGCTGCAGAAAGCACATAAACTGTGTGCTCATTTCCACCGTTTGCACCCCTCTGCTCATCGACTTGCATCGATACAGAGGTCTTTGTCCATGCCAGATAACAGTTTGATATGCGATGTGCCGACACGGAATTAATGTGGCAGCAGCAATGAGCCCTGACGCAGTATGTCATGTTGTATAGCCTGGGCCAATGCAGTATGGTGGTGGCACATATTACATTTACAGAGTGGGCACAGATTAAGGACCTCTGCACCCTTCTGCACAGTTTTGAAATGGCTGCTAAGATGGTTAGCGCTGAAGACGCCGTCATCAGCATCACTATTCCGGTCATTTATATGCTGGAGCAGACTTTGAATAGGCTGTGGGAGGAGATGGTAGTCCCAGAAGAAGAGGAGGAAGCAGAAGAGGCTGTCGTCACACAGGCTAGTGCCAAGGGAGGGTGGATTACTGCGATCGAGGGTGGCTGGTGATGATAACAAACTGTTTTCGAAGGTGCAAATTCTGAGGAACAAATGGGGGTGATGGGCGAGCAACTGTTGGATGAAGAGGATAATCCTCCCCTCTATGTTGTTCGGGGTTGGCGGGAGGTGACGGATTAAACGAGCCTCATTTTTACCCAGCCACCAATACAGCATGGGCTCGGACCTCACGGTAGAGCCTGACATATGAGTGCCTTCGTGCTGAACTATCTGCTACATGATCCCCGTACAGTTATGATTAGGAATAATGCTGACTTCTGGGTTGCCACTTTATTAGATCCATGTTATAAAACAAAATTTTGAAAGAGGATTCCCACCGTAGAAAGGGACCCACAAATGCTTGAGTATCGAAACACGCTTTTCCCCCAAGACAGCCATGAAGCACACAGTTCGCATCGCAGCTGTAGACTTCCAACCTCCGGCCTGTCAATTCTTCAATGCCAAAACATTAGCAGCAGCAGCGGTGGAAATGAAAGAAGCAATTTCTGTGAGTCCTTTGACACTTTTTTTAGACCAAATTGTGCACCAGCACAACAGAGTCCAAATCTTACACGTGTTGAAGAATGGAGAGAATGGTGCAGGAGTATCTAGAAGTAAATATCAATACCGTCATGGAGGGTTTGGACCCTTTCACATTTTGGTTTTCCAAAATGGAGGAGTGGCCTGACCTCGCCTTGCATGCCTTGGAGGTTTTATTGTGCCCGGCAACCAGTGTTCTCTCAGACCGTGTCTTCAGAGCTGCTGGTGCTGTCCTGACAGATAAGCACATACGGCTATCTCCTGAAAGTGTTGACCGGCTAACTTTCATTAAGATGAACAAGTCATGGATCTCCAAAAAATTTTGCACGCGAATCGGACTGTACAGACTAGGTGATATTGCATTTTTTAGTGTGATGCATTAATGTCACGTAACTGCACTCTGTGATAGCTTTAGTGTCGCTTCAGTGGCTGCTGCTGCTGCTGATGTTAACACAAATTTGTGGAAATGTGAACAGTAATGGTTGGTCTACATCTCCTGTGTTAGCTGTAGTGGAAGACGTGTTGGTCCCAATTATACTATTTCTATCCTTGTGAAAGTTATTCCACTTCGGTGGTGTCAGGCCCTCATTTTTAAAAATTTGAAAACTCCAATTTGGGTGTCCATTTGCTGGTTTTGGTGTTGTGAAAGACCTGTCAGGCCCTATTCTATTATTTCTAGTGCAGTGACATTGATGGCACTTTGGTGGTGTCTGCCCAATATTTTTGGAAATATGGACACTCCTTGTTGATTGTCCATCTGCTGGTTTGGGTGTTGTGAAAGACCTGTCGGTCCCTATTCTGCTATTTCTAGCGTGGTGAAATTGATGCCACTTCTGTGGGGTAAGGCCTTCAATTCTTTAAATGTGAACATTCCTTGTTGAGTGTCCATCTGCTGGTTTGGGTTTCGTGAAAGACCTGTTGGTCCTTATTCTACTATTTCTACTGTTCCGAAATTGATGCCACTTTGTTGGTGTCTGCCAAAAATTTTTGGAAATGTGAACACTCCTGGTTAGGTCTCCTTCATGCGTGTTGCCTGTAGCAGTAGGCCTCCGAGAACTTTAGGCCTCCACTTCCATGCTCTCAACTACCCGTGTTACTATCCTTAAATTTTTCTCGCAATGGTAGTCTAGAAAACTGATATTTGTGTCACCTGAGTGTGACTCTGCATGAAAGCAGGTAAAGGTGTTGCTTATAGTATCAGTAAACATTTTGGTCAATACATCTGACCTTCATCAATACACTGCAAAAACCAAAATATCACAGAAAAATAAAACTTTGCAAATTACATCTATGAGTATAACAAGAAGAATAGGCGAAAAAAGGTGTCAAATAGTGCACAAGTGATGAGGGATTGAAAAAAAACATGGGAAGGGAAAGGAAAACACATACCAGACTACTCCTGAGTGGTCCGTGAATATGGAGTCTAAAGGAATGTGGAAATAAGTATATGTCCCTAGAGGCATATTGGTCATTTGTTCTATGAAATCACTAAGATATAGATACTGTAGAGATCCACCATATGAGTGGACGGGGATTAACTCGCTTGGCTGCGATATTGAGGCACACAGGAACACTTTTGCTTAAAGTAACAGTCTGTGTGGTTTATTTCCTTCATAAACCAAGGTCACAGGAACACAAGGCAAACAGTCTTACGTCAGACAGACAAATTCTTAATGTTCATAGTAGAGCTTCGCTCTCTCAGGCCTGTGGGCACACAGGCTATGCCATGTCGAGCACGCATGCAGCATTACCATGTAAAGCATACAAAGTCTCTTACTGACCCCTGTCAGTGTTACGCACAGTTTATCTCTCATGGGTTATCAGGGAAGCGGCCACACTGGGATCAATGTTCCAGACATTGACTCGCTCACTAGGCCGCCTACAGTTGCAGAGCCACAGCCGGGCAGTAGCTTCCCTACACAGAGCCGTCACAGACTCTACCAGGTCCAGGCCTTTCCATGTGCTCTTCCAGGAAGTTCAGTCCCAGACACTTCCAACACACACAGGCCTTCCGGTACCTTGCACTCTGACCACTCAGGATCAAACACACAACCCATGTGATCAGACCTCAGTCACATTATATATCCCAAACCACCCCCATATGTGGGCAGTGTATGTGTGGCTAGCCGATCCCGCCCAGCTCTCTGACTAGCCCTATAAGTCGCCCTTATAGATAAACAACTCGTGGACTATAAGTCCCAGCATAACAACGCTATTTTGGCTTATAGCGCAGAGAACCTCTGCAACACATACTGGACATTTTCAACCATGCCGGTCACTGTTTCACCATCAAGGTAATGCCCGCATGCATATTCTGAGTTGCATATGCAGTGCCCCCTAGCTTTAACAGAGGTTACTGCACCACATACCCTCCCCCCTGTTCAAACTTGTGGGGTTGAACATTTGTCACACACTATGTGCCTCGAGACCGGGTACACACTGTCTCCTTGACCTACAAGTCGAGAGGACCGTCTCAGTCTGTTTTGGGTGTCATTTGGCATCATATTTGTGTTAGGCCTCCCCCGCACCCCAGCGATCAGTACATCGGCCTTGGGCTTTGGCCCTCCTGTCAAAGTCCGTCTGTGTCACCAGATCCTTTTTGGTCTCCACACTTCTCCAATCCGCCCCATCACCTTTTCTCTCCATGTGTGGCTCCCCCGGTTGGTGGGGTCATAAGTCCCACTTACAGTCGAGCCAACTGTCTGGTCTGGTCTGAGTCTGACCCATCTAGTACATCACAGGAGCTACTGTCCAGGCCTCTCAGTCTCATTCTGAGAGTAGAACTGCCACTTGCAGATTCTCAACGGTTTTGTCTTGATGAAAGACTTCGGCTACCTGCCATTTCATTATTTGGAGGGTACCTTCTGGTCCTTATACCCCGGGATGAAGGTGGCCTCCACCTTATGTTCTGCATCTGTCTATCAATCTGCATTCAGTCCAGCTTTAGCTGCTCTATCTCCCTCAGGTTCGTTACCCGATATTCCAGGAGCATTCGGAAGTTCCTAAGGCTTTCCACGGAGCCAACAACAATGAATGGAACCATGCCATCTTCACCAGATGCCTGGACTACATCATCAGGTGGTATCCTCACCCTCGCCACACCGGATCTATTCACAAGGTCTTGCATCACTTTTCCAATCCTTCCAATGACTCTCCCCACCAGATGTTTGGGTACCGGAATTACGTCTTCCACCAAGCCCAGACGATTTTTAGCTTCCTTCGCAAGCTCCAGACTTCGAGCGGCTTTCACATTGTTCAGCATGATCATCTGTTTTGTGCGGAGACCTTGCAGATGCATATCCGTCAGGACAGCCACCCACTTCTCTGTGTCTTCGCTGGTTGACAGTACGACCAACTGCTGAGTCTCAGGTGCCCAGTGCACCCTACACGCTTTGACCACCTTTTTAAAAGCCTCATGCACACCCTCACTGGTACAGGCTTCTTGCACGTCTTCGGGTACCTCTATCAGACACTTGAAGATCGAGGGTTCACTCTCTTCATGGACGGAAGGCTCTCGCTTGGCCACGGAATTTTCCATCAAGAACTCTACTACAACAGGGTGATTGTCTTGTTCCGTTCTCAGAGCACAGTCTTCCCCAGTTTTACACTCTTCAACCACCAATGCCTCCTCTTGTGGAAGACCTCTTACCGCTTCTCTGAGCACTTCCACGTCTTCTTTTAAGGCCTGATTCACACTTTGCCATGTTGACAGGTGACTTCTGAGCTCAGAGACTTCCTTCTCCAGTTCATCCACTCTATGCTCAGCCATTTGTCTCAGGGCCTTTTCTTGAACGTTATGCTCCTTAATTGCCTTTAGTTCGGCTTGTAAATCTGTCACCTTTTTCTTCTCACTAGAGCACTTTTTAACAAGGTCCTGGAACTCCTGTGCTTCCTTCTATCCACACTGGGCCTTGACTGCCGAAAGCTCGGACTCCAGGTGGTGCACCCGCTCCAACTGTGTGGAGTTGGCAACTTCCATACTCGCCACCTTCAAGCTCTCCTTCGCCAGCTGTTGACAGACCTCTTCACACTCTTTCTCCAAGCTTTGGACACGTGCTTCTACCTGGTGGAAACTGTCAGCTCGCTCTTTCCAGGTGCACATTTCTTGTGTCAGCTTGACTATTAATTCCTCTAGTTGTCGTGTGACATCGGACGAATTGGCCAGCTTCTCCGGCAGCTCTTCTATTTTGTCTGAGGGTGCAGTTTGTTCAGCCCCCTTTCGGCCCTTACGCATCCGGTGATGGGAGGAAGACCTGCTATTTAAACTTGAGTCAGTATTACTGCACTCTTTTCCACTGTTGTCACCACCTGAATGGGAGTCACCACTACCCAATCCGTCATCCTGAAACCAGCGGTCCCCATTGCTAACAGTTTCAGCCTCCACTCCTGGAGCTTCCTCGTCTCCACCTTGTGAAGCACTTTCATTCCCTTGTGTCCAAGTTCCAGTTTGCACAGTATTAGACTCGGTCCTAGTGGTTGCTACTGGCAATAACACATCACAGTCACACCACACAGTACGGTGAACCCCCAGAATACTCTCTATCTGGGTGTCAGCTCCGCTCTTTTTATTTACCATATCATTATCCGTCACACTGTGGTACCCTTCAGGTGACGTCAGGTCAGTAAATTGGGCAGACCCATCCCTTTCTCTGGTTGCCCCTACGTCTGACCCGTCCATTGTGGGAGGTGTTATTGCCTTAAGGTATGCCACCCCATCAGTAGAGAGGCCTCCATCCTCCTGCTGTAGAGGAGTTCCCCCCTCCCACAAGTCTGAAAACAGCCTAGAGTCCCGGCCTACTATCACCGGACAGGTTAAGTTCGGGACTAAAGCGACATCATGGTTTTTAATGTCCCTGTCTGTCTCGAGTATCACCATGGCTACTACATAGATGGATGCAGGTGACCACAATCTTCCCTTCGGACATTATAAATTTCTCTGGCACAGTCCTCACTAGGGTCACCGAGCTCCCAGAATCAACCATTCCAAACACATCCTCCCCACTCATCAGCAGGGCACACCCCCGAAGCATCTCACCACGTGGGTAGTTCATATAGCAGACTGGACATATATAGTACACTTGCCCCTGGCAGCAGTCTGTCTGCGCCACCCTTTTAACTTCGGGAAGCTCCGCCCCCTTTTGGGTTACCACTCTATTTTGGGATACTGCCCCCTTTTGGGACTCCACCCCTTTTGGGGCAACTACTCCCTTTTTTTGGCACCCATTGCTGTCTGAATTACTGCCCCCTTTAGGGACACCACCCCCTCCCTGGGGTACAACCCGTAGACTCCGCACGGTACTCTCAGGTCCAGTTCACGCAGAACAGGTATGTCTCTCAGGCTTGTACTGGCCCTTTAAGAGATTGCCCGCACTGGTCCTTTTACGACACCCCACTAGCTCCTGCTGGCACTGCCACAGCTCCTGCTGTAGCCACAAACCCGCCGGCATCTCTGATTGCAGCTCACAAGCGGTTGCTGGCGTCACTGCAGCTCCTGCACAACCTCTTGCTGCGACTGTGACTGCAGCTCCTGTTACCACAAGTCTCTGCACGCTTCCGCTGCGCCGTCTTCGTAGACCCGCCGATCCACAGCTAGCTTCGCAACCCCGCTGAGTTACAGCCAGACGCTTGTCACCTTCGTGACCCCACTGAGCCACAGCAAAAAACCTCACATATGCCTCCAGGACCGTTGCCCGTAGCAACAAAATTTGTAGACCTCGTCCATTGCCCCTAACAACAAGGCTACCAGAGTGCCCGCATTCTCCACCAATTGTAGAGATCCACCATATTAGTGGATGGGGATTAACTTGCTTGGCTGCGACATTGAGGCACACAGGAACACTTTTGCTTAAAGTAACAGTCTATGTGGTTTATTTCCTTCATAAACCAATGTCACAGGAACACAAGGCAAACAGTCTTACATCAGACAGACAAATTCTTAATGTTCATAGTAGAGCTTCGCTCTCTCAGGCCAGTGGGCACACAGGCTGTGCCATGTCCAGCACGCATGCAGCGTTACCATGTAAAGCATACAAAGTCTCTTACTGACCCCTGTCAGTGTTACTCACAGTTTATCTCTCATGGGTTATCAGGGAAGCGGCCGCACTGGGATCACTGTTCCAGACAGTGCCTTGCTCACTAGGCTGTCTACAGTTGCAGAGCCACAGCCAGGCAGTAGCTTCCCTACACAGAGCCGTCACAGACTCTACCAGGTCCAGGCCTTTCCATGTGCTCTTCCAGGAAGTTCAGTCCCAGACACTTCCAACACACACAGGCCTTCCGGGACATTGCACTCTGTCCACTCAGAATCAAACACACCCCATGTGATCAGGCCTCAGTCACATTATATATCCCAAACCACCCCTATATGTGGGCAGTGTACGTGTGGCTAGCCGATCCCACCCAGCTCTCTGACTAGCCCTATAAGCCACCCTTATAGATAAACAACTCGTGGACTAGAAGTCCCAGCATAACAACGCTATTTTGGCTTATAGAGCAGAGAACCTCTGCAACACATACTGGACATTTACAACCATGCCGGTCACTGCTTCACCATCAAGGAAATGCCCACATGCATACTCTGAGTCGCATATGCAGCGCCCCCTAGCTTTAACAGAGGTTACTGCACCACAATACTCACAGTAAAATAACACTGAAATGGAGAGAATGGTAGACTCCTATGGGGGTACAATACCCCTGCTGTGGAGGGTTATTCTATAAGGTGACAGCAAGTAGAATATGAAAGCCATGTGGTGTGACCAACCTGTTGTTTAGTAAGGTCCTGTGACAGCTGGTTAAGATTACTTGGTATACCAACAATGTATAGGGATATTCTATGGGGTGATAAAGGAATCTTGTCAGGTAAGAGAACATTGGTAAATAAATACACCCCCATCCTATATGACCAACCTCTTATATGTTAAAGTTCTGTGATAGCTAAACCAGAATGACAGGTTTTTCCAAAGTGCTCTCCACAGACTCAATCTGTTCTGGAATAAAATATAAACAAGTGTATACTAAAGTGCTAGAGCAGCGTAAGACAGGCTCATAACAGGTTAAGTTATGGTCAGTTTGCTGTGAGAGGACCCTAAGGGTGAACAGACTCCTGTGGATGTCTGTATGAGAGATTGGTATGGTCCCATAAAAAGAAGTAGGTACAAAAGCATGGAGTGTGCCTTACTTAATATGAGAGTGTGAGACATGTGGTAATAGTTAAATTTTGTCCTACTGCTTTCTTGAATGGGTGCTGACTGCTTTTCGATACCTCCTATATGGAGAATTCTTTTTAGGAATTAAGGTTGATTGTGATATGCTAGAAGTTTTTCGTAATGACCTCCAAGTAGGTCAAGACTACATCTTTGGATAAATGCATAGTGAATTGGGTATTTACGTGATTTTATATACCACTATAACTACCATGTATGTTAATATGATAGCCTGCGCATATGTGAGATAAGTATGATTTTTGTCTCCATTTGGGACTTATGCTTCCACTGTATGCACAGGACCTGACAGGATGCTGCCTGCGCGTTTATGGCAATAAGCATTTATTCCACCTCTGTTTGAGACTTATATTCTTATGGTAAGCACAGATTGGATGGCGCTTGCACATATATGGATATCCGCGATTGCGCACTGGAGCGCATGAATGTGGGTCTCCCCCGGGAAGTGTAAGATGCTATAATACTCATTGCGCATGCGCGGGCTTCCTAAGTGGCGCCTGTGCAGTGTACAGGCTTCCTAAGCAGCGCCTGCACAGTACACTTCATGTGGCATGATCTGGAGGAACATCATATCGTGATATTTTATGCGTGAGAGTGTGAATGCACGATGGTGGGTTCCCCCGGGAAGCATATGACGTCACAACATTCATTGCGCGTGCGCGGGCATCCCAAGCGGCGCCTGCGCATTGCACATTCTGTGCCGCGATCTGGAGGAATATCACGCCGCGATACTTTATGAGCGATAACGGACGTTTGAATTGGCACCTGTGCAAGATACACTCTAAGGCACCATATGCCCCTGCGCAATGAGTGCTGGAGTGGATCGGTCCTTGGGAAGGTACACACTCCGCAAATAATGGTGAGGAGCTAATATATACATGTGATTGTCACAGATGAGGACACGCATAGTGAAACACAGAGTTTGAAGCCTCCTTTGTGTTCATGCTATAGGCATTCATGTGATCCGGACTTAGTGAGTTACTGAGTGTTTTTGTATGCAGAGTAACATGAGGAGGGGACGTGATTGGACGCCCCGATGTGCGATGACGCGGACTCTATTAGTAACATGTCAGCACCAATTACTCACTCCACAGGTGGAGATGGGGAGGAGTAAGGATAGCGCTTTATAAAAAGAAAGATGGACAAGCAGCTCATTTGATGGCAATTTCTATAGGAAGCAAACATTCCTTTACATCTTATCAACTCCCCTGATGATCTGGATAACAGTGAAACGCGTCGGAAGACGGGAGATGCACTGTATGGAGGAACCCTGTAATGTATAACTTGGGTGAGATCCTCCCTTTTAATTTGCCATGCGGGCAACAATTTTGGTCTGCTGTGTTTAAGGAGGTACATTTGCTTCATGCTTATCCTTGAGTAGGAAGATGTTTGATATAGAAGCTGTACCCCAGTTTGCAGGTTATGCCATTTTTGAAAATGTTAAGGTATTGCTGTTGCTGCTAAAATGTCTATGGTAACCCAGATACAATGTGGAATATATATACTGGGCCTGATGTTGTGAAGGACTAAGCTTAACATCAATAGACTGTTTAAAATCGTTTATTCCATTAAGTTGGAAGATTGGGATTTCTGGCTCCAGCGGTTATATGTGATATGAGAACATTGTAGTATAATAAGAGTGTGTTATACTCTCCAAGACTTTATGCATGTTCCTACATGAGTGAGATTGTCTGAAAAAACGCTGGTTGGAGCCAATTTGTGACTATCAGTGTGCAATACAGTGGTAGTTTTATATGTTTGTTTGTCTTTTTGTCGAGTGCACTTTTAATAGGAATTTTTTCCTTTTTTAAGGGATTGAAATAAAGTATATTAGTTTTAAATTTTTTTGTTGATATTTCACCAGCCCTCTGCTTATCTAAACTGCTGCTCAGTAATGGCGGAGAACTAAGTGAACACCGGGGGGATATCCACTGACCCGGTGTGCACAGGAGCGAACTCTGTTACCTCACAGAGCTGCTGAAACAAATGCCGGAGCCTGTTAATACTCACAGGGCTCGGCTGGGTGAGCACTAGCTAACGGTCACAGGACTCTTCCTCAGAGACTCGGGGCTAGAGTCCCTCTAGACCACTAGCGCTCGGCGCCGCAGCTGCGATGCCAGCAAAAGACCAGCAAATATAAATTGCACCAAGTGCACACTGCACAGCTCCGGCGGACGCCACTAACCACCCAGAGCAGGGAGGAAAGCGCTTAACTAGTGCACGGCGCCGCTGTAAGGAACGCTGCTGCTCGTGCGGTGCAGAGGTGCCTTGTGCTGGATGGCACTATATGGAGCTAATGCTCATGTGGTGAGCGGGATGCTCTGTGGCACATAGACTATGCCACTACTGGTGCGGACTCTGTAACCCCTATACCCCTGTAACCCCTATACCATACACAACCAAAGGGAGGGTGTTATGAACGAGTCACCGTAGGAGGCAAAAACAGAAATGCTAGCTAAGTCCAGAAAACCAGAGAAGTTGGCAGCTATCGGATTGCAGACCCCTGAACCTATCAACAACAACTAGCTGTAGCCGTGGGGGGTTCCTACGGTGCCTTAGACCCCTTGATCACAGCCGGAGAACTACATAGCCTAAAGACAGAAAGGGAAATCTAAATTGCCCCAGAGCAGACCCCAAAGCAATAGGCAGCCCCCAACATATAATGACGGTGAAGCAAGAAGAAAAAACACTAACACAGATAGAAAGATAGACTGAGCAAATGATGGGGCCCAAGCTAACTAGATAGGACAGGATAGAAAAGCTGCTGTCTGCAATCCGCCAAAACCCTATCAAAACAAGAGCCAACAGACTGACAGGGAAAAAGGCCCTGAAGACGCTAGGCTTCAAAAAGACTATGTCAGTACTCGGGTATTTTCTGAAGACAGAGCAAAAAGACACAAAGGAATTCAGCTCACCCCAGCAGGGAATGGCAGAATCCAGAAAAGCAAGGCAAAATAAAACCAAAACACAAATGCAAAAAGCAAGGCAGAAAACTTAGCTTTTGAGGAGCAGGAATCAGACTGGTCTCCTAGAATCCCTCAGAGAAATCACCAGCGAGGCAGAAGGGCATCGGCTGCCTTATATCCAGTCAGCAATTCCCGTCACCCAGTCTTCCTCTACCAGCTCAGGTGTTTGGTAATCAGCCTCACTACCTTCCTTCACCAGAAGAGGGAGTTCAGCAGACCTCAATGGTGAAGGGGAAAATGAACTCATAACAGGAGGGGATCATAATGAGCTGGATGCTCTTTGGCACATAGACTATGCCACTACTGGCACGGACTCTGTAACCCCTATACCCCTGTAAACCCTATACCATACACAACCAAAGGGAGGGGATCATAATGAGTCAGTCACCAGTCTCATGCATCCATCTTCACACACACAACTACCCATAAGAGTCTATACTAGCGCATGGCCGAGCGGCCATGCGGCTCTTTTATAGTGGCATCTTTCCGGAACTTCCCAGTAGTGGACCAATCCGAGCAGGAACGGGACCTGCACATGTGACTTCTGACCTCCAATGAGAGATCGTCCCACGGCCATGCTCAGTACCCAAAAAACAGGACTTCATCCCAGAGGCATCTACTTACTGCTTACTCAAGCATGGAGTTATAGCAGAGCCAGAAGGAGCAACCAGATGCCTAGCATCAGCCTGGGCAAGACACCTGGACTGACATCTCTGCTGAGCAAGAATCTCTGCAGCTGCAGAGGAATAGGAGGCCGCAGAGGACATGGCTTGAGATTCCCCCTGTGCAGTGGGGGAAACTCAACGCCTAACACTCATCCAAAGTATCGGACGAGCCTGTCCATACACAAAATATGTCATCTATGAACCTTTTCCATATAATGCAAAGGGTTCTGAACAGAGGGTTAGGATATACCACTTCATCCTCAAAAGTAGCCGTGTATGTATTAGCGTACGGTGGCGCAACGTTAGACTCCATTGCGGTCCCTTTCGCCTGTAAATAGAACGTGTCCTCAAAGAGGAAGTAGTTCCTGGTCAGGACCACTGTCAATTATTCAAGGCATAGATTTATCAGATCAGTAACTAACCCAGACTGTGTAAGTAGGCGTTTGACACAGTCAATTCTCTGATCGTGTGGTATGGATGTATAAAGGTCCTTGACATCAAATGAAACCAAAAAGGAGTCCTTCGGGATTGTGTCCTGTGTTTGGATGACTCTGAGAAAGTCACCTGTATCAAGTAGGAATGACTGTGATCTCTGTGTGAGTGGAGTTAGTATTTTCTCCAGAAAGATGGACAGTGGAGATAGGATGGACTCTGTGGACGCAACTATGGGTCGGCCAGGTGGGCAGTTCAGACTCTTATGAACTTTGGGAAGTACATAAAAGACTGGGGTGATGGGATTTGTTTTTGTCAAGAAATCTCAAGTCTTGGAATCAATCACCCCCTTCTCGGTATAGGTGGTGACAATAATGTTAATGGAGTCCCTGACTTCTCGTGTGGGATCCTGAGTAAGTTTGGTAAAAACTGAACTATCACTGAGTTGCTGTAAGGTTTCTTTCATATAGTCAGTCTTATCCATGACAACGATCGCCCCGCCTTTGTCGGCTGGCTTGATGATGATGTTTGTATCATTCCAGAGAGATTCTAAGGCATGAAAGTCTGATGAGTCTAAATTCGGGGGAAAATGCATTCTGCCTCTCTCCATGTCAAGACGGAGTTTGGAGAATGCCTTTCCAATAAAGTCAATAAAAGATTCAACCATGTGGGAGCCTGGTGGAGGTCTATAGCAACTTTTGTTCCGAAGGCCTAATTGACTGATAGAAATCAAAGACTGACTCATAGGGGGTACAGTGATCTCCTTGGTGTCCTTTTTGGCAAAATGTACCAATAACCTTATGCGGCGAAAGAATCGTAAGTCCATGTCCAAATTAAAGGTACTAAATTTGAAAGAGGGACAAAAGGATAGACCTTTTTGCAAAAGCTTATTCTCGGCAATGCTTAGGGATCTTGAGGAAATATTGATTACCAATGAGTTAGTACCTGGGATCTCGTCACTCTGTAGAAGTCTGGACCTCTTCCTTCGTTGACTCCGGCAGACCCTCTTCTTCGTGGGCGTTGCCTGCGTTGATCTAAAAAATGAGACAGTCCTGTGCGAGTATCTCTTCTATCACTATCTGAACCTGAGGTAGAAGGGTCGTTAGACGAGCGGTATTCAAACCTGGAGGAGTCAGAACGAGGAAAAGTATTACTCCGCCAATGGTACACTCGATTATTATCGTAGTCCTCAATATCCCTCTGAAACTTAATTATTTTCCTGTGCTCAGTGTCCCATTTATGCTGATCTGTAACAACCTTAATTTTTGCCTTCAAGGCACTCAGTTCTTCCGCTGTGCTGGAAGAGGCTAATTGTGACTCGATATTCTTAATGGTTTCACACTTAGAGTTAATGGCACCTTGTAAATGTTCCACAGTAAGAGTTATTAAATCAAACGAGCACTTATTTAACATCTGCTCAAATTTTGGGCAAAATTCAGGAGAGTCACTGAAAAGTGTTGGCGGGACCCTGAGTCCCCTCGGGATACGGTGGACCCAGAGATACTCCGAAAGCGTGGCACAGTGTAGTTCAAGGTTTATCTGGTGTCGTCATTCATGCTCCAGATCTCTTCCTTTCGTCTCCCTCGGTTGGGCTTTGAGGAATTCACTAGAAAGATTTAACTTGGAGAGAATTACATTAGTTTCTTCTGGATTGTATGAGAATGTCAAAGAAGACATAGTAGACAGCGTGCACACGTAAGGGTGAACAGATATCAAGATACCCTTGTGGACCAGACTCAGCTATGAGAAGCAAACAGTGCATCACTTCCAGTGACACACTTCCTGGCTTATAAACCCTGTGAGTCTGCACTTTGCCCGGAAACCAGCGGTGGATGCCGTGCTACTGATTGGCAGGCAGCACCAGTATTCACCACTGGTAAGGCACACTCCATTCTTTTGTACCTACTTCTCTTTATGGATGTGTAACACCCCTTTAGGGCTACCACGGTACACTGGGTGTTATGGGGGGTCTCACCTCTCTAGGGCGCTGTGCCTCCACCCGAATCTTGATTGGAGCTCTCTCTCTGGTACTGCAGAAGGACAGTTATCTTCTGCCAGGGACTGATTCGGGAAATCCCTGCCACAGCTCAGTACACACACTCAAGGAACAGGAGTAAAACCGTTTAACGGGTTTACTGCTATGCATCAGAATTGTGGTGGGTTTAAAGGAGTAGCATACAATACAAGTAACGGTGCTCTATAAAAGTCATATACACATCAGTCTACTTCTACTCCGACCCTGCAAATATAACGTAGCAGGTTCCCCCTCTTTGGTATTAACTCAGTCCAAACGGTGGGGCCAAGTTGCCGCGGATGTTGGCGCCCAAAGTAGAACCTTTTGTGCACTCAGATGAATATTACTGTCAATAGTCTGGGTTGTAGTGTACTCACTGTAAATAGCGCTGGTAGAACCATAAGTCTCAGAAGGGCACTCACTGTGTGTCTCAAACGGTCGCAGGATTCTCTGGACGCCAGCTGGGGGCGGCAGGATTTAGGCCTTTATGCGGTGGGAGTGCCGGCAGAACTCTCCGGGTCTTTGCTCTCTCCAGCAGCGCGGGTATCTCAGCAGGGGCTGCCACACTCTGCAGCGTAGAGGAATGCAGATGCACACCGCTCCGTCTCTCATAGCAAGCTGCCACGCTCCTTCTCCTCTGAACATTTACTTTCACTTTCTGCCCAGCTCCCTCCCCCAAGTCCCTCCTCCTCCAATCCACTCTCTCTCCTTCTATCCTTCCAGGCTGTGTCATCTGACTGAAACAAGGGTCCCTGGGAATTGTAGTCCACTGCCGCTCAGGGGAAAAACGGTTAATGTCTGTAGGTCCCTGTTTAACAGCAGCTGCAAAACTCTTCTTAGTGTCTGTAAGCTCCAGTATACCGGTAGCTGCTCTGACAGTTCCTTGTGCAGGTGTTACAGATGTTTATGGAACCATACCAATTTCTCATACAGACGTCCACACGAGTTTGTTTACCCTTAGGGTCCTCCCACAGCAAACTGACGATAACTTAACCTGTCATGTGCCTGTCTTACGCTGCTCTAGCACTTTAGTATACACTTGTTTATATTTTATTCCAGGACAGATTGAGTCCGTGGACAGCACTTTGGTAATATCTGTCATTCTTGTTTAGCTATCACAGAACTTTAACATATAAACAGGTTGGTCATATAGGATGGGGATATATTTATTTACCAATGTCCTCTTACCTGACAAGATTCCTTTATCACTCCATAGAATATCCCTATACATTCTTGGTATACCCAGTAATCTTAACCAGCTGTCACAGGACCTTACTAAACAACAGGTTGGTCACACCACCTGGCTTTCAAATTCTAATTGCTGTCCCTTTGTCTGATAATGGTCCTTTTTCACCTTATAGAATAACCCTCCACAGCAGGGGTATTGTACCCCCATAGGAGTCTATGATTCTCTCCATTTCAGTGTTATTTGACTGTGAGTATGTATATCTTAGTGATTTCATAGAAAAATTACCAATATGCCTCTAGGGACATATACTTATTGCCACATTCCTTTACACTCCATATTCATGGACCACTCAGGGGCAGTCTGGTATGTGATTTCCTCTCCCTTCCCATGTTTTTGCAATCCCTCATCACTTGTGCACTGTTTGACACATTTTGTCACCCATCCTTCTTATACTCATGGATGTAATTTACATAGTTGTATTTAGTTATTTTTCTGTGATATTTTGGTTTCTGCAGTGTATTGATGAAGGTCAGATGTATTGACCGAAACGTTTACTGCCTTTGACTGCAAATAAAATCCTTCGTTTATTCTCAAGTTGAGTGCCAAAAATTTACTTTATTATTGTTCTGGTGTGGGAACCTATTTTTGAGCACCGACATGGCTGTGCCACGATTTACTTGGCATATGGTATCAGGGCTCCCAGCAAAGGGGCCCTACACCAAACCCTCACCCACCTTGTCTTACTGTGACTTTCATTGGAAAGCTGTAAATGCTGTCCCAGATCCCGATACCTCATGCCTGGCTGATTGCTGCAGTTCCATGCTACAATTTGTACTGTACTTGAATTAAGGCCAGGTTTTGAATTAAAAACCAGGGGAAGAGTCTTGAGGAGATCATTTGCATATTCCCAGTGCCTTCTGGGATAAGTGAAGAGTCTCCGCGAGCTCAACGATCACTGGGTTTTGGCCGTTGCAGCTGAAAAGAGGAAATCGGAAAACCAGGGGAAGAGTCTTGAGGAGATCATTTGCATATTCCCAGTGCCTTCTGGGATAAGTGAAGAGTCTCCGCGAGCTCAACGATCACTGGGTTTTGGCCGTTGCAGCTGAAAAGAGGAGATCGGAAAACCAGGGGAAGAATTTGGGCTCATCTTTCATCGTTTTTAAGAAATCTCAAGATGGAAGAGGCCAGGAGCCATTTGGTGAGCTGCATTTCTTGCTACATGTTCACAGACTTACCAGTGGAAAAGCCAAACTTCACATGCCACAAATGCAAGCTTGTGTCCCTGTTGGAGGAAAAGTTGCAAAATCTCGAAGAGAGGTTAGCTACGTTGAAGATCATTAAGGAAGGTGAAGAGTTCTTGGACAGAGCAGAATTATCTCTTCATGTTACAGAAAGAGAAGAAATTCGAAGTGCACCTGAAGAAACAGAGGAATGGAGACATGTGACCAAGAGAAGCAGGAGGATCAGGAGGCAGTCAGCACCCATACTGCTCAGAAACCAGTACCAGGCTCTCACGCAGGAAAACAATGAAGAAATACATCAGGATAAGACTTTGCCAACAAGCAGCAACCTTGTACGCCTTCAGAGTCCTCCTGGATGGAGAAAGAAAAATGTTGTGAAGAAGAAACGGAGAGTGGTGGTCATGGGGGATTCCCTGTTGAGAGGAACTGAGGCCGCTATCTGCAGACCGGATATAACTTCAAGAGAAATGTGTTGTCTTCCAGGTGCAAAAATTAAAGATGTGTCTGACAGGATATCAGGACTCTTCAGACCTACAGATGACTACCCATTCCTGCTACTACATGTGGGGATAAATGACACTGCAAGAAACGACCTGGAAACCATCTGCAGAGACTTTGAAGACTTAGGCAAGAAAATGAAAGAACTGGGAGCGCAGGTGGTCTTCTCTTCCATCCTCCCAGTGGATGGCCATGGAACAAGGAGGTGGAATAAGATTCTGCAGGTGAACAACTGGCTACGTCGATGGTGCCGTCAGCAACGATTTGGATTTCTGGATCACGGAGTGAACTACTTATACGATGGACTACTTGCTAGAGATGGGGTGCACCTTACGAAGACTGGAAAGCATGTATTTGGAAGTCGCCTTGCTACACTTGTAAGGAGAGCTTTAAACTAGAACAACATGGGAAGGGAAGCAAAAGACCAGAAAAAGCCATACACCTGACAAATGCTATTGAGAACTCTGCTATTAGAAGTGGAAAGGAAGAACAAAGACGAAAGAATCTAATTAATAAAAATATTGGAGAAAGAGAAACCAATCACAAACTAAAATGTTTCTATACTAATGCACAAAGCATGGGCAACAAACAAGGAGAATTGGAACTACTAACACAGGAAAAGAAATATGATGTCATTGGAATCACTGAAACTTGGTGGGACAATACACATGATTGGAATACAAGACTAGAAGGATACAACTTATTTGCAAGAAACAGACTTGATAAACGAGGAGGGGGTGTCGCATTGTATGTTAGAAACGCGTATATCTGCACAGAGATTGAAGCTTCAGAGACTGGGAGTTCTGTGGAAACTGTTTGGGTAAGAATACAAGGACAGAACAATGGAAAGGACACCATTGTAGGCATTTACTACAGGCCGCCTGTGCAAGCTGAAGCTATGGATGAACTCTTTATGCATCAAATGGCCAAGTTCTCCAAAAAATATGACATAGTTGTCATGGGAGATTTCAACTATCCAGACATTTGTTGGGAATCTCTCTCAGGCAAAACTAACAGGTCAAGGAAATTCTTATCCTCTCTTGCTGACAACTTTATCTTCCAAAAGGTAAGGGAGAAAACAAGGGGAACTGCTACTTTGGATCTAATCCTTATAAACAGGGAGGAAATGGTTGAGGAGGTAAAAGTGGCTGGGACCCTAGGAGGTAGCGACCATGCTATTTTAGAATTTTGGATAACTAGAGGCGGAAGACCTGTGAAGACTCAGACGTCAAGGTTAGATTTCAGAAAGGCAGATTTTAAGGGATTCAGAAAGAGAATTGGAGGGATCCAATGGCTGGATATCCTTAAAGACAAAAATGTCCAAGAAGGATGGGAAATCTTGAAAAATGAAATTCTCAAAGCACAGTTGTTAACAATTCCAAAAAGAGGGAAGAATAGGAAGCAGTTAAGGAAACCAGGATGGATGAACACAGAACTTAAGCACATGCTAAAAAGGAAGAAAAAAATGTTTATAAAATGGAAAGAGGGAGGCATATCTAAAGAAGAATATAATGCTGTCTGCAGAACCTGCAGGGCACAAATCAGATTAACTTAAGCTGAAAATGAATTGAGGGTTGCAAGAGATGTCAAAAGCAATAATAAAGGATTTTGGGGATATATCAAAAGTAAAAGAAAAGTCAAAGATGCCATAGGATTTTTACAGGATGAAAATGATGAAATGGTAAGACAGGATGTTGAGAAGGCTGAACTTTTAAATTCCTATTTTGCATCTGTTTTCTCTCAGAAAGGAAATGTAACATCAACTGTTATTCACTGTCCTATTAAGGGAATAGAAGAATCCAGGATATCTATAAACAGAAAGATAGTGAGGAAACACTTAGCTAGCCTAAATGAATTCAAGTCTCCAGGTCCAGATGAATTACACCCCAGAGTACTGAAGGAGATAGCAGAAGAAATTTTTGAACCCCTCTCTATAATCTTTGAAAATTCTTGGAGAACAGGAGAAGTGCCAGAAGACTGGAGAAGAGCAAATGTTGTTCCTATCTTCAAAAAGGGGAAGAAGGTGGACCCAGGTAACTATAGGCCGGTGAGTCTGACTTCTATACCAGGAAAGATCTTTGAACAAATTATCAAACAACATGTATGTCAATACCTGGATAAGAATGAAGTGATTAAACAGAGTCAGCATGGGTTTGTAACTAATAAGTCATGTCAGACTAACTTAATTTCCTTCTATGACGGTATCACTGATTGGGTGGATCAAGGAAATGCTGTAGATATAGTATATCTTGACTTCAGCAAAGCATTTGACAAAGTCTCTCATACAATCCTCATTGAAAAAATGATTAAGTATGGAATGGACAAGGCAACTGTTAGGTGGATTCATAACTGGCTTAGTGATCGGACCCAAAGAGTGGTCGTAAATGGCTGCACATCCAGTTGGAAGAATGTCTCAAGTGGGGTACCACAGGGCTCTGTCCTGGGCCCTGTATTGTTCAACATCTTTATCAACGATTTAGATGAAGGAATTGAGGGTAAACTGATTAAATTTGCTGATGACACAAAGCTAGGAGGGATAGCTAATACTAGAGAAGAGAGAGAGAGGATTCAAAAAGATTTAAATAAACTGGAGAAGTGGGCAGCAACTAACAGAATGGTTTTTAACAGGGAGAAATGCAAAGTACTACATCTGGGCAATAAAAATGGAAAAAGCATATATAGAATGGGAGGAATAGGGCTAAGTGACAGCACATGTGAAAAAGACTTGGGTATACTAATAGATCACAGACTGAATATGAGTCAACAGTGTGATGCAGCAGCAAAAAAGGCAAATGCAATTCTAGGATGTATTAACAGAAGCATACAGTCTAGATCACGTGAAGTCATTATTTCCCTCTACTCATCTTTGGTCAGACCTCATCTGGAATATTGTGTCCAGTTTTGGGCACCACATTTTAAAAAAGACATCAACAAACTGGAGCAAGTTCAGAAAAGAGCGACCAGAATGGTGACCGGTCTGCAAACCCTGTCTTATGAGGAAAGGTTGCAGGATTTGGGAATGTTTAGTTTGCAAAAGAGAAGACTGAGAGGAGACTTAATAGCTGTCTACAAATATCTAAAGGGCTGTCACATTGTAGAAGGATCAACTTTATTCTCATTTGCACAAGGAAAGACTAGAAGCAATGGGATGAAACTGAATGGGAGGAGACACAGATTAGATATTAGAAAAAACTTTTTGACAGTTAGAGTGATCAATGAGTGGAACAGGCTGCCACGAGAAGTGGTGAGTTCTCCTTCAATGGAAGTCTTCAAACAGAGGCTGGACAGACATCTGACTGGGATGATTTAGCGAATCCTGCTTTGAGCAGGGGGTTGGACCAGATGGCCCAGGAGGTCCCTTCCAACTCTACGATTCTATGATTCTATGAAGGCCACTTTCCTGGTGTCTGCCCCTCATTTGATGTGTTTTGGCAGCATTTGGGGCGGTTCTAAGGTGTTGTGCATGTGTTTGTTTGTTTTTTTTTTTAAATTCTTTATTTTCAAATTTAAACCACACCATAAGACACAACATCATTTTACAAGTACAGTTGGCGAAGTATTGCTTAGGAGTCGGTCCAAGGTGAAAGGGAGCATGTGTTTGTTTTTGCCTCCCATTGACTATAATGGCATTCGGCTATGTTCGATGAATATTTGCCGAATTAATCGGCGAATATTTGAAAATTCGCTCATCTCTACTTGTGAGCAGCGTATGACATCCCTGCCATGTGCTGCTTACAAGCATTAAGCAGCTGCTGGCCATAGAGCAGGTTGTGTGAGTTAAAAGTTTTAATATGAAAAGCCAGATCTGTCACAGATCCAAAAATGGATCGTGAGTCATGACAGTACCCCCCTTTCAATGAGGGGCCTCTGAATCCTCAACACCGGACCTCACCAGAAAATAACCTACGGTGAGGACGCCTCGATTCACCAAAGTTCACCTCTGCAGCCACCTGACCCTCAGGTTTACGTCAAACGCAGCAAGATGGAGATGACAACTATGTAGGCTCCGGAGACTCCACAAATCTCCAGAGTGCCGGGCATTACAGGGATAACTCCAGCTAGTAAGTCCCTGAGATCAGAATGGCCGACATCCAATACGGCCCGATTACCCTCGAACTGCAGATCCCAATACCACACTTCCACCGGATGTTTTTCGTGGACCTGAACGTTTATTTCCACGCATGCGTCTACCACAAGATGGTGAACTCTTTACAGAACTTACAACAGAGGCGTGCCCCTGTGTGGCACCCCCAGGAGTATGGTCGCCACAGTGGCATTACCTTCCTCCAGGGAGGGTGATGTCAGGCTTGGAGGCAATGAAGGGTCTCTCTAACAGTTAACCATGTCATGCAACAGTTCCCACTCCAGGCCAGCAGAGGGAGCTCTGAACCAGGATTGAGGGAGGAGTGCTCTCTGAGGGCCAGGAGGGGAAATAGTCATTTAGTGTGAGGAGGGCAACGAGTGTAGACGTGTGGGGAGAAGCTGGAGGTTGAGCTGAGGAAAGAGAACTCCCTCTCAGTGATAGCGCATGATCTGGAGCCTGGTCTCCACGGTTGTTTGGATACTGAAGGTCCTGCAACAGAAACCAGAGGAATAGGAAGATGTAAATGCTCTATTCCCAACTAAGACTCGGAGGCACAACAGCGATGGGTGAGCCAAGAGAGAGATAGAGGGCTACAGCTGTCTGCCATACGAGGTAGTTCTAAGAGAAGATAAGGAGGAACTTCAGTGTAACACTGTACTGCATGTACCTCAAGCCAGCGCTAGGAAGGAGACTACACAACCCATCTGATAGAGAGATCCCTGAGTTGCTTCCAGGCTAGCCTGCTCCTATGCCATCTGTAACCAGGACCCTGGACTGCGTTTGCCAAGTAAAGGTAAAGAAAATGCACCCTGTTGTGTCCTTGCCTCCTTCCTGCAACATCCTCAGCACTGCTACATCTCTGTGCCAAATACTGCACCCTCTTCCTAACCCTTTATCTACACTGCCCTGGGACTACAGCCCTGCCTGTGGAGGGCTACCACATCATAGCTGCACTACACCATCAGTCCCAGAGGATCTGCATGCAGCGTCGGCTTAACATCTTCCTTGGCGAACACCACAGGTGGCGTCACGAATCACTTATAAACTTTATTCCCAACTCAACCCCTTTTACATGGGCGCCCAGGGCCACGGACCGGGTCACCGCTGCTGTGACATTCCCATCTGAGAGACCGGCCCGGTACCGAGTACCCCACAGCCCTGGGAGGGTGACCCACATGTGTCACCACACTCATACCCCCACTATGCACAGAGGGAACCACCACCCTCCCCTGACCCCTCCTAAGTGGACTCTGACACACAGGGTTAGCTTGTAGTGAGGGTAGAGTCTTGCCCCAACTCCATGGCAGCACCTCTGCTGCCCCCATCGGAGAAGGGGTAGGTTGTAGAAGGACGGCAGAGATTGTAACTCCCGGGCAGCATTCCTTACGCGACTGGTCCCAGCTGACTACTTCCCTGGACCGTCAATCTGTGACCAGGTAGTGTTTTCTCAACCAAGGTAGTCCTAAGACCATGGGAGTTGGCATACCCTTCAAGATGTAGCACAACAGGGACTCTTCATGACAAGCCCCTATACGCAGATGTATATTGTCTACAACTTGGATAACCCTCCCCTGGCTGAGTGGGACAGAGTGAATGGCCTGGATGCTTAGGGGTCTCGTGAGCATCCTACTCATCAGGCCATGGGTCTGGACAAAGTGAGCATCCACCAGATTGACACCTGCTCCACTGTCCACAAACACCGGTATACCCCCAGTTACCTCGCCAACCACCACTTCAGGAGACAGGGTACACTGAGGGGAAAAAAATGGAGGAAATATACACTCCCTGGTCACCTCCCTCCACACTCCCTGGTCACGTCCCTCCACACAACTAGGGGGACACGGCTTCTTAGATGGTACTATTTTGGCATGAGCTAGGCAGACCTCGATAAAATGCCCAGTCTGCCTACAGAAGAAACATGCCCACACCTCGGTGATCCGCAGGCAACCCCGTTTGAGAACCAACTCCTCCAACCTGCTACTGTGTGACATCGTCCCTAGCAAGGACAACAGGGGGCACATTGTGGTATGCCTCTCCCTGAGGCTTCTTTCCACCCGGATAGCAAGGGACATGGCGGCCTCCAATGACCTTGGGGCGGCGTACTGCACCAGAGTATCCTGCAACAAATGACTCCTAAGGGCAGGGTCATTCCACAGCGTGTTAGTGGCCCACCTCCTGAACTCTGAGCAGTACTACTCAGCCGGCCGGCCCCCCTGCTTGATCTTACGGAGTTGGGATTTCGGAGGCACCATCAGGATCTCCATACACCTGCGCCAGAGCCCGGAAAAACCCATCCACTGACTGTAGAAGAGCCTCTGATAGTGAGGTTAGTCTTGGTTCCTGATGACCGCCAGGTGCCACTCCAGGACAGACTAACGGACGCGAAGCAGCTTGTCTCAGAGGACAGAATTGAGGGAGCGGCTGGCAGAGTTTGTATTAGAATGCAGCAGACAGAGTTCACACCAGAGTGCAGCAGACAGAGTTCACATCAGAGTGCAGCACGCAGGATTTGCATCAGAGTGCAGCAGGCAGGGTTTGCACCAGAGTACAGCAGGCAGGGTTTGCACCAGAGTGCAGCAGGCAGGACTTGGACCAGAGTACAGCAGGGACTGGTATGCAACCTTACATGACTTAAGGGGGGGCTTTACACATAGCGATATCGCTAGCAATATCGCTAAAGCGTCACGATTTTGTGACGCAACAGCGATATTGCCAGTGATATCGGGACATGTGATACTTACCTCCAACCGGCTCCCCCGCTGGCTATCGCTGATCACGCGAGATCATGCAGGTCCATTTCTCGTCGGCGGCTTCCTGCTGGCGCCGACGAGCGCCGCGTGGACGCGGGCGGAGGAGGTCATCATCGCCGCGTCTGACAGGTAAGTAACGACCGCTGCTGCGTTGCTACATCGCTAGTGAGATCTGCCTGTTTGGCAGCTCACTAGCGACCATTTAGCAATGCACCAGCGATCCTGACTGGGTCATATCGTGGTCGGGATCGCTGGTGCATTGCTAAATGTAAAGGGGCCCTTAGACTTCAAAACAGGAAGGTTGCTCAGGCACCTCCCCAGTGGGGAGGTAGCAATATATACATAATATCCCACAGCTATTGACTGGGGAGGAAATAGCAAGTGCACGGGCTTACCCTTTAAGAGGGCGGGAGTGCACACGTGCGTGTCCTAAGGACATGGCCAGAGGACCGGCCGGAAGCATGCAGAGCATGGGGAAGGGAAGAATAGACCACACACAGGTGAGTGAAGAGACATGTCGGAGACGCTACCTGTCAGAGCAGGACTCCGGCATGGTGCTAACAACTTTGCCCCTTTAGAATTAAAATTACAAAAAGATCTAGAAGTTTTTAAAAATATCAAGGAAAGGAAACATCATAAAATGTTACTTGACCTCAAATACTTTGAGAGAGGTGAACCCTATAAAACTAAACAGAGAGGTCAAAGACAAATTAAGTCCAGAATCACGGATATCTCAAGTACAGACCTGTCTGAGTCTGATAACTTCCTGAGTGGTACAGCTGAGAATAGAGGAGGTGTTAAATGGAAAAGTGGGTATAAGAGGAATCAAAACAAAGGAAATTATCTGTAATTACCTGATGGTGTCACTGGGGCAGCCTAGGGGGCACTATCAGGGGGCACACGTGAACGAGCGCAGGGAGTGGATGAACAAAGCACGCAGTGCGCAAGGACCTGAGACTAAGCAGTGAGCACAGGACCTGGCACTAAGCAGTCACGTGACCAGGGGCGGAGTCACCGCACGTGAGGACAGGGAAGGCAGTTGTGCACGCTAGAGTTGAGCGACTTTTGCTTTTTTAGGGTCGCGTTTCGTTTCGTGAAACCCGACTTTTCCAAAAGTCGGGTCGAGCAAGATCGTCCGATTATAGGGAAAAGTCGGGGTCGTCCCGAAACACGAAACCCAATGTAAGTCAATGGGGAATAAAAGTCGGCAGTGAGAGGAGGACAGGAAACACACCTACAGTGCCCATTTGAATGCCAAAAGCATCAATTCTTCTTACTTAAGCTTGTCAACCTTAATTAACTTCATAATACAAGTTACGCACTGAAAAATGGGGGTTATTTGGCTAAATTTGTGGGGGGGGAGGGCTGGCTGCAGGTTTTCATGTGCCCTGGGCGAAAGAGCGCCCCTTTAACACATACCACAACTCATCATGCTCCGATACGGCAGAGAAATAGCGGTATAGTACAATGAAAAATACCTCACTTTTTACATCTCATGACGAGGCCCATCTATTTCTCCATACAAAATCAATGGTCCCATATAATGTTTGAAACAGTATATGATGAGCTCCACATAATGCTACAGTATATGTTGGTCCCCATGGATGAAGCTCCACTGTCTTATGGGCCCAAATAATGCTCCAAACATAATGGGCCCCATTTCTAATGCTCTAGTGTATAATGGGCCCTGTAAATGCTGCTCCAGTGTCTGATGTCCACCTTTGGAATGTTCCAGTGTATGGTGGGCCCCATCTATCATTCTCCAGAGTATAGTGCTCCCCAAAAATTGCTGTCCCAACATAGAAAACAATCAAATAAGTCTCCTCGCTAGGGAATCCCTGTACTTGTCTGGACAGGTGCTGTAGCTTGCTTAACAGCTCGCCAGCCGTTCTCACGCCCAGTATGGATTGCACGTGATTGCACAAAGGTTAGAAAGGGTACCGTATCCCTGGATAACATGTATGGATAGCGTACACATTCAAAATATATGTCTATACAGCATGAGGCAGGCTCAGACGGTGTTAGGCCCAGTATGGATTGCACGTCATTGCACAAAGGTTAGAAGGGGTACCGTATCCCCGGATAACATGTATGGATAGCGTACACATTCAAAATATATGTCTATACAACATGAGGCAGGCTCAGACGGTGTTAGGCCCAGTATGGATTGCACGTCATTGCACAAAGGTTAGAAAGGGTACCGTATCCCTGGATAACATGTATGGATAGCGTACACATTCAAAATATATGTCTATACAGCATGAGGCAGGCTCAGACGGTGTTAGGCCCAGTATGGATTGCACGTCATTGCACAAAGGTTAGAAGGGGTACCGTATCCCCGGATAACATGTATGGATAGCGTACACATTCAAAATATATGTCTATACAGCTTGAGGCAGGCTCAGACGGTGTTAGGCCCAGTATGGATTGCACGTCATTGCACAAAGGTTAGAAGGGGTACCGTATCCCCGGATAACATGTATGGATAGCATACACATTCAAAATATATGTCTATACAGCATGAGGCAGGCTCAGACGGTGTTAGGCCCAGTATGGATTGCACGTCATTGCACAAAGGTTAGAAGGGGTACCGTATCCCCGGATAACATGTATGGATAGCGTACACATTCAAAATATATGTCTATACAGCATGAGGCAGGCTCAGACGGTGTTAGGCCCAGTATGGATTGCACGTCATTGCACAAAGGTTAGAAAGGGTACCGTATCCCTGGATAACATGTATGGATAGTGTACACATTCAAAATATATGTCTATACAGCATGAGGCAGGCTCAGACGGTGTTAGGCCCAGTATGGATTGCACGTCATTGCACAAAGGTTAGAAGGGGTACCGTATCCCCGGATAACATGTATGGATAGCGTACACATTCAAAATATATGTCTATACAGCATGAGGCAGGCTCAGACGGTGTTAGGCCCAGTATGGATTGCACGTCATTGCACAAAGGTTAGAAAGGGTACCGTATCCCTGGATAACATGTATGGATAGCGTACACATTCAAAATATATGTCTATACAGCATGAGGCAGGCTCAGACGGTGTTAGGCCCAGTATGGATTGCACGTCATTGCACAAAGGTTAGAAGGGGTACCGTATCCCCGGATAACATGTATGGATAGCGTACACATTCAAAATATATGTCTATACAGCATGAGGCAGGCTCAGACGGTGTTAGGCCCAGTATGGATTGCACGTCATTGCACAAAGGTTAGAAGGGGTACCGTATCCCCGGATAACATGTATGGATAGCGTACACATTCAAAATATATGTCTATACAGCATGAGGCAGGCTCAGACGGTGTTAGGCCCAGTATGGATTGCACGTCATTGCACAAAGGTTAGAAGGGGTACCGTATCCCCGGATAACATGTATGGATAGCGTACACATTCAAAATATATGTCTATACAGCATGAGGCAGGCTCAGACGGTGTTACCATCATTACCAGCTGCCAACCCCCGCCCAATTCCACGGCCTCTTCCACCAGCCTTCCTCATTTTTGGTAGAAATGTAGACAAAATCCAACAAACTATATAGTAATGTAAAACAAGGTACAAGGTGTCTATAGGACAGGGGAGTTTTAGAATTTCTGCACACACTTGTGGACAGTGGACACTTGTGGATTGTGTGCGGCCCACTGATATCTGAGCGCTATGTGACACGCTCGATGGCACAGCTGCCTGTGACCAAAGTGACGAGAGGATAATGGAGATTTTGAATCTCTGCGTACACTTGTGGACAGTGGACACTTGTGGATTGTGTGCGGCCCACTGATATCTGAGCGCTATGTGACACGCTCGATGGCACAGCTGCCTGTGACCAAAGTGACGAGAGGATAATGGAGATTTTGAATCTCTGCGTACACTTTTGGACACTGGACACTTGTGGATTGTGTGCGGCCCACTGATATCTGAGCGCTATGTGACACGCTCGATGGCACAGCTGCCTGTGACCAAAGTGACGAGAGGATAATGGAGATTTTGAATCTCTGCGTACACTTTTGGACACTGGACACTTGTGGATTGTGTGCGGCCCACTGATATCTGAGCGCTATGTGACACGCTCGATGGCACAGCTGCCTGTGACCAAAGTGACGAGAGGATAATGGAGATTTTGAATCTCTGCGTACACTTTTGGACACTGGACACTTGTGGATTGTGTGCGGCCCACTGATATCTGAGCGCTATGTGACACACTCGATGGCACAGCTGCCTGTGACCAAAGTGACGAGAGGATAATGGAGATTTTGAATCTCTGCGTACACTTTTGGACACTGGACACTTGTGGATTGTGTGCGGCCCACTGATATCTGAGCGCTATGTGACACGCTCGATGGCACAGCTGCCTGTGACCAAAGTGACGAGAGGATAATGGAGATTTTGAATCTCTGCGTACACTTTTGGACACTGGACACTTGTGGATTGTGTGCGGCCCACTGATATCTGAGCGCTATGTGACACGCTCGATGGCACAGCTGCCTGTGACCAAAGTGACGAGAGGATAATGGAGATTTTGAATCTCTGCGTACACTTTTGGACACTGGACACTTGTGGATTGTGTGCGGCCCACTGATATCTGAGCGCTATGTGACACGCTCGATGGCACAGCTGCCTGTGACCAAAGTGACGAGAGGATAATGGAGATTTTGAATCTCTGCGTACACTTGTGGACAGTGGACACTTGTGGATTGTGTGCGGCCCACTGATATCTGAGCGCTATGTGACACGCTCGATGGCACAGCTGCCTGTGACCAAAGTGACGAGAGGATAATGGAGATTTTGAATCTCTGCGTACACTTTTGGACACTGGACACTTGTGGATTGTGTGCGGCCCACTGATATCTGAGCGCTATGTGACACGCTCGATGGCACAGCTGCCTGTGACCAAAGTGACGAGAGGATAATGGAGATTTTGAATCTCTGCGTACACTTTTGGACACTGGACACTTGTGGATTGTGTGCGGCCCACTGATATCTGAGCGCTATGTGACACGCTCGATGGCACAGCTGCCTGTGACCAAAGTGATGAGAGGATAATGGAGATTTTGAATCTCTGCGTACACTTTTGGACACTGGACACTTGTGGATTGTGTGCGGCCCACTGATATCTGAGCGCTATGTGACACGCTCGATGGCACAGCTGCCTGTGACCAAAGTGACGAGAGGATAATGGAGATTTTGAATCTCTGCGTACACTTTTGGACACTGGACACTTGTGGATTGTGTGCGGCCCACTGATATCTGAGCGCTATGTGACACGCTCGATGGCACAGCTGCCTGTGACCAAAGTGACGAGAGGATAATGGAGATTTTGAATCTCTGCGTACACTTTTGGACACTGGACACTTGTGGATTGTGTGCGGCCCACTGATATCTGAGCGCTATGTGACACGCTCGATGGCACAGCTGCCTGTGACCAAAGTGATGAGAGGATAATGGAGATTTTGAATCTCTGCGTACACTTTTGGACACTGGACACTTGTGGATTGTGTGCGGCCCACTGATATCTGAGCGCTATGTGACACGCTCGATGGCACAGCTGCCTGTGACCAAAGTGACGAGAGGATAATGGAGATTTTGAATCTCTGCGTACACTTGTGGACACTGGACACTTGTGGATTGTGTGCGGCCCACTGATATCTGAGCGCTATGTGACACGCTCGATGGCACAGCTGCCTGTGACCAAAGTGACGAGAGGATAATGGAGATTTTGAATCTCTGCGTACACTTGTGGACAGTGGACACTTGTGGATTGTGTGCGGCCCACTGATATCTGAGCGCTATGTGACACGCTTGATGGCACAGCTGCCTGTGACCAAAGTGACGAGAGGATAATGGAGATTTTGAATCTCTGCATACACTTTTGGACACTGGACACTTGTGGATTGTGTGCGGCCCACTGATATCTGAGCGCTATGTGACACGCTCGATGGCACAGCTGCCTGTGACCAAAGTGACGAGAGGATAATGGAGATTTTGAATCTCTGCGTACACTTTTGGACACTGGACACTTGTGGATTGTGTGCGGCCCACTGATATCTGAGCGCTATGTGACACGCTCGATGGCACAGCTGCCTGTGACCAAAGTGACGAGAGGATAATGGAGATTTTGAATCTCTGCGTACACTTTTGGACACTGGACACTTGTGGATTGTGTGCGGCCCACTGATATCTGAGCGCTATGTGACACGCTCGATGGCACAGCTGCCTGTGACCAAAGTGACGAGAGGATAATGGAGATTTTGAATCTCTGCGTACACTTTTGGACACTGGACACTTGTGGATTGTGTGCGGCCCACTGATATCTGAGCACTATGTGACACGCTCGATGGCACAGCTGCCTGTGACCAAAGTGACGAGAGGATAATGGAGATTTTGAATCTCTGCGTACACTTTTGGACACTGGACACTTGTGGATTGTGTGCGGCCCACTGATATCTGAGCGCTATGTGACACGCTCGATGGCACAGCTGCCTGTGACCAAAGTGACGAGAGGATAATGGAGATTTTGAATCTCTGCGTACACTTTTGGACACTGGACACTTGTGGATTGTGTGCGGCCCACTGATATCTGAGCACTATGTGACACGCTCGATGGCACAGCTGCCTGTGACCAAAGTGACGAGAGGATAATGGAGATTTTGAATCTCTGCGTACACTTTTGGACACTGGACACTTGTGGATTGTGTGCGGCCCACTGATATCTGAGCACTATGTGACACGCTCGATGGCACAGCTGCCTGTGACCAAAGTGACGAGAGGATAATGGAGATTTTGAATCTCTGCGTACACTTTTGGACACTGGACACTTGTGGATTGTGTGCGGCCCACTGATATCTGAGCGCTATGTGACACGCTCGATGGCACAGCTGCCTGTGACCAAAGTGACGAGAGGATAATGGAGATTTTGAATCTCTGCGTACACTTTTGGACACTGGACACTTGTGGATTGTGTGCGGCCCACTGATATCTGAGCGCTATGTGACAAGCTCGATGGCACAGCTGCCTGTGACCAAAGTGACGAGAGGATAATGGAGATTTTGAATCTCTGCGTACACTTTTGGACACTGGACACTTGTGGATTGTGTGCGGCCCACTGATATCTGAGCGCTATGTGACACGCTCGATGGCACAGCTGCCTGTGACCAAAGTGACGAGAGGATAATGGAGATTTTGAATCTCTGCGTACACTTTTGGACACTGGACACTTGTGGATTGTGTGCGGCCCACTGATATCTGAGCGCTATGTGACACGCTCGATGGCACAGCTGCCTGTGACCAAAGTGACGAGAGGATAATGGAGATTTTGAATCTCTGCGTACACTTTTGGACACTGGACACTTGTGGATTGTGTGCGGCCCACTGATATCTGAGCGCTATGTGACACGCTCGATGGCACAGCTGCCTGTGACCAAAGTGACGAGAGGATAATGGAGATTTTGAATCTCTGCGTACACTTTTGGACACTGGACACTTGTGGATTGTGTGCGGCCCACTGATATCTGAGCGCTATGTGACACGCTCGATGGCACAGCTGCCTGTGACCAAAGTGACGAGAGGATAATGGAGATTTTGAATCTCTGCGTACACTTTTGGACACTGGACACTTGTGGATTGTGTGCGGCCCACTGATATCTGAGCGCTATGTGACACGCTCGATGGCACAGCTGCCTGTGACCAAAGTGACGAGAGGATAATGGAGATTTTGAATCTCTGCGTACACTTTTGGACACTGGACACTTGTGGATTGTGTGCGGCCCACTGATATCTGAGCGCTATGTGACACGCTCGATGGCACAGCTGCCTGTGACCAAAGTGACGAGAGGATAATGGAGATTTTGAATCTCTGCGTACACTTTTGGACACTTGTGGATTGTGTGCGGCCCACTGATATCTGAGCGCTATGTGACACGCTCGATGGCACAGCTGCCTGTGACCAAAGTGACGAGAGGATAATGGAGATTTTGAATCTCTGCGTACACTTTTGGACACTGGACACTTGTGGATTGTGTGCGGCCCACTGATATCTGAGCGCTATGTGACACGCTCGATGGCACAGCTGCCTGTGACCAAAGTGACGAGAGGATAATGGAGATTTTGAATCTCTGCGTACACTTTTGGACACTGGACACTTGTGGATTGTGTGCGGCCCACTGATATCTGAGCGCTATGTGACACGCTCGATGGCACAGCTGCCTGTGACCAAAGTGACGAGAGGATAAGGGAGATTGGATTGCTTTTAAAAAAGCAGTTTGCGGAGCAGTGGGTAAACAGCAATGCCAGCGTGTCAGGAAGCCTTAGAAGGCAGCCCAACAACCAACACCACTGATACACCACAATATAGCCTCCCCTTGCACTGCACACACAGTGACTTGTGTGTTGTGCAGGCCAAATCGCTAGCAGCAGAAGCAGTTTTTTTGTCTTCTTCCCTGCCTAACGCTCTCCCTACAGAATCAGCAGCAACCTCTCCCTATACTAAGATCGGCAGAAGTAAGATGGCGGTCGGCGTGCACGCCCTTTTATACCCCCTGTGACGCCCACCAAAGCAAGCCAATCACTTGCATGCCCTTCTGAAAGATGGTGGTGACCCGTGCCTATGTCATCACGTTGCCCACAGTGTCCGTGGATCCTGATTGGCTGAAAAAGAGCGCAAAACAAACTTTTGAAACGCGACTTTGGCGCGTAAGTCGCCGACCTCGTGGCCGACCTCATCCTAGGGTCGGGTTTCGTTTCATGAAACCCGACTTAGCCAAAAGTCGGCGACTTTTGAATTTTTTCGACCCGTTTCGCTCAACTCTAGTGCACGCGGAGTACAGGGCACAGAAAGTTAACGTAGTCAAAGGAGATCCGAGGGTCAAAAGCCAAACGAGCGTGGTACCTAGGGATAAGACAAAGAGAAAACAGAGACGAGCCAAGGGGTCAGATAACCAGGAAATAGAGGGCAGTACAAAGCATGATACAGAGGCAAAAGAGGACAAACCGGTTCATACACATCAAAACACACACGCACAGAGGCACAATGTTTACGGACGAGTAACCTGGGTCAGCAACCACAAATTAAGTACACGGAAGTATCACCGTCGCCAAATCCAGGAACTGCCAAAGTTAAATAGCCGCCTCAAAACCAAAGAGAGGCAAACTAGAATTAACCCTGACCTGACCAGAATGGAGGCGGAACCATCCTGTCCAGAGTCATGACATTACCTTTCTCTAAACCATGGGGAACACAAACTACAGGACAATCAGCTCAGCTGAGGGTGAAAAATCATTTTTCGGAACCCTCATCTTCTATTTTCTCTTCCATGTTGACAACAATAAGATCTGAACTGACCAACAATATAGTGGGACAACCAACTATATCAACCCTCCTGGCTTAACTGTATGCGGCGTTGAAATGCGCGTCGAGGTGCGTCTAAGCAGCCCCTATATCCCATCTATAATGGACACAGGTCATTTCTATTGTTAGTTTGGTGTGGCTTCATTAATCTAATGCTGGTCTTTTGCTGTCTTATTGATTTAGCACTATACATTCTGGTCATTAAGACCTTTGATTAATTTATTGAGATGGGTATTTAGATTTTTTTTATGTTAGCGCATTGTATATTTAACATTTAATATAAACTTGTATATACAACTTTTTTTTTTCCAATGGGAAGAGGGTCATGTGACACATCAAACTTATTGAGAATTTCACAAGAAAAACAATGGCGTGCTTGGTTTTAGCATAACTTTATTCTTTCATGAGTTATTTACAAGTTTATGACCACTTACAAAATGTGTTCAAAGTGCTGCCCATTGTGTTGGATTGTCAACGGAACCCTCTTCTCCCACTCTTGACACACTGATAGCAACAACGCAGAAGAAATGCTAGTCTAAGGGGGTCAGATTCCTTGTAGGAATGCTTGGACCAGACACCCATAATGTGGTGGTGCACCATCTTGCTGGAAAAACTCAGGGAACGTGCCATCTTCAGTGCATAAAGAGGGCAACACATCATCATGCAGCAATTTCAGATACCCAGTGCCATTGAGGTTTCCATTGACATAGAATGGCCTCACTATCTTTGTACCCCATATACCACACCATACTATCAATTATGGGTGTCAAGTCCGAGCATTCTTACGTGAACAGTTTCCTGGAAACTGGATTGGTCATCGTGGGTCAGTTGATTGGCTACCAAGGTCTCCCGATCTGACCCCCTTAGACTTTTATCTTTGGGGTCATCTGAAAGCAATTGTCTATGCTGTGAAGATACGAGATGTGCAGCATCTGAAACAACAGATACTGGAAGCCTGTGCTAGCATTTCTTCTGCGGTGTTGCTGTCAGTGTGTCAAGAGTGGGAGAAGAGGGTAGCATTGACAATCCAACACAATGGGCAGCACTTTGAACACATTTTACAAGTGGTCATAAACTTGTAAATAACTCATGAAAGAATAAAGTTACGCTAAAACCAAGCACACCATTGTCTTTCTTGTGAAATTCTCAATAAGTTTGATGTGTCACATGACCCTCTTCTCATTGAAAAAATAAAGTTGGATCCAAAATGGCAGACTTCAAAATGGCCGCCATGGTCAAAATCCATCTTAAAAAGTCCCCCCTCTCCCATATACTAATATGCCACAAACAGGAAGTTGATATCACCAACTGTTCCCATTTTATTTATGTGTATCCATACAAATGGCCCACCCTGTATTTATATGATTGCATTATATGGTATTTGTCTTTAATGCACTGCAGCCACTTTAGTGTATTTTTTCAAACCTAGTCCATTCAATTTATATTTAAATACTGAGGTCTTTTCCATAACCACATTCAGTAATGCTTTATATATGCAACATTGATAATAGAGGGATGTGTCTTGTGGAGTTTTTTGCTGCTGTTTAGCCATGTGTTGGTTGTCCCCACTAATTTTTGTCCTATTCTTATTTTTTTCAATTTTTCTGTATTATTTGCTTAATAAAAAATTTATTACTTTTTCATACGTTTCTTTGATTGTTCCTTCAATTGTTCTCTTTTAGTGTTCGGTCATTGTTGCATGAAGGGATCAATATTCATTATATTGTGAGGATTTTATATTGGCTGCAACTATATCAACCCTGTTTGCAAATGCAGTGCCAACAAGTATAGTAAATTCTTTGCAAACTCCATCACTGTCGACAGCAAAAACGCCAGCTGTACCAATGATAGGAGCAGCTGGACAACCTTTTACTTTTTTAGGGAGCAAGTGAATGGTTTAGGGACAGATCAAGATGAGAATGATGTTCAGATTTTTAACCCCTTCATGACCAAGCCTATTTTGACCTTAATGACCTGGCCATTTTTTGCAATTCTGACCACTGTCCCTTTATGAGGTAATAACTCAGGAAAGCTTCAACGGATCCTAGCGATTCTGAGACTGTTTTTTCGTGACATATTGGGCTTCATGTTAGTGGTAAATTAAGGTCGATAATTTTTGCGTTTATTTGTGAAAAAATCAGAAATTTGGTGAAAATTTAGAAAATTTCGCAATTTTCAAATTTTGAATTTTTATTCTGTTAAACCAGAGAGTTATGTGACACAAAATAGTTACTAAATAACATTTCCCACATGTTTACTTTACATCAGCACAATTTTGGAAACAAAATATTTTTTGTTAGGAAGTTATAAGGGTTAAAAGTTGACCAGCGATTTCTCATTTTTACAATAAAATTTACAAAACCATTTTTTTAGGGACCACCTCACATTTGAAGTCACTTTGAGGGGTCTATATGGCAGAAAATACCCAAAAGTGACACCATTCTAAAAACTGCACCCCTCAAGCTACTCAAAACCACATTCAAGAAGATTATTAACCTTTCAGGTGCTTCACAGGAACTAAAGCAATGAGGAAAGAAAAAATGGACATTTTAATTTTTCCAACAAAAATTTTCTTTTAGCATCAATTTTTTCATTTTCACATGGGCAACAGGATAAAATAGATGCTAAAATTTGTTGGGCAATTTCTCCTGAGTACACCGATACCTCATATGTGGTCATAAACCACTGTTTGGGCACACGGCAGGGCTCAGAAGGGAAGGAGCACCATTTGACTTTTTGAATGGAAAATATGCTGGAATATTTAGCAGTTGCCATGTCACGTTTGGAGAGCCCCTGTGTGCATAAACATTGGAGCTCCCCCACAAGTGACCCCATTTTGGCAACTAGACCCCCCAAGGATCTTATCTAGATGCATAGTGTGAGCCCCCAGGTATTTCACAAATTGATCTGCAAAAAAAAAAAAGTACTTTTTTTACACAAAAATTTTTTTTTAGCCTCAGTTTTTTAATTTTCACATGGGCAACAGGATAAAATTGATCCTAAAATGTGTTGAGCAATTTCTCCTGAGTAAACCGATACCTCATATGTGGTCATAAACCACTGTTTGGGCACACGGCAGAGCCCGGAAGGGAAGGAGCGCCATTTCACTTTTTGAATGGAAAATTAGCTCCAATCGTTATCGGACACCATGTCGCATTTGGAGAGCCCCTGTGCACCTAAACATTGGAGCTCCCCCACAAGTGACCCCATTTTGGAAACTAGACCCCTTATGGAACTTATCTAGATGTGTATTGAGCACTTTGAACCCCCATGTGCTTCACAAAAGTTTATAACACAGGGCAGTGAAAATAAAAAATAATTTTTTTTCCTCAAAAATGATTTTTAGCACGCTATTTTTAATTTTCACAAGGGTAACAGAAGAAATTGGACCACAAAAGTTGTTGTCCAGTTTGTCCTGAGTATGCTGGTACCCCATATGTGGGGGGGAACCACTGTTTGGGTGCACGGCAGGGTTCAGAAGGGAAGGAGCACCATTTGACTTTTTGAAATGCAAATTACTTCTAATCGTTAGAGGACACCATGTCGTGTTTGGAGAGCCCCTGTGTGCCTAAACATTGGAGCTCCCACACAAATGACCCCATTTTGGAAACTAGACCCCCTAAGGAACTCATCTAGATGCATAGTGAGCACTTTGAACCCCCAAGTGCTTCACAAAAGTTTATAACGCTGAGCCGTGAAAATAAAAAATATTTTTTTTTCCTCAAAAAATTATTTTTTAGTGCGCAATTTTTTATTTTAACAAGGGTAACAGGGGAAATTGGAGCCCAAAAGTTGTTGTACAGTTTGTCCTGAGTACGCTGGTGCCCCATATATGGGGAGGAACCATTGTTTGGACACACGTAAGGGCTCGGAATGGAAGTAGTGACGTTTTGGAATGCAGACTTTGATGGAATGGTCTGCGGTTGTCATTACGTTTGCAGAGCCCCTGATGTGCCTAAACAAAACCCCCCACAAGTGACCCCATTTTGGAAACTAGACCTCCCAAGGAACTTATCTAGATGCCTGGTGAGCACTTTGAACCCCCAAGTGCTTCACAGAAGTTTATAACGCAGAGACGTGAAAATAACAAAAAAAAATTTTTCCACAAAAATATTTTTTTTGCCCCCAATTTTTTATTTTCCCAAGGGTACCAGGAGAAATTAGACCCCCAAAGTTGTTGTGCAATTTTTCCTGAGTACGCGGATACCCCATATGTTGGGGTAAACCACTGTTTGGGCACACGTCGGGGCTTGGAAGGGAGAACCGTTTAACTTTTTGAACACAAAATTGGCTGGAATCAATGGTTGCACCATGTCACGTTTGGAGACCCCCTAATGTGCCTAAACAGTGGAAACCCCACAATTCTAACTTCAACCCTACCCCAACACACCCCTAACCACAGCCCTAACCCCAACACATCCCTAACCCTAATCCCAACCCTAACCATAACCCTAACCCCAACACACCCCTAATCCCAACCCTAACCACAAGCCTAACCCTAATTCCAACCCTAACCCTAATTCCAACCCTAACCCTAATTCTAACCCTAATTCCAACCCTAACCCTAATTCCAACCCTAACCCTCTTTCCAACCCTAACCCTCTTTCCAACCCTAACGATAACCCTCTTTCCAACCCTAACCCTAATGGAAAAATAAAAATATAAATAATTTCTTTATTTTATTAGTTGATCCTGCCTATGGGGGTGATAAACGGGGGGTTTATTAACTTTTCATTCTATTTTGATCACTGTGAGAGTTTATCACAGTGATCAAAATGAATGAATGGAAATTGCAGCCGGCGAGCGCACTGCGCATGCGCCCGCCATTTTCCAATATGGCGGCGCCCATGGTCCGGGACCGCGGGACACCGGGAGCCATAACGGCACTCGGTGAGTACCGGGGGTGGGAGGGGGGGCGATCGGAAGCCGGGGGAGAGCGGAGGGAAGGCGGGGGGAGATGATGACAGCGGCGGCACATCGCCGCTGTCATTCAGTGGCGGGGGGCAGATCGCCCCCGTTAACGGGTAGGGGGGTCGGATCGCTGTCACCAGCCATGTCCGATGCTACAGCAGCGTCGGACATGGCTGGATTGTAATATTTCATCAATTTTCATTGATGAAATATTACCATTGCTCTGATTGGCTGTTAAAAGTGAGACAGCCAATCAGAGTGATCGTAGTCACGTGGGGGCGAAGCCACGCCCCCTATGGTGAAGAACAAAGCCACCTGTATCTGCAGGTCGGGTGACCTTTCAGTGACCTAGGTCACCCGACCCGCTGGGGGGCTTTAAAGTCACTCATGACGCCACATAGGCGTCACTGGTCAGATTGGCACCAGTTTTCATGACGCCTATATGGCGTCATTGGTCGTGAAGGGGTTAATCTGTCTAAAACAGTACTACAGTAAGTGATGCGCAAGTTTCATTATTGAAAAAGGGTCTTTCTTTCACACCGACGCCAAAATCCCTATATTTGATCCATTCCTCTGGACTAATGATGTTAATCGGTTGGCCTTACATAAATATCACGCCATCAAATCACGTGATCCTCTGACTCCGAGAGAAAGAGAAAATGAGGCAATACAGACCTTGGAGGAACTTGAATTAGGTACAGTTCATACTATTGACCCAATTGGGGCACCTTACTCGAACCTTAAACCAAAGCATGAGAATTCTCTTCCTTTCTCCCAGTATCACTACCTTTGTCATTATGGTTACGAATGACCTTAAAAAATTGAAAATGACTAATGTCAATAACTTGAGCCCGGGGAAGATGAAGGCACTCAAGGAATTACAGGACAATATTGATATTATTTTGAAACCTTCTGACAAAGGTGGAAATATAGTGACTTTGGATACAGAGGATTAAGTACGGATGGTTGAAACATTACTGAAGGATATACCAAATCCTAAAAAGTGACCCCACAGATAGGTATCTTGGGGAGTTAAATGAGATGTTGAGGGAGGCGGAGGCAAATAATCTAATAACAACAGACGAGTTTAAAATGATATTTAATAGAATTCCAACTCTAGCGACATTTTATGCACTACCTGAAGTGCATAAGATGGTGAGATCGATACCCGGAAGACCAATTGTATTGGGTAACAACTCTTTAACTGAAGGTGCGGGTCGCTATGTTCATTAGATCCCTTTGTCCCCATTCTCCCATCTTATGTAAGAGACACAATGGATATGGTGTGTAAATTAAAAGGAATTACAGTATCTGAGACTACAAAATTACTAAGTCTTGACGTGAAAGCGCTATACAGCAATATAGGACACGATCTAGGATTGGAAGCTGTGAAGAAACAAGAGTATATCTTAATTACCCAGACGACTATGTTTTTTGCCAACCATGAAGAATTGACTTTTTTCTGTTTATTGGCTTTTGGATTTTGGTGTTGATTTCTAGTGGGTCAGGAGGACAGACTTGCCGGCTGATGTACCATTTAAAGTACTGTGTAAGTCTATAATAGTGACTTGTAAGTTGATATACCATACAACATAGTGTGTGTTTATATTTGTTTATTGAGGTGTGCCAATGTGCTAATTGTGCATTTTATTCTGGAACCAGTTTGTTGACTTCGAAAGTAGAGAGGGAGAAAATGTGAGGGTGGACTGACGGACACTCGGTAATTCTAAAAACATGCCTTGGGTATAAAAAGACTCAGATCTCATCACACAGAGCTACCAGTCGGACATTCTGCAAAACACTCAACGGACGAGAAACAGGACTGCAGCCAATTAATCATGGCCTCAGCACAAAGGACACGGATCTATGATTATATAGGAAACAACCTATCGGTTTTTGGCTCCAGTTGGAAGGATACAGATCTGATCCATTGAGTATCGTTGAACCAGGGAAACACTTGGAGAAAGCCATGTTTGGGACCTGCTGGTCACCTGGTTCCATGGAGATGGTCGGATAAGCCAGATGGTGACTCTCGTATCAACTGACTTTGGACCTGGTATGGACTCTATGGACTGTTCTCGGTCATCCCTCTACACTTGTCGTTACTTCTTCTCTGTGTATCACAGGTGGAATAGTGACTCTGAGAGCTCTGACGTATCATCTACCATTATCCCGGCAAATCAGCGGAAGGGTGAGACCCTCGAATGTGCACCATCTTTGGGGTAATTGCTGGGATTATTCTGTTTGCTATTGGGTGTTGTGGTTCAATAAAGTATTGCCACACTGTTATACCCTAATCCTGCGTTGTCTGTGTAGTGTTCTGCCCACAGGGAGAGAGAGTGGGCGTTTAGTGGTATGAGCCCTGGTCCATGCAGTCTTGCTAAAGACAGCCGGGCCAGTGGACGAGAGCACCCACTTACACCCGTTTCTCCACAGAAGCCATGTCCCATTTCCTTCAAACTAGAGCAAATCAAGATAAACAACATAGTGCTTTCGTACTCAGTCTCCAATCCTTTGTGTTGAAACATAACTTCTTTACCTTTGGTGGTACTCTCTATCATCAGATATGTGGTACCGCCATGGGAAATTCTTGTGCACCAACTTTCACCAACCTTTTTTAGGGTGGTGGGAAAATAATTTGTTTTTTGGAGAGGATCTTTCTTTTTTCCACATGCCACATTTTGTTTTGGGGTTGTTATTTAGATGACGTGCTGATTTTGTGGGATGGTGACACCTCCTTATTTTTGGACTTTGTTTCTATTCTTAGCCATAACTCGATAGGTTTGTTTTTTTAACATGTGGTCGGTGGGAGGAGTATTATTTTTCTTGATTTGACAATAACGATCGGACAAGGCGGTGAAGTGTTCACGGATATTTACCGTAAAAAAACATCTACGAATAACCTGCTACATTGGAAAAGTTGGCATCCTCCCGCCCTTAAAGCAGGCAAATCGAGAAGCCCTACTAAATGAGACAGAGAGGATAAAGGAATGGAAGGTCATCCGTTTTATCGGCACCTTTGATGAACAGGCCAACAATATGGGAAAGATCTTGCAATGTTATTGGCCAATTCTAAAAGCCGACCCTGATATAAGTGAAGCTATTGGCAGTTTTCCCAGTGTTACATATAGAAGGGGGAAGAATTTAAAAGAACATTTAGTGCAAAAACAAGGAATCACACCCTTGTGGAAGTTATACGTTCTGTAAGTTCCTTCCAGACATGGCAAATTTCATAAACTCCTCTGATGGAAAAGAATACATTAAAGATCAAATTAATTGTAAGGGAGTAGTATATGCCATCATGTGTGCATGTAGGAAACTTTATGTGGGAAAACCGATACAGGAGCTAAGGAGGAGGTTGTCGAAACACATCATCTCTATAAACACCGAGCTAGACACCCCCCTATCCATCCACATGAGGTGTAACCATACTAGTGACCCACTGGACTTGAAAGTATGGGGGATAAGACAAGTGACATTAGGTTCCAGAGGAGGGGATCTGGATCAGATCCTCTTACAAGAAGAGGCAAAATGGATCTACCATCTAAATACGTGGTCCACAGTGAGCCTTAATGAAGGATTTACCTTCACAGCGTTCCTTTGATGGAGGAGAGTTCCTGTGCGGAGAACCTGTATAATAGATCTAATATTTGTAAATATTAGCCTTAGCCATCATACACAATAGATTTTCAATAAATTGGAAATGTAATCACAATAGAATAGCCTGGGTTAATTCTAATCATTTATTATGATTGAGATATGTGTGTAAGGGAATAGTCTTTAATAAATATGGGATGATTAATTACATTTGCTAAATAATAAATATGTGCGTGGATAGTATGCTGTTATTTGGGAAAAAGCAATTATATCTAGCAAAAATGTGTTTGATCTTGCCACATATGTTTATTATCAGTGAGTATAACTATAACAACAGATCTGGGTCCTTCTATAGTGTACCCGGTTATTGCGTAGTTCGCGTCTGTGCCGATGTTCTATCTCACACGAAAAATGGCAGTGAAGCATAGAGTATTGTCAGTCTCTGGGAACATGGAGGATGGTCTGATCAGGTGATGTCTGAAAAAGGTCCTGGAACTGTTAATTGCTGAGAGTAGCTAATTGGAACTACAAATAAGGGAAACGTGAGTATTACTCTCACTATTCCTATTGGCTCTCCGACATTAGCCTATAGTAAATGGAGCCTGGTTGGTTATTTCCATACTAATGGGAATTGTAATTGGTCAGACCTAATAATGGAGATTATTGGTTGAATGTGAGGAGATTAGCAATTGGCAGACCCTCGATGATGACTTCATAACCCAGGTTATATAATGGTTGTTTGTAGCTCGGCCAGCTCATTATAGTCTCAACCCCTGATGATGCTGCAAGCCGTAAGGCGAAACATGTTGGGGAGACTAATGGCTGCGTAATTTTAAACCAGCATAACAATGTGTGATGAGTGGAATTAAAACACAATCAATAGTCTTAAACTGGAATATAGTAGGTTATCAGACCTAATGGATCAGAACACATGACCCTTATGAGAGTAGATGACTGCCAGTTGGTGATTTCGCAAAATGGCTGCAACAAAGAGACATGAATCGCATATGTTCTATAGATTTAAAATGACATAATAGTTGCGGATCTGATATGATTTGGCAACAAGGTAGTCGGCTGTATATCGTCTCTTGGCTGTGAGTTGAGCTGTGTGAAAATAACATAGCACTAGTGGTCAGATGAATATGTACAGTGGGGTAAAAAGTATTTAGTCAGCTACCAATTGTGCAAGTTCTCCCACTTAAAAAGATGAGAGAGGCCTGTAATTGACATCTTAGGTTGCCCACAACTATGACAGTCAAAATGAGAAAACAAATCCAGAAAATCACCTTGTCTGATTTGGCAAGATTTATTTTGCAAATTATGGTGGAAAATAAATACCGCATATACTCGAGTATAAGCCGATCCGAGTGTAAGCCGAGCCCCCTAATTTTGCCACAAAAAACTGGGAAAACTTATTGACTTGAGTATAAGCCTAGGGTGGGAAATGCAGCAACTAATGGTAAATTTCAAAAATAAAAATAGATACCAATAAAAGTAAAATTAATTGAGACATCAGTAGGTTAAATGTTTTTGAATATCCATACTGAATCAGGAGCCCCATATAATGCTCCATACAGTTCATGATGGGCCCCATAAGATGATCCATAAAGTTCATGATGGGCCCCATAAGATGCTCCATACAAAAATATGCCCCATATAATGCTGCACAAAGGTTAACAATGGCCCCATAAGATGCTCCATGTTAAAATATGCCCCATATAATGCTGCACAAAGGTTAATGATGGTCCCATAAGATGCTCCATAGAATAATATGCCCTATATAATGCTCCATTAAAGTTGATGGCCCCATAAGATGCTCCATAGAATAATATGCCCCACATAATGCTCCATAAAAGTTGATGGCCCCATAAGATGCTCCACAGATAATATGCCCCATATAATGCTCCATAAAGGTTGATGGCCTCATAAGATGCCCAATAGAATAATATGCCCCATATAATGCTCCATAAAAGTTGATAGCCCCATAAGATGCTCCATAGAATAATATGCCCCATATATAGCATCATAAAATTCTATAAGAAAGAAAACTTGGTACTCAACTTTTGAGGATTCTTTGGGTATTTAATGCAGTAAAAAATTCAAATAAAATGTAATTCGGTCAGTTACTAGAAATAGAAATTAAAGAAAATAATATCAATTTACATTATCAGTAAATATAGAGAATAAATGAACAGAAACAAAAAAGACACAAAAAAAGAAAGTATGTACAATGAGCTCAAAATAGGTACAATCATCATGAAATGGAGTAGCTATAATTGGAGACAGTGCAGAATGAACAATATTAATTGCACAAATTTGTAACAAGAAATGAACCATCCATGGTTATGACAAGGTAAGTATAATTAGGGAAACACCCTTAATTAAGAGGGGACCAGGAGGAGTAAATGAGGAGAGAGACCTACCAGACTGCAATGGATAGACGTGATCTGGTCTAATGCAGTGTATCCAGAAAAAAGCCATATACCTATGATGAGGTAATATACCGTAGGTAAGTGATTAAAGGCAAAGACTGGTTCAGAAATGGTTAAAGTGGCAATTAAAAAGGCATACCACTTTAAATAAGCATGGTAAATAAGGACAACCGTAGTCCAGAGAATTAAATACAGCCATTCGGGCCTGTAGGACAAATAGAGCAGTATAAAGAGTATTAGAAATTGTGTGGTAATTGTAAATAGAAGACTAAGAGGAGAGAATGCTCACCTGTGGTGGGAGACAGTGCCCTTATGTGTCCTGCAACGACGTGGTATCCCCCGCTCGTCAGCTGTAGAGGATAGCGTGGTGTCACACAGGATATAAGAAGAGGGTGGGACTACATTCACCGACAGCCTATCAATGAGTAGCGGAGGCGGAGATGGACATGGCCGTGCGTTCCACTCGCATGCCAGCATTCTAACATTGAATAGCGTAAGTGGAATAGAGTATGGCCGTGCATTCCACTTGCGTTACAGCGGCCATATTGGTGCGTGTCACAGTGCTCACGATGCGTTCCAGGTGGCAGGAAGTAGGACTGTGACATATAAAAGAAAAAGGGGGGGTTGTTGGCAGGAATATGCGATGATAGGGATCCAGAGAGGAAATCAATATAATCGATTCTGCAGAAGGACATAAGAGTATTAGTAAATACATAGAGACATCACCCAAAATAAACAATGCAGGAAACAATCAATGACAATAGCAGTATCATATACCTGATGATAAAATGTTTGTTAAGGTATATGGTAACATCCAAGTCTTAAAGGGGAAGTGACACAATAGTAATTAAAGAAATGATAATTAAAGAAATGATAGAAGGTCATAATCATGATTAAGGCCCTTTGGTGCTAACGTACCTAGGGTGTGTATCCAGTATGCCTCTCTTTAAGTAATTTAATATGGTTACCCCCTCGTCTCAGATTTGGTATTCGTTCAATTACTTGAAAGCGGAGCTAAGAAATCTTATAATGATGTGTAATGAAATGGTGGGGGATCGGCAGAAGCAAATGTTTGCATCTTATGGAGGATTTGTGCTTGGATATACAATCCTTGACTGGTTGTGTATTTTCACCTATATACATAAGACCACAGGGGCACTTGATGAGATATACAGTCATGGCCAAAAGTTTTGAGAATGACACAAATATTATATTTTCACATGATCTGCTGCCCTCTGGTTTTTATGTGTGTTTGTCAGATGTTTTTATCACATACAGAAATATAATTGCAATCATATTATGAGTAACAAAAGGTTATATTGACAGAATGAGTTAATGCAGCAAGTCAATATTTGCAGTGTAAACCCTTCTTCTTCAGGACCTCAGCAATTCTCCCTGGCATGCTCTCAATCAACTTCTGGATCAAATCCTGACTGATAGCAGTCGATTCTTGCAAAATCAATGCTTTTATTTTGTCTGAATTTGAAGGTTTTTGTTTGTCCACCCGTCTCTTGATGATTGACCACAAGTTCTCAATGGGATTAAGATCTGGGGAGTTTCCAGGCCATGGTCCCAAAATCTCTATGTTTTGTTCCCTGAGCCATTTAGTTATCACCTTTGCTTTATGGCAAGGTGCTCCATCATGTTGAAAAAGGCATTGTTGATCGCCAAACTGCTCTTGGACGGTTGGGAGAAGTTGCTCTTGGAGGACATTCTGGTACCATTCTTTATTCATGGCTGTGTTTTTAGGCAAGACTGAGAGAGAGCCCATTCCCTTGGCTGAGAAGCCACCCCACACATGAATGGTTTCAGGATGCTTGACAGTTGGCATGAGACAAGACTGGTGGTAGCGCTCACCTGGTCTTCTCCGAATAAGCCATTTTCCAGATGTCCCAAACAATCGAAAAGGGGATTCATCAGAGAAAATAACTTTACCCCAGTCCTCAGCAGTCCACTCCCTGTACCTCTTGCAGAATATCAGTCTGTCCATGATGTTTTTTCTGGAGAGAAGTGGCTTCTTTACTGCCCTCCTTGAGACCAGGCCTTGCTCCAAGAGTCTCTGCCTCACAGTGCATGCAGATGCACTCACACCTGCCTGCTGCCATTCCTGAGCAAGCTCTGCACTGCTGGTAGCCCGATCCCGCAGCTGAAACACTTTTAACCCCTTCACCCCCAAGGGTGATTTGCACGTTCATGATCGGGCCAATTTTTACAATTCTGACCACTGTACTTTTATGAGGTCATAACTCTGGAACGCTTCCATGGATCCCGGTGATTCTGACATTGTTTTCTCGTGACATACCGCCTTTCGACTTTCAGACGAGCGGAGGAAACCGCGTCTAGCCTGGCACGCTGACACCTCTCTTCTACATGTCTCACATGGACTCTGTCCTCTACTGTGTCCCATAGCAACAGCCCAAACAGGCCATTATCAACAATACCCTCGAATGGGATTTATATATACCTTTTTGGATATATATTCATTTACCAGTACATTTCTTCAACTATCATAGGAGGCACAATATAGATTTATTACTTAACCCCTTCACCCCCAAGGGTGGTTTGCACGTTCATGACCGGGCCAATTTTTACAATTCTGACCACTGTACCTTTATGAGGTCATAACTCTGGAACGCTTCCATGGATCCCGGTGATTCTGACATTGTTTTCTCGTGACATATTGTACTTCATGTTAGTGGTAAAATTTCATTCAAATAACTTGCGTTTATTTGTGAGAAAAACGGAAATTTGGCGAAAATTTTGAAAATTTCGCAATTTTCCAACTTTGAATTTTTATGCCCTTAAATCACAGAGATACGGCACACAAAAAAACTTGATAACTAACATTTCCCACATGTTTACTTTACATCAGCACAATTTTGGAACCAAAATTTTTTTTTGTTAGGAAGTTATAAGGGTTAAAAGTTGACCAGCGATTTCTCATTTTTACAACACCATTTTATTTTTATGGACCACATCACATTTGAAGCCACTTTGAGGGGTCTATATGATAGAAAATACCCAAAAGTGACACCATTTTAAAAACTGCACCCCTTAAGGTGCTCAAAACCACATTCAAGAAGTTTATTAACCCTTTAGGTGCGTCACAGGAATTTTTTTGAATATTTAAAAAAAAATGAACATCTAACTTTTTTTCACAAAAAAAGTACTTCAGGTTCAATTTTTTTTATTTTACCAAGGGTAACAGGAGAAATTGGTCTGCAAAAGTTATTGTGCAATTTGTCCTGAGTACGCTGATACCTGATATGTGGGGGGACGACTGTTTCGGCGCATGGCAGAGCTCAGAATGGAAGGAGCGCCGTTTGACTTTTTCAATGCAAAATTGTCTGGAATTCTGATCGGACGCCATGGCACGTTTGGAGAGTCCCTGATGTATCTAAACAGTGGAAACCCCCTACAAGTGACCCCATTTTGGAAACTAGACCCCCCAAGGAACTTATCTAGATATGTGGCGAGAACTTTGAACCCACAAGGGCTTTACAGAAGTTTATAACGTACAGCGGTACAATTAAAAAATCATATTTTTTCCACAAAAATGATCTTTTCACCCCAATTTTTATTTTCCCAAGGGTAACAGGACCCTAAAAGTTATTGTGCAATTTGTCCTGAGTACGCTGATACCCCACATGTGGGGGTAAACCACTATTTGGGCGCATGGCAGAGCTTGGAAGGGAAGCAGCGCCTTGACGTTTTTGGCTGGAATTGAGATCGGACACCATGTCGCGATTGGAAAACCCCTGATGTACCAAAACAGTGGAAACCTCCCACAAATGACACCATTTTGGAAACTAGACCCCCTAAGGAACTTATCTAGATGTGTGTTGAGAACTTTGAACCCCCAAGGGCTTCACAGAAGTTTATAACATAAAGCCGTACAATTAAAAAATCATATTTTTTCCACAAAAATGATCTTTTCACCCTCAATTCTTATTTTTCCAAGGGTAACAGGACCCTAAAAGTTATTGTGCAATTTGTCCTGAGTACGCTGATACCCCACATGTGGGGGTAAACCACTATTTGGGCGCATGGCAGAGCTTGGAAGGGAAGCAGCGCCATTTGACGTTTTTGGCTGGAATTGAGATCGGACACCATGTCGCGATTGGAAAACCCCTGATGTACCTAAACAGTGGAAACCCCCCACAAATGACACCATTTTGTAAACTAGACCCCCCAAGGAACTTATCTAGATGTGTGGTGAGCACTTTGAACCCCCCAGTGCTTCACAGAAGTTTATAACGCCCGGGCGTGAAAATAAAAAATTCGTATTTTTTCCACAAACATGATCTTTTAGTCACGATTTTTTATTTTCCCAAGGGTACCAGGAGAAATTGGACCCCAAAAGTTGTTGTCCAATTTGTCCTGAGTATGCTGATACCCCATATGTGGGAGAAAACTACTGTATGGGCACACGTCGGGGCTCGGAAGGGAAGTAGTGACGTTTTGGAATGCAGACTTTGATGGAATGGTCTGCGGGTGTCATGTTGCCTTTGGAGAGCCCCTAATGTACCTAAACAGTGGAAACCCCCCACAAATAACCCCATTTTGAAAACTAGACCCACTAAGGAACTTATCTAGATGTGAGGTGAGCACTTTGAACCCCCAAGGGCTTCACAGAAGTTTATAATGCCCGGGCATGAAAATAAAAAAATCGTATTTTTTCCACAAACATGATCAATTAGTCCCCAATTTTTTCATTTTCCCAAGGGTAACAGGAGAAATTGGACCCCAAAAGTTGTTGTCCAATTTGTCATGAGTACGCTGACACCCCAAATGTGGGAGAAAACTACTGTATGGACACACGTCGGGGCTCGGAAGGGAAGTAATGACGTTTTGGAATGCAGACTTTGATGGAATGGTCTGCGGGTGTCATGTGCGTTTGGAGAGCCCCTGATGTACCTAAACTATTGAAACTCCCAACAAGTGACCCCATTTTGGACACTAGACCCCCCACGGAACTTATCTAGATGTGTGGTGAGCACTTTGAACCCCCAAGTGCTTCACAGAATTTTATAACGCTCGGACGTGAAAATAAAAAAATCATTTTTTTCCACAAAAATGATATTTTTGCCCCCAATTTTTTATTTTCCTAAGGGTAACAGGAGAAATTGGACCCCAAAAATTGTTTTGCAATTTGTCCTGAGTAGGCTGATACCCTACATGTGGGGGTAAAACACTGTTTGGGCGCATGTCAGAGCTTGGAAGGGAAGGAGCACCATTTGACTTTTTCAACTCAGAATTGGCTGGAATTGAAAGCAGACTCCATGTTGCATTTGGAGAGCCCCTGATGTGCCCAAACAGTGGAAACCCCCAATTCTAAGTCCAACCCGAACCCCAACACACCCCTAACCCTAATCTCAGCCCTAGCCCTAACCCTAGCCCTAACCCTAACCCTAGCCCTAACCCTAGCCCTAGCCCTAACCCTAACCCTACCCTAACCCTAGCCGTAATGGAAAAATGGAAATAAATACATTTTTTTTATTTTATTATTTTTCCCTAACTAAGGGGATGATAACGGGGGGTTTGATTTACTTTTTATGGCGGTTTTTATGTTTGGTGGCTGTCGCACGCTAAAAGACGCTTTTTATTGTAAAAATAGTTTTTGCATCACCACATATTGAGAGCTATAATTTTTCCGTATTTTGACCCACCAAGTCATGTGAGGTCTTATTTTTTGCGGGACGAGTTGACGTTTTTATTGGTACCATTTTCGGGCACATAACATTTTTTGATCGCTTTTTATTCCGATTTTTGGGACGCAGAATGAACAAAAAACAGCATTTCATGAATTTCTTTTGGGGGGGTGCGTTCACACCGTTCCGCGTGCGGTAAAATTGATAAAGCGGTTTTATTCTTCGGGTCAGTACGGTTACAGCGATACCTCATTTAGGTCATTTTTTTATGTTTTGTCGGTTTTATGCAATGAAAACTATTTTATATAAAAAATAATTATTTTTGCATCGCTTTATTCTGCGAGCTATAACTTTTTTATTTTTTCGCTGATGATGCTGTGTGGCAGCTCGTTTTTTGCGGTACAAAATCACGTTTTCATCGGTACCATGGATATTTATATGCGTCTTTTTGATCGCGCGTTATTACACTTTTTGTTTGGCGGTATGATAATAAATCATTATTTTTTGCTTCGTTTTTTATTTTTATTTTTTAAGGGGTTCGCTAAAGGGGTTAACTAATGGGACAGTTTTATAGGGCGGGTCGTTACGGACGCGGCGATACCTAATATGTGTACTTTTATTGTTTTTTTTTATTTTCAAAAAATGGATTTATTTGGGGGAATATTTTTTTTTTTTTTTGTAATTTATTTGGCGATTTTTTTTAAATTATTTTAACACTTTATTTTTATTTTTTTTTCACTTTATTAAATAGTCCCAGGTGGGACATCACTGTTCTGTGACAGATCGCTGATCTGTCACATCACAGATCACTGTGACAGATCAGCGATCTGTCACAGGCAGTGCACAAGGCTTCCTCATGCCTGCGCTTTGCAGGCACTGAGGAAGCCAGCTTCCTGCAGGCCCCCGAAGGCCCCCGTTGCCATCTTGGATTCGGGGGCCTGCAGGAAAGGAGCCCCCGGCAGCAGCGCTGCACATTGCGCTGCCGTGGGGGGCTCAGGGAAGCACGGAGGGAGCCCCCTCCCTGCCGATGCTTCCCTTTAACTCCCGGTACACTGTGATCATGTTTGATCGCGGTGTGCAAGGGGTTAACGTGTCGGGGGCGGTCCGTGACCGCCCCTGACACATTGTGCCGGGTGTCAGCTGTGATAATCAGCTGACACCCGGCCGCGATCAGCGGCGCTCACCACGTGGGCGCCGCTGATCGCGGTAGATGTACTATCCCGTCCATGGGCATAGGGGCCCGGGTCCCATGGACGGGATAGTATGTCTGATGTCAGGAAGGGGTTAAGAGACGGTCCTGGCGCTTGCTGGTCTTTCTTGGGCGCCCTGGAGCCTTTTTGGCAACAAGGGAACCTCTCTCCTTGAAGTTCTTGATAATGCGATAGATTGTTGACTGAGGTGCAATCTTTCTAGCTGCGACACTCTTCCCTGTTAGGCCATTTTTGTGCAGTGCAATGATGACTGCACGTGTTTCTTTAGAGATAACCATGGTTAACAGAAGAGAAACAATGATGCCAAGCACCAGCCTCCTTTTAAAGTGTCCAGTGGTGTCATTCTTACTTAATCATGACAGATTGATCTCCAGCCCTGTCCTCATCAACACCCACACCTGTGTTAATGGAGCAATCACTGAAACGATGTTAGCTGGTCCTTTTAAGGCAGGGCTGCAATGATGTTGAAATGTGTTTTGGGGGATAAAGTTCATTTTCTAGGCAAATATTGACTTTGCAAGTAATTGCTGTTAAGCTGATCACTCTTTATAACATTCTGGAGTATATGCAAATTGCCATTAGAAAAAATGAAGCAGTAGACTTTGTAAAAATTAATATTTGTGTCATTCTCTAAACTTTTGGCCATGACTGTATGATGTATGATGTATCACAGGTAGAAACATCTTTAATTGTAAAGGTTTTGCCAGAATGGGGGTGGTAAATAGTGTCACCTTTGACCACATTATTGCATTGGTTGCATCTCAGACAGGGAAAGGTACCTGGTTTTGTTTTTTTCAGGAATTGTTGTGTAGTAGAGTTAATAGATTTCCCCATATCTGCTCTTACAAGTTTATCCCTCAAATTGGCAGCTCGTTTAAAACATGGCAAGAAGGGTTCATTGAACTCTGGAATATCCGGATGTGCCTCACCAAGTAACTGCCATTGTTGGCGAACGGTCCTATGTAACTTATAGGCAAAAGGGTGGAATGAATGTACAAAGGGGATTTGCTTATTGGAGCTCAGTAGTATGAGTTTTGAGAGATTTTTCCAGTATATGATCAGGGTAGCCTCTATCCCGGAATTTAGAATGCATTACTTTTAGTCTGAGTGTCCGTAGTGTGGTGTCAGATACAATTTTATTGACCCTCTGAAATTGTGACCTTGGTATTGAAGATTTCATGGGGGTAGGGTGTAGGCTCCTAAAATGTAGGAGACTGTTGCGGTCCGTATTTTTTTTTGTAATTCGTTTATTTAACCTAAAAAAAAGTACAATATACATATTTGCATACAGTGGTAAGCATTATACAGAGCACACATACTCACGTATATTATTGAACACAAAACAAAATGTGCACTCTTATTTATATTCAAGGTAATACATATGTAACCTACAGAATATATGTAAAGGACAATAGGCTGTACACTATGAAATATTTATGTATCATTCAATTATACAAGCCCTTGTAGAGTAAGATGAGAAGAGCTCCACCTATCCCAAATTTTATCAAATTTACCCGGACATCCCCTGTTCTGATACAGTTTGCGCTCATATGGGATAACCGAGTTCACCAATTCAATCCAGGTTCTGAGGGAGGGACGTGAACCCCACATCCATCGTAGTGCCAATACCTTTCGTACCATAAATAGCGTCTCTCGCAGAAAAATAACAACATAGTGACCCCAAGTTTCCTCATCCCATACCCCAAACAAACAGACCAGTGGTTCAAGAGGAACAGGGACCTGCACCAGGGATGTCAATAACGACGTCACCTCTTTCCAGTATTGTAGGATAATAGGACACTGCCATATCATAGGAATAAAATATGCATCTGATGAGTGGCATCGCAGACATTTTGATAATTGGAATCGACCCATCCTAAAAAGTCGCGTCGGAGTCAAATATGATTGGTATATTATATATACCTGTGTCATTCTATTATTAATAGATGGGGACACCTTGATTGGAGACCCCAGAATCTCTTCCCATTCCTCTTCCTGCACATTGGGGATGATCCCTTCCCACTTCTCCTTAATCAAATTTATGGCCCATTCAGCTCCCACTGATAGCATGTATGTATACAAGGAGTAGATAAGGCCCTGAAGACCCTGTGAGTTAAGGATTCCTATCAAAGGCAGAGACGAGATAGCACAGTTCACGTCCATACATCTTATGTGCGACTGAAAGGCCAGTCTTAGCTGTAAGTAGAGAAAAAATTGGGACCTCGGGATACCATATTTAACCTGTAGTTCTACAGACATTAAGGTCCCATGATCATACAAATGACATATCGAGGAGACATTATACAGAATCCAGAAGTCAGTGAATGGGTGGTTCAACAGCACCGGGCCGGAAGATAATTGTTGTTCCATAACGGCATTTCAGCTATGATGTCCTTAAATCCAATTACATTCTTAATTTGCCTCCATACTAATCGCGCGAGTCGGAGTAGGGGTAATAGATGAGGGACATTGATTTTTTCCAACTCCAGGAAACCCAGTGGGTAGTCAGTTCGTGCAGCATGAAGCAAGACAACTTTCAGAGTTAGGGAGATAATTACCAGGCATCCATTTACTTAGGGCTTTAGCCTATCCAGCCAAATAATCTAGAATGAAATCTGTTAACGCCGCTCCACCTCCCTGTTTAGGTCTTTGCAGGGCGAATAACCTGAGTTTGGGTCTAGTTTTTCCCCATATAAAAGACGTAATTTGTGAATTCAAATTCGCAAAGAAGGATTTAGGTATTAGTACAGCACTGTGTTGAAGAGAATAGCTGAGCTTAGGGAGCAATATCATTTTGATCAGGTTAATGCGACCAGCTACAGATAGCGGGAGTTACTCCAAGTTGCAAATTTAAATTTAACTAGTTCCAGCAGTGGGTAGACTTTAAGTTGTAAGTCGAGTGTACTGTATTGAGATATGTGGATACCTAGATATTTCAAGCTAGACACCAAAGGCAGCGAGGAGAGGGTCCCAAGTCGGGACATCGGGGTACGGGAGAGGGGCAATAGGGCAGACTTCTCCCAGTTTATATATAAGCCCGAATATTTACTAAATCTATCTATGGTGGCAATCACGTGTATCAATGTTTCCTCCGCCCTATCCATAAATATCACCATCTCGTTTGCATATAAGCCAATGGTGTCTACACGGCCTGCTATATCTATACCCTTAATATCAGGGGAAGACCTTATGCATATTGTCAATGCCTCAATCGCAAGAGCAAAGAGGGCCGGGGAAAGGGGGCAACCCTGACGGGTCCCCCTGTGTAATGAATATGACTTAGATATGGACTTATTTGCAATAATACAAGCTTTGGATTTCATATATAGTACATTGACCCATTTTAAAAATTTATCACCAAAGCCATACCTCTGCAAGCATGCAGACAGGAAAGGCCTCTCAAGAGAGTCAAAGGCCTTGGCCATGTCCAGCGATGCCAATGCCCACTTGCTGTCTGGTATCAGGGAGCTATATTGGACCACCGACTGGACTCACCTGATGTTAATAGAAGTACTCTTTCTAGGCATAATGCCGGTTTGATCAGGATGTATAAGGTCCAATATAATTGAATTCAATCTGGTGGTCAGGACCTTAGTAAAGATTTTATAGTCCACATTTACTAACGATATGGGACGATAAGATCCACATTCCAAAGGGTCCTTCCCCTCCTTCCTAAGTACAATGATATTTGCCTCGTAAAAGGACTCTGGCATAGATTCTCCCCCCTAAATTGCCCGAAATACCTTTAACAGAAGCGGCGCCAATATATCCCGATATTTCCTGTATAGTTCAATGGGAAACCCGTCCGGCCCAGGAGCCTTCCCGGTGGCCATGTCTGCCATGGCATTTTCTATCTCCTCCAAAATAAACTCAGCGTCCATAAAGGCCCGCTGGGCGGGACTGAATGTGGGAAATGTTATATCTGATAGGTTGTCTAAACATTCCAAATTATCAGAGCCACTTTTAGATTTATATAATGACCTGTAGTAATCATGAAAACAGTTAAGTATTTCTTCAGTTGAGGACACCAATGAACCATATGATGCGTGAATCTGTAGTATTGTATTAGATGTATTGTGTTGGCGCACCAGAAAGGCCAAAAATGTACTTGCCTGGTTTCCTAATTCAAAATAGGACTGATGGGTAAAGAATAATTTACGTTTAGACTTAGTGTCTATATATAGGGTGTACAACCTTTGAGCAGTTAGCCACTCGATTCTATTGCCATTTGTCTGATTAGAAATGTATGCAGCTTCAGAATGTTTCAATCGTCGCTCCATCTCATCATCCTCCCTCGAGATTACCCGTTTGATATAAGAAATCATAGGGGATAAACAACCTCTCAAATATGCCTTAAGGGTATTCCAAAACAAATTGACATTCTGAGGTTCTGGGTGGGACGAGATGAAGTAATTCAACTGATCGATTGTTCTATCGGGAGATCCTATTAATTTCAGCCAGAAAGGGTTCAGCTTCCAGACTATCCCATTATTTAGTTGCCCATATTTAAGTTTAAGAATAACCAGGCTATGATCTGAGACCCCCCTACTGCCATGTTCTATATTATCCACCCAGATCGCTAGACCACTGGATCCGAATATATAATCTATGCGTGACAAAGAGCACCTAGTGGATGAGTGACAAGTATATTCCTTCACCTCAGGGTGACGCACCCTCCACAAATCCAACCATCCACTACCCTCCATGAACTGTGCCAGTTGGGATGGAGCCAGAGAGGGAGTCTCCCCAGGTATCCCATCACCCAATCTCAGTTTATCAAGACAATTGTTCATGACTAAATTAAAGTCTCCCATGCAGATGACATCTGCGTCCGGATAATTTAGGGCGAAACTCATCGCCAACTGGAGAATTGACGTATTAGCGGGGGGGGGGGGGGTTATAAACACACAGTGTGACATATTTCCTAGAATTAATCAGTGCATATACAAAAACAAAGCGACCTTCAGGATTCTTCAGGGCCTCACTGGCCTCCCACCTAACATCTCTATGAATCAATAATGAAACCTCTCTCGAGTAACTAGTATGAAATGCATGGATGAACCATTGCACCCATGGTTTCTGTACGCACGGAGCTGTATCCCCGGTCAGGTGCGTCTCCACCAAGGCCAAAATGGGAGAGTGATAATGCCTAATCTGCGAAAATACTTTGATTTTCTTTCGGTGGATTTAATACCCCTCACATTCCAAGTCACGCATATTATTTCAGACCCCATGCTAACTCATCTAGATATGGTGCACATTATTACTTGAATAAAATTTAGAAACATCTCACAGAAAATGAGATTGCTGTTGGCTGCGGCTTCTACATAAACAACAAATATAACCAATCTGAAAGAAAAAACAAAGTAAGAACCAAACAATATAGGAGCAAAGTCCTGTGCTCCCATCATTAAATAGACAAGGGGATACCATCACTGAACTCAGCGCACGGAATTGTTGTTAAACCGGACGCCTGCGGAAAAAGCTCCAATCAAACCATTAGTAAAATAATTCTGCTTGACAGTGGGTATATTAGGATTCCTTTGCAATAGACCCCTTATGGGACCACAGCCATTCAGCTGCGTCCACTGGATCCGTAAAAACAATGGAAGAACCTTTGTGGACAACTCGGAGCTGAGCCAGATAAATCATTGAATACATAACATTCTTTTCTCTAAGTAGTTTCTTAATTTCCATGAACTGTGCCTGCTGTTTCTGAAGTTCCATAGAGAAATCCGGAAAGATCGAGATCGTGGCATTATTAAACTCAATGGGACTTTTTTGCCGTGCCAAACGTAGAATAGCATCTCTGTCCTTACAGTTGAGGAGACGTGCCAGGAAAGGTCAAGGTGGGGCTCCCAGGGGAAGGGGTTTTGTAGGAACCCTGTGAGCCCTTTCTACGGAGAACGTTGGGGATAATTCATCTCCCAGAGAAGCTTTAAGCCAGCCTTCTAAAAATTGCTCAGTTTGCTGACCTTCCAAGCATTCTGGCAGACCAATGATCCGGATATTATTCCGATGCAGTCGATCCTCTAGGTCGTCCGCTTTTTGCTTCCAGGCGTTTATAGAGCCTGCCACTTTTGTCAGCTTGGCCTCCATAGATATAATGGTATCCTCTATCTGGGACACTCTTGTCCCCACTTCCGTAATGCGCCCCCTCATGATCTGCATGTCTTGCCGAAGACGCCCCACCTCAGTGTACACATCCTCTATTTTCCCAGTCAGGGATGTTCTGGTTAAGGAGATGGCCTGCATTAACTGTTCGGACACCTGCTTAAGGGTCAAGACTGTGTTGACCTAAGGGAAGGGGAAGGTAAACCCTTAACGCATTTCCTCAGCCCCTCTTAACCACTATTAATTAGACACGGAAACCGAATGATGGGTGAAAGTCGGTCACAGCTTTATTAAAACCTCTTTTATAAAATTTAACAACCATTTGAAAAACAGGCACTTAGCTTTCTTAAAACGCGCTAGCCGCTAAATGCCTTGCTCCATAGACGCAGGCAAGTTAGCCAGCAAGCCGTAGCTTAGTGCCATAACTTCTCCACCGCCACGGAGGATCCTGTCCTCAAACAGGACTCCGACCCCCACCCATCAAAAGCAATGCCTGCTCAATGCCATCTTGGAGACCAGAGAGGAAGATATCGAGCCCGATATCATTCAAGTGTACCCCATCGGGTCTCAACAACGCAGCATTGTCCCCTTCCAACTGTCTATGCCTAACCACTACTCCAAAACGTTCACAAACAAACTTAGAAATCCGAGCATTTATGTTCCTCCTGATGCGCTCCACTGCCATACCATCCCTCGCTCCTTGCCACACCGCCCTTGGAACAATTTCTGACCAGACGAACACCAATTCTTGAAAAAAACCATGGAATCGCTCCATGTCAGCTCGCATCATCGTAAGAAGCTCTGCTATTTTGGTGGGGAACATAAATCATTTCCTCCTGCATGCAAGACCAAAATTGTCGGACCCCTGGTTCCTCTTGCAATTGACACCACTTCCGGGAGAACTTGCGGCCATTGCAAACCCCTGATGCCTCTCCACATGCAGGACACATCTCGAAAACCTAAATGCCTCCCACCAGGGCGGCACTCCGCTCGCTGCGCTGCCCAAAATATGTATGAGTGTCCCAGCAGCCACACCGTTGGTCTAACCGAATCTGCAGAAAGAATTAAAACGTTAGTACAATAAATCCGGGCAAATATACCGAGCAAAACACGCTGAACGCCATCTCCCAATCCGCTGCACTTCAGCATCAGGCAAACCTTCCTTAGCAGCCTCCGTAGCCGCCCCAATGCGAAAAGAATGCGTGCCATAATCACGAACCGGCATTAGACATTTGTTGAACACAGCCTGAAATTGATACCTAGTCAATGGCGAAGAATCTGCGTGTGTGAAGAATTCACCACCGCATCTAATAACCAAGTATGCCGTCAGCAAAGCGACCGGGCACGTTGGGGAGTCTGAGGCATTCAGCAAAACCCAAGAACCCCGTCCCAATGTATCAGTTTTGAACTTCCTTATGCGTACCCGCACTGCTGTATCCAAGAAAACCACATCCCCAACTAGTAAACCACCCTCTGAACCGTGTTTTCCCCGCGGAACCAATTCCCCGACCCTTAAGGCGCCAAAAAATGCTAAACTAAAAGCCGCGGATATGAGAGTCGCTTCGAACTTCGAACTACAGACCTTTTGCGAAATATCTATCAGTTGGCCCAGTAAGACTAGTAAGATAGGGCGCCGGCACTCGCTAGTAGGGTGAATCCTCTTCCACCCCTTAATAGCCTGCCGAATAATAAAGGATTTCGTCACATCCACCCAACCCAATAATTGAAAATGAAAAGCGATGCCCGCCAAACGCTGCTGTACTGAGGTCCCCGACAAACCCCTCTCCCTCAAATGGCATAAGTACTCTATTGTAACTTGTAATCTCGCATCCCCACAAACTTGCACGGGCCTGGAACCCGCCAATTAGCACCATTCCATCCACGCCTTACCGTAAGCTAGCCACGTAGACGCGGTCACCGACGAGCGAACCAGTGACATCAGCTGTTCGTGACCACCTCCCACAGGTGTAGCGGACATCGGAAAACCTCCGGGAGAGCATTGGGGCAAGTACCTGATAGCACCTGTAAATCAGGGTGAATGGAAAAATTAGACATGCAAAGATCAGTTTCTTGTACCAGTTGAGCTCAAAGCCAGATATTAAATCTCAGACACAATAAAGCCAACCGGCGCAGCAGGCTCAATACCGGCTGCGACTTGGACGACATATGATTGATACATCTGGCCACACGCAAATCAGCGGTCTGCAGATGAATTTCCTGGTTACCGAGTAACTCACCCCAAAGCTCAATTGATACGACAATCGCAAAAATCTCACACAATGTCCCATCACGACATAACTCCGAACTCCGCCAAACATCCGGCCACGGCTCCCTACATGTCCTGTTCTCGAAAACCGCCAGAAAGCCAGTATCTGTATCTCCTGTGAAACGTAAACCCAAATCGCGAGCCATGCGGCGAGGCAACATGAAACAGGTATGACCATTAAACGTTTCCAAAAATGACCGCCACACTTCCAAATCTGCCTTTATAGTCCTAGTAACCCGCACCCGGTGATGGGGGCTAGACGCACCTTTAGTAGCCAATGACAGCCGACGCGAAAAAACCCTGCCCACGGGCATGATTCTACTGGCAAAAACAAAGAGACCTAACAGCGATTGCATCTGTAAGAGGGTAACCTTTTTAACTGACATGAATCCTTCAATCATCGACATCAATTTTTGAACCTTCTCACTGGGAAGACGATACACCATTGCGACCGTATCAATTTCAATGCCTAAAAACGATAAAACTTGCACCGGGCCAACGGTCTTCTCTTGGGACAACGGCACACCAAATCTCTCTGCAATGGACGTGAATGCCGCAAGCAACCTATGACATAAATCTGAGCCCTTTGGGCCAACGAAAAGAAAATCATCCAGGTAGTGGGTAACGGACCTGCTACCCGATTCCCATCTCACTACCCATTCCAGAAATGAACTAAAAAGCTCAAAATAATAACAAGAGATAGAACATCCCATAGGGAGACACATGTCATAGTAAAACTCGCCGTCTACTTGGCATCCTAACAGATGAAAACAATCCGGGTGCACTGGCAGCAAACGAAACGCCGAATCAATATCCGATTTTGCCAACCAAGCATCTTCTCCCGCAGCTCTGATCAACGTTACCGCCCGATCGAACAATGCATAAGACACCGACGCATCTTCAGGCGAAATCCCGTCGTTGACAGAACACCCTTTCGGATGCGATAAATGGTGTATCAATCGAAACGAACCCGGATCTTTCTTTGGAATAACCCCTAACAGCGACACTCTAAACTCCTGAAATGGCGGAATTGAAAAGGGGCCAGCCATCCTACCAAGGTGAACCTCCTTCTGTATCTTCTCAACAAGAACCTCTGGATGTTCCCGAGTTGATTTCAAATTCGCCGGGAAACCACTGTATCTATGCAGTCTGAACGGAATGAAAAAACCCTCAGAAAAACCAAAACGCAGCTGACCTGCTGCTTCTTTATTAGGATAACGGTCTAACCACGGTCCCATCTCGACTACGCTCACCGGCGTCCTTCCTATCAGTTTGCTGCGGCTTAACTGGCAACTTTCCTGCTGGTCGCGAACATTTACATGCTGGATGGGAACCGCCACATGCCGAACATTCATGCTTAAACTTGCAGAGGCCGTAGAATCTGCAGTGCCCTTCATTGAACAACCAACAGGCACCGGGTCTCCGCACGACCACTGAACTGGAGACTGTTGAGCTTTGTCCAGCAGCTGCTGATGGAAAGGGAGATTGCCTTTATGTCATCATCAGCCTTAACCAAACCTGGGTCGCTTTCACCCCCCAACCAATATCTGGATGTAGAGCCAACCTCCTCCTGAATTCTTCGTCATACCGCCACCATGCCGATCCACCATGAGCCTTATAAGAGCTGTAAATCAAATCTTGGTAAATAAAAAGCTCCGAACAACGACCCGGATGCTTCTGCCCCATAATGCAATCCAGCACTGCAAAAGCCTGCAACCAATTGTTCATGGTTTTCGCCACCTTCTGGCGCCCTTTATCCGCAAATCTCTCAAACATTCTCCTTTCCTTATCCACCGTATGTTGGTCCACTGCAATTAGCGACCAAATATCTATATAACCATTATTCCAAATTTTTGCTTTAGTTTCCTCGTCTATGTGCGACCCAAGTGCACTCACCCCGCAAAACATGGTATCTTTATACACTCCCGCTGGCGCGGTATCAACTTTTGCTTTGTCTTGTGCAACACCGGATGTTAATGGCAATTGCCCAATCAACGCCTTCAGAGCCGAAAGGACCACAGCATTATCCGCACTTTGCAGTCCCAAAAGGGAACACTCACCCGGGTCCACTGATGGAGGGACTCCCATCGATGGAGGTACTCCGGCTCCTGGACACACCTCTTGGCTGAACGTGCTGCGACTTGTAGCCCTGGGAGGTACGGTTGTCTCGACCAGGCTGGAAATCCTTGACTGTGCCCTCGACTCCCGCTGACTAGGAGGAGGGCCCCGGTCATGTTCAGGACTCGCAGACGTGCTGGACACCTCCGTCACCGAAGATGGGGAGCCACGCCTCGAGGACCGACGATGATGACGTCCACGAGAAGGTTCCCTGCGCCCCGACCGCCGAGACCTCTTCCTACTCCTCTGGGATGTGTGACGCTCCCGCCGCGAATGTGGGGACGACGAAAAAGAGGACGAGGATCTCCGGCGCCTACGCCTGTCCTCCCTCCTACCTGGGGAACCCTTTACCCCCACATGGACCTCTGCAACCCCTTCTGCATCCACAACGTTCGGTGCCAGGGCCGCCGGAAAATGGGCATCGTTATACAGAGCCCCAGTTGCCCCTGTACTTAAGCTACCCCTTGTGGCACTAACGGGCGTAATCAAAGGCGGCTGGACAGGGCTTGGCCCGCGGCTGCTGCAAAGCTGTGGCTTGGCCCTGTACCCCCCCAATGCCACCGTGGCCTGTTCTCTCATCGCCTCCTCCGCCGACCCAGCGGAGGAGGTACTATTCCTGTCCCCCATAATGGGACCCGCCGCTGTGACCGGCAGCTCCACGCTGCGCTGACCCCACACCTCCCTCCCTATACCCGCCTCTTTAGACGCCGCCCGTGGTGCGCACACACTTGCGCTGTGGCGTGCTGCTGTTGGGGACCGGGGCGCCACGTCCTGTAATGCCGCCGCCGCCTCACGTGCATCGGCGTCAGACCGGAAGTGAGGGGGTGGCGACTTCCACCTCACCGCGCGCCGCCCATGAACCCTGGCAGGCACCGGTGAGGCCTCCCGAAGACGCAGAGGAGGGCGGGTTCGGCGCTCGGACCGCCTGCCTCCTCCCTGCCCCCCCGCCGCCGGCTGCACACACTGAGCCACAGCGGCTTCGGCGGCCGGGGCCACCGCCGCTTGAACAGCGCTAGGGGGCATAACCGCCGAGGACAGGTGAGCGTTGATCCCCTCCACCAATGTCCGAAACCAAGGCTCACCCTCCTGTAGAACCCGAGCTAGCAGGGCCTCTATCAGAGGGTCTGCCATCTTCCTGCCAGTGCTAAAAAAGCACTTCCAGGACCGCAGTGAAAGGAGGAAGAGGAAGGGCTGTTAACATCCAGGGACTTTATATACGCAGGAAGGGGCTGTGCTAGCCCCTTCTTCATCCCAATTGGCTCCCCCATACCTAAACCCCACCCTACTAAATCATGGGAGGGCAGCTGCCATGCCTGAACCAAACAGGGGTAAGGGGAGGGTAGGAAAGGCAAACCCAGTCAGTGGCACTTTCCTTAATCAGATCAGTGCCCACCATTCTTCCTGATCACTCTCCTCCACACCCTCAGAGGGACGGTTTTTACGCTGAACCTGTGAGAAATTATTTCTGAGGGATCGTGCAGTATCAGAGGGATCAGTTCTGGCAAACTCTTTTATTTTTTCAGCAGCTCCTGACCCCCTGGGGCGATTGATGATCAATAGCAATATGGCACAGCAAGATAACTGAAATTATATGCTATGGGGATTTTTCACTCCCAGTCATAAACACAGCAGGGCTATTTTGTAGTATTAATGTCCCAAGAACGACGCAAAGCAGCTGGACTGTGTAAAATTATGGAGATTATAACAGGTACTGAGTCATTACCAGGATTTCATGTAGCCAGGGGGATCCACAGCGCTCGCAGAGACAGCAGCAGGGGGGTCCAGGGGCCCCTAAAGTAATGGCGCCGACTGGTTAAGTGTCTTATCAGTGGGGCAGCGTGGGGCCCAATTTTTCAGAGCACTTACCGCGCGTCCCCCTTAGATCCTCAGGATATGCGCTCACCTCCCGAGCAGCGCTGCAGTGATGGGGGCTGGCGCCACGTCTCTTACTGTCAGAGCGCACACCTTAGAAGATGGCCACCGCCTCATGCAGGCCCCGCCGTCTCCCCAGGCCTTTTCAGCTACCAGCTTACCAGAGCCTCTCAGCGTCCTCCTGCAGGGGCCTAGAGATGTCCCGGAGTCTAGGGGACCCGAAGCCAGTGAGTATGCCTTGGTAATCGGTCTACAGTGCAGGATAATTGCAGGATTGCAGGAGCTCTCCTAAGATGCGTCCTCTCTCCTCAGCTACATAGCCACGCCCCCCATATTTTTGATATAGAGATCCATCGAGATGTTTTCTTTGGCATCTTTGATGACAAGGGTATCTAAGAAATTAATTCTATTGGTATCATAAGTCATTATGAAGTTAAGACCAGGCCAGGAGGTGTTTAGGATAGTGAAAAAAGAGTTGAATTCGTTAATGGATCTACTCCATATGCAAAAGACATCATCTATATAGCGTTTCCATATCAGGAAGTTCTCCTGGAATAGAGGGGCGTCATAATGTTTTTTTCAAAGTCAGCCATATAGCAGTTGGCATATGGAGGGGCTACATTTGAGCCCATGGCTGTACCTGTGTACAGCCATGTGACTGAAGATAGTATTGATTCTGAAACATGAAGAAGTCACATTTTTTTGGGGGGTTGGTACATTGATGATGTACTTATCCTTTGGGATGGTGATGTCTAGTTATTTTCTGATTTTGTTACAGGTTTGAATAGGAATAAAATTGGCAAGTTCTTAACACATGAAATTGGAAACAAATGCATCAATTTCCTAGATTTGACGATCGGTATTCAGGATGATGGCTACATCCGCACGGATATTCTCAGGAAAGCAATGGCTACAAACAGTTTTCTCCACTGGAACAGCTGTCACCCCCAAAGCTAAAAGCAGGAACACCAGTGGGACAGTATTCGAGGGCTCGCCAAAACGGTTCAGAGAATGAAAGTTTTGGTAGAGAGGGACATAACCTCTTTGAAAGATTTACAGCTAGAGGTTACCCCAAAAAAGGTTTATATAAGGCATTTAATAAAGCAAAATCAACAAAGAGAGTTCCTCTACTGGACTCAAGAGACAAGCAAGAGAAAATTCTATCATTAGATCCATAGGGACCTATGATGACCAAACCCCAGAAGCTCTAAATACTGTATACTGCGCTGGCATTTGTTGCAGGCAGATCCTGACTTGAAAGATACAATTGGCTCATATCCATCAGTGTCCTATTGGAGAGGGCCAAACTTACATGAGCAACTGCTACAGAGCCATTTTACATCAATAAGGACACCACAAGCACAGGGTAATTGGCCTAATAAACTACAAATGGGCTCTTATCCCTCCAATTCCTACGACTTTTGAAAATACCTGCCCAGTATTAAAGAATTTACGAATCTCCATGACAATCGGAAATTCAATATCAGAGATAGAATAAAGGACGAAAGGAGAATACATATAAAAATTGTCTGACCAAAGTTACACATTGGAAAAACAATCAGGAATTCAGGAGAAGGATCTCCAAACACATTAGCATGATCAACAGCAAAGCCAATATCCGTACACGCTGTACATGTGCTGCTCACACAGCTCCGCTCCGTACACCTCATACACACGCGGCTCCACTCCGTACACCTCGTACACACATGGCTCCGCTCCGTACACCTCATACACACGGCTCCGTTCCGTACACCTCATACACACACGGCTCCGTTCCATACACCTCGTACACATGGCTCCACTCCATACACCTCGTACACATGGCTCCGTTCCGTACACCTCATACACACATGGCTCCGCTCCGTACACCTCGTACACACACAGCTCCGCTCCGTACACCTCGTACACACTGCTCCTCTCCGTACACCTCGTACACACACGGCTCCGCTCCATACACCTCATACACACGGCTCCGTTCCGTACACCTCATACAAACACGGCTCCGCTCCATACACCTCCTACACATGGCTCCGTTCCGTACACCTCATACACACGCGGCTCCGCCCCGTACACACACGGCTCCGCTCCGTACACCTCGTACACACGCGGCTCCTCTCCGTACACCTCGTATACACACATGGCACTGCTCTGTACACCTCATACACACGCGGCTTCACTCCGTACACCTCGTACACACACGGCTCTGCTCCGTACACCTCGTACACACACGGCTCTGCTCCGTACACCTCGTACACTCGTGGCTCCGCTCCGTACACCTCGTACACACATGGCTCTGCTCCGTACACCTCGTACACACTGCTCCTCTCCGTGCACCTCGTATACACACATGGCACTGCTCTGTACACCTCATATAAATCAACAGCCGCGGAGACACCATCACATGTTTCTCAACGCAAGCAATGACTAGCCAGGTCTTTCACCGGGAAGGAACAACCAAGGGAAGGGCAGTCTCCAATGAAGGAAATCACCTATTCCAAAACATGGTATCCATCCCCAGACAGCTGTTTCGGGGTATTGCCCCTCATCAGTGTGGAGTAGGAAACTGGCTAGTAGGAGCAATGCCTAGTAGAACACTGTGAAAAATGAGGATGAATGAACTCATGGAGATCAACATCCAACACTGCGGAGACACCATCACGTTTCTCAACGCAGTGATGCTAGAGCAATGCCCCCATCCCTTATGGGAAATATGCAAAAACATGTAAATCAACAGCCGCGGAGACACCATCACGTTTCTCAACGCAAGCAAGCGTTGAGAAACATGTGATGGTGTCTCCGCAGTGTTGGATGTTGATCTCCATGAGTTCATTCATCCTCATTTTCCACTGTACACCTCATACACACGCGGCTTCGCTCCGTACACCTCGTACACACGCGGCTTCGCTCCATACACCTCGTACACACGCCGCTCCGCTCCATACACCTCGTACACACGCTGCTTCGCTCCGTACACCTCGTACACACGCGGCTTCGCTCCATACACCTCGTACACACGCCGCTCTGCTCCATACACCTCGTACACACGCGGCTTCGCTCCGTACACCTCGTACACACTGCTCCTCTCCGTACACCTCGCATACACACGGCTCCGCTCCGTACACCTCGCACACACTGCTCCTCTCCGTACACCTCGTACACACACGGCTCCGCTCCGTACACCTCGTACACACGCGGCTCCGCTCCGTACACCTCGTACACTCGCGGCTCCGCTCCGTACACCTCGTACACACGCGGCTTCGCTCCATACACCTCGTACACACGCGGCTCCGCTCCGTACACCTTGTACACACACGGCTCCGCTCCGTACACCTCGTACACACGCGGCTCCGCTCCATACACCTCGCACACACGCGGCTCAGCTCCGTACACCTCGCACACACGCGGCTCCGCTCCGTACACCTCGTACACACGCGGCTCCGCTCCGTACATCTCGTACACACGCGGCTCCGCTCCGTACACCTCGTACACACGCGGCTACGCTCCGTACACCTCGTACACACGCAGCTCCGCTCCATACACCTCGCACACACGCGGCTCAGCTCCGTACACCTCGCACACACGCGGCTCCGCTCCGTACACCTCGTACACACGCGGCTCCGCTCCGTACATCTCGTACACACGCGGCTCCGCTCCGTACACCTCGTACACACGCGGCTCCGCTCCGTACACCTCGTACACACGCGGCTCCGCTCCGTACACCTCGTACACACGCGGCTCCGCTCCGTACACCTCGTACACACGCGGCTCCGCTCCGTACACCTCGTACACACGCGGCTCCGCTCCGTACACCTCGTACACACGCGGCTCCGCTCCGTACACCTCGTACACACACACACGGCTCCGCTCCGTACACCTCGCACACACACGGCTCTGCTACATTAACACTGTAAACCCCTCCTGACCCCACACATAAACTTCCCCTCATCCAGCACCATGACAACCAGCACAGTAGAGTCCTGCATACACTGAGGCCCCTGATCATGTGACCCCTGACTCCTCCCCTCCTGTGACCTCATCACAGGTCCTGTGCGCTCCTGTGTGTGCCTTCGCTGCCCTGATGAACCAATCAGTCAGGCCAAAAGCGGCCTGACATGCAATCAAGGCACTGAGTTGCACAGCCAATGAGCGGCACAGCCAATGAGCGGCTGCAGCTCTCAGAGACTGCCACTCCCCTTACACTCCCAGTACACAACTCACCTTTGAAATGCAAACTTGGGAGCTGCACTCCACATATATGGCTGCTCTGTGCGCACAGGACCTGGGATGAGGTCACAGGAGGGGAGGAGTCAGGGGGTCACATGATCAGGGCCCTCAGTGTATGCAGGACTCTGCTGTGCTGTATTCGGTCGTCTGCTGCTGTTGCTCCTTTAAGAGCAGGTAACATTGTATAGAGTAGAACAATTCCCCCCATTAAGTGATTGGATCCTGCTAGATTTATGAAGAATCTTAGTGATATTACAGACGGGAGTTTCCATGAGCGCTAGATTCAGGGGTGATCCTGGTGCTGAATTAGCCGTGCGGCCTCCATGTTAGAGAGCGGCCACAATCCCAGACGATGCAGCGGCCGGAGCAATGTTAGTGATTGAGGGAATTTCTGGGAGCAGTAGATTAAGGCCTCTTTCACACATCCGGTTTTTGTAATCCGGCACGATGCGGTGAAATTTTTAATAACCGGATCTGGTTTTGTCCCATAAGCTTTCATGGTCGCCGCATCGTGCCGGATGGTTATGCGTCGTGTCCGGTTGTTGCCGGACACGGCATAAATTAGCCGTCCGGCATCTGCAAAAAACGTTCCCTGTAACGTTTCTTGTCAGCGCCGGATCGGCTTTCTCCACAGCGCATGCCCGGACTCTGTGAATGTTAACCCCACAAGTGCCCGGCGAGAGAGAGAGATTCTCTTGCCTGGATACTAAGTGTTAACCCCCCATGTCTCTCTCTCTCTCCACCCCCCTCCCCTCTCCTATCCTCTCCTCCCCTCCCTTTCAGCAGCTGTCTCTCATCGGCTACCTCTGTCCACCTCCTCCTGCGGCTCCTTTAAATAATGTCCGAGCCGTATCTTTTGCCGCATACACATCCGGTGTCACGGTTGCAGGCCGGATCCGGCGGCCCGGCTTTTCGCCGCACGCCGCCGGACCCCACACACCGGATGTGTGAAAGTAGCCTTATGGAGAATGTTTTCCTGGAACCTCCTGGGGCATCAAGGAAAATTAGTCTCCCATTTCCACTGGAGTCTGAGCCATAATTGCCGAATCCTCCGATCTGTGCTCATCACCAATAGAGGCTTATATAAGGGGACACCTTCTATCATCTTCCCCAAATCACGGCTTTCCTCTCAGAATCTCTCTGCCCATAACCCCGGAGTCCGGTGGAGCTGGTGCCGCTAACCCTAATGCTATTAGAGTTTTCCTACTGATACATTCGCTCCTTTCTTCTGGAGTCAGGAGGACTTTGGTGAATATGTCGGCAGTGACATTTATGTCTCAGTCCGGATTACCTCTCTATGAATATCTTCTCTAGGACATTCTCTGTATTTGTCCCATAGAGCCCGGGGATTGGAAGGAGCACAGGTTGTAGTTATTATAGGGACCAGGCTTCGAGGGTGAGGTGGGAAGTGAATGAGGGACGCCTCCTGCAATGTCCCGGTGTGGAGCATCCTCCATCAGACCACGCTTTTGGCATGGCTCCCTGTAAGTTTTGTTGGTTCAGTTGCACAAAAGACTCTCGCTTTCCACCTTGACATACATATCTGCTGTACATTTATGAAAAAGTTGCCTACATTGTTGTCTGATCATTATTTGGTAGGTGTAGAAGTCCATAGGTGATATTTGTTATTGGTTGGTTACTGGTTGGCCTCGCAGTGTTGGGATCAGTCTGCGTTAGATTATAGTGATTGCCATCTTGGCCATTCCACAATATTATCGGATATTGTAGAGGATCATATGATCTATGTGTTTCTGGAATACGTTAAAGATTTTCCCTTCGTCGCTGAATAATGATATCTCGGCTTAGAAAGTCCCGTCCAACCATTACAATAGCTGCTTCACTAACTCTGGGAGAATTAAATCTCCTTTTCTGCTCACCAACGTCTTGTCTGCTCTTATTCACCCTGATATTCCGCACTTGGCATTCTTTCTAAGGCTGTATTAATAAGGTTTACTAACTGATTGCGTTGATGGAAAAATCTTTGTAAATTCAAAACCATGTCTGTGTCTCAGGTATGGCTTCACAGTGTTGATCAGTTTGCATCTGTTCATCTCCAAAACAGCAAATTTGTAAATTGGGTCTTGATTTGCTGCAGGAAGCATCAAACCTACTTTGTGATATTTGTCCCTGGACTTTAAGGCTGTGTGCCCACGTAGCGATTTTTAAGCGTTTTTGCTGCAATTTTCAGCGCGAAAACGTTTAAAAATCGTGCACAGAACGCACCCTATGCATTCCTATGGCATTCCGCACATGCTGTGCTAATGCTGCGCTTTTTTCCGTGGCGGAATCGCATCGCAGAAAAAAATCGCAGCATGCTCATTCTTTTGTGCGGAATCGCAAAGAATTGCTGTGATTCCGCACCCATAGGAATGCATGAGAATCGCTTACTTCCCGCATGTGGCTATGCCCACCATGCGGGAAGTTAAGCGTCTCATGTGCGGTTGGTACCCACGGTGTGGAGGAGAGGAGACTGTCCTCCAGGCCCTGAGTACCATACCCCTGTAAAAAAAAGAATACAAAATAAAAAATCGGGGTATATTTACCTTCCGGCGTCCCGCGCTGCATTCCCGGCCTCAGCGTTCCCAGTAATGCCTTGCGGCACGGTCCAGTGATGACGTAGTCTCGCGTGACTCTAGCGGTCTCACGAGATCGCTATAGCAACGCGAGACTACGTCATCACAGGTCTCGCAAGGCATTACTGGGAACGCTGTGGCCCGGGAATGCAGCGCCGGACGCCGGAAGGTAAATATACCCCGATTTTTTTTTTTAGCATTTTAACATTCTATCTTTTACTATTGATGCCGCATAGGCGGCCTCAATAGTAAAAAGCTGCTCACACTTGTCAAACACTATGTTTGACGAGTGTGACCAACCTGTCAATCACTTTCCAAGCGATGCTTCAAATCGCTTGGAAAGTGCTTGAATATCGCACACGAAAATCACGGCAAAATTGCGGTGAAATCGCGCGGAAAAAAACGCTCGATTTCTGGGAAGGAGTCCGGTTTTTGGTGTACGTTTTAACACGCACCGTGGGCACATAGCCTAAAAGACGCCATAAATGCTGTTTTGTTAAGTCCAGCTGTCATACCAGAGGATGTCATCTGGAAAGATGAATTGTATCTTCTAATAATTTGCAGTAAATGCTTAGACTCAGGAGTTGTTCCCGACGTATGAAAAAAGTGGTTCGGGAGGTAGACTTAAAGGGAACCTGTTAGCAGGATTGTGCACAGTAACCTACAGACAGTGTCAGGTCAGTGCCGTTGTACTGAATAAAATGATACCTTGGTTGATGAAATCCGCCTTGTGGCTGTTTCTTAATCTTTATTTTCAGCTTTGTGTTAATGATATGCTGGTGTCCTAAGGCGGGATTCATGTATGTGGTGCTCTGCTTGTATATTCATAATGCAGACTGCTGACAGGTTACTGCTCCCTCACTGACCTGCCCACTAGTTTGCATAATAAATACCATCACACAATGAATTAAAAAAAACACTTGTGCGGGAAGGTGCCGGCCGTGGCACATGCACTGCAGCGTAATCGCATGGTTACTGTGCACTTAATCCCTTTTGCAGATTTACTTGAGCGAGGGAAAAAAAGTAATTTTGAAAATGGCGCCCAGGGTGCCTGCGCAGTAGCAACTATCATTTTGTATAGAGATCCGATAGCTGCTGTTGCGCAGGCGCCGGTGGTGCCATCTTGATGGAGAAGGAAAAACAAGTCCTCCAAGATGGCGCCGCCCGTGTCTGCGCAATTTCAGCTCTTGGAGATCGCCAACAGCTGTTATTCCGCAGGCGCAGGCGGCGTCATCTTGGTGGAGGACGTTTTTCTTCTCCAGCAAGATAGCGCCGCCGGCGCCTGCGCAATAGCAGCTATCAGATTTCATTTTCAAAATGACTTTTCTTTTTCCTCGCTCAAGTAAACCTTCGAAAGGGATTAAGTGCACATTAACCATGTAATTATGCTGCACCGCAGATGCCACGGCCGGCACCTTCCTGCAGAAGTGTTTTGGTTTTTTTTATTCAGTATGTGATGGTATTTATTATGCAAACTAGGGGGCAGGTCAGTGAAGGAGCAGTGACCTGTCAGCAGTCTGCATTATGAATAGCTAATAAGAGCACCACATACATGAACCCCGCCTTAGGACACGAGCATATCAGTAACACAAAACTGAAAATAAACTCCGTCCACCTCAGACAGAATCCGCCAGGAAAAGCGTATCCGCCATTTTCAAATTTTGGCGGATTTTGACTGATTGCAAAAAACTGAAGTGTGAAACAGGCCTAACAGCGCTGACCTGACACTGTGTGTAGGTTACTGTGCACAATTCTGCTGACAGGTTCCCTTTAAAGATGGCAAACTGACTTTACCATTTGACCAACACATACCAGGCGATTTAAAGTTAAATTTTCTTGCTTGACAATGTTCTCATATTAGGTCCATTTTGCATGGACTTTGACTTTAAGGCCGGGATCACACTACGTGCGTGATGCGAGAAACTTGCACGAGTCTCTCTCATACAGATATTTCTATGCAGCCACAGCTCCGGTCCTGAGTGCCGGCGGCAGCGCCGGGTGCTGATACCAGAGACTCGTGCGAGTGATCCCTGCCTAAGATGTAGCCTATAGTCTTGAATTGGGTCGTAGAGAAACGCTTCCAAACTCAAGTCAGGCTGTCTATGTCATTTTGATGACGTTCATGCTTTTTGTTCAGATATTTCCGCATCCCTTGATTCAGCCTGTGTCATCAGTTTCTCTTGAAGGCGACAGTCACGTTGTTCAGATATTTCCGCATCCCTTGATTCAGCCTGTGTCATCAGTTTCTCCTGAAGACGACGGTCACGTTGCTCAGATATTTCAGCTGCCTTTGATTCAGCCTGTGTCATCTGTTTCCTTTCAAGCCAGGACTCACATTGTTCACTTGTCTCAGCTGTTTGAGACAGTTTTGCTTTCTTAGCTTTTCGATTAGCTTACCCAATAGATGGTCGTTTTTTTGGGTGACATTTTAAAACCAATTCTTGGTATTATGACCTTTACTAATCACCTCACTCTGACCAGAGACCTAATAGGTGAGTCTATATATATAAAGCAGTAAATGTGTGACTTCCTCACAGTCAGACTATTCTAGTTGTCCATAGCAGCCAATCAGAGCTCAGCTTTCACTTTACCTCAGCAGCTTCAATGCTGAGAGCTGCGCTCTGGTTGTTATAGCTAACGAAAATGATGTTATTGTGAGGCAATTCACAGTTACTTCTGCAACAGCTGTTCCTATATTTACAGACTTTAGAGCGACTTTTCAGGTTGCCCTTTAAGAGCGACTCTTTGGGCGCTGTCCCTCTAAATCTTAAGGACTTTTTGGGCAACAACTGTCGTTTTGCATTCATTACACAGACACCCATTTTCTCCTTTGTTTCTATAGAGTCTTAATTCTGGGGGCCAAATCTCGTTAGTTTTAATGTTCACAGTATTTTTAGTCTGATGTTAAAGACGGGCCGTTCAAAATTTCACTCAAACTGGGTAAAAAGTGTAGTTTGTATCCAACGGGCTACCATACACAGATTTTCTGTTTTATATATAGAAGTAAAAAATAAAACTAAATAGTATAAAATAATAAATTTCCTCATATGTTTCCCTTATTATCTCCAGTAATTGTATTATTACACAGGATTTTTATGATGTTACATCGGCTCATCTTCTCATTCAGGTCTCTACAATATCGGATCCTCTAAGTGAAGATCTTCTATATAAGAGAATTTTCAAGATTTACCACTGAAGGATGGATCTGGACAGAGACAAGATGGTGGAGAGGATATTACACCTCACCCTAGAGATCCTCTTCCGGCTTACTGGAGAGGTGAGAGATTCTGATGACGTCACATTACATCATTCTTATCTATGGGAATAACAGATGGACAGAACTGGAGAGGTGAGGACTCTGGGAATGTCTGTAGTGAGATTTATTAATGTGTCTCTCCATAACCAGGATTACACAGTAGTGAAGAAGACCTCTAGTGATCGCTGTCAGGACCCTGTGTCTGAGGGATGGGGAAGACCCCTGAACCCAATCACGGGGCCTCCACCTCACCCCCTGATACATGAGCACATCAATGACCAGAAGATCCTAGAACTCACCTACAAGATGATTGAGCTGCTGACTGGAGAGGTGACACTGCTGGGAATGCTGGGACATTATACAGTAACACTATGAAGGGATCGGGGGGATGACTGTATTATTGTATGTGTCAGGTTCCTATAAGGTGTCAGGATGTTGCTGTCTATTTCTCCATGGAGGAGTGGGAGTATTTAGAAGGACACAAAGATCAGTACAAGGACGTCATGATGGAGGTTCCCCAGCCCCTCACATCACCAGGTAATAGACAGGACTAAATACACACAGCCTATAATTATCTGTATGTAAAGAATGAATTCAGTCCCTGTATGTGTTTCCTCCAGATCTATCCAGTAAGAGGACAACACCAGAGAGATGTCCCCATCCTCTTCTTCCACAGGACTGTAAACAAGAAGATCCCAATGTTCCTCAGGATCATCAGGTAGATGGAGAGAAGGTGTCATGAGATCTCCCCTATGATGTGTAGACGGCTGTGAAGGTCTTGTGCTCAGTCTTGTTTTATCCACCAGGATTATATGTTTTATACTTGTGTAATGAGAACGGTGGAGATGGCAGGATTAGAGCTGAATAAAGATGTGACTTCTTCATCTGTGACTTTTACAATATTTGTTTTAGAGTGAAGATCTGACCCATATTAATACTACAGAGACATATGTGAGAGGTGATGAGCTATGGAAAGAGGAGATTCCTACATATGACTACCCAGGTGAGTAGTAACCACTAAATACAAAGAAGTCACAGATTCTTTTCCGTCACCGGCTGTGGCTGCTTTATCGGTCGTATAATCCAGCTGAATCACAATTGTGTGATCACCATTTTGCCTCTAGACCACAACATTCTCCTCCACCCAAAATGTTCAGTTTGATCATTAGATGTTATTGACTATAGTCAGTGTTGACTACAGTAGTTACTGCCCCAAATACTTTGATTTAACCACTTCCCACAGCCAGATTTATGTTAATTGTCCGGGTCCTTTTTCATATCTGACATGTGTCTCTTTATGTAGTGATAACTTTATAATTCTTCACAAAGGATAATAGGAATAAAATAGACATTACAAATTATTTTCCAACTTTAATTGAATCCGGCAATACCTTATATGTGGTTGTACACTACTATCTAGGCACATGGCAGGGTTAAGAAGGGAAGAAGCGCCATTTAGCTATTTGAATGCAGATCTTGCTGGAATAGTTTGCAGACACAATGTTTTGGGGGCGCTGTTCATGGTCACCTGGTAGCTCAAAAGATGGCTACTCTAACAGGCTTGATGTTATCTACTCCGTTTTTCAGATCCCAGGTATTGTCTTACTTATCACCCTTTAACCTCGTTACATGGATCTGGGCTTACACAAGGATACCTAGGCATTTGCGTCCGTGCTACTTGCCGATCGGTGGTGTGAGATGGCAAGAAGAATAGTAAGGTAACCAGATCAGAACCAGGATGTCAGAGAAAATAAAAAATCAGAAGGCACAAGAGTAGTCAGTAAATGGGCCGGAGTCACAACAGGAAACAAATACAAAAACCAGGAGCTCAGCACAGAGCACTTAATCAGAGGAGAGCAAGGCTGTATCTGGCAGCTTCCAGTAATATTCTTTGAGCTTTAGTAGTGACCGGTCTGCAAACCCTGTCTTATGAGGAAAGGTTGCAGGATTTGGGAATGTTTAGTTTGCAAAAGAGAAGACTGAGAGGAGACTTAATAGCTGTCTACAAATATCTAAAGGGCTGTCACATTGTAGAAGGATCAACTTTATTCTCATTTGCACAAGGAAAGACTAGAAGCAATGGGATGAAACTGAATGGGAGGAAACACAGATTAGATATTAGAAAAAACTTTTTGACAGTTAGAGTGATCAATGAGTGGAACAGGCTGCCACGAGAAGTGGTGAGTTCTCCTTCAATGGAAGTCTTCAAACAGAGGCTGGACAGACATCTGACTGGGATGATTTAGCGAATCCTGCTTTGAGCAGGGGGTTGGACCAGATGGCCCAGGAGGTCCCTTCCAACTCTACGATTCTATGATTCTATGATTCTAGTGTGTGGTGCTTTTCAATTGGCTGAAGCAAAGAGCAGATTACTTCAGCTGGACAGAGCACATACCCATACTGACAGACAAGATGCTACTACCAGCACCCTGCTCTTAGTGGCTGGACAGAGCCTACACCGCCCTGAGCTTCTAGTTCCAACGTCTCCACCATCACCAGTGCCGCCTACAGAATGAAATAAGGCCACTCCTCGTGACAAAAGCAGATGTCGCAGAAGCAGATACCAGAGAAGATAGTGAATATTTTGACTCCACAGCCATTGTTCAGAAATTAGCACACAGTGGATGTTGGAGAGTGAAAATTGCATTTTTGCCATTTTATTACCTAACACATAATGCCCAGATTGTGCTAAAGCACTGAATGAGATGGACAGGGTTCCCAAAAATTAAATCAATTTAAACTAAAGAAAACCCTCCTACTATATTCAGAATTTTATTAATGATCATAAACAGGGGGATTTATAATTATAATAAAGTCACGGTGGGGGAATTTGCCTGGACCTGTAACTGCCTCAAAAGATGCCCCTATATCAGCATGGATCTTAAATATGTCCACACTACCAAGTGACATTGATATATTTATCATCCAGTGGAACCGAAGCCATGTTCTGATTGCTTTGGGTAACTAATCTGAAACCCTTTTCCATGATGAACCCCTTGAAATAAAGGGGGGAAACCTGTCGGAAGCTGGGAGCTATGGTGTGTTATACTTTGAAGAAATGATAAGTATCATGTATATTTATATATATGGATTCAACTGATATGAACTATGTCAGATATGCACCATTAAGAGAGGATGAGATTGTGGTCTCCAGGGAGCGCTGAGGATAAAGCCACAAGGAGTTATATGGTTTAAAAGGTGGAAGGTCAGTGTTTCGACAGCCAGACGCCGTCTTCCGCAGGTGGCAAGATCTTGCTTTAATTAAAAATGCCTGCGGGTAACAGGTGGAGTGCTCAGTCAGAAGGTTTTGAAATCTGTATTCATGAACCTTCTGACTGAGCACTCCACCTGTTAGCCACAGGCGTTTTTAATTAAAGCAGGGCCACTACCCCTCCACAGAGATATAAACTTCAGTCTAAACAGAGGATTTGCATAGGTTCCCATTCAGATGAACACTTCAGTCTAAGTGAGGATTGTCATAGATAGGGTCCTGGAAAACGAGAAATGCCTTACCGTGGCTTCCAGGTACACATAAAATTGGCCATTTTATGCACTAAACTTTCTCAATATTTCATACTTCCAATGCAGTAATGCAATTCACTTTTCATATTTCATGTTTGCATGTTATGGCGCTACAGTGTGTTTCCTATTTTGTTTGAATGCAATGCCCTCTCATGACCTCAATATGCCTCCGTGTGCATCCTGGAGGGTGTAAGGAGTCAGGTTTCTGCGGTCGCTATGCAGGAAGCCAGACCCTCACATTCTACAATCTCCTGCTCTTTATCCACTGCAGAGGAGATTGCCTTGCAGCAAATGTCTCCTGAGGCTAAGTCCTTCTGCCCTCTTACTGAGCATGCTCATGGGATGATCTCCCATTGGGGATCGGGAGTCATGTGCTCAGGTCCTGCTCCAAATCTCATTTGTCCATCTCAGAGACCTGGAGGCGTGCGGAAGGTCCCGGCTGCTATAAAAGGTGCGCATGGCTGTTTCGCCATGCGCTAGTATAGACTATACTTGCTGCCTTATGAACGACGATGAATGCATGATTCTGGTGAATGACTCATTTGAAACCCCTACCCTTTGATATTACACTTGTGTGAGGGATTTAGTTCAGCGCCAGCGCGCCTCTGCTTCATTGTCCACAGCTGATTTATTATATTATCCTTCTGGGACTTTTTGGTCGTTTTTCTTTGTGTAAATTTGGTGTTTGTAACACGACTGTCCTTTAAACAGTCCATCATTCTCCGGCGATATACTATTTTTATTTATAGCATTATCTTATTATATTGTAAATTTCGCTGTTTCTCCTTATTTCGTGTTTCTTTTCTTATATTGTCCACAGCTGCTAGTGTTTGACATTGCGCTTGCGTCTAGGATTGTCATATAGCGGCAGTGTCCTTCGCCGCGCTGCAGTAGCAGCCCACTTAAGTGTTCGCGGCTGCGACGCTACACACACGGTAGGTCTAGAAGGACTTAGTACCGCCATCTTTGGCTATTCCTGTGACCTTATACCGTGTGTGTAACTACTCTGAGTACTTGTGACCTTAACAGGCTCAGCTCTTTTGTTTATGTTCATAGGCATCTCTGTGATTTAACAGAGATTGCTCTGTGCACTTGGGTGACGGTTAACCCTGTGCACAATACCGCCATATTGCTTCTGCCACCACTTAGCAGCGGTTATATCACCTACTGCACGGTGGACCCCGAGCGGCGAACGCACTTTATTAGTTTTTTATTTAGTGCGTTCCGCCGTTCCTAACAGAGGGAACATACAGCAACCCCTAGAGCAGGGGTCTCAAACTCAATTTACCCGGGGGCCGCTGGAGGTAGAATCTGGGTGAGGCTGGGCCGCATCAGGTTTTCCACAAGAAAAACATTCCAATGTTATCAAATGTCTTTATTTTTTCATCTTATTTTGTGTTAAAAAATAAAAATAAATTAACAAAATCATAAGAAAAAAATAAATCAATCAGTAATAAATAAATAAAATGGTGCAAGTTCACAATAAGGCCCGCTAATGTCCTGCCTCCGAGAGCAATATACCGCCTTTCGACTTTCAGACGAGCGGAGGAAACCGCGTCTAGCCTGGCACGCTGACACCTCTCTTCTACATGTCTCACATGGACTCTGTCCTCTATTGTGTCCCATAGCAACAGCCCAAACAGGCCATTATCAACAATACCCTCGAATGGGATTTATATATACCTTTTTGGATATATATTCATTTACCAGTACATTTCTTCAACTATCATAGGAGGCACAATATAGATTTATTACTTAAAGCAGCAGACTGACGAAGGCCGATTGTGGGCCGAAACGTCTCTCTAGGACTGCATAAAAATATATGAAAAAATAAAAACTTCAAAGGATCATTCAGTTGAGTGCCAAGTTATTTTCATTATTCAAATATGAAAGCTGACCTCTGGTTGCTATGGACAACCAAAATGGTTTTACTCTGAGGCAGTTTTCATTAATCAGGTCACTAACATTTGTTATAGAAATCAGGGAACCTTGTCACATTCATTTCTTATAGCAGTGCAGTGGTCCCTATTTACTCAATAAAATTGTACAATTAGTGGACTAGTAAGTCCTTAAGGTCCCTTCACACTGAATGATACCGCTGACGATTGTGATGCTGCAACGTCGCTTACCGACATCGCAGCGTTGCAAGCGCAGCGGTCACAATGAAAAATTTTCTTTGCTGGGAGTGTATGATGCATGACACCCCAGCGATGAAAACGTCCGGGACTGGGATCTGCCATGCTCAGGAATGCCCCCTGCGATGATGTATCCCACTGTCACACGCAGCAGTTGCTGCCGTCACAGCGGGGTACTGCTGAAACATCATGGATCGGATGCTCGTTCAGTGTGATAGGGACCTTAGTAATGATAGCAACCATTTAATTGCAGCTGTACTCCTGAAAAATAAAAATGGACAAAAGCGCATATCGCGTTTTCATGGAAATATTTTGTGGACATTCTTGTGGTGTGAATCATCTTAGGTTGGTAAAAGCCAGAGCGACTGGCATAGTACAGCCTCTCACAAACCACCTTGGGATCATGTGGCCCCTCAACAGCCACTTTAATGGCCTTTCAGGAGCCAGTCTGGCATGCGAGGCCTCTCAGGGGCCACTTTAGTATGTGAAGCCCAAGACCCACTTTGTTGTGCGGGCCCCTTCAGGAGCCAGTCTGGTTCCCAGGGTCCCTCAGAAACCACTTTGGTGCCAATGAAACTCAGGAGCAAGTCTGGCATGCAAGGCCCTGCCCTTGGGTAGCCATTTTGGCCCCTTGGTAGCCACTTTCATGTGCGGGGCCCCTTGTTAGCCACTTTGGTTCCTTGGTAGCCATTTTGGCATGCAGGAATCCTTGGTAGCCACTTTGGTGCACACAGCCCCTCGGTAGCCACTTTGGCCACTTGGTAGCCACTTTGGCACATTCGGCACCTCGGTAGCCACTTTGGCCACTTGGTAGCCACTTTGGCACATTTGGCACCTCGGTAGCCACTTTGGCCACTTGGTAGCCACTTTGGCACATTCGGCACCTCGGTAGCCACTTTGGCCACTTGGTAGCCACTTTGGCACATTCGGCACCTCGGTAGCCACATCGGCCACTGCATTAACAGCAGAAAACGCGGAGTAGTACAAAAATAATAATAAAATATAAGAAATCGGATTACAATATGTTGCTTGTTCCTAGAGGTTCAAGCACCATAATTATATATCCCCTTTTTGTGATAATCTTTAATAAAATTGTGTATATAGCAGGAAGGTTTTTTTAAGTTACCTAGATTTTGCTCCAGGAGACGCACAAACCCTAAATTAAGTGGGTTCTTCTCACTACAGTAATGCCAAATACATGGATGCTAAATGTAGTTGGGCAAACTGCAAAGCTCAGAAGGGATGAGGAGATTTGACTTTGGGAAAGCTAAAATTGCTGAACTGGTTTTTGGAAGCCTTGGTGCTTTTCAAGAGCCTTTCAGCCACTAATCATGTGAAAACCTCTGTTTTTCCATTGAGAGATTATGGACCTGAGTCAGGACTTGTTTCTAGTGAGATGAGTAGATTATATTGGTATTATTTCCACTTAGAATGAACAAACAGCATGAACCAGTGTAGTATGGTGTTCAACTATGAGGTTAGACTGTGAACTCTCTATCATGGTGATTAATTCAATTTTTTTTCACATAACTTGCCTTTTTTACCCACAGTTTCAGTAGAAATGTTCAAAAATATAAAATTCAAGGATATTTTATTTAAAAAGTAATAATTGGTTTTATTCTTGGCAGATTACTATACCAGGAGGTCAGAGGAACAGCTGACACCTTCAATTTTTAAACCAGATGATCTTGAGATCCCACAGAATACAATTGAAGTGAATGCCATTACTCCAGATATACCATCATCCCTTCACAGCAAAGATCTCTCATCTGATCCTATGAAACAGGTCCTATCTTCTGATTCTTTACCGACTACTAAGGAAAATCCAAGTCAGAAAATAAGCATTAAAAAACAAATTGCTACTAAATCAAATAAGTCATTTTCATGTTCAGAATATGGAAATAGTTTTCCTCTCGAAAAGTCTTTTCTTAAACATCAAAAAATTCACACAGCGGATAATAGATTTTCTTGTTCCAAATGTGGGAAATGTTTTAACCAGATATCAGATTTTGTTATACACGAAAGAGCCCACAAAGAGAAGTCTTTTTCCTGTTCAGAATGTGGAAAATGTTTTAACCGGAAAGCGCATCTTGATAGGCACCAGAGAACTCACACAGGGGAGAAGCCTTTTTTATGTTCAGAATGTGGGAAATGTTTTGTACAGAAATCAAATCTTTTTGAACATCAGATAATTCACACAGGGGAGAAGCCTTTTTCATGTTCAGAATGTGGGAAATGTTTTAAATGGAAAACAAATCTTAATAGCCACCAGAGAACCCACACCGGGGAGATGCCTTTTTCATGTTCAGAATGTGAGAAATGTTTTACAGAGAAATCAAGTCTTATCAGACATCAGAGAACTCACACAGGGGAGAAGCCTTTTTCATGTCCAGAATGTGGGAAATGTTATAACCAGAAAACGCATCTTGATAGACACCAGAGAACCCACACAGGGGAGAAGCCATTTTCATGTTCAGAATGTGGGAAATGTTTTACTAAGAAATCAAGTCTTATCAGACATCAGAGAACTCACTCAGGGGAGAAGCCTTTTTCTTGTTGAGAATGTAGAAAATGTTTTGTAAAGAAATTATCTCTTCTTAGTCACCAAAGAAATCACATTGGGGAAGCCTTTTTCAAGTTCTTATTGTGGGAAATGTTGTAACTGAAAATTGTATCTTCTTAAAGTGGCGGTCCACTACTAAGGCAACCCCATGTCATTCCTCATGTTTAGCCTGGGTAAAATAAATCAAATTATATCACAAGAGCTCTGACGCCCAAACAGTGCCAGCTTCACTGTCCCTGTCTTCAGACTTATTGAACATTAACATGAAGCCAAGGCTGCGGCTGCTCTCTTACTTCCTCTTGATGTTCGATTGGGGTCAAGGCTCACATGACTTAACAACAGCACATGAGCCCCAAGAACGCATGATGGCATGGGAGACTAGTTTGTGTTTTTATTAGAACCGTACTAATATGTGCATGAAAATGTGCATATGTAGCAGAGATATGTGTGTGTGTATATATAATTGTGCATCTGTACTAGAGCTGTGTGTTTATGACGATATGCATATGTAGCAGACAGGGCTGTAGAGTCGGTAAGCCAAGCATCTGACTCTTCAATTTCCCTGACTCCAGACTCCACAGCGCTGCCTCACTACTGAGAATGTACATAAAGTGCAGCACATTCATCTAAAGTTTCTAAACTAAAAGCCCAAGTCAGAACAGACATTTACAGGACATTTTATAACTTTCCCAAATTCGTGTGAAAACATTTACAGCACATACTGCACTGAACTACTGTAGCCAATTTGTTATATATTTTTGGTGTCGGTCCATTTTATACCAACTCCACCAAAATGGAAGCCGACTCCACGACTCAGACTCCACAGCCCTCGCAGAACAGCTGTGTGTATGTAGCAGTTTTGTGAATATATGTAAATATGCGTGGTAGCAGAGCTGTGTGTATATAAATGTTCATTTGTAGCAGAGCTGAGTGCGTGCACTATCCATGCAGCGGTGCTGTGTGTATCTATATGTGTGCTGTAGTGTCTTCATTAATGTTGGTGCTATGAAGCTATATGTGATTAAAACACATGGTGCAGAAAAACACGAACAAAATATTAATTCCATATTCTATCCTAGTGATTTAAAATTTGGAATATTCACTCCTCTATTTTACACCATCATGGAAGATTTAAGTATTAGGAAAAATGTTTTCCCTTTTTTCTGCTGTCTAAACCTTGGATTCGTCTTACGGTTAGGTGTGTTTTATAGTCCGAAAAAATACAGTATATTAGAAATAAAAATATATGCAGATACTGATATCTTTAATACAAAAAGCTCAAGGCCTCTTCCTTTCTGGAGAGACAATTTGTATACTTAATTTCCTAGAGGAGTATGCATGGCGTTTAAGCCTCCTCATCCTGGTATGCCAGAACCGGCATGTCACTCTCCACAAGGAGAAATCTTACCCCTTAGATCCTAAGCTTTAATATAAAAATATACAGTGCCTACAAATAAAGGTATAAAAAGTCAAAAACTAAACGACACACAAATATGCAAAACAGTTCCAAAATAAAATGGGATAAATAGCAGAAATACCTTTTAACATTTCCATCTACAGTTATGTTTTGCCTCCTTAAGGGAAGGAGATGAATTATGGTTCACACTGGCATATGTAGGTCCTCACATGTGAACAACTTTCTTTTGTGCAACCCATCTTTTATATGCCTGGTCCTGGGCTCATGTTTCCAAAACATCCTGGATTATAATATTACAATTGGTGGTCTGTGACTGGATCCTGGGCTAATTTAGGTGCAAACACCTAGCATTTTAAACAGTTTGAATCTTCATCCACCCCCCTCAACATAATAAGTAGGGAATATCCAGTCTGGCTCCAATCACCATCTGTCAACACTTTGAAGATTGGCTCAGTAGACCAAGGTGTCACAATTGACACCTCTCAGTATTCTTCCAGGAGACCCCACTATAGTTCTGAGTTCCTGCAATAAGAGTAGGCAGACATTATGTCCTTTGTATGGAGACAGTTATGTGGATGCAGGCTTAACTAGTTATTTTACTGCTGTTCTACATCTCCCTTACAATTATATATTTCCTTCACTTATGTCACCAATTTTCTAAGTAAATATTTTTCTAAAGGTGCTATTGACATGAAATTCTCACCAGAATGTCAGTGAACTGTCTCAAGACCTTTCTAATCTTACTGTTGTGGCAATAATCCAGTAGTTGAAAGAACATAATTTCATCATAAACCGCCACGACCAGGTTTCAGGCAATTTCAGAAAGAAATTAACTATGCCAAAAATTGTCCAAGAGCCAAAGATTACCCAAGAAGAGCTACAAAGACAGGGACAATTGTTTCAAAGAAAACTATAAGTAATGCACTCAATCTACACGGCCTATATGCATGCTCACCTCGCAAGACTTCATTGTTGATCAAAAAGTATGTTCAAGCATTTAAAGTTTACTCAACAACAGTTAGACAAGAGTGTGAAATGCTGGGAGAATATAGTCTGGTCAGATGAGACAAAAATTTAACTCTTTGGATGCCATAATACACACCATGTTTGGAAACCAAACGGCACTGTATATCACCCCAAAAACACCATACCAACAGTGAAGTTTGGAGGTGGGAACATCATGGTGTGGGGCTGTTTTTCAGCATACGCCACTGGCAAACTTCATATAACTGAAGCAAGGATGAATGGACAAATGTACAGAGACATTCTTGATAAAAATCTGCTGCCATCTACTAGGATGATGAAGATGAAATGAGAGTTTACATTTTAGCAAGTCAATGATTCCAAACACACTTGGTTTTAGATAAAGAAACTGTACGGTCAGACACAGCCATTATACTGTACATAGCAGAGGCACATTTATTAGTGAAGCACACTTTCCAAGATGTACGGGTTTCAGTGTCTAGGTCCACCATAAAACAGAAGACAATGAAAGCAAATACAGAGGGTTCTATGCGTGAGAGGAGCCTGCACCAAACAACGCGAGAAATACAAGTGCTTCTCACTAAATTAGAATATTATTATTATTGCGCCATTTATTCCATGGCACTTTACATGTGAAAAGGGGTATACATAAAAAAAAAAAGTAAAGTAATCTTAATACAAGTCACTACTGGTACAGGAAGAGAGAGGACCCTGCCTGCGAGGTCTCACAATCTACAAAGGATGGGTAAGGATACAGAAACATAGTAACATAGTGTTAGGCGTCGGGTTCCTGCAACTGCACAGCAGGGAACCAGAGCCTCACATTCTGAGGTCTCCCAATCTCCACCGACCGCAGAGGAGCTTGCTCAGCAGCCCCGTTGTTCCCGACGCTCTGCTCAGACCAGTTCTGTGGGTCTGGCTATTGCTGCCACCTCTGGGCCAACAATAGCAGCGCATGCTGATCAGCAGCAAGTCGCTCCAGAGGCTAAGCCCTTCCGTCGCTCCACTGAGCATGCTCACAAGACGATCGGGAGTCACATGCACAGGTCCTTCTCCGAATCTGATTGCTCCATCTCAGGGATCTGGAAGCTTCTGGAACGGTCCAGGCTATAAAAGGTTTGCATGGCCGCTCGGCCATGCGCTAGTATAGACTCTAGTTGCTAACTGTGTGAATGATGACGGATGCATGAACCTGCGAATGACTCATTAAGATCCCCCTTCCTCTGATATTATGTGTGTGGATAAGGAATTAGTCATAGAGTCAGCGCCAGTCAGTGGCACTCTGCAGGCCACAGTGCATATCTCCACAGAACTAGCATCCCACAGTGCACCATCTCCTGGGCATTGTCGTATAGCGGCTGTGTCAGTCACCGCGCTGCAGTCATCAGCACTTGTCGGCGTCCGCGGTAGCGACGCCATACGCACAGTAGGTCTAGACGGACACTGACCCTGTGTCTTGGGTCCTAGTTCTGTGACCATATACCGTGCGTGCATTCTGCTGAGACCTGTGAGTCCAACAGGCTCGGTATTTATGTTTATTACTTTGGCGCCTCTGTGAATCAACAGAGTACGCCCAGCGCACACCGGGTGACGTTCAACCCGCGTGCGATATACCGCCATATAGCGCGTCTCCCATTATCTAGCAGCGGTGTAACACCTACTGCACGGTGGACCCCGGGCAGCGAACGCACTTATTATTTATTTATTTAGTGCGTTCCACCGTCCCTAACACATAGTAACATAGTTATTAAGGTTGAAGGAAGACTTTAAGTCCATCTAGTTCAACCCATAGCCTATCCTAACTTGCCCTAACATGTTGATCCAGAGGAAGGCAAAAAAATCCCATGTGGCAAACAGTAAGCTTCACTTTGGGGAAAAAAATTCCTTCCCGACTCCACATAAGTAGGCGAGGGTAGAGCTGGTCGTGCAGTAGTTTGGTCAATCGGTGGTTGCTGCAGGTTGTAGGCTTGTTGGAAAAGGTAGGTCTTCAGGTTCTTTTTGAAGGTTTCCATGGTAAGCAAGAGTCTGATATGTTGTGATAGCAAGTTCCAGAGTAGGGGTGATGCGCGGGAGAAATCTCGTATGCGATTGTGGGAAGAGAAGCTAAGAGAGGAGTAGAGATGGAGATTCTTTGAGAATCGGAGGTTGCGTGCAGGTAAGTACTGTGAGACGAGGTCACAGATGTATGGAGGACACAGGTTGTGGATGGCTTTGTATTCCATGGTTAGAGTTTTGAACTGGATTCTTTGGGTAATGGGGAGCTAGTGCAGGGATTGACAGAGGGGAGAGGCTGAGGAAGAGCGGGGGGACAATGGATTAGACGGGCAGCAGAGTTTAGAATAGATTGGAGGGGTGCGAGAGTGTTAGAGGGCAGGCCACAGAGCAGGAGGTTGCAGTAGTCAAGGCGGGAGATGATGAGGCCATGGACTAGGGTTTTTTCAGATTCTTGGTTGAGGAATGTGCGGATCCAGGAAATATTTTTGAGTTAAAGTCAGCAGGAAGTAAAAAGGGCTTGGATACATGGTTTGAAGGAGAGATCAGTGTCGAGGATTACCCCGAGGCAGCAAGCTTGTTGGATGGGGGAGAGTGGTCAGCCATTTACAGTAATCGATAGGTCCGTTTTGGGGGTCGAGTGAGATAGGGGAAAGATGATGAATTCGGTTTTGTCCATGTTAAGTTTTAGAAATCTAGCTGTCATGGAGTGACTGGCCCAGTGTGACACAACCCAACGATTGGTCGGTCACCTAACAACACAGCAACATAACACCGATGGAATAGGGGAGGAGGGCCTGACAATGGGAAATCAGGGACGGTCACCTTGTGAGCTCCAACCTGAGCCTTCCCTGTTCTCACCTAACACCCTGTGCAGATCCTTCCCCCTGCCGACGTCAGGATGTCTCGTCCTTATAAACTGCCCTCACTAGTGCACTGGCCGGCATAGGACGCTAGCCTACACACTACTAATAAGAAAGACAGGGGGAGGGGAACAGACGCAGAAAGGATGAGGTAACAAAAATACAGCACTTAGCTAATATGCACTGCTGCAAACCTCCACACTGCAGATATCACCAGCAACAGTACTCTTTTGGCTTTGCCAACTGCGGGCAAAGCCAAAAAGCATTAGCATGCGCTGGTGAATTATGTCCCGGAACACAGAAATGGCAGCGAAATACTTCCGGGACATAGTTCACCGGCGCATGCGCACTGATGCTTTTTGGCTTTGCCCGCAGTTGGGCAAAGCATGCTGCGCATGAGCAATTGGAGATTGCAATGCGCACGTGCGTAATCCGGACGACAACTACGGAACTTACCTTAAAGATTGTGTACAGCGGCCAAGGAGGGGTGGAGGGAAGGAGCCAAAACACTGCCCATCGGACCGGACACAACTCATTTACATACCGCGCCAAATTGAGGTGACAGATTCCCTTTAACACCAAACATGGCTGACAGTAGAGAGTTGCTTCTGCTAGGTTGGTCTCCAGATAGGACCTGTATCACCAACAGTCAGCTGATGCATCAGGTGACCTTTTAAAGGATGTGGGAGTGGTCACCAAACATCAGCAAACCCAGCAGCAATGCGATTACACCAGCTGGGAAAAAACTGACATTAACCCCCAATGGCTTGAAAGGAAAAAGTTTTAAACTGAGAGGCACCAGAGCTGCCACAAATCCAAGCATGGATCGTGACACTAGCGGAGAAGAAGGATGAAATAGCAGACAGACATTGTAGGATTCATCAAAAAGATTTCAGTTCTTCAATACAAAAAGTGAAACTCATATGTTATATTCTGTTAAAGAAACCACCGGAGCAATAGACGCAGCAGTGGGGCATGACTTTTGGGATGGGTAGATCTTTTAACTCCTGCAGTTGTGTGTATAGCGGTGTAGATTTTAAGCTAGAGTTGTGTAGTTTCAGCTCCTACATCATGTATGGGATTAATATTACCTCAGAATTCATGTATGTATCCATCACCTCACAAAACAGATGATTTTAGGAGGACTCAAGGTGGACTGTAGCTCTGGAGAGGAGAGTCACATTGTCTTTATTGTTCTTGGAGGATATGAGGCAAACTCTATCTTTACTCCTTCCCTGACTGATGTTAGAGTCTGTTGGTCTGAACAGATCTTGTGCCACAGTATAAGGAAGTCTGGATCAGACCTCCTACTGTGTTGGCGTCATGGAAAATTTTGTTTCTGGGAGTGGCAAAGAAAAAAATTCCTGCCTTTTCCCCCTTTTGGGTAGCTCCAGCGACCTGATTTGCCCTTCCCCTTGTACTGAGATGTGTGCTCTTGCGGGGGCGAAAGAACCTTTTCCTAGTTTTTCTAGGTTCAGGTAAGGTCTTCATTTTATCTGATGCCTTCTCTAGCAGCTCATCAAGGGCAGGACCAAACATGTATTTCCCTTTGAAGGGGATAGAACACAACTTCATTTTTTAAGTCATGTCCCTCCCCCAGGATCTTCGCCAGAGTGCCCATCTCACAGAGTTTGATAACCCTGTGTCATGATCCATGCTGGATCAGGACATAATAAAAGCACAGGTAACCTTTTTTTTCCCTAAGCTGTGCTTAAGGTGTTTTTGCCCCCGGTGGCCATTAGGAGTATTGCACTGTGGTGTCATTTGTTCTGAGTTTGCCCCGGTGGTGGTGAGCGTCATGGCACTCTGGGTTCTTTAATTAAGTGCACATGATTAATGCAGGTGTGATTGCTGGCTCTGCTATAAAAGAGTCACAGGTGTTGCAATCAGTGTTGGTGATAGTGTTCATTTCAACCATCCTTGGTGGAGGAAGGAGCTGGAGAGCAGCTCTGACAGAGCCTGGTATGAAAGGAGTTATAGGGGATTTCCTTACCTCTGACAGAGCTTGGTGGCAGCGATTCTGAAGAGAGCTCATGCTGGTGGTGGACTCTGTTGCCAGGAGCAAGTGCAACAGAGTAAAGCTAAGTGGTGTTTCCCTGTTTGCGTTTTTCCTTAGTGTGTATTTGTTACGCTGTGGATGACGGTAGCGAGAGTGGACCCTCTGGGCCGTGACGCCGAACCCTCCCCGAGCGAGCGCACCAAGTGGACCGACCCCTATACAGGGACCGTTAGGGAACAGACTCGGGGAGTTCAAGCGCCACGGCAGCCAGGACCAGGGGTCGGCTCAGGAGGGTGAGCAGAAGATGAGGAGCAGAGGAAGATCCGGAGCGGAAACAGGATGACCAGGGTCCAGAGGCTGAAGGAGGTGGAGAAGGACGGAGGAGGATGGCGGGGACCAGGAGGAGGCAAACTGAAAAGGGAAGGAGACACAGGGGTTACCAGGAGGTACAGGCAGGAGTCTCAGGGGGAACACAGGAGACACAGGCGGGAGACACAGGGATTAACAGGAAGGAAAGGCACGAGACTCAAGGGGTTAACCAGAGCGCAAGCTTGCACGTAAGGAACTAGCAGCAGAGAGCGCGGCCTAGACAACAGAGAGGTAACTCAATAGTCAGGCGCCTCCACTAAGGGAGGGCGGCCTGATATACCTGGTGGTGGGCTCTGATAGGTCAGGAGGCTGGTCCGGGTCAGGTCACGCAAGGCAGGTGGCTGACGGCAGAGGCGCGCGGCCTAACCCTCCGGCGCGTGCGCAGAGGCACAGTGCGCGCGGCCGAGGGAAGTGGAGGAGTGCGTCGGGACGCCGGCCGCCGGAAAGCGAGAAGAGCGGGGGGGCGCGTCCAGGACGCGTCAGGGGAGGGAGTCGGACCGGAAGCGGAGGCAGTGAGTATGGCAGCGGGAGCGGGGGCAGCGGAACGGGGAGCGGTGCTGACAGTATTAGTGCAACGGTGGGGCCAGTGCCTGCGCCACCCAGCTCCCTAGCAAGGGATAGGTGTAGGGTGTGCTAGGGCGACAGGTTCGTGATCGGCGCCCGGTGCTGAACCGGCATAGGGAACGTTAGGGACACTGACTCAGTGGAGTGCAGGAGGTCTCCACGTCCCCTGTACCTATCACAGGGCCCACCGCTGTAACTGTTTCCCTACCCCCTTGTCTTGTTGTTTTAGTTACTGGCCTACGAGCCGTGTCACACAGGACAATATCACGTGCTGCGTCCTGTTGTTCTAGTTACCGGCCTGCTGGTCTCGTCACACCGGACGGGTGCACGTGACACCCTGATGATCTTGCTGCTATTCTTACTGATTCTGCATGTCAGGGTCCTGTCAGCGCCGGCGTGCAGCCTCCGCTGAGCAGGGACTCACCCGCACTGTAGGGGGGCCCGGGGTCAGGTACGACCGGAAAGTACTGACAAACAGGACCTGGGGACGCTGAAGTTTAGCAAGCAGTGAAGGACCTATGGTCATGTGACTGCAAGGGGGCGAGGCTTAGCGTCCTGCTTCCAGAGATCAGCAGGACACTATACAGAAGTACTCAGAGTCAGGCAAAACGGAGGTCATACACTCAGAGATAGCAGTAAAGTACCAGGGATGAGACAGAACGGATAGTCGGGGCCAAGCAGGGGTGAAAACCAAACAGACATAGAAGTTACCAAGCAGAATCCAACAAGCAATATCCAGAGAACAGACCAAGTCGTACACAAAGTATCAAGCAACCAGAACACAGCACAAACACACTCAGGGGTCAAAACAACTCTGCCAAGGGCGAAAGTATAACTAACGGGGATGGGAGCTTCCTGAGGCTATAAGAAGCTTTCCCATAACCAATGAGAGGCCACCATAATAAGTCCCAGGTGTGCAGGTAAGAGTCTGCACTGAGATCAAAACATTAACCCTAGAAGTGCAGGTCCACCAGCACTGGTATCATGACAGTACCCCCCCTCTCAACCCCCCTCTGGACCCCCAGGCTTGCCCGGGTACCTAGCATGGAAAGCCTGAACCAGGCGATCCACATGCATCAACCGGGCCGGCACCCAGGACCTGTCCTCCGGCCATACCTCTTCCAATGAACTAGGTACTGTACTGACCGCCGTACCAACCTGGAATCTACGATATGACCAATCTCATTCCACATGTCCCTCAACCGAAAACGGGGGAGCAGCGGACTCAGATTCTCCCTGGACTGCTTCAAAAGGTTTCAGTAGAGATCTATGGAAGATGTTAGGGATCTTGAAAGAGGAAGGAAGGCACAGTCTGTACGCCACTGGATTGTTTTTTTCCACAATCTTGTACGGGCCAATGAATTTGGGGCCCAACTTGGCTGACGGAATCTTTAACTTAATGTTTCGTGTGGAGAGCCAAACTTTCTCTCCAACCTGAAACGGGACCAGGCGTTCGTTTCCTGTCCACGAAAAACTTATACCTGCCTTGAGACCTAGATATACGCCTCTGGTCTTCTGACCATGTATCTTTTAACCGCTGAACCGAGTCCTCAGCCCCGGGACACCCCAAATCCAGACGAGAAAACTCACCAAAATGAGGACTGAACCCATAGTTGATCAAGAAAGGGGACATACCCGTGGATTGATTCACCCAACTATTGAAGGCAAATTCAGCCAACGGCAGTATGTCACACCAGTCATTCTGTCTAGCAGAAGTCAGACATCTGAGGATCTGTTCCAGAGACTGATTAGTGCGTTCCGTCTGACCATTACTCTCGGGATGGTATGCAGACGAAAAGGACAGAGACATCCCTAATTTTTTGCAGAAAGCACACCAAAACTTAGCCACAAACTGCACACCACGATCAGACACAACATTCAGGGGTACCCCATGCAAGCAGACCACATGCTGCACAAACAATCTGGATAAGGTCTCAGCTGAAGGTAATGCGGACAGGGGTACAAAATGAGCCTGCTTAGAAAATCTGTCCACCACTACCCATACCACCGTATTACCCGTGGAAGAGGGAAGATTGGTAATAAAATCCATGGACAGGTGGCTCCATGGTCTTTCGGGAACTGCCAAGGGCATCAGCTCCCCCGCCGGCCGGCTATGAAAGCTCTTAGAACGAGCGCAGACCCCACAACCAGAAATGAATTTCTTTATATCAGAACCAAGGGTAGGCCACCAGAAGATCCTAGCCACCGCCAGACGCGTGGCTGATATACCAGGGTGAGCACTCAGCTTGGATTCATGGAACTCTTGCAAGAGTTTAAGGCGAAGTTGCTCTGGGACAAACAGCTTGCCCCGTGGTTTGGCTGCAGGAGCCAGCGACTGGGCCCCCTCAATTTCCCATTCCAATTCAGATGAGATCCCTGCTAACACAACCCCAGGGTGCAAAATGGAGGACGGTGGCTCGGGCAGATACAGGATGAAAACTGCGAGATAAGGCGTCAGCCTTGACATTCTTTGACCCTGGACGGAATGTAATAGTAAACTGGAAACGAGAAAAAAAAAGCGACCAACAGGCCTGTCTGGGCATTAGTCTTTTAGCAGACTCAATGTATGACAAATTTTTGTGATCAGTGATCACAGTAACCGGGTGACTGGCCCCCTCCAAAAAGTGTCTCCACTCCTCAAACGCCAACTTGACTGCAAGAAGCTCTCTATTGCCTACATCATAATTTCTTTCAGCAGCAGAGAATTTCCTGGAAAAGAAAGCACATGGCCTGAGGTTGGTAAGAGTGGCAGGCCCTTGGGAAAACACTGCCCCCACCCCCACCTCGGAGGCATCCACGTCCACCACAAATGGTTTGGACGGATCTGGCTGTACCAACACAGGAGCAGACATAAAACATTTTTTCAGAGTCGCAAAGGCCTCTTTTGCGAGCGAGGACCAATTTCTCACATCCGCACCTTTGCATGTCAGATCTGTGACCAATGAGATCCAAGAATACCACGTTGATGAAATTCTGAAATATGGCGGGGGCATTGGTAAGACCAAACGGCATGACTAAATTTTCAAACAGTCCCTCGGTCGTGAGGAACGCAGTTTTTCATTCATCCCCCTCTCGGATCCTTATCAAATTATATGCCCCCCGAAGATCCAGTTTAGAGAACCATTTTGCCCCTGATAGTTGGTTACACAAATCGGGAATCAATGGAAGGGGGTATGTATTCCGTACCATAATCTGATTAAGCTCGCGAAAATCGAGACAGGGACGTAACCCGCCATCTTTTTTCTTTACAAAAAAGAAACCTGCCGCCACAGTTGAGACTGAAGGACGTATGTGTCCCTTGCGCAGTCTTTCAGCAATGTACTCCTTCATAGCCAAGCGCTCATGGCCGTATAAATTAAAAAGACAGGCTTTAGGTAATTTAGACCCCGGGACCAGCTCGATAGCGCAGTCAAAGGGTCTATGTGGCGGTAACGTCTCGGCCTCACTTTCAGAGAATACATCTTCGAAGTCCTTCGGGTATTCCAGACTACCTTCCAGCTCGACATGATGATACAGACACAGATTTAACAGGTTCAACCAGCAGTGCGGATTTATCACACAACTTAAAATCATTAAACCCCCATTGAACAATCTCCCTCGTTTTCCAGTTAATAACTGGGTTATGGCGTTGCAACCAGGGCATGCCCAACACCAACCCTGCAGATAGATTGTCCAGAACCAAACAACTTAGGTTTTCCACATGAGTAGCGCCCACTGTGAGCGCAAATAAATAAGACATGAAAAGAATTCCCTCTTTAATGAGGGGGAGGAGTCAATGGCCACCACCTTGATCGGAACCTTGAGCCTAACTGTCCCTATCTTGCAACGTGTGACCAATTGGGAGTCAATGAGATTAATGGATGATCCGCAGTCCACGAAGGCTGTAGAGGGAAAAGAACTACCGTCCACAAACAGTTCCACATGAAGTAAAACTTTAGAAAACGAGGAAAAGGGTACCTAAGGGTCTGAGTAGTCTCCCCGCTGACTACTCAGACTTAGTCGTTTCCCGCCAACCGGGTCGAAGATGGGCAATCAGGACACTCCCTTTTCCAATGCCCCGTTTTACCGCAGTAAAAGCATAACTGCTTGTCCTTCCGGCGTTTCCTCTCCGTATCCTTCAGGGAGAGGGCGCCTACGTCCATGAGCTCAGGGGCAGTCTCTTTTCCACTGGGGAACAATGGAGTCTCCATCTGCATCACCCCTCTGGCCCGCAGCCTGCGGTCCATCCGGATGGCCTGGGTCATGGCGTCCTCGAGAGAGTTAGGTGGGGGATGTAACGCCAAGGCATCCTGCAGCCGCTCGGACAAGCCTAACCGAAAGAGACCTCGAAGTGCAGCTTCGCCTGTTATGATTGAGTCACCGAGGAGGAAAAACAAAAACAAGCTAAGCCACAGAAAAGCAGAGAGGTTGGTAACTAAGCGGATTGCAGACCCCTGATCCTATCCACACAACTAGCAGTAGCCGTGGAGCGTACCTACGATGATCCTAGACGCCTCGTCACAGCTGGAGAACTAAATAAGCCTAAAGCAAGAAAAGGGGAAATCTGAACTGCCCCAGAGCAGACCCCAAAGCAATAGACAGCCACCACACATGTATTGTCGGTGAGACAAAATGAAAACACAAACACAGATAGAAAAATAGGCTGAGCAAACGATGGGGCCCACACTAACTAGAAAGGACAGGAAAGGAAAGATGCTGTCTGCAATCATGCACAAAAATCCTGCCAAAAAATGTCCAACACTTTCTGATAACAAAAACCCTGAAGTCGCTAGACTTCAGTTCCCTATATCAGCACTCTGGTATATTCTGAAGACAGAGCAAAAAGAGACCAAACTGATCAGGGACAAAAAGCAAACTGGCATAAACAGAGACATAAGAATGGAAATTCAGCACAGCCCCAGCGGGGGCTGGCTGACCACAAAAACTGAGTAAACCAGACCAAATCTCAAGTGAAAAATAGCAGAGCACACTTAGCTTGAGAAGGCAGGAACAGAACTGGAAACTAGAAACCTCAGGGCAGGAAACTCACCAGCACAAAATTAGGGAGTAGGTTAAATCCACTCAGAGATGCCTGATGTCCAATCGCAGTCCTCCTCCTCAGGTGGCAGGTCTCTGCCATTTAGATCAGCTTCATTACCTACTGTCACCACCAGAGGGAGCCCGGATGGAGAACTCACGACTCCTCTGTCAACACAGCCAACTCCACCACCCTCACCAGAAGCCAGAGGTAAACCAGAAAATGAGTTCACAACAGTCGCCCCAAGAGATCTCTGCAGCCCAACGGCGGAATTCAGTGCAAAACCACTCAGCCGAGTGTTTCCCCTGACAGACGCTCATCACCATGTCCTCTGCCAATCGCACTCGGTCAGGCTCATCATATATGTGCCCGAGGGCCTCAAAGAATGCATTCACAGACACTCTCAGGGGCAATGGGAGAAAGCCCAAGCTTGTGGGGACCCTCTTAATAAGGATATAATGACCCCTACCTTCTGATTTTCGTCCCCAGAGGAACGTAGTCTCAAACTAAAAAAAGTTTGCAACCCTCCATGAAGATCCTGAACTCCTTTTTGTTCCCAGAAAAGAAGTCAGGCAGTTTAACAGGTGGTTCCGGGGACACCAGAACAACATCCCTCGCCCCAGCCCCCAGAGACCCAGCACTGCCAGCAGATAAAGCCCCTCGCACTGTCTCAGAAACCTGCTGCTGCTCCAGAGATAAACCCTGAAACATCTGACTCAGATTTTTCATCTGGTCAGCCAGAGACTGTATGGAATCCATAATTCTCTGCACAAAAACCGCCCCCAAAAACTTACTGGTCAGTTATAATGTCAGGGTCCTGTCAGCGCTGGCGTGCAGCCTCCGCTGAGCAGAGACTCACCCGCACTGTAGGGGGGCCCGGGGTCAGGTACGGCCAGAAAGTACTGGCAAACAGGACCTGGGGATGCTGAAGTTTAGCAAGCAGTGAAGGACCTACGGTCATGTGACTGCAAGGGGGCGGGGCTTAGCGTCCTGCTTCCAGAGATCAGCAGGACACTATACAGAAGTACTCAGAGTCAGGCAAAATGGAGGTCATACACAGAGATAGCAGTAAAGTACCAGGGATGAGACAGAACGGATAGTCGGGGCCAAACGGGTCAAAACCAAACAGACATAGAAGTTACCAAGCAGAATCCAACAAGCAATATCCAGAGAACAGAGAACAAAGTATGAAGCAACCAGAACACAGCACAAACACACTCAGGGGTCAAAACAACTCTGCCAAGGGCTAAAGTATAACTGACGGGGATGGGAGCTTCCTGAGGCTATAAGAAGTTTTCCCAGAACCAATGAGAGGCCACCATAATAAGTCCTAGGTGTGCAGGTAAGAGTCTGCACTGAGATCAAAACATTAACCCTAGAAGTGCAGGTCCACCAGCACTGGTATCATGACACTGCAGAGGCATCTACTAAGAACCCTGTTGCTTTCTGGAGGAGAGGTAGAAAAGCTAGCATGTCCTCTCTAGGAGTACCCGTGGACAGGTGTTCCTCCAGCTGCCAACGGGTACATCGATCAGGCCACACAGGTAGATATGGCGTTGGTATTTAATAAAGATACCAAGGTCTCCCATGATTTCCTCAGTAACCCATCCATGTTGCATTCCAGAGGGTCCTTCAGCTGTGAGGCATCCTTAAATGATAGTGTAATTTTTTTAGCTACCCGTGCAATCTGGATGTCGACTTTTGGAGCAAGGTGCCATTTCGTCATCCACAGGGAACCTGTCCATCTCTGCTGGAATGGTTAGCCTCTTTTATGGGGATTCCCACTCCTCTGGCACCAGGTCTTGGATGTATTTCTGAATGGGAAACACCTGCTTCCTAGAACAGAGACCCCCGAACATTTCCTCCTGTACCATCTGGGCAGTCTTCTCAATCTCCATGGTCCTCCTTACAGCCATGAGCAGTTCTATATTCCCTGAGGAGAAATAATATCTCTCCTGTTGGGGAGACCACTGGGTCCAGGATTAATCCTCCTTCTTCCAGAGGTTCGTCTGGGATTGACGTTTCCTCCTGAGTCATCATTCCCTTCTTCCACTAGACTAAGCTTCCTCCTTTTCGCTTCTGTAGAAGAGAGGAGTAGGGGGCCCGTTTGGTGGGGCAGTTACCTACCTCTCCCCTCTTTTTGCTTCATTTGGTGGCCAGAGTTTAATTTAAATAAAAGGGGTCCCTACTGGGAGAGGTCTCAGCGGGACAATTTAATTGGTAGTGCCATTCAGTAGGGTCCTCGAACTGGTGCGATTGAGGGCATAAGCAGGCGGGTCCTCGAACCAGTGTGGTGCGGTTGAGGGCCTAAGTTGCGGCTGTTGGATCAAAAAAGCTGGTGCATGGCTTCCATTGACTTGCTTCCTTATTTGTCTATGTTATATTGATATGTTCTTTTTGTAATGTAAATATATTAATAAACAGGGCTGCTAATGTTGTTTAATGTTCTGTGGAGGGGCAACCATCTTGGGTGGGGAACGAATCTGTGGAGAGCCAGGTGATGGTAGGGGGTCCGTTTGGTGGGTTGGTTACCTACCCCTCCCCTCTTTTTGCTTCATTGTCTGCTGTGGCCTACTGTATTTATCCAGGGTGACCATTACGGTATGGCACCCCGGTCTCCAGAAGCATTCATAGCCTATAAGACCCTGTTAGGGTAAAGTCCTTGGGGTCATGGCAATCATATTTTGCATGCTTAAAAAATAAATAAATAAATTACAATTGGCTCCTCCGAGCTAGGAACAGCGAATAGAGGGGAGGGAAAAAGAAAAGAGAAAAAAAACAAGCCTTTCAATACAATCTGTCACTTCAAGGACCATCTTTTTTGTTCATGTGACTTGAGATTGCTGAGGCACTAATTTTGACTCTTTATATAGACCAACTCTTGTTTGTTTTAAGGTTGTCTTCTGGATAAAGCAGTGCATTAAACTGAAGAACAGTATACCTAATCTAAGTGCCCTTGAGTCAGTGGGGAGTGACTAAAGGCCCCGTCTCACATAACGAGATCTTTAGCGAGATCGCTGAAACGTCACCGATTTTGTGACGCAACAGCGATCTCGCTACGTGTGACACATAGCGGCGACTGGCCCCCCCGCTGGATATAGTTGATCATGCTCGAATGTCCCAGGCCATTATTTGATCGTTGGCGTCCCGCTGGCCAGCATGCATCGCTGTGTTTGTTGCCGACGAGCGACCTTGTTGGCGACGCAGAACTCAGGGACGCAAGCGTGAGTCATCAGAATAGCTGCTGTATGACAAGGTACCAACGACTGCCGAGGTCGTTATACGGATCGCTGGATCGTTGCGTCCTTGAATATATCTGCCCGTTTGACAGCTTACTTTCGACCATGTAGCGACGCACCAACGATCCTTGCTGATGCGTCGTTTAGTGTAACGATACCATAAGGGTGAAGTGATCAAACAAGATGTTTTCCCTGATGATTTTGACCCAGTTAGAGCGGTTAACAGAGAATGTCATCAAGTGCATTAAAACAATCAACAATGGTGTGGCAGGGTTATTCATAATGCATTCGTACATTTTTTCTGCTATAGGTTTATTCCAATTACTATGTCCTAAATATTATGAAAGTTATTTAAGGGTCGGTTTTGATGTTGTATTGTGTATAGCTTTTAATTACTCCTTATTTATAGTATCTTTCTCTTTATATACTGTATACTCATCACTTTTCCGGTAGTAGTAGTAAGTGGGTTTAAGAAATGATTCCTGCCCAGCACAGTTACTGTATATAGTGGTGGTTGCTAGAACCAAAAATCTGTGAATTGGTGAATTATTAGAGCTGGCTACGATCCATGCAGCATAATAGTTTTTGAGGCATGACAGATGTCATTTTATAGGTATCCAGACTGTGGCTACCACCTTTATTATGGTTTACTTTTCACATTCCCCATGATGGGATCCTCATTGCAGGATGTCTAGTGACTGTTATTTTGCGTTAGTTACAGTATTATCGATCATAATTTGGTAGCGTTGCATTGATAAATTATTCTGTTGGAGCTCTGGAATTGTGTTACTTGTAGGCAGTCTTTCCATAGCATGTAGAAATGGTTGATGGCGGTCGAGTCCATTTAAGGTGTCAAATGGCCTCTTGGTGGTGGTTTAGGAGTCAGGTGGAAGTTGCGGACAAGTTAAGGTGGATTCTTTTTAACTAATAGAGGAGGTAAAAACTTCATGGTGGTGAACAGGCTCGGCTTTGGTGGCCAGCCTCAAGGATGTTGTAATGGTAACGTCAATCAGGGGCGGGCACAGTGGTTAAGCACAGGAGTGAGGATAATAGGGTCATTGGTGCCCTGAAAGTTTACTGGCTATGCTTGAATGGCAAGCCAGGGCGTGCCACCCCTTTTATAGCTGTCCTGGTGCTATATGTCAGACAGCTGGGGGAATCACAGTACTTGTGAATCCCAATGTACAAGCACTTCACCTGACTCCTACTGTGGTTGTTTTAATCTTGTGATTTAAATAAAGCTGCGGCCAGTTTGACAACCAAAATAGTGTGTTTTGTGTATTTATTCTAGTGCCTAGGTTTACTGTAGTCATGGTTATTTTAAGAAGGAGTGGGAATCCGTCCCATATCCAAAAGTCATGTTGATGATTTTGACTTACAGCTAGAGTTGAGCGATACCGTCCGATACTTCAAAGTATCGGATCGGAATGGATCGGCCGATCTTAAAAAAAAGTATCGGTATCGCCGATTCCGATACTGGAAGTCCCATTCAAGTCTATGGGACTTCCGGTATCGGAATAAGAAAAATCCTGTTTTTCCCTTGTACAGCCTCTCTGGGGTCTGTACGGGCCTTTCGGGGGGCTGTGCCGGCCTGCCAGGGGGTCTGTGCAGGCTCCGGTGGTCTGTGCCGGCCTGCCGGGGGGCTGTGCCGGCCTGCCAGGGGGGCTGTGCAGGCTCCGGTGGGCTGTGCCGGCCTGCCGGGGGGCTGTGCCGGCCTGCCGGGGGGCTGTGCAGGCTCCGGGGGGCTGTGCCGGCCTGCCGGGGGGCTGTGCAGGCTTCGGGGGTCTGTGCAGGCATCGTCCGATGGGACTACAAGTCCCATCGGGCGATGCCTGCTACCATGACAGTGATTGACACATTAGCCAATGATGGGACAGTAGTAGTCCCATCATCCGGCTAATGTGTTGAATGTAAAAAAAAAAAAAAAAATTACATGCCACATACATACAACATGCATACTACATACATGCTACATTCATACTACATACATGCTACATTCATACTACATATATACTACATGCAACATACATACTACATATATACTACATGCAACATACATACTACATATATACTACATGCATGCAACATGCATACTACATATATACTACATGCAACATACATACTACATATATACTACATGCAACATACATACTACATATATACTACATGCATGCAACATGCATACTACATATATACTACATGCATGCAACATGCATACTACATATATACTACATGCTACATACATACTACATATATGCTACATACAGTACATACTACATATATACTACATGCATGCTACATACATACTACATACATACTACATATATGCTACATACATACTACATATATACTACATGCATGCTACATACATACTGCATGCTACATACATACTACATGCTACATACATACCACATATATACTACATACATACTACATGCATGCTACATGCTACATACATACCACATACATACTACATACATACTACATACATACTACATGCTACATACATACTACATATATACTACATGCATGCTACATACATACTGCATGCTACATGCATGCTACATACATACTACATACATACTACATGCTACATACATACCACATATATACTACATACATACTACATACAATACATTCATACAATACATACATAGACATACAGTACATATAACATAGAGTAACATACTTACCAATACTTGTCACATTGTTCCCCGAAGCCATTGTCTTTTACGGAATAAATATTAACATAACAAACCACAAAAATACTCACCCACGATCCGAAGCAGTCCACGAGTGTGTCCCACGACGATCTTGGGTAGAGAACTGCAGCATCAGCTGTTGCTGCCGTTCTCTACGGGCTGCAGGAATCCAATGACGGAAGGTAGGTATCCTTCCGCACTGTATTCCTCCGCCACTTAAAAAAAAAAAAAGTCCCTAGTCTCACTTTATGCCATTGCTGTGTGGGAAATTCCCACGCAGCAATGGCATAAAGTGAGACTAGGGACTTTTTTTTTTTTTAAGTGGCGGAGGAATACAGTGCGGAAGGATACCTACCTTCCGTCATTGGATTCCTGCAGCCCGTAGAGAACGGCAGCAACAGCTGATGCTGCAGTTCTCTACCCAAGATCGTCGTGGGACACACTCGTGGACTGCTTCGGATCGTGGGTGAGTATTTTTGTGGTTTGTTATGTTAATATTTATTCCGTAAAAGACAATGGCTTCGGGTAACAATGTGACAAGTATTGGTAAGTATGTTACTCTATGTTATATGTACTGTATGTCTATGTATGTATTGTATGAATGTATTGTATGTAGTATGTATGTAGTATATATGTGGTATGTATGTAGCATGTAGTATGTATGTAGTATGTATGTAGCATGCATGTAGCATGCAGTATGTATGTAGCATGCATGTAGTATATATGTAGTATGTATGTAGCATGTAGTATGTATGTAGTATGTATGTAGTATGTATGTGGTATGTATGTAGCATGTAGCATGCATGTAGTATGTATGTAGTATATATGTGGTATGTATGTAGCATGTAGTATGTATGTAGCATGCAGTATGTATGTAGCATGCATGTAGTATATATGTAGTATGTATGTAGCATATATGTAGTATGTATGTAGCATGTAGTATGTATGTAGCATGCAGTATGTATGTAGCATGCATGTAGTATATATGTAGTATGTATGTAGCATATATGTAGTATGTATGTAGTATATATGTAGTATGTATGTAGCATGTAGTATGTATGTAGCATGCATGTTGTATATTTGTAGTATGTATGTAGCATGTAGTATGTATGTAGCATGCATGTAGTATGTATGTAGTATGTATGTAGTATATATGTAGTATGTATGTAGCATGTAGTATGTATGTAGCATGCATGTAGTATATATGTAGTATGTATGTAGCATGTAGTATGTATGTAGCATGCATGTAGTATGTATGTAGTATGTATGTAGTATATATGTAGTATGTATGTAGCATGTAGTATGTATGTAGCTTGCATGTAGTATATATGTAGTATGTATGTAGTATGTATGTAGCATGTATGTAGTATATATGTGTTATGTATGTAGTATGTATGTAGTATATATGTGGTATGTATGTAGTATGTATGTAGCATGTAGTATGTATGTAGCATGCATGTAGTATGTATGTAGTATTTTTTTTTTTTTTTTTTAACATTTAACACATTAGCCGGATGATGGGACTACTACTGTCCCATCATTGGCTAATGTGTCAATCACTGTCATGGTAGCAGGCATCGCCAGATGGGACTTGTAGTCCCATTGGACGATGCTTGCACAGACCCCCGGACATCAGCACAGCCCCCCGGCAGGCCGGCACAGCCCCCCGGCAGGCCGGCACAGACCCCCACAGGGTGCACAGACCACCGGCAGGCCAGCACAGCCCCCCGGCAGGCCGGTACAGACCCCCACAGGGTGCACAGTCCACCGGCAGGCCGGCACAGCCCCCCGGCAGGCCGGTACAGACCCCTGGCTGTCCACACAGCCCCCCGGCAGGCCGGCACAGCCCCCCGGCAGGCCGGCAGAGACCCCCGGAAGGCCCGAAATGACGGCGCATCATGATGCGCACACACCGCGCATCATGATGACGTCAGGCTGTCAATCAACTTTGAACTTCCGATTCCGATGCCGACTTCCGATATTGAAAAAATATCGGAAGTCGGTATCGGAATTCCGATACAGCAAGTATCGGCCGATACCCGATACTTGCGGTATCGGAATGCTCAACACTACTTACAGCCAATGAAAACCCAAAAGTCAATATCTCAGTAACTTAGAATACTTTATAACACCAGCTTGAATAATGATTTTAAAATCCAAAATGTTGGCCTACTGAAATGTATGTTCAGTAAATGCACTCATTACTTGGTTGGGGCTTCTTTTGCATTAATGTGGCATGGAGGTGATTAGCCTGTGGCACTGCTGAGGTGTTATGGAAGCCTAGGTTGCTTTGATAGCAGCCTTCAGCTCGTCTGCTTTGTTGGGTCTGGTGTTTCTCATCTTTCTCTTGAAAATACCCCATAGATTCCTATCTTCAAAAGATTGTTCCTATCTTCAAAAAGGGGAAGGTGGACCCAGGGAAATATAACCCAATGAGTCTGACTTCTATACCACGAAAGATCTTTGATCAAATTATTAAACATGTATATACGTACCTGGATAAGAATGAAGTGATTAACCAGAATCAGCATGGGTTTGTAACTAATAAGTCATGTCAGACTAACTTAATCTCCTTCTATGACGGAATCACTGACTGGGTAGATCAGGGAAATGCTTTAGATATAGTATATCTTGACTTCAAGAAAGCATTTAACAAAGTATCTCACACCATCCTTATTGAAAAAATGACTAGGTATGGAATGGACCAGTCAAATGTTAGGTGGATTCATAACTGGCTTAGTGATCGGACCCAAAGAGTGGTCGTAAATGGCTGCACATCCAGTTGGAAGAATGTCTCAAGTGGGGTACCACAGTGCTCTGTCCTGGGCCCTGTATTGTTCAACATCTTTATCAACGATTTAGATGAAGGAATTGAGTTTATACTGATTAAATTTGCTGATGACAAAAAGTTAGGAGGGATAGCTAATACTAGAGAAGAGAGGATTCAAAAAGATATAAATAAACTGGAGCAGTTGGCAGCAACTAACCGAATGGTTTTTAACAGGGAAAAATGCAAAGTACTACATCTGGGTAGTAAAATGAAAAAAGCATATACAGAATGGGAGGAATAGGGTTAAGCAACAGCACATGTGAAAAGACTTGGGTATTCTAATAGATCATAAACTAAACATGAGTCAACAGTGTGATGCAGTAGCAAAAAAAGCAAATACAGTTCTATGATGTATTAACAGAAGCATACTGTCTAGATCACGTGAAGTCATTGTCCCCCTCTACTCCTCTTTGGTCAGACTTCATCTAGAATACTGTGTTCTGTTTTGGGCACCACATTCTACAAAAGACATCAACAAACTGGAGCAAGTTCAGATAAGAGCGACCAGAATGGTGACCGGTCTGCAAACTATGTCCTATGAGGAATGGTTACAGGATTTGGAAATGTTTAGCTCGCAAAAAAAGAAGACTGAGAGAAGACTTAATAGCTGTCTACAAATATCTCAAGGGCTGTCACATTGTAGAAGGATCATCTTCATTCTTATTTGCAAAAGGAAAGACTAGAAGCAATGGGATGAAACTGAATGGGAGGAGACACAGATTAGATATCTGTTTGGGATGATTTAGGGAATCCTGCTTTGAGCAAGGGGTTGGACCAGATGACCCAGGAGGTCCCTTCCAACTCTACCATTCTATGATTCTCTATGGGGTTAAGGTCAGGCGAGTGTGCTGGCCAATCAAGCACAATGATAATGTTATTTTTAAACCAGGTATTGGTACTTTTGGCAGTGTGGACAGGGCCAAGTCCTGCTGGGGAATGAAATTTCCATCTCCAAAGACCTTGTCGGCAGAGGGAAGCATAAATGCTCTAAAATTTACTGGTAGACGGCTGTGCTGACTTTGGTCTTGATAAAACACAGTGGACCTACACCATCAGATGACATGGCTCCCCAAACCATCACTGATTGTGGAAACTTCACACTAGACCTCAAGCAGCTTGGATTGTGGCCTCTCCACTCTTCCTCCAGACTCTGGGACCTTGATTTCCAATTGAAATGCCACCTTTACATTCATCTGAAAACAACACCTTGGACCACTGAGCAACAGTCCAGTTTTTTCTCCTAGGTAAGACACTTCTAGCATTGTCTATTGGTCATGAGTGTCTTGACACAAGGAATGCGACACTTGTAGCCCATGTGCTGGATACGTCTGTGTGTGGTGGCTCTTGAAGCAATTACTCCAGCAGCAGTCCACTCCTTGTGAATCTCCCCCAAATTTTTGAATGGCCTTTTCTTAACAATCCTTTCAAGGCTGCGGTTATCCCGGTATCTTGTGCACCTTTTTCTACCACACTTTTTCCTTCCACTCAACTTTCCATTAAAATGCTTGGATACAGCACTCTGTGAACAGCCAGCTCCTATAGTAATGACCTTTTGTGGCTTACCCTCCTTGTGGAGTGTGTCATTGACTGCCTTCTGTACATCTGTCAAGTCAGCAGTCTTCCCCATGATTGTGGAGCCTGCTGAAACAGACTAAGGGACCTTTTTAAATGCTTAGGAAGCCTTTGCAGGTGGTTTTGGCAATTATTCTAATCTACTGAGATAATGACTTTTTGGGTTTTCATTGTCTGTAAGCCATAATCATCAACACTAATAGAAATAAACAATTGAAATAGATCACTCTGTTTGTAATGACTTTATATAATATATGAGTTTCACTTTTTGTATTGAAGAACTGAAATAAAATAACTTTTTGATGATATGCTTTTTAGTAAGAAGCACTTGTACCTTTTGCAGCCTTCAACAGGAACCGTCAGCTTTTCAGACCCGATGCTTCACTGAGGTGAAACCGCGTCTGTGTAGAATCCCGAGGGGGAAAAAAGGAGCAAGTTGCACTTTGAGGTCATTGGAACTTAAACCTTCTGGGACCCGTTGAACCGTCTGACATGAAACGGCCGCCACCCACGATTTTACCGGCTCCCCTGCATCCATCCCAAATAAAAAAAAAAAAGATTTATGTCCGCCTGTCCCTTTTCCTAACTCCCAATCCCAAAACAGACAATGACATTTGGAGTTGCCAATCCTCCCTCTTTTGTAACCTTCTGGAGATAAAGCATCTTTAGTAGTGGCTCTTTACCTCTCCTACAGACATAATGGGAGAAAACAAATCAGCAATTTTTTATTAACGCAAATTGCAGTAAAATGTCCCCAATCCCTTTTTCCCTTCCCCCAATCCTGAATGCTGGGGTGACATTATCTCGCCAGAGACCCTTGTACAGAAATTTTAGGACCCCAGCTCCATGACCCATTATACAGAAGAATAGCGCTATCTCCATAGTTCTTACACAGGACACAGAGATCAGACAAGGTCTCATATTCAGGCAGTTTCTATTTTACTCCAACCCTCTTTATATGACCAAGATCAGAGTCTCATTATACCGAGTAGAGAAGCTCCAGGGACAAAGACCCCATCTGGACCTAACACGCTGGGGGCCCGGAGTATCCAGACACGGGGCCAGGATGCTCTCATTTGTGGCTCCAGCGTTTCTTGTAGAATAAATCCCTTTCTCATACAGTCCTGTAGTAATGACTTAGTTCTCACGTTTTGTAGGAGGGTTCGTCTGACTCCATTTTATGTTATCAGTATATGTGCGAGAGACGAGAGACCGACGACCGCAACTTTTATCGTGTGTGTCCAGGGTCAGTTCTACAGGGGGATAGAGAGCCAGGGGGAGTGCGACCAAAGCTGGGGGTATACAGGTGTATACAGGGTACATAGAGTGGTCTGCAACCGAAGCTGGGGGTATACGGGTGTATACAGCATACACAGAGGGGCATGAGACCGAAGCTGGGGGTATACAGCGTACACAGAGGGGTCTACGACCGAAGCTGGGGGTAGACGAGTGTATACAGTGTACATAGAGGGGTCTGCGACTGAAGCTGGGGGTTACAGCATACACAAAGGGGTCTGCGACCGAAGCTGGGGGTAGACGGGTGTATACAGCGTACACAGAGGGGTCTGCGACCAAATTGGAGTGTACAGGTGTATGCAGCGCACGCAGAGGGGTCTGCGACCGAAGCTGGGGGTATACTGGTGTATACAACGTACACAGAGGGGTCTGCGAAAAAAGCAGGGTGTACAGGTGTATACAGCATACAAAGAACGGTCCATGCACACGGGTCTGCGCGAACAGGGCTCTGTGCACAGGGCTCCACTCCGAACACTCATGGCTCCGCTCCGTACACCTCATACACATGCGACTCCGCTTCATACACCTCGTACACGCGCGCACCTCCACCTCGTACACGCGCGCACCTCCGCTCCTTACATCTCACAATGCATGCGCCTCCGCTCCGTACTCGCCGTACACGCGCGCCTCCGCTCCATACACATGCACCTCCTCTCTGTATGCTCTGTACACATTGTACACACACACAGCTCTGCTCCGTACACCTCGTACACATGCGGCTCCGCTCCATAAAACTCGTACACGCGCACGCCTCTGCTCCGCTCTGTACACCCCATACACACTCGCCTCCTCCCTGTATGCTCTGTACACATTGTTCACACGCATGGCTCTGCTCCGTACACCTCGTACACACGTGCCTCCGCTCCGTACACCTCGTACACATGCGCCTCCGCTCCGTACACCTCGTACACACGCGCTTCTGCTCCATACACCCAGTACACGTGTGCGCCTTTGCCCTGTACACCCAGTACTCCCGTGCCTCCGCTCCGTACACACAGTACTCGTGGGCCTCCGCTCCATACACCCAGTACACGCGCGTCTCCACTCTGTACACCCCGTACACGTGCGTGCCTTCGCTCGGTACACACGCGCCTCCTCTCTGTATGCTCTGTAAACATCGTACACACGCGTGTCTCCGCACACCTCGTACACGCGCGCGCCTCCTCTCCGTACACGCACGCCCACTCCGTGTACCCCGTACACGTGCGCCTCTGCTCCATAATCCCATACACGCACACCTCTGCTCCGTATACATTTGTGCCTCCGCTCTGTACACCCCATACATGTACGCGCCTCTGCTCCATACATATGCGCCTCCTCTCTGTACGCTCTGTACACATCATACACACGCACAGCTCCACTCCGTATATCTTATACACACGCGCCTCCGCTCCATACACCCTGTATAATGTATGTGCGCGCATCCACTCTGTACATCCCATACACATGCGCCGCCTCTTCTCCGTACACCTCGTACACGTGCGCCTCTACTCCGTACACCTCGTAAACGTGCGCCTCTACTCCCTACACCTCATACACGCGCGCCTCCACTCTGTACACCCCGTATGCATCCGCTCCGTACACCTTGTACATGCGCACCTCAGCTCCGTCCACACGTGCTTCCGCTGCGTACAGCTCGCACGCGCCTCTGCTCCGAACACCTCGTACACGTGCGCCTCCTCTCTGTATGCTCCGTACACATCGTACACACTAAATCAGAAGAAAAAACAATTGTATATAAAACAAAATGTCCTGCACAAAATCTACAATAAAATCCTCCCAATGATAAGTGCAACAAAAGACTAAAATATTAATATTAAATAAATTTGAATTTGAAAAATATCACATAATTAATATAATTTGTTAAAAATATATAGTATATATACAGCTGAAATAAGAGCACATATAATAATATTGTACAGAAACCAGAATATATATATATATAAAATAAATATATCAATATACCATTCTTACAATGAAAACCACTCTACTATTAATACCATATATTAATATTATATATACTGTACATTAAAGTGCCACTATATCTGCACAACCAGAGAAACACATACTAATTACAAGTGCAAAAAGACATGCAAAATAGCAATGTGTGATATAATAAATATAAACCAATGAAATAATCCACTAAAATTGATATACAAAAAAGTGCTGATGTGCTAAAAACAACAGTGTGTTATATTAAGTCAAACCTATTTCATTAAAGCTCATAAAAAAGTGCTGCTATGCTGTCACAAAAAAAGTGCAATAGTGCTGGTATTATATTGGGTCAATCCCAATGTATGGCCCTTTAAAATTAAAATACAGAGCGCTGCAGTGCAATAAGTATAATAAGTGCCGCAGTGCTTAGGAGCACAAATGAAAGCTGGCATATGACAAAATAAACATATTTATCGGTTTCTCATACCTACCTAGAAGTGAATGTGCTCAGGTACCTACGCGTTTCGACGCTAGCCTTCTTCCGGGGAACATGTACATCGTACACACGTGCGGCTCCGCTTCGTACACCTCGCACACACTCCTCCGCTCCGTACACACGCACGACCACTCCGCGCACCCCATACACGCACGCCCGCTCCGTACACCCAATACACGCGTGCCTCTGCTCCGTACACACACGCCTCCTCTCTGTACACATCGTACACACGCCTCCGCTCCGTACACCTTGAACACAAGAAACTCCGCTTGTACACACACGCCTTCGCTTCATACACCTTGTACACAAGCAGCTCCGCTCCGTACACCTCTCACACACACGGCTATGCTCCGTACACCTCATACACACACGGCTCTGCTCCTTACACACACGGCTTCGCTCCGTAAACCTCAAACACACGGCTCCGTTCCGTACACCTCGTACACACACGGCTCCGCTCCGTACACCTTGTACACACACGGCTCCGCTCCGTACAACTTGTACACGCAGCTCTGCTCCATACACCTCGTACACATGCGGCTCTGCTCCATACACCTCGTACACACGGCTCCGTACACCTCGTACATGCGGCTCCGCTCCGTACACCTCGTACACACACGGCTCCGTTCTGTACACCTCGTACACACGCGGCTCTGCTCCGTACACCTCGTACACACACGGCTCCGCTCCGTACACCTCGTACACACAGCGCTCTGCTCGGTACACCTCGTACACACACGGCTCTGCTCGGTACACCTCGTATACACACAGCTCCGCTCCGTACACCTCGTACACACACGGCTCTGCTCCGTACACCTCGTACACACACGGCTCTGCTCCATACACCTCGTACACACACGGCTCCGCTCCGTACACCTCGTACACACAGGACTCCGCTCCTTACACCTCGTACACACACGGCTGCGCTCCGTACACCTCGTACACACACGGCTCCGCTCCATACACCTCATACACACGGCTCCGCTCCGTACACCTCGTACACACACGACTCCGCTCTGTACACCTCGTACACACACGACTCCGCTCCGTACACCTCGTACACATACGACCCTGCTCCGTACACCTCGTATACACACGGCTCCACTCCGTACACCTCGTACACACGGCTCCGCTTCGTACACACACGACTCCGCTCCGTACACCTCGTACACACATGACTCCGCTCTGTACACCTTGTACACACGCTGCTCCGCTCCATACAACTCGTACACACATGGCTCTGCTCCGTACACCTCGTACACACATGGCTCCACTCTGTACACCTCATACACACATGGCTCCGCTCCGTACACCTCGTACACACGCGGCTCCACTCTGTACACCTCGTACACACACGGCTCCGCTCCGTACACCTCGTACACATACAACCCTGCTCCGTACACCTCGTATACACACGGCTCCGCTCCGTACACCTCGTACACACACGGCTCCGCTCAGTACACCTCGTACACACGCGGCTCTGCTCCGTACACCTCGTACACACACGACTCCGCTCCGTACACCTCGTACACACACGACTCCACTCCGTACACCTCGTACACACGGCTCCGCTTCGTACACCTCGTACACACACGACTCCGCTCCGTACACCTCGTACACACACGACTCCACTCCGTACACCTCGTACACACGCGGCTCCGCTCCGTACATCCCGTACACACACAGCTCCACTCCGTACACATCGTACACACACGGCTCCACTCCGTACACCTCGTACACCTCGTACACACACGGCTCCGCTCCGTACACCTCGTACACATACGACCCTGCTCCGTACACCTCGTATACACACGGCTCCGCTCCGTACACCTCGTACACACGGCTCCGCTTCGTACACCTCGTACACACGCGACTCCGCTCCGTACACCGCGTACACACACGACTCCGGTCTGTACACCTTGTACACACGCAGCTCCGCTCCGTACACCTCGTACACACATGGCTCTGCTCCGTGCACCTCGTACACACACGCTCCGCTCTGTACACCTCATACACACACGGCTCCGCTCTGTACACCTCGTACACACATGGCTCCGCTCCGTACACCTCGTACACACACGGCTCTGCTCCATACACCTCGTACACACACGGCTCCGCTCCGTACACCTCGTACACACAGGACTCCGCTCCTTACACCTCGTACACACACGTCTGCGCTCCGTACACCTCGTACACACACGGCTCCGCTCCATACACCTCGTACACACGGCTCCGCTCCGTACACCTCGTACACACACGACTCCGCTCTGTACACCTCGTACACACACGGCTCCGCTCTGTACACCTCGTACACATACGACCCTGCTCCGTACACCTCGTATACACACGGCTCCACTCCGTACACCTCGTACACACGGCTCCGCTTCGTACACACACGACTCCGCTCCGTACACCTCGTACACACATGACTCCGCTCTGTACACCTTGTACACACGCTGCTCCGCACTATACAACTCGTACACACATGGCTCTGCTCCGTACACCTCGTACACACATGGCTCCGCTCTGTACACCTCATACACACATGGCTCCGCTCCGTACACCTCGTACACACGCGGCTCCACTCTGTACACCTCGTACACACACGGCTCCGCTCCGTACACCTCGTACACATACAACCCTGCTCCGTACACCTCGTACACACGCGGCTCTGCTCCGTACACCTCGTACACACACGACTCCGCTCCGTACACCGCGTACACACACGACTCCACTCCGTACACCTCGTACACACGGCTCCGCTTCGTACACCTCGTACACACACGACTCCGCTCCGTACACCTCGTACACACACGACTCCACTCCGTATACCTCGTACACACGGCTTCGCTTCGTACACCTCGTACACACACGACTCCGCTCCGTACACCTCGTACACACACGACTCCACTCCGTACACCTCATACACACGCGGCTCCGCTCCGTACATCCCGTACACACACAGCTCCACTCCGTACACCTCGTACACCTCGTACACACACGGCTCCGCTCCGTACACCTCGTACACATACGACCCTGCTCCGTACACCTCGTATACACACGGCTCCGCTCCGTACACCTCGTACACACGGCTCCGCTTCGTACACCTCGTACACACGCGACTCCGCTCCGTACACCGCGTACACACACGACTCCGGTCTGTACACCTTGTACACACGCAGCTCCGCTCCGTACACCTCGAACACACATGGCTCTGCTCCATGCACCTCGTACACACACGGCTCCGCTCTGTACACCTCATACACACACGGCTCCGCTCCGTACATCCCGTACACATACGGCTCCACTACGTACACCTCGTACACACACGGCTCTGCTCCGTACACCTCGTACACATACGGCTCCACTCCGTACACCTCGTACACACGCGGCCCCGCTCAGTACACCTCGTACACACACGGCTCCGCTCCGTACACCTCGTACACAAGCGGCTCCGCTCCGTACACCTCGTACACACACGGCTCTACTCCGTACACTCGTACACTCACGGCTGCGCTCCGTACACCTCGTACACACACGGCTCCGCTCTGTACACCTCGTACACACGCGGCTCCGCTCCGTACACCTCGTACACATACACGGCTCCGCTCCGTACACCTCGTACACACATGGCTCCGCTCTGTACACCTCATACACACATGGCTCCGCTCCGTACACCTCGTACACACGCGGCTCCACTCTGTACACCTCGTACACACACGGCTCCGCTCCGTACACCTCGTACACATACAACCCTGCTCCGTACACCTCGTACACACACGGCTCCGCTCAGTACACCTCGTACACACGCGGCTCTGCTCCGTACACCTCGTACACACACGACTCCGCTCCGTACACCTCGTACACACACGACTCCACTCCGTACACCTCGTACACACGGCTCGGCTTCGTACACCTCGTACACACACGACTCCGCTCCGTACACCTCGTACACACACGACTCCACTCCGTACACCTCGTACACACGCGGCTCCGCTCCATACATCCCGTACACACACAGCTCCACTCCGTACACATCGTACACACACGGCTCCACTCCGTACACCTCGTACACCTCGTACACACACGGCTCCGCTCCGTACACCTCGTACACATACGACCCTGCTCCGTACACCTCGTATACACACGGCTCCGCTCCGTACACCTCGTACACACGGCTCCGCTTCGTACACCTCGTACACACGCGACTCCGCTCCGTACACCGCGTACACACACGACTCCGCTCCGTACACCTCGTACACACACGGCTCCGCTCCGTACACCTCGTACACACACGGCTCCGCTCCGTACACCTCGTACACATACGACCCTGCTCCGTACACCTTGTACACACGCAGCTCCGCTCCGTACACCTCGTACACACATGGCTCTGCTCCGTGCACCTCGTACACACACGGCTCCGCTCTGTACACCTCATACACACACGGCTCCGCTCCGTACATCCCGTACACATACGGCTCCACTCCGTACACCTCGTACACACACGGCTCTGCTCCGTACACCTCGTACACATACGGCTCCACTCCGTACACCTCGTACACACACGGCTCCGCTCCGTACACCTCGTACACACGCGGCTCCGCTCCGTACACCTCGTACACACACGGCTCCGCTCCGTACACCTCGTACACACACGGCTCCGCTCCGTACACCTCATACACAAGCGGCTCCGCTCCGTACACCTCGTACACACACGGCTCCACTCCGTACACTCGTACACTCACGGCTGCGCTCCGTACACCTCGTACACACACGGCTCCGCTCTGTACACCTCGTACACACGCGGCTCCGCTCCGTACACCTCGTACACACAAGGCTCCGCTCCATAAACCTCGTACACACATAGCTCTGCTCTGTACACCTTGTACACACACGACTCCGCTCCGTACACCTTGTACACACACAGCTCTGCTACATCCACGCTGTAAACCCCTCCTGACCCCACACAGAAACTTCCCCTCATCCAGCACCATGACAACCAGCACAGCAGAGTCCTGCATACACTGAGGCCCCTGATCATGTGACCGCTGACTCCTCCCCTCCTGTGACCTCATCCCAGGTCCTGTGCGCACAGAGCAGCCATATATGTGGAGTGCGGCTCTGCGGGTGGAGGCTCCACACCAGGACTGTAGCAGGTAAAGACCCCAATATCCACAGGTGTCCCTTCTAATTGGGGGAAACTATCCCCTCTAATAATTCTCAGACAGTTCTGGCAAACACGGGAAAGTGCCCCTTTATGGAGGGGACAGAAAGTCTGTTTAGTCACTTTAGCTCCATAGTATCAGCTCTAATCCAATGGTGAGAGAGCGATTTACCCCGAAGAGTCACAGATTGGGGGGTTGGTACAGAAATGTTATATTTAGGGGGTTTGTGAAGGAAACGTGTTGCTCTCATAGTCCAGTTCCCCTTTCTTGGCCCCCACACAGTATAATGTTCCCCCCGTACCGCTTTCCTCCATACACAGGATAATATTACAAGATGCCCCATACAATATGTTACCACCCAGACCACTAGATCAGGGCTGCCACTAGGAATTTTAGGGCCCCCTTGAGACTCCAACCAGGCTCCACCCCAGCCCTGCCTCCACCCCTCGAACTGTCCACAGTCCCACCGCCCTCTCTTGAAAATACTCCACTTCTGCACCATTTTCTCACCAATCACACATTAACAGTTCCCATCACCAGATCACACATATAGCCGGCAGCTTTTGTTTTGGTCAAAACATTATTTAATCTCACACCACGACAAGGTCAACTATTTTGGCCGAGCTCTACTCTACTCTAACCAATTAATCATTTATTAAAATATCCAATACAATTTAGGTATAGTTTTATTTTTTTTTTAATGTTTAAAATGACCAATAATACCTCAGTAATACCACATACAAGGGACAAATACCGCCACACCATGACCAGACAACATATTATCACCCCAGTGACAGAATAATATCATATATAAGGAACAAATACCCCCACACTATGACCAGACCACATATTACCACCACATAGTGACCTATAATACCACACACAAGGAACAAATACCACCACACCATGACCAGACCACATATTACCACCACATAGCGACCTATAATGCCACATACAAGGAACAAATACAGCCATACCATGGCCGGGGACCATATATTACCACGACATAGTGACCGAATACTACAATACTGATCTGTCCCATCCATTCACCAATATGGGGATGTAGGCTTTTTGGACCAGAACCTGAAAATCTGTGAGACCGTTCCTTTTATATGCCACAGGGTCTTTTTTCATGTCATGTTAATTAACCCTTATCAGCAGAATGTGGTCAAAATAAGGGTATGCATGATTATGATACGTCTCAATCAGGACGTTTAAACTACAACTTGTACATTTATGTGTTATCATTAAATCCGCTAGGAACTGTGAGCTGATGACTGTGGCTCAATTAGGGATGAAACTGGCTGTGCTAATGTTAAACAGTGCACTTTATGATTTATATGAATGCATAGACCTAGTTCCTAGCTACTGTATACCTCCCTGTAAGCATTTGGGTATGATATGCAGTACCTAGTTTTTATAAACTGGGCTAAACATTGTGTCACCGTTTATTTGGTATCTGGAATGGAATAATATGATGCAATATCCTGTATTTGATTCTGCTGCAATATTAAGATTAATAGGCCAATGTGGAGAGTTGCAATAGATTGTGATAATAGATTCGGGTACAATCCAGAGATTTATAGGCCTATGTGGACAGTTGCAATAGAATCTACCTCTGTGGGCATATGTAATGCATGAGCACCAATAATAAGAATTTTGAGTTGCTGTATTTGAAGGGCATCTGTTGGTGATACCTGAAATTTTGGCCGAGAGGATGCACTATTGGTATTAGGGCGTATATGACATTGCGCCTATTTTCTAATACCTCATCATCTTTTGGTGCATTATGATACCTGAAATTCTAGCTGAGAAGATGCAATATTGGGGTTTGGGCGTACAATACATTGCGCTTACTTTCTAATACCTCATTGACAGGCGTCTTTCATAAAAGCAGAATATTTATGGAAGTATTTATGCATACTTGGGTGGTGTATGATTTGCATACTACTAGCACACCTGTCCTTTGTTTGTGTTGTTTGTTTTTGAGCACCTTGCACTTTGAATCTTACTTGTGTAATAAAAGTTATGTTTTAATCCTCATCCAGTTGCTACAATACATTTATATAGGAGTGGATCTACTAGTGCTGTATTTTGATCTGTCCCATCCTGCCCCCCATATGTTCTCCCCATCCTGCCCCATCTGTCTCCATCCTGCCCCGTGATCCTGCCCCATCTGTCTCCATCCTGCCTCATGATCCTGCCCCATCTGTCTGCATCCTGCCCCATGATCCTACACCATCTGTCTCCATCCTGCCTCATGATCCTGCCCCATCTGTCTGCATCCTGCCCCATGATCCTACACCATCTGTCTCCATCCTGCCTCATGATCCTGCCCCATCTGTCTCCATCCTGCACCATGTAACATAATAACTAAGGTTGAAGGAAAACTTTAATTCCATCTAGTTCAACCCATATCCTATCCTAACACTTGCCCTAACATGTTGACCAGAGGAAGGTAAAAAAACATGTGGCAAACAGTAAGCTCCACATTGGGGAAAAAGGTTCCTTCCCAACTCCACATACGGCAATCAGACTAGTTCCCTGGATCAATGCAATATTAAGGAAACTAGTGTATATAGCCTGTAATACTATACTTTTCAAGAAAGGCATCCAGCCCCTTCTTAAATTTTAGTAGGGAATCACTCATTACAACATCATATGGCAGAGAGTTCCATAGTTTCACTGCTCTTACAGTAAAGAATCCGTGTCTGTGATCATGCTTAAACCTTCTTTCCTCCAGACGTAGAGGATGCCCCCTTGTCCCCGTCACAGGTCTAAGAGTAAAAAGATCATTAGGTCTTTGTACTGTCCCCGCATATATTTATACATTGTAATAAGATCACCCCTAAGCCTTCGATTCTCCAAACTAAATAACCCCAAGTGTAATAACCTGTCTTGGTATTGCAGACCCCCTAGTTCCCTAATAACCTTGGTCGCTCTTCTCTGCACTCGCTCCAGTTCAACTATGTCTTTCTTATACACTGGAGACCAGAACTGTACACAGTATTCTAAGTGTGGTCGCACTAGTGACTTATATAGAGGTAAAATTATGTTCTCCTCATGAGCATCTATGCCTCTTTTAATTCATCCCATTATTTTGCCTTTGCCTTAGTGGTTTCCTCCTATTTCTAGCATGTTTATTCCCATACGGTATATATTGTGCACAGGTCCTATTCAGGATGCTAATAAACGTCTCCCATTTTCTTTGCGTTTTTTTATGTCTCAGGATATCGTCCCAGTTAATTGCTATAAATCGTCTCTCATCCGTTGGAAATTTGCCTTCCTGAAGTTTAGTGTCCTTGTAAGGCTAAGTGCCAACGTACCGGAACTCTCGCGGAAATTACCGCGAGAATTCCGGAATTCCATTCCGCGGGAAAATCGCATTTTAAATTCCCGTGATTTTCCCGCGGAAAAACTAGCATTTTGCAAGCATATTTAGCTTGCAAAATGCTAGCGTTTTCCAAGCGATCTGTAGCATCACTTGGAGAACTGATTGACAGGTTGGTCACACTCGTCAAACATAGTGTTTGACGAGTGTGACCAACTTTTTACTACTGAGGCCGCCTATGCGGCATCAGTAGTAAAAGATAGAATGTAAAAAAAAAATAAAAAATGGTGTTATTCTTACCTTCCGACGTCCCACGCATCCGTTCCCAGTAATCCTTTGCGAAAATGCCCGCGATGACGTCCGTACTCGCGGGATCACGATGTCTTGCGGTAATTCGCGATGACGTCACGCGAATGACCGCGAGACTTCGCGATCCCACGAGAACGGACACCATCACGGGCATTTTCGCAAAGGCTTACTGGGAACGGGAGCGTGGAGAGAGGCGGGAAGGCTGCGTGGGACGCCGGAAGGTAAGAATAACAATATTTTTTATTTTAAATTCTATTTTTTTACAGGGATATGGTACCCAAAGCCCGGAGGAAAGTCTCCTCTCCTCCGGACCGTGGGTACCATCCGCAATTGCACTGCTTACTTTCCGCATGGTGTGCACAGCCACATGCGGGAAGTAAGCGGAACAATGCATTCCTATGGGTGCGGGATCGCCGCGATTCCGCAAATTAATGAGCATGCTGCGTTTTTTACCGCGAAGCGATTCCGCCGCGGTAAAAACCGCAGCATTAGCACAGCATTGCGGAATCCCATAGGAATGCATGGGATGCTTATTTTTCGCGTTTTCGCGGCAAAATCGCGCGGTTAAAACCGCTGCGGAAACGCGAAAAAAACGCGTGAACTCAGCCTAACCCCTCTACTACACATCTTATTAAAGGATACATGAAAACTTATTATTTTGTGATCACTATTACCCAAGTGACCCTCAACCCTTACATTTGATATGCGGTCTGGCCTGTTGGTTAATATTAGGTCTAGCAGTGCCCCCCCTCTTGTTGGATCCTGAACCAGTTATGAAAGGTAATTGTCTCTCATAGTTTTCAAAAACCTATTACCTTTGCTGGAACTGCAGGTTTCTATTCCTCAATGTATTTCAGGGTAGTTGAAGTCCCCCATAATAATGACTTCTCCTTGAGTCGCAGCTTCAGCTATTTGCTTTATGAGGATATTCTCCATTACTTCCATTATTTTTAGAGACGTATAACAAGCCCCTATCAGTAATTTACTATTTTTTCCCCTCCCCTTATCTCTACCCACAGGGACTCTACATTTTCATTAGATTCATATATATTATCACGCAGGATGGGTTATAAGGATGATTTTACATATAAACACACATCTCCCCCTTGCTTATTTGTACGGTCATTTCTGAACAGACTATAGCCCAGTAAATTAACCTCCCAGTCGTGGCTCTCGTCCAGCCATGTCTCAGATATCCCCACCATGTCATAATTATGTTCCAACAAAATTAATTCTAATTACTCCGTTTTGTTGGCGAGGCTTCTGGCATTAGTATACATGCACTTCATGTATCTCTCTGTACCTCTATTCTTTCTGAAATTATTAACTGTTCTAAAACCACCCCCATGCCACTTCCACCTCCAATTTCATTATTTATGCCCAAGTCTCTATCTGCACTGTCTTCCCCTCCTATAAAATGAATATTCTTCCCCCCAGTGCCTAGTTTAAACACTCCTCCAACCTTCTAGCCATTTTCTCCCCCAGGACAGCTGCACCCTCCCCATTGAGGTGCAGCCCGTCCCAAGTGTTGAACCTGTAGCCAACTGAGAAGTTGGCCTAGTTCTCCAGGAACCCAAACCCCTCCTTCCTACACCAATTCCTGAGCCACTTATTAACCTCCCTAATCTCCCATTGCCTCTTTGGCGTGGCACATGGTACATGAAGTATTTCTGAAAATACCACCTTGGAGGTCCTTGCTTTAAGCTTACAGGCTAATTCCCTGAAATCATCTTTAAGGACCTTCCACCTACCAATAACTTTGTCATTTGTGCCAATATGCACCATGACCGCTGGATCCTCACCAGCCCCTCGCAGTAATCTGTCAACCCGATCAGCGATGTGTCGGACTCGAGCGCCAGGTAGGCAGCACACCTTTCCATGATCCCTGTCTTTGTGACAGATTGCCCTATCTGTTCCTCTAATAATTGAGTCCCCCACTACCAGAACCTGTCTGGCCTGCCCTGCTCTCCTATTTCCCCCCTTACTGGAGCAGACACTCCTCCGGCTTTCAGAGGACATGTCTTGCTGCAGCAGTGCTACTCCTGCACTAACACTCCCCTCTTCCGCCAACTTAGCAAACTTATTGGGGTGTGCCAGATCAGGACTAGCCTCCCTGGTGCTCTTTCCTCTATCCCACCTTCTAACTGTCACCCAGCTTGCTGCTTCACTGTCCTGCAGCTCCAACCTACCATCCCCACCTCATCTATCCCATTGAGCGTCTGCTCAGTGAGCAGAAGACTCCTTTCCATATTGTCTATGGATCTCAGTGTTGCCAGCTGCACATTTAGATCCAGTATCTGGGCTTCCAAATGCACAACATGCTCACATCTCACACAGCAGTATGTACGCTCGACCGGCTGTTCAAGGATTGCATACATGTGGCAAGATGTACACTGGATGGTATTGACAATACTGGAGCACATTCCTAAGGGGGAAGGTATTTAATGAGTGGTACCACGTGACCGCTGAAGGAAGCAGCCTGAGACTGTGGGCCAAGCAGGGGGCTGCAGAGATGCGCCGGGAGGGTCAGTATGATGTGACACCCCCGCTCCCCCTCCCCCGCCGACCCCCTGGCGTATATGACTTGCGTATAAGCCGAAAGGTGGGCTTTCAGCCCCCAAAAATGGAAATCTTGGCTTGTACGCGAGTATATACGGTATATGGCGAAATACACATGTAATAAATTTTATATCGGCCTGACTTCACGTGAGCTCCGTGTGCGCACACGTGAACATGTCAGAGATATCCTGGCCGCAAGCGAGGTGAATGATGTTGCTATGTTGAAGACCATCCCTCGCCACTTTAGGCTACACCATAAATGTAACCCTAAGGACCGGTCCTTGGTATTCACTGAGTACGGTGTGGCATTAGGGGTGGCGATATGAAGCGCACTGTGGCACAACTCGAGTGCCGTTGGATAACTACTTCAGACACCATGACTCCACTGGGCCTGTGCAAGCAATTGAGTTTCTCTTCCTTTTTATAGGGGTTAATGTCATTTTGCCTATGGTTTGGATTTTAATTTGTGTGTCTTCTATTTATTTATTTTATTTAACTTGTTTTATCATCTTACATCATCTTATATTCCTCCCCTGGTCTATTAAATGTGGAACTATAGAAGTCGCATCTTGAAGAAATATCTACTTCATCGTGACAAATGATATGCTAGCTGTCAGGAACACCACACTGAACTTGCACTTGCAGGGTAGCAGGGTAACTGCGAGACAAAGTTACCAAGGGGCATAGACAGGGAGAATAGTCAGGACGTAGCCAATGAGTCACACACAGAGATAGCTGCAAGATACCAAAGGGGTGAGCAGAGAGTAGTCAGGTCACAGGCAATGAGTCATACACAGATAATAACGCAGTACAAAATCAACAGGCAAACTCACAACGGGAAACAGAGCCGGGTCAGAACCATATAAACAAGCTATAGCAACAAACAGGCACACGGGGTCAGCACACTAGGCCAAAGGCAAAAGTATAACGGGCAGGGATTGAAACTTCCCAGGGGTTTAAGAAGCTCTCCCAGAACCAGAAAGAGGCCACAATCATTAACCCCAATTGTGCAGGTCAAAACCTGCACAGAGCTCCAGACATTAACCCCCGGTGTGCAGCTCAAAAACCTGCACTGGGATCATGACAGTACCCACCTCTCAATGGTGGGCCTCTGGACCCCCAGGCTTCCCCGTGTACTTGGCATGGAAAGCCCGAACCAGGCGATCTGCATGTACCGAGCGAGCAGGGACCCATGAGCGCTCTTCTGGTCCATATCCCTTCCAGTGGACCAGGTACTGCAAAGAGCGGCGCACCCGCCGAGAGTCCACAATATGTCCGACCTCATACTCTAATTGACCCTCCACCAGCACTGGAGGAACAGCAGTCTCAGAGTTCTCTTTGACAGATCCTGTGGGTTTCAACAGAGACTTATGGAACACATTAGATATTTTTAAGGAGGCGGGGAGACGCAACCTATATGCCACAGGGTTGACTATCTCCATAATCTCGTACGGACCAATGAACTTTGGTCCCAACTTAACTGATGGTACCTTTAAGTTGATGTTACGTCAGGAGAGCCAAACCTTCTCTCCCACCTGAAACATGTCTCCCGAAGCTCTCTTTTTCTCCGCAAAATATTTGTATCTCCCCTGGGCCCGAGAGATATTACGCCGGACTTCAGCCCAGAGGTTTATTAACCGTTGAACGGACCCCTCTGCTCCTGGACAACCGGAATCCACCCGAGAAAACTCCCCAAAATGCGGATTAAAGCCATAGTTAATCAGGAATGGGGACATGTTGGTGGACTGACTCACCCGGTTGTTAAAAGCGAATTCAGCCAACGGTAACGCATCACACCAATCCTCCTGTCTGGCGGAGGTCCGACACCTGAGAATTTGTTCCAGGGATTGATTGGTGCGTTCTGTCTGACCATTGCTCTCCGGGTGATATGCCGACGAGAAGGAGAGTGAGATGCCCAATTTCATACAGAACGCCCTCCAAAATTTGGCCACAAACTGCACACCTCTGTCAGACACAACATTCAGGGGTACCCCATGCAATCGGATCACATGCTGCACAAACAACCTTGACAATGTTTCTGCTGAAGGTAATGCTGCCAAGGGAATGAAATGGGCCTGTTTAGAAAACCTATCCACCACCACCCAGATCACGGTATTGCCCCTGGAAGGTGGAAGGCCGGTAATAAAATCCATGGAAAGATGAGTCCATGGCCTATCAGGAACCGGTAAAGGTATGAGTTCCCCAGCCGGTCGGTTATGCGAGCTTTTGGAACGGGCACACATGCCACAAACAGAAACAAATTCCTTGACTTCGGACCCTAATAAAGGCCACCAAAAACTCCTGGCTACTGCATCTCTAGTGGCCGTGATACCTGGATGAGCACTCAGCCTAGAATCATGAAACTCCTGCAGAAGTCTAGTCCGCAATGAATCTGGAACAAACAGTTTATCGCCTGGCCTGGTTGCCGGAGCTAAGGCCTGAGCCCTTAGGATTTCTTGTTCCAACTCAGTTGAGACCCCCACCACTACCACCCCTGGGGGAAGAATGGAGGACGGCGGCTCAGGGGGAGACACTGGATCAAAACTTCTGGACAGGGCATCCGCTTTGACATTTTTGGACCCCGGTCGAAAAGTAATTGAGAACTGAAGTCGTGAAAAAAAAGTGACCAGCGGGCCTGTCTAGGAGTAAGCCTCTTAGCAGATTCAAGGTAAGCCAAATTTTTGTGATCCGTGACAACCGTGATAGGGTGAGCCGCCCCTTCAAAAAAGTGCCTCCATTCCTCAAACGCCAGCTTGACCGCAAGAAGTTCTCTATTGCCTACATCATAGTTTTTCTCAGCTGAAGAGAACTTCTTGGAGAAGAAGGCACAGTGTTTGAGATTGGTAAGGGTGGCCGGACCCTGGGACAGCACAGCCCCCACCCCCACTTCAGAAGCATCCACCTCCACAATGAATGGTTTGGACGGGTCAGGTTGTACCAACACCGGGGCAGACATGAAACATTTCTTAATCGCTGAGAAGGATTCCTTAGCTAGTACAGACCAATTTTTTACATCAGCTACCTTCTGGGTAAGATCCGTGAGTGGTTTAACCACTTGTGAGAAACCTTTAATGAATCTCCGGTAATAGTTCACAAATTCTAAGAAACGCTGGAGCCCCTTGAGATCTCGAGGCTGAACCCAGTCAGCGATCGCCAGCACCTTCTTAGGATCCATACGAAACCCCTCACAGGACACAATCAACCCCAAAAAAGACAGCTCCTGTACAAAAAACGAACATTTTTCCAATTTAGCGAACAATTGGTTCTCCCTGAGTCTCTGGAGAACTGTCTTTAGATGTTGCAAGTGAGATTGACTGTCCGGGGAATACACCAAAATATCATCCAAATAAATAATAACAAAACGGCCTATCAGATCAGAAAACACAACATTGATGAAATTTTGGAAAATAGCGGGTGCATTAGTTAACCCAAATGGCATTACCATGTTCTCAAAGAGTCCTTCTGACGTGAGGAATGCCGTTTTCCATTCGTCCCCTTCCCGAACCCTTATCAGATTGTAGGCCCCCTGCAGATCTAACTTGGAGAACCATTGGGCCCCAGCTAACTGGTTACATAAGTCTGGGATGAGGGTAAGCGGGTAAGAGTTCCTAACCGTTATCTTGTTCAGTTCCCGAAAGTCGAGGCACGGCCGGAAACCACCATCTTTTTTCTTCACAAAGAAGAACCCTGCTGCCACAGGTGACACAGAAGGCCTGATATGCCCTTTGCGGAGGCTCTCAGCTATGTACTCCTTCATGGCTTGGCGCTCAGGCCCAGATAAATTGAACCTTAGGTAACTTGGCTCCGGGTACTAAATCAATGGCACAATCATAGGGTCTATGTGGTGGCAGCGCCTCAGCCTCAGTTTCGGAAAAAATGTCTTAGAAATCCTTCAGGTACTCCGGAATACCTTCCAGATCGACAGACGACACAGACACGGATTTAACAGCGTTAACAAGATGTCCCCGGTTACCACATTTATTATTGCATCCCCATTGAGTGATTTCCCCTGTAACCCAATCAATGGTAGGATTATGGCGTTGAAGCCAAGGCATCCCCAGTACCAGTCCTGCAGGCAAGTTATCTAGCACCAGACAACTTAGTTTCTCCACATGAGTGGAACCCACTTTTAGAGAAAAAAGTTCAGACCTGCAACAGATACCGTCTTGGGTAAGAGGAGATGAGTCAATTGCCACAAGTTTAACAGGATCGTGAAGCCTGACTGTCCCCATCTTATTAAGAGTCATAACCTTGATATCAATCAGGTTCACAGCAGAACCGAAGTCAATAAAAGCAGTTGTCTGAACAGGACCATAACCAAGTTCCAGTTCCACCTGCAGCACCATTTTTGCACATGAGGAAAATTGTACCTGAAGGTCTGGGTAGCCTCCTCGACTACTACCCAGACCTAGTCGTTTCCCGCCATCTTGGAGGATGACGGACAGGAGGGGCAGTCCTTCTTCCAATGTCCAGATTTCCCACAATAGAAGCATAGAAGCACAACTGCTTTTCCCGGCGGCGTCTTCTTTCCTTTCCCTCACAGGTGACAGCGCTCACCTCCATAGCCATAGTAAGAGTCCGGGTCTCATCTTCACTGAAGAATAAGGGCGTTTCCCATTGCATAATGCCTCTAGCCCGCAGCCTGCGATCCATGCGAACCGCTTGGACCATGGCATCCTCCAGGGAGTCAGGCGGAGGATGAAGTGCCAAAGCATCCTTCAGACGTTCACACAGGCCTCTGTGGAACAGCCCCCGAAGGGCGGCATCAGTCCAGGAAATCTCCGCTGCCCAACGTCTGAATTCAGTACAGAACCATTCGGCCGAGTGCTCCCCCTGACAGACACTCATCACTTTGTCCTCAGCCAACCGCACTCTATCAGGCTCATCATAAATAAGCCCTAAGGCTTCAAAAAACGCATCCACAGACATTCAAAACGCATCCACAGACATTCTGTCAGGGGCAGAAGAGGAAAGCGAGAATGCCCAGGCTTGTGGGGACCCCCTAATCGGGGACATCACCACCCCCACCCTCTGTTTCTCATTCCCAGAGGAGCGGGGTCTCAAAGAAAAAAAAAAGCTTACAGCCCTCCTTAAGTGCCCTGAAATCATCCTTGTTACCAGAAAATATATCTGGCAATTTAACCGGAGATTCGGGTGGGACTAAAATGACATCTCTATTCCCCACCTGCTGGAAGCCTGCGGAAAGTACCCCCTGAACTGAGTCCTCCACCCGCCGTTGGGACTGGGCCAGAGCTTGGTGTTCCAAACTAAGCTTCTGCAGCGACTGAGTCAAGCATTTCACCTGCTCGGATAAAGCACACATTGGGTCCATGCTGGAGAAGTGAGGAGAGAAAAAAAAAATTATAGGCCAGTTATAATGTCAGGAACACCGCACTGAACTTGCTCACTGAGCCAGTGCGCGTGTCCTGAGTAAAGCAAAACAGTGCTCAAAGATACCTGTGGAGCGGGCAGCAACCGAGTAGATGCGTACTTCAGAGCCGCAGGACCTGAAGCACGTGACTACTGGGGGCGTGGCCTAAACTCCAGAGAGCTAGGAGCTGCAAGAGAATTCCTAGCAGGGTAACTGCGAGACAAAGTTACCAGGGGCATAGACAGGGAGGATAGTCAGGACGTAGCCAATGAGTCACACACAGAGATAGCAAGGTACCAAAGGGGCGAGCAGAGAGTAGTCAGGTCACAGGCAATGAGTCATACACAGATAATAACGCAGTACAAAATCAACAGGCAAACTCACAACGGGAAACAGAGCCGGGTCAGAACCATATAAACAAGCTATAGCAACAAACAGGCACACAGGGGTCAGCACACTAGGCCAAAGGCAAAAAAATAACTGGCAGGAATTGAAGCTTCCCAGGGGTTTAAGAAGCTCTCCCAGAACCAGAAAGAGGCCACAATCATTAACCCCAAGTGTGCAGGTCAAAACCTGCACAGAGCTCCAGACATTAACCCCGGTGTGCAGCTCAAAAACCTGCACTGGGATCATGACACTAGCTCTGCACATGGAACTCTGGGACCAACAACACATGCTATTGTAACATTTTCTGTGTGCCATAATATATTTGTGTTTTGCTTATTTAGTTTTATTTGTTTTTTCTTATTTTGTTTTTCATTTGGCATATGTGTATCAATAATGTGTTTTTACTATCCGATATACGTGTGTGTATATGGATTTGTACAAATGTGGGGCTTTAATTATCAATACTTTAGGACATTTTGTATTTACTGTTAAGGGGTAACTGGTAAGGGAATCCAAATTACCCATGTACAGTATAGTTACTTTGCAAACAAAGAGTGTTATGAATGGGTCACCGAGGAGAAAAAAGCAAAACAAGCTAAGCCACAGAAAACCAGAGTGGTTGGTAACTTTGCAGATTGCAGATTCCTGATCTTACCACACAACTACCAGTAGCCGTGGAGAGTGCCTACGATGTTCCTAGACGCCGCGACACGGCCGGAGGACTACATAAGCCTAAAGCAAGAAAAGGGAAAACTAACTGCCCCAGAGCAGACCCCCAAAGGAATAGATAGCCCCCACACATGTATTGACGGTGAAACAAGATGAAGGCACAAACACAGGCAGGAAAATAGGCTGAGCAAACGATGGGGCCCAAACTAAGTAGGGAGGAAAGGAAAGGAAAGACACTGTCTGCAACCTGCAAAAAACCCTACAAAAATAATGTCCAACACTTCTGATAGCAAAATTAACCCTGAAGTCACTAGACTTCTCCCACTATATCAGCACTCTGAAATATTCTGAGACAGGGCAAAAAGAGACCGAACTAGTAAGGGACAAAAAGCCAATTGGCAAAATACTGATAAATAAGAGGGGAAATTCAGCTCAGCCGCCAGCCGGGGCTGGCAGACCACACAAAAAACTGAATAGACCATCAAAATCAAGTCTGAACATTAGCAGAAAAACTTAGCTTTAGATGACTGGAACAGAGCTGAAAACCAAGAGCTGACAAGCCAGAAGGAATCACCAGCAACTGAATAGGGCGTCAGCTGTCTTAAATCCAATCTGAGAATCCTGAGATCCAATCGTCATCCTCATTCTCAGGTGGCAGATCTCCACCGATCAAACCAGCTGCACCACCTCCCGTCACCACCAGAGGGAGTTCAGAAGGGGAACTCGCAACTGGTGAACCAGAGAATGAACTCACAACAAAAGAGGCACACATGTGTTTTCCTGGGGGCACACCATTCAGTTGTTTCCATATCATTCGCAACTTGATTCTCTACATGTTTCTTGTTAGGATTGTCTTTCCCATTTATTTGCCCTTATTAATCATGGCCACTGCAGCGGGTGCGCATGCCCACTGTGATCGGCTCTAGGACACATCTCCTCAGCTTCCGGGCGATGACGCGGCTGGTCAATGACGTCACGAGGGATTTCCCTCTGACCCGCCCCGTCACATGGTAGGCTGGGAGAGTTGCGTCCATATACGGCCCGGGACTCAGTGCACATGCGCCGCTAATGGCGCTGCTTATGTGGGACACCTGTATACTGCATTTATAATGATCCAGGGATGACAGACATAGCCACAGCCCCCTGAGGAATCCCACGCGGGGCTGCTCAGGACACACAGACTACAATGGGTAAGCAGCATTTGGTTTAAGTGTTACTCTCTGTCCTTATGATTAGTGGTTGGCACAAGGGACCTATACTGAGGGTAGTTCACTCCCATACCAAGTTTCCCTCTCCCTTCTTTGTCTTTGGACAATTAGTGACGCTGCACCTTGCACCCAGTCTGTATGAAATAGTGTACTTTTTGTCTCCAGTACACATAAAAGCTCTCTGATACCTTGGTCATGATAAGCTGCTTTTATCCGGTTGTTGTGAATTTTGTGTAATTCTATGTATTTCAATAAATTTTGTTACGTCGGCAATATATCAACTCTCTGGACATTTACTCCGTGTGTTTATATAGGATTTGTTTGCCCTTGGAGTGTCCTTTTCTATTTAGTGAGTCCGTTGCTAAGGTATTTGACCTGATTATGATTATTGGTATGTATCAGTGGTTTCTGTTTTCACCATGTCACATGGTGCAGGATCATGGGGCAGGATGGAGCCATAGGTTTCATGTGGCTCCATTATGCCGCCCAAACATTTTACGGCTTGCCGCTTTCAATAGAAATATTAATAAAAATACTTTATCCTTATCTGGCTGCGCTCCAGCAGTGATGTTCCCTCCAGCCATTTCAACCGCGTACTCACCGGCTAATGACAATGACGTCATACGTCGGCAACGTGTGTGCTAACGTCAGCTGCCAGACTCCTATTCGCTGGTGGCTTTTAGCTATTGCCGTGTGGGCCTGCATGGCAATAGAGTTTAACTTAACCTGCCTCTCAGACGCAGGTTCAGTTACTGCACCAGCAGAATCATGCTGCTGGGGGCCGGTGAGCAGAAGAGAGGGGGTCTGGTGCCGGCCCCTTCTGTTGATCGGGCCCTATACGACAGTCAGGGCAGTAATGCACTGATGGCGGTCCTGCACTAGATAATAAATACTAACTTAACCCAATTTTTGATACCGTACAGTGACATTTTCTTGGGTCCCTCACACAGTATAATGTTCTCACAGTACCTCCATCCCTAATTTTTTGGGAATGTTTTTCATGTAATATAAGGAAGCCTACAAGAAAATTATACAAAAATTAATATCCGGAGAAAAAAATCATTGTACATGGAGACATTGGCATCATATAACTCCTGTCTTGTTCTTACAAAAAAGCTTTTATTAAAGCTTCAAACGTCTGTGTGTGAATCAGACATGAGATCTAACGTGACAGAAGATTGCAGTGCGGGGAAGACAGGAAACATTCATATAGACGGTTTGTAATGAGACGAGAATTAGCGTTATGGAAGATGAGTCTATGAGAAACGTATTCAGCTGCCGACTCTGAGGAAGAAACTGCTTGTTGTCTGTGGCCTAAAATATATACCCTATATACTCATTTATAAGCTTAGTTTTTCAGCCCCTTTTTTGGGTTGAAAAAGATCCCCCTCGGCTTGTAGACAAGTCACGGTCTCAGTGTGAAGGTCCCCGAGAAGGGAACATGTCGTGCCCCCCATACAGCTCCTGACAAGTCCTGGGGTGGCATCGGGGGACAAGTGCCGGTGTGCTGAGCATGCTGGGACACCGGCGCGTTATGGGGGCCAGGTGTCAGTGTCGCCGCTGGCTCAGGCTCTCGGCATTTGCTATATTCACCTGTCCCCTTTCCACCGCCGCGCCCCGCTGTCTTCCGCATTCTCTGGCTGTGACGTTCTGGTCAGAGGGCGCGGTGACATGTTTAGTGTGCGCCCTCTGCCTGAACAGACACTGCAGAGACCCAGAAGACACAGCAGCGCGCGGCGTTGGAACTGGGACAGGTGAATATTGCAAGTGTCGGGGGCCTAAGCCAGCGGCGACAACCGCACCTGGCCCCCATAGCGCACCGGTGTCCCCACCTGCTCAGGAAACCGGCATCTGGCCCCCAGCTACGAGAGGTGAGTAATATGCCTTTTTTTGCTGCAGCAGCGGCATTATGTGGTATATGGGCATCTTATGGACCCCATCATGAACTTTAAGAAGCATATTGTATGGGGCATATTTTGTATGTAGCATGTTATGGGGCCAATAATCATCTTTATGGGGCATAGTTTGTATGGAGCATCTTGTGGGGCCAATAATCAACTTTATGCAGCATTATATTGGGCATATTTTGTATGGAGCATTTTATGGGGCCCATAATCAACTTTATGGAGCATTATATGGGGCATATTTTGTATGGAGCATCTGCTGCATTTCCCACCCTAGGCTTATACTCGAATCAATAAGTTTTCCCAGTTTTTTTAGGTAACTTTAGGTGCCTCGGCCTATACTTGGGTTGGCTTATACTCGAGTATATACAGTAGATTTTATTATTAGATGTCAGGGAAAACAGAAAATGTTGTAAAATATTAAAAATACCATTGCTGCTTGGGTCCCCGCCAGTCTCTGTATTTTCTGGTCAATCCTAACGAACTTGTGATTCCTTCAACTAAGCAGTTGCTGAAGCAATGAGTAACATATCCAGTGATTGGGAGCACGGCAGAAATGACTTAGTCAGCAATTCAACTTGTGTTCCAGTCCATACAAGACTAAAGAATACAACATTTACACGTTCTGTCTTCTGATGTGTTTCCCCTTATTATCTCGAGTAATTTAATTATTACAGAGGATTTTTATGATGTTACATCGGCTCATCTTCTCATTCAGGTCTCTACGATATTGGGTCTTCTCAGTGTTGATCTACTATATTAAGAGAATTTTTCTGAATTACCTGTCAAGGATGGATATGGACAGGGACAAGATGGTGGAGAGGATATTACACCTCACTCTAGAGATCCTCTTCCGGCTTACTGGAGAGGTGAGAGATTCTGATGAAGTCACATTTCATCATACTTATCTATGGGAATAACAGATGGACAGAACTGGAGAGGTGAGGACTCTGGAAATGTCTGTAGTGAGATTTATTAATGTGTCTCTCCATAACCAGGATTACACAGTAGTGAAGAAGACCTCTAGTGAGCGCTGTGAGGACCCTGTGTCTGAGGGATGGGGAGGACCCCTGAGCCCAATCATGGGGCCTCCACCTCACCCCCTGATACATGAGGACATCAATGACCAGAAGATCCTAGAACTCACTTACAAGATGATTGAGCTGCTGACTGGAGAGGTGACACTGCTGGGAATGCTGGGACATTATACAGTAATGTTATGAAGGGATCTGGGGGATGACGGTATCATTGTATGTGTCAGGTTCCTGTAAGGTGCCAGGATGTCACTGTCTATTTCTCCATGGAGGAGTGGGAGTATCTAGAAGGACACAAAGATCTGTACAAGGACGTCATGATGGAGGTTCCCCATTCCCTCGTATCACCGGGTAATAGACAGGACTAACTACACATGGCCTATAATTATCTGTATGTAAAGAATGAATTCAGTCCCTGTATGTATTTCCTCCAGATCTATCCAGTAAGAGAACAACAGAGAGATGTCCCCGTCTTCTTCTTCCACAGGACTGTAAACAAGAAGATCCCAATGTTCCTCAGGATCATCAGGTAGATGGAGAGAAGATGTCATGAGATCTCCCCTATGATGTGTAGATGGCTGTGAAGGTCTTGTGCTCAGTCTTGTTTTATCCACCAGTATTATATGTTTTATACTTGTGTAATGAGAATGGTGGAGACGGCAGGATTAGAGCTGATCATACAGTAGATGTGACTTCATCATCTGTCTGTGACTTTTACAATATTTGTTTCAGGGTGAAGATCTGACCCATATTAATACTACAGAGACATGTGTGAGTTATGATGAGCGGTGTAAAGAGGAGATTATCACATATGACTACCCAGGTGAGTAATAACCACTAAATGCAGAGAAGGTCACAGATTCCTCTCAGTCACCGGCTGTGGCTGCTTTATCGGTGATGTAGTCCGGCCGTATCACAATTGTATGATCACCATTTTGCCTCTAAACCACAACATTCTCCTCCATCTGGAAATATTGAAATTACTTTGTGAAATTGTGTAAACTAAGAAGCCAAATGACAGTGTACGTAAAATGTGCTGACAAGTTAGAAAATCACTTGAAGAAAAATGTTATAATGGGCCTGTAATAGAAAGTGGAGGGTAATGATGCTGTTGGCTTCCTAGATCCCTGATATCTTATTGGATGAATCTCCCTTCTCTCCCTTCTGTGCTGATGAATGTGCTCATATGGTCCCTACAAGACTAGGTCCAGTCTTTTTGGCCAAACTTCACTTTTATGATCGACAACATTAAATGAGCAGTGAGGCCAAGTGTGAATTTCTGTACAATAACAACAGAGTTTCCCTTTATCCTGAGTCTGAATTTTCAATTTCTTTTAAAACTGACTAACTCCAAACAGGATCACGATAAACCAAAAAAGAGAACATTACACCTGTCCCATGATATATCTCTAAGCTGTGCGTGGCTGATGGCTGTAATATACATTTATTCACAACTGCAGGAGATGTGTTGGCATGGCTCCAGCCCTGGTTTCATGGATTCACTACTCGTCATAAGTTCCATTATGTTTTCAATCATAAGGAATTCAGGTTACTACACAATCTCTCCTGGAATGGGGGGCACTAATACTTTCTCTACTCTTATCTTTGACTATCTCATATTTCTTCTTGAAACTCATCTGACAGAAAATATTGGTCCTTACGATAGTTTAGATTGCCAAGAATCAACAAGCCCCATAGTGTAATTACTCCAGAGAGGTTTCACCACTAGTTACTCATTTTTTACTGATGAAGATTGTTGTTTGATCATTTCAGTAGATATGTTATTGTCTATAGTTACAGTTGTTGACTACAGTAGTTAGTTCCCAAAATACTCTGATAACCAGTTCCCGCAGCCAGTTTTGTGTTCCTAATCAGGGCCCATTTTTCAAATCTGATATGTGTCATTTTATGTGGTGATAATTTTAGAATTCTTCACAAAATATAATCCCCAATTTTTTCACTTTCACAAAGTTGAATAGCAAACAGATGGACCTTACAAATTATTTTTCAACTTCTCTTGAATCCTAAAATAGGGAAAGAGTGGCATTTAGCTATTTGAATGCAGATCTTACAAGAATAGTTTTCAGATGTAATGTATTGGGAGCAGTGTTTGTGACGACCTGGCAGCTGAAAAGATGGCCACCACAAACAGGCTTGGCGCTATCTACTCCATTTTCCTGATCCCAGGGATTGTCTTTCTCATCACCTTTAACCCCTCTACATGGATCTGGACTTACATAGAGACCCCCTAGGCTTGGGCCACAGTGTTGCCTGCTGTTTGGTGGTGTGAGATGGGAAGAACAATAGTTAGGTAGCCGGGTCAGAACCAGGAGGGCAGAGAAAACACAGAATCAAAAAATATAAGTGTAGTCAGCAAACAGGCTAGGGTCACAACAGGAAACAAATACACAAGCCGTGAGCTGAGCATAGAGGAGTGAACCAGAGGAGAGCAAGGCTGTATCTGGCAGCTTCCTTCAGTATGCTTCAAACTTTAGTAGAATATGGTGATTTCCAGTTGGCTGAATCAGGGAGCAGATTACATCAGCTGGACAGCACACACACCCATACTGCCAGACTGGATGGTACTACTGGTCCCAGGCACCCTAATTTTAGTGGCTGGAACGAGCCTGCATCATCCAGAGCTTCTGGTTCCAACATCTACTCCATTACCTGCGCCACCTGCCATATGAATAAGGACACGCCTGGTGACAGAAGCAGATGTGGTAGAAGCAGATCCCAGAAGAGATGTGACACATCATCTGCAGAAGCCATAATATGGCAAAATGCAGGAAACCAGAGTAGTAGCTATTTTTGATTCCACAGGCACTTTCTGAAAATTAGCACACAGTGGATGTGGGAGAAAAATTTTTTTAAATATGCCATTTGATTACCCAACACAGTGCCCAGATTATGCTCAAGGAGACACACATACACCATACATTAAGGGGGCTCTTCTCACTATAGTAATGTTAAAAACATGGATGCTAAATATGCTAAATGTGGTTTGGGCACACCGCAAGGCTCAGAAGCAAGGGAGAAATGTCACTTTGGGAGAGTGATTATTGGTTTATAGAAGCCATGTTGCTTTTCAAGAGCCTTTGAGATTCTATTAATGTGGAAACCTCTGTTCTTCCACTGACAGATGATGGACCTGTGTGGGGACTTGTTTTATTGTGAGATGAATAGAAGTTTTTGTGGATATTATGTTCATCTACATAATGTTTCTTTGTGGCTTTTTATTCCATATTTGGGAGGCGGAATGAGCAAACAGTTGAACCCCACACTCCACTGGTTCATCCTATGAGATTTTCTATTAGACAGTGAACTGTCATTGTCTTGGTGAAGAATTCAATATTTTTACATATCTTGCCATTTTTACAGACAGTTTAAGTAGAAATGTTAAATGACATTCAAAGATATTTTATTAAAAATTAATTGGCTTTCTTGGCAGATGACTGTACCAAGAGATCAGAGGGACAGCTGACATCTTCAATTTTTAAATCTGATGATCTTGAGATCCCACAGGATACAATTGAAGTGAATGCCATTACTTCAGATATAAAATCATCCCTTCAGAGCAAAGATCTGTCATCTGATCCTATGAAGCAGGTCCTGTCTTCTGATTCATTAGCGACAACTAAGGAAAATCGGAGTCACAAAATAAGCATTAAAAACGGAAATAATCCTAAATCAAAGAAGCCATTTTCATGTTCAGAATATGGAAACCGTTTTCCCATCGAAAAGTCTTTTCTCAAACATCCAAACATTCACACAGTGGAGAAAAGATTTTCTTGTTCCAAGTGTGGGAAATGTTTTAAGCAGAAATCATATCTTGTTAGACACCAGAGAACTCACACAGGGGAGAAGCCATTTTCATGTTCAGAATGTGGGAAATGTTTTTTATGGAAATCTTTTCTTATTAGTCACCAAAGAAGTCACACAGGGGAGAAGCCTTTTTGCTGTTCAGACTGTGGGAAATGTTTTAACCATAAATGGATTCTTGTTGTACACCAAAGAATCCACACAGGGGAGAAGCCTTTTTCATGTTCTGAATGTGGGAAATGTTTTATACAGAAATCAGATTTGGTTAAGCACCAGATAGCTCACACAGGGGAAAAGCCTTTCTCATGTTCAGAATGTAAGAAATGTTTTATACAGAAATCAGATTTGATTAAGCACCAGAGAACTCACACGGGGGAGAAGCCTTTTTCATGCTCAGAATGTGGGAAATGTTTTATACAGAAATCAGATTTGGCTAAGCACCAAAGAACTCACACAGGGGAGAAGCCTTTTTCATGCTTAGAATGTGGAAAATGTTTTTATGAGAAATCAAGTTTGGTTAAGCACCAGAGAACTCACACAGGGGAGAAACCTTTTTCATGTTCAGAATGTGAGAAGTGTTTTATACAGAAATCAGATTTGGTTAAGCACCAGAGAACTCACACAGGGGAGAAGCTTTTTTCATGTTCAGAATGTGGGAAATGTTTTATACAGAAATCAGATTTGGTTAAGCACCAGATAACTCATACAGGGGAGAAGCCTTTTTCATGTTCGGAATGTGGGAAATGTTTTAACAGGAAATCAAATTTGGTTAAGCACCAGAGAACTCATACAGGGGAGAAGCCTTTTTCATGTTCAGAATGTATGAAATGTTTTAATGAGAAATCAGATTTGGATAGGCACCAGAGAACCCACACAGGGGAGAAGCCTTTTTCATGTTCAGAATGTGGAAAATGTTTTTTATGGAAATCTTTTCTTGTTAGTCACCAAAGAAGTCACACAGGGGAGCAGCCTTTTTGCTGTTCAGAATGTGGGAAATGTTTTAACCAGAAATGCATTCTTGCTGTACACCAAAGAACCCACACAGGGGAGAAGCCTTTTTCATGTTCGGAATGTGTGAAATGTTTTAATCGGAAATCAAATTTGGTTAAGCACCAAAGAACTCATACAGGGGAGAAGCCTTTTTCATGTTCAGAATGTATGAAATGTTTCAATCAGAAATCAGATATGGATAGGCACCAGAGAACCCACACAGGGGAGAAGCTTTTTCATGGTCAGAATGTATGAAATGTTTTAATCAGAAATCAGATTTGGATAGGCACCAGAGAACCCACACAGGGAAGAAGTCTTTTTCCTGTCCAAAATGTGGGAAATATTTTAAACAGAAATGCAGACTTGTTTTACACCAAAGAACCGACACAGGGAAGAAGCCTTTTTATGTTCAGAATGTAGCAATTGTTTTAATAATAATTTGCTTTTTGTTGGCTTCTAGAGAACTCATACAGGGGAGAAGCCTTTTTCATGTTCGGAAGGTGGGAAGTGTTTTACACTAAAATTCTTTAACATCAGAGAAGTCACAAAGGGGATAAACGTTTTTCATATTCAGAATGTTGTTAATGTTTTAGCTACAAATTGTATTTCTTTAAGAGGTTGTCTATTACTAGGACAACCCTTTGTCATTTCTCATGTTTGGCCTATTAAAAAAAAAACCAAAAAACATTCATACTCATTTCCCGTGCCGGCACCGTTCAGGTGGTCTTGGCACTCACGTTCCCGAGGCTCATGTGAGGTTGTTACATAACAGAACCCCTGTGCCCAATCAGCACTGGCTTCACTGTCCCCTACTTCAGATGTATTGAGCATCAATAGGAAGCCAGGGCTGCGGCTGCTCTCTGACTTACTCTTATCGTTCGATATGTCCAAAGGTGGAGACGGTGAACTGAGTTTGAAAACATACTTGCTTTCAAATCGCGTTTGGTATTCTATTAGTCTTTTCCCTATGTTCTCTATGATCCTTCAATACATTTTTCCTACATGTTTCAACCAAAAAAGAAAAACGACTTTGACTATATTTTAACTTTGAAAAAATAAAGAATTCATCATTTTAAACGTCTTGACATTCTGGAGTAGAAGCTGGATAAATCTTTTCCTTTCCAGTGAGAAGGAATTGTCCAATTAATGGACATCCTCTTTAAACATCAAAAATCCCACACAGACAGAAACCATTGTCATGCCTAGTGTCATTATCTCAGTGCGGGTTGGACCCGCATGCTTGGGGTTAATGTCTGGAACCAGTGCTGATGACCTGCACTTCTGGGGTTAAATGTTATGATCCCAGTGCAGGCTCTTACCTGCACACCTGGGGCTTATTATTGTGGCCTCTCCTTGGTTCTGGGAAAGCTTTTTATAGCCTCAGGAAGCTCCATTCCCCATCAGTTTTATCCTTGGCAGAGTGTGTTGACCCCTGAGTGTGTTTGTGCTGTGTTCTTGTTTGCCTGATACTTTGGTTAGGACTCGGTCTGTTCTCTGGATACTGCTTGCTGGATTCTGCTTGGTACCTTCTACGTCTGTTTGGCTTTGACCACTGCCTGGCTCCGACTATCCGTTCTGTCTCATCCCTGGTACTTTACTGCTATCTCTGTGTATGAACCCGTTTGTCTGACTTGAGTATACCTGTATAGTGTTCTGCCGATCTCTGGCAGCAGGACGCTAAGCCCCACCCCTTGCAGTCACATGACTACAGCGTCTCCAGGTCCTGTTTGCCTGAGCTGCCCGGCCGTATCGGACCCCGGGCCCGTCTGCAGTGTGAGTGAGTCCCTGCTCAGCGGTGGCTGCACGCCGGCGCTGACAGTACCGTGAGATTATAACTGACCATTAAGTTTTTGGGGTTTTTTTGCAGAGAATCATGACAGTACCCCCTCAACGGGGGGCCTCTGGACCTCGAGACTTGCCCGGGTACCTAGCATGGAAAGCCCGAACCAGGCGAGCCGCATGCATCAACCGGGCCGGCACCCAGGACGTGTCCTCCAGCCCATACCCCTTCCAATAAACCAGGTACTGTACCGACCGCCGTACCAACCTGGAATCTACGATATGACCAATCTCGTATTCCACATGCCCCTCAACCAAAACCGGAGGAGCAGCGGACTCGGACTCTCCCCGGACTGCTTCAAAAGGCTTCAGTAGGGATCTATGGAAGACGTTAGAGGGTGGAAGGCACAGCCTGTACGCCACTGGATAGATTTTCATGAGCTTAATAAGATTACTGTACGGAATATGTACCCCCTTCCGTTGACTCCCGATTTGTGTAACCAACTTTCAGGGGCTAAATGGTTCTCCAAACTGGATCTTCGGGGGGCATATAATTTGATAAGGGTCCGGGAGGGGGATGAATGGAAAATCGCGTTCCTCACGACCGAGGGACTGTTTGAAAATTTAGTCATGCCGTTTGGTCTTACCAATGCCCCCGCCATATTTCAGAATTTCATCAACGTTGTATTCTCGGATCTCATTGGTCATTTTTTTGCTATTTACTTAGACGATATTCTGATATACTCCTCCGACAGTCATTCTCATCTGAAACATGTGCGAACCGTCCTCCAAAGACTGAGGGAAAATCATCTGTTTGCCAAATTGGAGAAATGTGTATTTTTTGTTCAGGAATTGTCTTTTTTGGGATTAATTGTGTCCTGTGAGGGTTTTCGCATGGACCCCAAGAAGGTGCAGGCCATTGCGGATTGGGCGCAACCCCGAGATCTTCAAGGTCTTCAGCGCTTCTTGGGGTTCGCCAATTATTATGGCAAATTTATTCGGGGGTTTTCACAGGTGGTCAAACCACTCACAGATCTAACATGCAAAGGTGCGGATGTGAGAAATTGGTCCTCGCTCGCAAAAGAGGCCTTTGCGACCCTGAAAAAATGCTTTATGTCTGCTCCCGTGTTAATACAGCCGGATCCGTCTAAACCATTTGTTGTGGAAGTGGACGCCTCCGAGGTGGGGGTGGGGGCGGTGTTGTCCCAAGGGCCTGCCACTCTAACCAACCTCAGGCCATGTTCTTTCTTTTCCAGGAAGTTCTCTGCTGCTGAAATAAATTACGACGTAGGCAGTAGAGAGTTTCTTGCAGTCAAATTGGCATTTGAAGAATGCAGGCATGTTTTGGAGGGGGCCAGTCACCCGGTTACTGTGATCACCGATCACAAAAATTTGTCTTACATTGAGTCTGCTAAAAGACTAACGCCCAGACAGGCCCGTTGGTCGCTATTTTTTTCCCGTTTTCAGTTTACTATTACATTTCGTCCAGGGTCTAAGAATGTCAAGGCTGACGCCTTGTCTCGCAGTTTTCAGCCTGTGTCTTCCCCTGAGCCACCGTCCTCCATTCTTCACCCTGGGGTTGTGTTAGCAGGGGTCTCGTCTGAATTGTAACAGGAGATTGAGGGGGCCTAGTCGCTGGCTCCTGCGGCCTAGCCAGGGGGTAAGTTGTTTGTCCCAGAGCAACTTCGCCTTAAACTCTTGCAGGAGTTCCATGAATCCAAGCTGAGTGCTCACCCTGGTATATCACCCACGCGTCTGGCAGTGGCTAGGATCTTTTGGTGGCCTACCCTTAGCTCTGCCATAAAAAAATTAATTTCTGGTTGTGGGGTCTGCGCTCGTTCTAAAAGCTCTCATAGCCGGCCGGCGGGGGAGCTGATGCCCTTGACAGTTCTCGAAAGACCATGGACCCTCTTTTCAATGGATTTTGTTACCAATCTTCCTCCATCCAAGGGTAATACGGTGGTATGGGTAGTGGTGGACAGATTTTCAAAGCAGGCTCATTTTGTACCCCTGTCCGCACTACCTTCAGCTGAGACTTTATCCAGATTGTTTGTGCAGCATGTGATCCGGTTGCATGGGGTACCCCTGAATGTGGTGTCTGATCGTGTTGTGCAGTTTGTGGCTAAGTTTTGGCGTGCTTTCTGCAAAAAATTAGGGATGTCTATGTCCTTTTCGTCTGCATACCATCCTGAGAGCAATGGTCAGACGGAACCCACAAATCAGTCTCTGGAACAGATCCTCAGATGTCTGACTTCTGCTAGACAGAATGACTGGTGTGATACACTGCCTTTGGCTGAATTTGCCTTCAATAGTCGGGTGAGTCAATCCACGGGTATGTCTCCTTTTTTGATTAACTATGGGTTCAGTCCTCATTTTGGTGAGTTTTCTCATCTGGATTCGGGGTGTCCCGGGGCTGAGGTCTCTGTTCAGCGGTTAAGGAATACGTGGGCGGAAGTCCAGTGGAATATATCTAGGTCTCAAGGCAGGTATAAGTTTTTCACGGACAGGAAACGAACACCAGGTCCCACGTTTCAGGTTGGAGAGAAAGTCTGGCTCTCCTTGCGAAACATTAAGTTGAAGATTCCTTCAGCCAAGTTGGGGCGCAAATTCATTGGCCCATACAAGATTGTGGAAAAAATCAATCCAGTAGCGTACAGGCTGTGCCTTCCACCCTCTTTCAAGATCCCTAACGTCTTCCATAGATCCCTACTGAAACCTTTTGAAGCAGTCCGGGGAGAGTCCGAGTCCGCTGCTCCTCCGGTTTTGGTTGAGGGGCATGTGGAATACGAGATTGGTTAATATCGTAGATTCCAGGTTGGTACGGCGGTCGGTACAGTAGCTGGTTCATTGGAAGGGGTATGGGCTGGAGGACACGTCCTGGGTGCCGGCCCGGTTGATGCATGCAGATTGCCTGGTGGTTCGGGCTTTCCATGCTAGGTACCTGGGAAAGCCTGGGGGTCCAGAGGCCCCCTGTTGAGAGGGGGGTACTGTCATGATCTCAGTGCGGGTTGGACCCGCACGCTTGGGGTTAATGTCTGGAACCAGTGCTGATGACCTGCACTTCTGGGGTTAAATGTTATGATCCCAGTGCAGGCTCTTACCTGCACACCTGGGGCTTATTATTGTGGCCTCTCCTTGGTTCTGGGAAAGCTTTTTATAACCTCAGGAAGCCCCAATCCCCGTCAGTTATACTTTCGCCCTTGGCAGAGTGTGTTGACACCTGAGTGTGTTTGTGCTGTGTTCTTGTTTGCCTGATACTTTGGTTATGACTCGATCTGTTCTCTGGATACTGCTTGTTGGATTCTGCGTGGTACCTTCTACGTCTGTTTGGCTTTGACCACTGCCTGGCCCCGACTATCCGTTCTGTCTCATCCCTGGTACTTTACTGCTATCTCTGTGTATGACCCTGTTTGTCTGACTTGAGTATTCCTGTATAGTGTTCTGCCGATCTCTGGCAGCAGGACGCTAAGCCCTGCCCCTTGCAGTCACATGATCGTAGGTCCTTCGCTGCTTGCTAACTACAGTGTCTCCAGGTCCTGTTTGCCTGAGCTGCCCAGCCGTATCAGACCCCGGGCCCCTCTGCAGTGTGGGTGAGTCCCTGCTCAGCGGTGGCTGCACGCCAGCGCTGACAGGACCGTGACACCTAGAGTGTGAAAAATAAATTACTGGAAAATCGTATTTTGTTGACCATCAAAAAGAACTCAGACGGATAGAAATTACATATGTTATTGACAAATTGTTCAAAAACATAAGTCGTATAATTAAATGAGAAAAGGTAATTACTATGGATGAGCGAACGTACTCGGTGATACTTGGATATCACATGAATATCTGGGTGCTTGGAAATACTCGGTGAGCATTAGCTGTTACTCGGACCTGAAGTTCAAATCCCCACTCCACATGTTTGGTGTCTGTTACACAGCCAATAAACATGCAGGGGATTGCCTGCCAGTCACTGTAATGCCATAGCCATCTCGGTAGAGGCATTACTGTGATTGACTGTCCGTATTATATAATCAGTGGTTATTAAAGACCAGGTGCCACCATGCTCTGCACATTGATGCCAGTGCATAGCTTAGGGACAGTTCTTATTGGAAGAAGAGAGTGGTTGTACAGGCCTGTGTGTGCACAGTACAACAAATCAGAGTCCTGTAGTGTTGATACTGGTGCTGAAGCCCAACCATCATATTAACAGTTCTTGTAAGGACTAATCTTGTGCTTTATTGATTGTATCAGATACATTCTACATTAAGCCTAGCGAGGGACAGTTGCATGAGCAGGGAGAGTGGCTGAATACAGTCTCTAGGCAGAGCTTAGTGCTTTACATTGCGTTGCTAAATATATAGCAACGGCAGTTGAGCACGTTCTTTTTTTGGGGGATGAAAAATAGACTATAGTGTTATCCATAGAGTATTACATGCTCTGTGATGCATTTTGGTGGTATATAACACTCCAAATAAGCATTGACAAATTTTTATAAATTTAATTTGTTATCCATACACTTTTACGTGCTTTATGTTACATTATAGTGATATTTAACTCCAAAAAAAACCTTTTTATTTTATCAAAAATAAACATGGTTTACAGAGACCTAGCAGTTAGAAGATTTGTAAGGCATGCGGTAAGAGACAGGGAGATTTAAGTGCTAATAATGGTGCACGCAGACGCCGAGGACATGGGGAAGATGCGACTACACCTGTTGCTGAAGCACAAAAAAAAGCCCATCCACGTCACCTATTTTCCTGTCCCATATTGCAGGAAGATAAAGTAAACCAATACTGCAGCTAGAACAGTGCGATAAGGTGGTCAGTTGGATAGCAGATAATGCTTCCAGCATGCTTGGCAGCACCACCCAGTCTTCCACACTGTCCAGTTTCGCCAACCAATAGTCTGGATCACTTAAACCTCATCCTGATCCTCGTTCCATGTTGGGTCCTAGGAGATAAGTGATCCCACACTAAGACACTCCGAGAACATAATTTCTTGATTGTGGCCTGTCAACCTGCATGTTCCAGGAGGGACAAGAGGATATTCTGTTTAATGATGCTTAAAACTTACCGCACCATATTTTGTCTAAGGAGGAAGGTGATGATGAGGCACAGTTGCTGATTAGTCAGGTTGTTAAGTCACCAAGTCAGGAGGACCAGGGTGAGATGGTGGATGACTAAGTCACTGACCCAAGGTGGTATGCAGAGCAAGATTCACTGATGGGGATGTAGAAGCAGCATGAAAACAGGCAGAAAGAAGCAGTGGGATGACCAGAGAAAGAAGGTGGGCAACTGTTCCGCAGAGTACCGATACTCGTGAATTTCTCCATCAAATATTTAGAAGTTCCCCAGTCTGGGACTTTTATAAAGAGAGTTCTGAGACCTTACCACTAAGAGCCTAACGACCACCAGCGTGATCAAGCACATGTCATCTAAGCACCCAATCCCTGGGTACATGATTGATGCCAGCGGGTGACACCATTGCCTCTTCTGTGCTTCGTGCTTCCCAATCCCCTGTTCACACTGGCGCAGATGTCTTCCGCCCTGCACCTGTCCTTGCACATTATGATGCACCATCATCAGGCAATTTCAAGTTGTCCCAGCAAAGCGTTCAGCCAGATTTGCCAGACTATTCTGGTCAACCTCTGAATATAACAACTAAAAAATGGACATGGATGAGTCATGGGGTTACTGCAACAGACACCGCAGCATCTGATTACTCCTCCTGCACTGAAAATAAGCACTTCACCTTTTTAAATGGTATTAATTTATTTTGGCAGTACAGGGGTTAATCGGCCATGTTGGGAGCTAGCTTATGCTGTATGACTGGGAGGATAGTTGTTTAGTGGTTATATGAGAAGGCGTATAGTGGGTTTATCAGTGACTTGCTTGGGTTTGTAAGTTTCATAATTCCCTTTCCTTCTCCTATTTTTGTTTTTCCCCATCCTCCACTTCCCAGTGCATTCCTCTGTTATATGTGAGTGAATATTTGTATGCCTGGTGTTGTGAGTTCATTTTCCCCTTCACCATTGAGGTCTGATGAACTCCCTCTTCTGGTGAAGGAAGGTAGTGAGGCTGATTACCAAGCACCTGGGTATGATGATGATGACTGGGTGACGGGAATTGCTGACTGGATATAAGGCAGCCGACGCCCTTCTGCCTTGCTGGTGATCTCTCTGAGGGATTCTAAGAGACCAGTCTGATTCCTGCTCCTCAAAAGCTAAGTTTTCTGCACTGATTTTTGCATTTGTGTTTTGTTTTGTTTTGCCTTGTTTTTCTGAATTTCTGCCATTCCCTGCTGGGGTGAGTTGAATTCCTTTTTGCTCTGTCTTCAGAAAATACCTGAGTGCTGATATAGTCTTTTTGAAGCCTAGCGTCTTCAGGGCCTTTTTCCCTATCAGCCTGTTGGCCCTTGTTTTGATAGGGTTTTTGGCGGATTGCAGACAGCAGCTTTCCTATCCTGTCCTATTTAGTTAGCTTGGGCCCCATCATTTGCTCAGCCTATCTTTCTATCTGTGTGAGTGTTTTTTCATCTTCCTTCACAGTCATATGTTGGGGGCTGCCTATTACTTTGGGGTCTGCTCTGGGGCAGTTTAGATTTCCCTTTCTGTCTTTAGGCTATGCAGTTCTCCGGCTGTGATCGAGGGGTCTAGGGCACCGTAGGAACCCTCCACGGCTACTGCTAGTTGTTGTTGATAGGTTCAGGGGTGTGCAATCCGATAGCTGCCAACTTCTCTGGTTTTCTGGACTTGGCTAGTATTTCTGTTTTTGCCTCCTACGGTGACTCATTCATAACAGGCTGGTATTTTCAGCTGCTCTTGTTTGTGTTGCCTTGTTTGTCTGTTTGGTGTACTGCTTTGCACAGCTGCTCTACTCTTCCCTGGGTGGGGGAAGGGTACAGACAGATGGTGGATACAGGAGATAAGGCAAGGTACGTGGCCCTGACATCTTCACCTTCAGAAGTAACCCGGGAATAAGGCTAGCTAAGGCGTCCACTAGTGTTAGAGATAGAGCCCCTGGTCCGGGTCAACCGACAACCGAGTTGTGACATTAGCTCTGACCGAAACTGTTTTTTAAAAAATCCACTATGGATCCTATCACTGCTCTGACCGGGCATCTGCAACAGCTCAGTCTGGATGTGGCAGATTTACAGTGGGGAAAAAAGTATTTAGTCAGCCAACAATTGTGCAAGTTCTCCCACTTAAAAAGATGAGAGAGGTCTGTAAATTACATCATAGGTAGACCACAGCTATGAGACTCAAAATGAGAAAACAAATCCAGAAAATCACCTTGTCTGATTTGGTAAGATTTAATTTGCAAATTATGGTGGGAAATAAGTATTTGGTCATCTAAAAACATGCAAGATTTCTGGCTCTCACAGACTTGTAACTTCTTCTTTAAGAGGCTGCTCTGTCCTTCACTCATTACCTGTTATAATGGCACCTGCTTTAACTTATCAGGTATAAAAGACACCTGTCCACAACCTCAAACAGTCACACTCCTATCTCCACTATGGTGAAGACCAAAGAGCTGTTGAAAGACACTGTCATGATCCCAGTGCAGGTTTTGACCTGCACGTCAGGTGTTAATGTCTTGAGGTCAGTGCAGGCTTTGACCTGCACGCCTGGGGTCAATTATTGTGGCCACTCTTTGGTTCAGGAAGAGTTTCTTATAGCCCTGAGAAACTCCAATCCCCGTCAGTTATACTTTTGCCTTTGGCCGAGTGTATTGACCTCTGTGTGCCTGTTCGTTGTCTTCTAGCTTGCTTATATGGTTCTGATCCGGTTCTGTCCCCCGTTGTGAGTTTGCCTGTTGATTCTGTACTGTATATCTGTTTCTCTGGTTTCTGACTTCTTGGCTACGTCCTGACTATCCGTTCTGTCTAGCCCTTTGGTATTGTCGTGCTATCTCGTGCTTTGACCCCGGCCTGATCTGGTTTATGTCCCTGACTATGCCCCTTGGTAACTTTGTCCCATAGTTACCATTCTAGGAGTTTCCTGCAGCTCCTAGCTCTCTGGAGTTTAGGCCACGCCCCCAGCAGTCACATGCTTCAGGTCCTGCTGGTCTGAAGCACGCACCTTTTCTGCTGCTGCCTCGCTCCCCAGGTATCTCTGAGCACAGCGTGTCTTACTCAGGACATGCGCACTGGCTCAGTGAGTAAGTGCAGTGCGGTGTTCCTGACATTATAACTGACCGTGAACTTTTTTTCTCTCACTACTGCAACATGGACCCAATGCATGCCTTATCTGAGCAGGTGAAATGCTTGACTCAGTCACTGCAGAAGCTAAGTTTGGAACACCAAACTCTGGCCCAGTCCCAACGGCAGATTGCGGACTCGGTTCAGGGGGCGATTTCCGCAGGCTTTCAGCAGGTGGGGAATAGTGATGTCATTTTAGTCCCACCCGAATCCCCGGTTAAGTTACCAGATACGTTTGCTCTTTTTCTCCTTGAGACCTCGTTCCTCTGGGGATGAGAAACAGAGGGTGGGGGTGGTTATGTCTCTGCTTAGGGGGGCCCCACAAGCCTGGGCATTTTCTCTTTCGTCTTCTGCCCCGGAGAGAATGACTGTGGATGCGTTTTTTGAGGCCTTAGGGCTTATTTACGATGAGCCAGAGTGCGTTTGGCTGAGAACAAGGTGATGAGTGTCTGTCAAGGGAAGCACTCGGCCGAGTGGTTCTGTTCGGAATTTAGACGTTGGGCAGCCGAGATTCCTTGGAGTGATGCCGCCCTTCGGGGGCTGTTCCATAGACGCCTGTGTGAACGTCTGAAGGATGCCCTGGCACTCCATCCTCCACCTGACTCCCTGGAGGATGCCATGAGCCAAGCGGTTCGCATGGATCGCAGACTGCGGGAACGAGGTGTTATGCATCTTGAAACATCATTATTCCCCAGTGGAGGTGAGACCCGGACTCCTCCGGTGGCTATGAAGGTGAGCTCGGTTACCTGTGATGAGAAGGAAAGAAGACGCCGCCGGGAGAAGCAGTTGTGCTTCTATTGTGGGGAATCTGGAAATTGGAAGATGGACTGCCCCTCCTGTCCATCATCCTCCAAGATGGCGGGAAATGACTAGGTCTGGCTAGTAGTCGAGGAGGCTACCCAGACCTTGAGGTACAATTTTCCTCACTTGCAAAAATTGTACTTCTGGTGGAACTGGAACTTGGTTATGATCCTGTTCAGACTACTGCTTTTGTTGATTGTGGCTCTGCTGTGAACCTGATTGATACCCGAATTATGACTCTTAATAAGATAGGGACAGTTAGGCTTCAGGATCCTGTCAAACTTGTGGCAAATGACTCGTCCCCTCTTACCCAGGACGGTATCTGTTTCAGGTCTGAACCTTTTTCTTTAAAAGTGGGTCCCACTCATGTGGAAAAACTAAGCTGTCTTGTGTTAGATAGCTTGCCTGCAGGACTGGTACTGGGTGTAACGGGGTCTACTAAGCTGGGGTACCACCCCGTGTTTTCGGAGGTCCGCTCTGCGTTGGCTGGAGTCTGAATGAATCTCGCTGGCTGGAATTCCTTGGTTACATGGGCGCATATAAAAGATCACTGCTTCTCCATGTATTTTCAGTCTGACAACACTTTACTCACAGGACACAGAATATATCACACAGATACAGAGGGCAGGCCAATAGAAAAGCGGCAGGCCAGACATGCATTACAAAAGCCGCAGGTGGCCGGAGCCTGCCGATGTTTACTGTGGAAATTACAAAGGTGGGGGGAGGGCGGACAAAAGGGGAATGCTTATGCATTAGGGACATGCATCTCACATAGAACCTATTATGCATACATATAACTGTACAACATATTCTGGGTGCTAAGTGGTTCTGTAACACGAAACACGGCTCCCCCTTTTCAGCGACGCGATCGGCATACACAGTCTGATCCTCAACGGATCGGTTTGGGGATGACCGAAGTTTATGGGGTTGGTACAAGTTCCGTTTGTCGACTTAGTCCATCGGCGTTACCGTTTTGTTTGCCGGGTCTGTGGTGGATGGTGAAGTCCAGAGGTTGTAGGGCTAAACTCCTCCGCAGCAATCTGGCGTTGTCTCCGGAGATCCGATTAAGCTGGACTAGGGGATTATGGTCCGTTAGGAGGGAAAACTGTCGTCCATACAAATATGGTTGCAACTTCTTGAGTGCCCATACTACCGCCAGGCACTCCTTCTCGATGGCCGCATATCTTCACGGGGCAGTAGTTTCCAACTCGGGTAAGCTACCGGGTGTTCTTGGCCGTCCGGCCTGACTTGGCTCAGTACTGCCCCCAATCCAAACGTAGAAGCGTCTGTGTGAACCAGGAAACATTTAGTTGGATCGGGTGCGGCCAATACCCCCTGTATTGGTGAGGGTGTCCTTTAGTTGGCGGAAGGCTTCCTCACACTCTGAGGTCCAGGTTACCTGGCGAGGTTGGTTCTTACGGGTCAAATCAGTGAGGGGCTTGGCTACGCTGCTGTAATTGGGAACGAATTTCCTGTAATACCCCGCTGTCCCTAGAAACGCCATGACCTGGGTTTTAGTGCGTGGGATGGGCCATTTGGCTATGGCCTCAATCTTGGCTGGTTCTGGTCACTGTTTCCCACTTCCCACCCAATGCCCTAAATACTGAACCTCTGCTTTGCCCACGTGACACTTGTTTGGGTTTAGGGTGATTCCGGCCTGGTGGATCCAGTCCAATACTCTCTCTAGGTGATTTAGATGCTCTTCCCATGTCGCACTGTAGATGGCCATGTCGTCCAGGTAGGCACAAGCATAGTCCTGGAGACCATCCAGAAGCCGGTCAGCCAGCCTTTGGAAGGTCGCCGGGGCATTCTTCATCCCGAATGGCATAACTCGAAGCTGGAATAAGCCAAACGGGGTGACAAATGCTGACTTGGGAATAGCGTCTGGACTAAGGGGAATCTGCCAGTAGCCTTTGCATAGATCGATGGTGGTCAAATACTTTGCCCCCGCCAGCCGGTCTAACAACTCATCCACACGCATGGGGTATGCATCCGTCACTGTTTTCTCATTGAGCTTACGATAGTCTACACAAAGCCGTGTAGTCCCATCCTTCTTGGGCACTAACACTACGGGGGATGCCCAGGGACTATCTGACTCTTCAATGACCCCTAAACACAACATCTCTTGTATCTCTTGTCGCATCCCCTCTCGTACAGACCCAGGGACGCGGAAGGGGTTTTGTCGCAGGGGGGTCTGATCCTGGATCTCAACCTTGTGTTGGGCCAGGCGAGTGTACCCCGGTCTCTCTGAAAACATCCTCTGTCGCAGCCTCAACAACGCCTCCGCCTGCTGTCTCTCCCGGGGGCCTGGGTCTTCACCCAAGTGTACCTGGTCCCATGTTTTAGACTGAGTCCTTTCCCCTAAGACATCCGGCAAGGGAAGTCCGGCTAAATCCTCTGCTTCAGGTGCACAGATGGCCACTATCTCTTCAGGGCGCTCCCGGTAGGACTTCAGCATATTCACGTGGAACATGCGGATAACCCTGGGGTCGTCACAATCGGCAACATTATAGGTTGTGTCGGCTATTTTCCCCACTAACTGGTAGGGCCCCTGCCATGCAGCTTGAAACTTATTCTGCTTAGTGGCCTCTAACACCAGGACCTTCTGTCCTATTTCCAAAGTGCGCTCTCTGGCCCTCCGATCGTACCATATGCGCTGGCGCCGCTGGGTCGCCTGCATGTTCTCACGTACAGCCTGAATCAGCTCCTGTAGGCGGTCCTGGAATTCCAGCACATAGGGTACAATAGGTACCCCTTCTATGAGGCCCTCCCCTTCCCAGTGTTTCAGCACTAAGTCTAGGGGTCCCCTTACCCGTCTCCCGTATACCAGCTCGAACGGGGAAAACCCCGTGGATTCTTGGGGCACCTCCCGATAGGCAAACAGGAGGTGTGGCAAGAATTTCTCCCAGTCCCTGTAGGTCCTGGTAAAAGTCCCAATGAGCTGTTTTAATGTCCCGTTAAAGCGTTCACACAACCCATTGGTTTCCGGGTGGTACGGGGCGCTTCTAATGGACTTTACGCCGCACAGCTTCCACAGTTGGTTGGTCACCTCTGCTGTAAACTGGGTACCCTGGTCCGAGATAATCTCCCGGGGAAATCCAACCCGTGAGGACACCTGGAGCAGGGCGGCCGCCACTGTCTCTGCCAGTATGTTAGGTAACGCAACCGCCTCTGGATACCGTGTGGCATAATCTACCACTGTCAATATATACTTTTTCCCGGACGGACTGGGTTTGGCTAACGGCCCTATCAGATCGACCGCTACTCGGCTAAATGGTTCCTCCACAATGGGGAGGGGGCGGAATTTGGCCTTGCATCGATCCCCCCTCTTGCCAATGCACTGACAACTGTCACAGGTCTGGCAGTACTGACGAACATCATAGGTTACCCCCGGCCAAAAGAAGTTTTGTGTCAGACGATGCCTGGTGCGACTGACGCCGAAGTGCCTGGCCAAGGGTATATCATGAGAGATTCGCAGTAACTCCTGCCTATACTTCTTGGGAACTACCAGCTGTTGTTTTATAGTGGGGCTCGTCCCTGTGTGGTGCTGCTCTGTGATCCGGTAGAGGAGTCCCTGCCTCCATACAAACTGTTCCCCTTCCAGTACTCTCCCCTCCTGTGCCTTCCCACGATATCCCTCTAATGAAGGATCCTCAAGTAACTCCCTCTTAAATTCATCTGGGGTGGCCCAAGAAATGTGTCTGGCTATGGGAATGCGTGCAGGGCTGGGATGTCTTACCTGGGACTCCTCTGAGTGTGATACCGCCTCCGCAGCTCGAGCTTGTCTCCATGTGGTCACAGGATAGGTCTCAGCTATAGCCGCCACCGAGAATGCAGACAACATGGGCCCCAAGTCATTTCCCAGCAAGACGTCTGCAGGCAAATCCTCCATCAAGCCGACCTCAACAAGGCCATCCCCGACTCCCCAGTTCAGGTGAATCCTGGCAGTGCGTAGTCGATGTATAGCTCCCCCTGCTACACGGAATGTCACTGTCCGGTCCATCTTCTCTTGGTCCCTGACGAGATGAGGCTTCACAAGGGTCAAAGTTGCCCCGGAATCTCTTAGTCCCTGCATACGTTTCCCATTAACCCACATGACCTGTCGATGCTGTTGTCGATTATCTGCCCGGGCTGCCTGCACGGGGTCTAATTCATGCAGCACTTCCTCCATCTTTTCCACCCCTTGGTTAGTCGTAGCCCCCAATGCCGGGTCAGTTTCACCTTGGTAGCAGTGTACAGCAGCCCGGCTGAAGGTAGCTGTTCCTGCCTTTGGCCACTGGGTATGCCGAGTCTGGTTGGGGCATTGTCTTTGCAGGTGGCCCAGCTGACGGCAGGTGTGGCATTGCGCCCCAGGGGGACTGTGGTAGGCCGGGTTTCTAGCTGGTCCCCCTATAATCTTCGGTGGTTTGGGGCCCTCCAGGTCCATGGGCGGGCCCCTAGTGACCACTTGATCCGGAGAACTGCGGCCTCCTGGCACCATGATGTTCATTGGCCAGGCGAGCGGCTTCCTCAAGAGTCGGCCGCCTGTCCCGAAGCCATTCCTGTGTCTCGGGGTTTAGTCCATTAAAGAATCGTTCTAACAGGAAGAGCTGGAGGACGTCCTCCTTAGTGGTTGCTTAGCTCCCTTGTACCCACTGTAGCAGTGACCGCTGTAATTTACAGGCCCATTCAGCGTGGGTATCGGTTACGCGTTTTATAAGTCTGCAGAACTTTTGGCGGTAGGCCTCTTGTGTCAGCGCATATCGGGCCAAGATCACTTCTTTGATCCACTCATAGTCCATACAGTCCTCATCAGGTACCGTGCGATAGGCGTCCGCTGCCCGGCCTGTCAGCTTGCTGGCCAGAATCTGAACCCGTTCCTCCGGCTTCACTTGATGAAGGGCACACTGCCGCTCAAAGTCCTGCAGAAAGCCATCAGTGTCTTCCTCTGCCTCCCCAACTGTCGGAAGGCATTATACTAGATCTTTTTGTGGCTTACTCTTGAAGGTACCTGGTCGAAGGCCAGAGCTCCCCCTGCTCGCTGGCTCTCCGCTCTGCCATCTCCATCTTGGCCAGCTCCACTTTGGTCCGCTCTGCCATCTCCATCTTGGCTAGCTCTATCCTGGTCCGCTCGGCCATCTTTTCCTTCAGATCAGTACGCACATCAGCCATCACCTCTCGTATGATCTCTACTGCAGGATTTAGGCCCTAGAACGCCAGTCTGTTCTTTTCCTCCCTCTGGAATTCGGTCTCCTCCACGTTCACATTGGGGGGGCGCTGCACTGTCGTGTTCCATGATGGCTGCTTTCAAATACGCTTTTGTTTTGTTGCTGGCGATCAACCCTCGGGCTTCCACCAGATCTTTTAATGTAGTCCTCTTTAACTTCTGGTAGTTATTTTCCATTCATTCCTTTCCTCCTGTAGAAGGGGTATCAAATCCCGCTGTCTGCCACCAGTGTAACGGGGTCTACCAAGCTGGGGTACCTCTTTCAGTACCACCCCGTGTTTTCGGAGGTCCGCTCTGTGTTGGCTGGAGTCTGAATGAATCTCGCTGGCCGGAATTCCTTGGTTACATGGGCGCATATAAAAGATCACTGCTTCTCCATGTATTTCCAGTCTGACAACACTTTACTCACAGGACACAGAATATATCACACAGATACAGAGGGCAGGTCAATAGAAAAGCGTCAGGCCAGACATGCATTACAAAAGCCGCAGGTGGCCAGAGCCTGCCGATGTTTACTGTGGAAATTACAAAGGTGGGGGGAGGGCAGACAAAAGGGGAATGCTTATGCATTAGGGACATGCATCTCACATAGAACCTATTATACATACATATACAACATATTCTGGGTGCTAAGCGGTTCTGTAACACGTAACACTGGGGATGCCTTGGCTTCGATGCCATAATCCTACCATTGATTGGGTAACGGGAGATCACTCAATGGGGATGCAAAGATAATTGTTTTAACCTGGGACCTCTTGTTAACTCTGTTAAATCCATATCTGTGTCGTCTGTCGGTCTGGAAGGTATTCCGGAGTACCTGAAGGATGTCAAATACGTTTTTTCCGAAAGTGAGGCTGAGGCGCTGCCACCACATAGACCCTACGATTGTGCCATTGAGTTAGTACCAGGGGCCAAATTACCTAAGGCTCGATTGTTCAATTTGGGCCTGAGCGCCAAGCCATGAAGGAGTACATAGCTGAGAGTCTCCGCAAAGGGCATATCAGGCCTTCTGTGTCACCCGTGGCAGCAGGATTCTTCTTTGTGAAGAAGATGGTGGTTTGCGGCCGTGCCTCGACTTTCGGGAACTCAACAAGATAACGGTTAGTAACACTTACCCGCTTCCCCTCATCCCAGACTTATGTAACCAGTTATTTGGGGCACAATGGTTCTCCAAGTTAGATCTCCGGGGGGCCTACAACCTGATAGGGGTTCGGGAAGGGGACGAGTGGAAAACTGCGTTCCTCACATCAGAGGGACTCTTTGAAAACCTGGTTATGCCGTTTGGGTTAACTAATGCCCCCGCTATTTTCCAGAACTTTATCAATGTTGTGTTTTCTGACCTGATAGGCCGTTTTGTTATCATTTATTTGGATGACATTTTGGTGTATTCCCCGGTCAGTCTCACTTGCAACACCTACGGACAGTTCTCCAGAGACTCAGAGAGAACCAATTGTTTGTTAAATTGGAAAATTGTTCATTTTTCGTACAGGAACTGTCTTTTTTGGGGCTGATTGTGTCCTGTGAGGGGTCTCGTATGGATCCTAAGAAGGTGCTGGCGATCGCTGACTGGGTTCAGCCTCGAGATCTCAAGGGGCTCCAGCGCTTCTTAGGGTTTGCAAACTATTCCCGGAGATTCATTAAAGGTTTCTCACAAGTGGTTAAACCACTCACGGATCTTACCCAGAAGGGGGCTAATGTAAAAAATTGGTCTGTACCCGCTAAGGAGTCCTTCTCAGCTCTTAAGAAATGTTTCGTGTCCGCCCCGGTGTTGGTCCAACCAGACCCGTCCAAACCATTCATTGTGGAGGTGGATGCTTCTGAAGTGGGGGTGGGGGCTGTGCTGTCTCAGGGTCCGGCCACCCTTACTAATCTCAAACCCTGTGCCTTCTTCTCCAAGAAGTTATCTTCCGCCGAGAGAAACTATTTTGTAGGCAATAGAGAACTTCTTGCGGTCAAGCTGGCATTTGAAGAATGGAGACACTTCTTGGAAGGGGCGGCTCACTCTATCACTGTTATCACATATCACAAAAATTTGGCATACCTTGAATCTGCTAAGAGGCTTACTCCTAGACAAGCCCGTTGGTCACTTTTTTTTCACGATTTCAATTCTCGATTACGTTTCGACCGGGGTCCAAAAATGTTAAAGCGGATGCCCTGTCCAGAAGTTTTGACCCGGTGTCTCCCCCCGAGCCGCCACCCTCCATTCTTTCCCCAGGGGTGGTAGTGGCGGGCATCTCATCAGAGTTGGAGCAAGAAATTTTGAGGGCTCAGTTCCTAGCTCCGGCTACCAGGCCAGGGGATAAATTGTTTGTTCCAGATTTATTGTGGCCTAGACTTCTGCAGGAGTTTCATGAGTCGAGGCTGAGTGCTCATCCCGGTATCACGGCCACTAGAGAGGCAGTAGCCAGGGATTTTTGGTGGCCTTCAATGGGGTCCGATGTCAAGAAATTCATTGCTGCTTGTGGAGTTTGTGCCAGTTCCAAAAGCTCGCATAACCGGCCGGCTGGGGAACTCATACCTTTACTGGTTCCTGATAGGCCATGGACTCATCTCTCCATAGACTTTATTACCGGTCTTCCACCTTCCGGGGGCAATATCGTGATCTGGGTGGTGGTGGAAAGGTTTTCAAAACAGGCCCATTTAATTCCCTTTGCAGCACTACCCTCAGCAGAAACATTGTCTAGGTTGTTTGTGCAGCATGTGGTCCGATTGCATGGGGTACCCCTGAATGTGGTGTCTGACAGAGGTGTGCAGTTTGTGGCCAAATTTTCGAGGGCATTCTGTATGAAATTGGGCATCTCACTCTCCTTCTCGTTGGCATATCACTCAGAGAGTAATGGTCAGATGGAACGCACCAATCAATCCCTGGAACAAATTCTCAGGTGTCTGACCTCTGCCAGACAAGTGGATTGGTGTGATGCGTTACCGTTGGCGGAATTCGCTTTTAACAACCGGGTGAGTGATTCCACCAACATGTCCCCATTCCTAATCAATTATGGGTTTAATCCTCATTTTGGGGAGTTTTCACGGGTGGATTCCGGTTGTCCAGGGGCAGAGGGGTCCGTCCAATGGTTAAAAAAACCTCTGGACTGAAGTCCAGCGTAATATCTCTCGGGCCCAGGAGAGGTACAAATATTTTGCTGACAAAAAGAGAGCCCCGGGACACATGTTTCCGGTGGGGGAGAAGGTTTGGCTTTCCACACGTAACATCAGCTTGAAGGTACCGTCAGCTAAATTGGGACCAAAGTTCATTGGTCCGTATGAGATTGTGGAGATAGTCAACCCAGTGGTATATAGGTTGCGTCTCCCTGCCTCCTTAAAAATATCCAATGTGTTCCATAAATCTCTGTTGAAACCCGTGGGGTCTGTCAAGGAGGACTCTGAGTCTGTTGTTCCTCCAGTATTGGTGGAGGGTCACTTGAAGTATGAGGTCTGACATATTGTGGACTCTCAGCGGGTGCACCTCTCTTTGCAGTACCTGGTCCACTGGAAGGGATATGGACCGGAGGATCGCTCATGGGTCCCTGCTCACTCTGTATATGCAGATCGCCTGGTTCGGGCTTTCCATGCCAAATACCCAGGGAAGCCTGGGGGTCCAGAGGCCCCCGTTGAGAGGGGGGTACTGTCATGATCCCAGTGCAGGTTTTGACATGCACGTCAGGGGTTAATGTCTTGATCTCAGTGCAGGCTTTGACCTGCACGCCTGGGGTTAATTATTGTGGCCTCTCTTTGGTTCAGGAAGAGCTTCTTATAGCCCTGAGAAACTCTAATCCCCGTCAGTTATACTTTTGCCTTTGGCCGAGTGTGTTGACCCCTGTGTGCCTGTTCGTTGTCTTCTAGCTTGCTTATATGGTTCTGATCCGGTTCTGTCCCCTGTTGTGAGTTTGCCTGTTGATTCTGTACTGTATATCTGTTTCTCTGGTTTCTGACTTCTTGGCTACGTTCTGAATATCCATTCTGTCTAGCCCTTTGGTATTGCCGTGCTATCTCGTGCTTTGACCCCAGCCTGAACTGGTCTATGCCCCTTGGTAACTTTGTCCTGTAGTTACCATTCTAGGAGTTTTCCTGCAGCTCCTAGCTCTCTGGAATTTAGGCCACGCCCCCAGCAGTCACGTCCTTCAGTTCCTGCTGGTCTGAAGCATGCAGCTTCTCTGCTGCTGCCCAGCTCCCCAGGTATCTCTGAGCACAGCTTGTCTTACTCAGGACACGTGCACTGGCTCAGTGAGCAAGTGCAGTGCGGTGTTACTGACAGACACCAGAAACAAAATTGCATCCCTGTACCAGGCTGGGAAGAATGAATCTGCAATAGGCAAGCTGCTTGGTGTGATGAAATCAACTGTGGGAGCAAAAATAAGAAAATGGAAGACATACAAGACCGCTGATAATCTCCCTTGATCTGGGGCTCCATGCAAGATGATCACAAGAACGGTGAGCAAAAATCTCAGAACCACACGGGGGGACCTAGTGAGTGAATGACCTGCATAGAGCTGGGACCACCATAACAAAGGCTATCATCAGTAACACACTACGCTGTCAGGGAGTCAGATCCTGCAGTGCAAGACATGTCCCCCTGTTATGAGCTCATTTTCATGTTTGACTCCGGCTTCTGGTGAGGGTTATGGAGCTGGCTGTGCTGACAGAGGAGTAGTGAGTTCTCTATCTGGACTCCCTCTGTTGGTGAAGGGAGGTAATGAAGCTGATCTAAATGGCAGAGACCGGCCACCTGAGGAAGAGGACTGCGATTGGACATCAGGAGTTTCTGATTGGATTTAAGGCTGCCGACTCCCTAGTTTCTTGCTGGTGATTTTTCCTGACTGTGGCTCCTGGTTTCCAGTTTGGTTCCTGCCTTCCTAAAGCTAAGTTTTCTCTGCTATTGTTCATATGAGTTTTTGTCTGGTTTACTTAGTTTTTGTGTTCAACCAGCCCTGGCTGGGACTGGGCTGAATCCCCATTTTGTCTCTGATCAGTTGATCTCTTTTGCTCTGTCTTCAGAATATACCTGAGTGCTGATATAGTTATTTGAAGTCTAGCGACTTCAGGGCCTTTTTCTATCAGACGTGTTGGACATTCTTTTTGGAAGGTTTTTTGCGTGATTGCAGACCGGCTTTTCTTTCCTGTCCTTTCTAGTTAGCGAGGGCCCCATCGTATGCTCAGCCTATCTTTCTACCTGTGTCTGTGTTTTCATCTTGTTTCACCGACAATACATGTTGGGGGCTGTCTACCGCTTTGGGGTCTGCTCTGGGGCAGTTTAGATTTTCCCTTTCTTTCTTTAGGCTTATTTAGTTCTCCGGCCGTGACGAGGCGTCTAGGACCACCGTAGGCACGCTCCACGGCTACTGCTAGTTGTTGAGGATAGGATCATGGGTCTGCAATACGCTAGTTACCCACCTCTCCGGTTTTCTGGGCTTAGCTTGCTTTTTGTTTTTTCCTCCTCGTTGACTCATTCATAACATCCCCCTGCTTAAGCCAGTACATGTCCGGGTCCATCTAAAGTTTGCTAGAGAGCATTTGGATTATCCAGAGGAGTATTGGGAGAATATCATATGGTCTGCTGAAACCAAAGTAGAACTGCTTGGTTGAAACAAAACTCGTCGTGTTTGGAGGAGACAGAATGCTGAGTTGCATCTAAAGAACACCATACCTACTGTGAAGCATGGGGGTGTCAACATCATTTTTTGGGGCTGTTCCTCTGCAAAGGGACCAGGACAACTGATCCGTGTACATAAAAAAATGAATGGGGCCATGTATCTTGAGATTTTGAGTGCAACCTCCTTCCATCAGCAAGGGCATTGAAGATGAAACATGGATGGGTCTTTCAGCATGATAATGATCCCAAGCACACCGCCAGAGACATAGGGAGACATCCTAATGTGCGGGAGGTCCTGAACCATGGGAGATTGGGTCCGAGTCACCTGAGGAACCAATGCTGGTGGGTGCGGCATCTCATCCTAGAAAACAGTTGTTGTTCGGCTCAAAAGGGGAGTGTGTTTTGACTGAGGTAAAAAGGGCCATTTTGTGGGCACTTGTCCTTCCCGATCTCACAGTAAAGCAACTGCCAGAAAACTAAGAGGCCCGGGTTGCGGGGAGGTTATCAATCTGGATGTACTTATCAACTCCGCGGGTAGAACACTATTTTTTCTGCCAGCTGAGATTCACCTGGGTAAAATTAAGGTGGTTGTGTCTGCATTTCTGGACAGTGGGGCGGGGTTTAACTTAATAGACACTAGGTTCGTCTGGGACATCAATCCACATACTCTGTCCAGACCCATACCCATAATAGCCATTGACTCCACCCCCTTGAGATGGTGGTACTTTACTCAAGTCAAGGTTTACATCTTCAGATAGGGGCCATGTACGAATGAAGTAAATTATGTTATGAGCTAAAGGGTCTGCTCTCTTCAGTATTTCTTGGACTTCCTTGGCTCCCTCTGCACAATCCTGTGGTTGATTGGCAGACTTAGGAAGTGGAAAAGTGGAGTGAGTATTGTCAAGGACACTGCTTAGGTACTCGGCTTGCTGGGCTGGATACTCGGCGGTCTGTGCCTAAATACCTGGCTGCTTTGGGAATGTGTTCTCAGAGCAAGGGCGCCAATAACTTCCTCTCCATCGTCTTTATGACTGCGCCGTTAATCTTGTTCCTGGAGCCAAGTTGCCTAAAAACAGACTGTATAATATCTCTGGTCCAGAGAGGCAAGCTATGAAGGGCTATATCGCAGAAAGTTTGGCAGAGGGTCATATCAGACCATCCTCATCCCCCATTTCTGTGGGGTTTTTCTTTGTTAAGAAGGTGGGGGTTACGCCCATTTCTAGATTTCCACAAACTCAATCAGATCCATATCCATGCCCTCTCATCCCGGACCTCTTTAATCAGATTGTAGGAGCAAAATGGTTTTCAAAATTGGATCCCAAGGGAGTGTATAATCTAATTTGCATTAAAGAGGGGGATTAGTGGAAAACAGCTATGAGAACCTGGTGATGCCATTTGGGTTGACAAACATGCCCGCCGTCTTTCAGCACTTTGTAAATGACATCTTTAGTCACCTGGTAGGCAGATTTGTGGCAATCTATCTTGATGACATTTATTTATTCACCTGACCTTGAGTCACATCAGGTACATGTCAGTCAGGTCTTACAACACCAGCCTTGCGACAATTCTGTTTCTGAGCTCCTTGGCCAGTTCCTTTGACCTCATGATTCTCATTTGGTCTGACATGCACTGTGAGCTGTGAGGTCTTATATAGACAGGTGTGCGCCTTTACAAATCAAGTCCTATCAGTTTAAACACAGCTGGACTCCAATGAAGGAGTAGAACCATCTCAAGATCACAAGGATATGGACAGCATGTGAGTTAAGTATGAGGGTCTGAATACTTATGACCATGTGATATTTCAGTTTTTCTTTTTTAATAAATTTGCAAAAATTTCTACATTTCTGTTTTTTTTTCAGTCAAGATGGGGTGCAGACTATACATTAATGAGAAAAAAATGAACTTTTTAAATTTACCAAATGGCTGCAATGACAGAGTGAAAAATGTAAAGGGGTCTGAGTACTTTCCGTACCCACTGTAAATCTGGTATAGTTGGAATCACACCGACCTGAAGAATAAAGTCGCTTAATCACTTATACCGCATGGTACAGCATAAAAAATAAAACCAATTCTTCAGATGCTGTTCATTTCTTCATTCTGCCTCCCAAAGATCGCAGTAAGGCTCGGCGCATATTTATTCTGCGCTGAGCGCTTACACTGGGGTTTCTGTGTAAATCTCTGAAATACGTGATTCAGACAGAACCCTCGGCGGAAGATTCCCTATAATGCACAAAACTAGATGGAGGCACTGTGGATGCCATCTGACCTGTGATCCGGCGGTGTCAGTCTTTTTAGGATTTCATAAAAATCCAATCGGCCACAATTTTGTGCACTTCTGAAAAGAAGGACACGGATGAACAGAGGCCAGACGGAGCCAAGAGTAACTCTGCTGCATCACTATAGTGAATAGATCCCTATAGGGTTTCATCTGAATCACATCACTCAGAGATTTAGATGGAAACCCCAAAATAAGTGGTCAACGTAGAGCGCCGGATAACTGTGATCCCAAACATTATGTAAAATGTTTCCAATAAAAGCTTCCACTCAATTCACAAAAAAAGCAAGTCCCCACTCAGATCTGTCATCTATTAATGGAAATATAGGGGGCTTCCACGTTACTGGTAGCAAAAAGGCTCTGGAAAATCGAAATGGCTCTTCACCCACCAAAAGAAATTCAGCAAATTCTCCACTCCCAAATCCAAATACCCCCCTCCCTTCTGAGTCCCAGTGTGCCTAAATCATGTAAAGCGCCCACATGTTTGTCATTTTTGTAGTTATGAAAGCCCACCTAGTTAACAAGTGCGTATCTCCAGAAGCATGAGCTGGGCATAATGTACTGGTGACTGTAATATCCACACGTTATGAAGAATTCAAGGTATTAAACTTTAGATATCTTTTATTCTTCGTCCTCCAGCACACAGCATAACAGTTGCATTCCCATGCTACCAGAAGTGAAACTGAAACTTCCCTTCTTATCCCTCTTGTCTCCACCCTCCAAGTCCCATAAGTCTGGCTTGCTTAAAGAGACAGATCTAATTATTATACATTACATCATCCCCTTTTTTTTTTTAAATAATCTATATTACTGATAAATGCAACAACATGAAAACGTCCAAAGAAATCATATTTCCATTTTGTCTTATTTGTTCAATTCTAAAACCAGAGAAAACAAACAACAACAAAAAAACACAAACAAAACTGTAGTTACACTTCTTCAATAAGCCTCGATGGAGCTCTTCTCTCTCGTGTAGGATAACGTCTGGGCTCATTGAGAGGGTTCATTGTTGATGGACCATCTACCTCTTGTTGGTCCTCTCCACCATCGGATACTAAATCTTCCACCAAAGAGAGTTCATTGTCATCATTCTGCGGTATGACTTTAAAATATGAAGAATTTCGCGTTATGGAGTGTCCATCTCGTTCAGCTGTGATCATGCTGCCTTTCCTTTTGGTAACATAATATTTTGCAGGACCATATACAGGTGAGGTCTTGTTGGTTGGTCTTTGACGTACCACCACGACATCCCCTTTCGATGGCACTTGACTGTGTCCTTCGCCTTCTGTCTGCATAACGTTTCATGGCTTGTTTGTTGGAGAAATCTGTGGATCTCACTGAGGAGTCACTCGGTCGGGGATGGCTGGTCACATCAGGGAGACGTATACGCAGGGTTCTGCTGAACATTAAATGAGCTGGAGCAGCATTGGTAGTGGAGTGTGGCGTATGGCGGTAATTACGCATGAATTTGTATAATGACTGTTTCAGTGGGATGTGCTCCAGACTCGCTGCCTTGATACGTTTCCCCAGAGTGCGCATAAAACGTTCCACAATTCCATTGGCTTGCGGCCAGCAAGGTGTGATTTTCCTGTGATTGAATCCCAAGTATTCAGAAAATTGTGTAAACACATGTCCATTGAATGGAGGTCCATTGTCTGTTTTGACCACTCTTGGAATACCATATGCCGAGAAAATGTCGTCCAGCTCTGGTATGACATTATTAGCAGATGTTGAAGAGATAAATGAAATGACAGGGTATCGAGAATATTCATCAATTGTTACGAGAATGTATTGGCCATTTGGCAATGGTCCATATATATCGACTGCCACTTCCTCCCAGACAGCAGTGGGTAACGGAGACTTTTGTAATGGCTCTAAGTTTGATGATGGAGTGATTACTTGACAAGTAGAACAGCGTCTAATCTTTTCTTCCACCAAGTGATCCATATTTGGGAACCACACTTTTTCTCTGAGTAACTTCTTTGTGCCAACAATTCCTAAATGACCTTCATGTGCTATCTGTATGACTAAGTTACGCAAAGTCTTAGGTACAACTAGTTTGGTACCTCGAAGAATGAGGTGTTCTTCAGTGACTGATAATTCCTCACGTACGTTTGAGAATAGTTTTAACTCTTTCAGATCGATCTCAGAATCAGGAAATTTTTCTTTTTGAATTTCATGCCACCTTCGATTTTGGATGATTTGTATTAGGGCACAGAGTGTCTTGTCTTTTGTTGTTTCATTTATAAATTGATCAAGAGAAAGTGCTTTTGGCACGGCATGATCTGTAACAAAACGTAGGTATTCTTCAATGGAGGAATGCACAGGTATATTATCATTAGTAGGATGTCTTGAAAGATAATCAGCCGGATTGCTGTATTTTCCAGGTTTGTGAACAATTTTATAGTTGTAGTCCTGTAGACGTAGGCCCCATCGTTCAATTCGTGCAGGCATTTTAGCTCTGGGATTTCCAAAAATTGTAAGAAGTGCTTGATGATCTGTGACAATGGTGAAGGGAGCTCCATAGAGAAATAAGTGAAAGTGTTCACATCCCCAGACAACTGCCAAGCTTTCTTTTTCAGGTTGAGAATATTTTCTTTCAGTGTTTGTTAAGCTCTTACTTGCATAAGAAATGATGTGAGGATTTTGATTGTTATCCTTGTACTGCGCTAGAATAGCACCCAGTCCCACGGGACTGGCGTCCACAATCAGTTCAGTTTGAAGAGCTGGATCAAAATAAGCCATAGTGGTTGTCGAGCAGAGTTCATTTTTAATTGTTTCAAAAGAGGCCTGACAGCCTTGAGACCATTGAAAAATACAACTTTGTTTTGTAAGTTCCCGTAGTGGATTGCTGATTGTTGAAAAATTCGGAATATATCTAGCACAGTAACTTGCCATTCCAAGGAAAGAACGCACTTCACTGGCATCCTGTGGAATTGAGGCTGTTCTGATAGCTTCCACTTTCTTGGGGTCTGGTTGTACTCCTTTTGCCGAGAAGATGTGACCATAGAATTCTAATGAACCCTTGTCAAGCTCGCACTTCTCTTTGTTTAAAGTGAGTCCAGCAGAAAGCAGGCATTCGAAGATAGCATATAGAGCACGATTATGCTCAGCTTGAGTTTTACCAAAAACCAATATGTCATCACTGTAATTAAAGGCATTTGGGATGTGTTGAATGACACTCCTTATTGCATCCTGAAAAATTTCTGCTGCTGAGCAGACTCCAAAAGTCAATCTTTTGTATCTTCTGAGGCCCACATGGGTGGAAAATGTGGTCAAATATCGGGACTCTGGACTCAGTTCTAATTGATGATATCCCTTATTGAGGTCGAGCTTTGAAAAGACTGTGGCTCCATTTAATAAATGAATAATGTCATCAATCGTAGGTGAGATATGTCTTTCCCTCTGGATAGCGGTGTTGGGCAGGCGCATGTCAACACACAGCCTCACTTGATCAGGAGTCTTTGGTTTTGGAACTACCACAAGTGGAGAGACCCACGGAGTGGGACCAGTAACAGTTTCAATAACGTCCTCATCCATGAGCAATTGGAGTTCCTTTTCTACCTTATGTCTCAGGTGAAATGGAATACGCCTGTGAGGCTGGGCTACTGGACGAACATTGTCATCCACATGAAGGTGTACTTGAGAGTCCTTTAGTTTTCCCAAACCACTAAATAGGGAGGGAAAGCTGTTCACCATAGTTTGTACATCCATATCCGCAGGGTCAGTTATGGTATGAATAATCTGGATGAGCCCTAGCTCCAAGGCAGTGTGATAGCTGAGAAGACAGCCTCCCGATCCTTGTAATGTGTGGAAAGTGGTTTTCTGCCTGTTTTCTTTATATCTAATTTCAGCATCAAATTGTCCCATTATAGCTAGAGGTGTTTTAGATCCATAAGGAAAGATTTTAGTCTGCACTTGTTGTAAGACTGGCCTTGTTTTCAATTGTTCATATGTAGTGCCATCTATGATATCCACTGAAGCTCCTGTATCTATTGTAAAGGTAATGTCAGTGTTGCAGATTGAGAGTGTAACACAGGGAGACTGTACTGAACCAGTGACAGAGGTAGTGAACACATAGTTCTCAGTCGCAGACATTTCTTCTGTGTCCTGATTTATCACTTTTACATCTGCAGATTTTGTCATAGGCAGCGGAGGCTTGTAGTGCGCTGATTTGCAAACAGCTGCAAAATGATTCCCTTTTCCACATTTACTGCAGGTTTGTCCCATAGCTGGACATTTGTTCTGGTGGTGAGGGAAATCTTGTCCACATCTATAACATTTCTTCTGTTTCTGGGCTTGTTTGTCTGGTAAATTTTTCTGTTTGAGATTATGCACATGTAATTTATCCCCATTCTCCATTACGGTAGCCTGATGATCTGCTATTTCTATAGCACGGGCCATTTTGAGCAAATCATGTAGAGAGATATCCTGCTGCAGAGCCTTACGCCTTAGGTTATTAGATGAGCAGGTGACAATTATTTGAGTTAGGATTTCATCATCTACATCTGTAGAGGCACATCCATGTGCTAACTCTTTCAGCCGTGTGACATAAGTGTCTATGGACTCTTCTGGAAGCTGCTTGGCAATCCTGAATTTATATCTTTCATATCTGATGTTCTGTTTGGGGTTGAAGTAGCCAGTGAGAGCTTTAGTGCAGTTGCTGTATGTGTCTGTTTCTGCTGCAGGTAATGTACTGTATATGTCATAGACTCCTGTGCCTGCACAATGCAGGAGCAAAGCTCTCTTTCTTTTCTCCTCCTTTATGTCCATGGCTTCTAGGAAATTCTCAAATCTGTTTAGCCATTTTTTCCAGTTATGGGAGAGATTAATGACATCAGTCATATCAAACTGTGGGAATGTGTGCAAGTAGTCAGCCATGATAGAGTCTCTCAGTGGTGCTGGCGTGTGAAGCGGTAAAATAGAGTCTGTACTCACAGCAGTAGGTGATTATATCCCATCCTCGTCGCCAGTTGTAATATCCACACGTTATGAAGAATTCAAGGTATTAAACTTTAGATATCTTTTATTCTTCGTCCTCCAGCACACAGCATAACAGTTGCATTCCCATGCTACCAGAAGTGAAACTGAAACTTCCCTTCTTATCCCTCTTGTCTCCACCCTCCAAGTCCCATAAGTCTGGCTTGCTTAAAGAGACAGATCTAATTATTATACATTACAGTGACTACAATGACAGTTTGCAATTTTCACTCAGCAACATCCACTGCTGCTTGTTTCTGGAAAACAGCCATGGAGTAAAAATCATCATTACATCTGTAGATAAATTCCAAAATGGGGGTAACTTGAGGGAGCAATTCTGCTTTTCTAGCACTTAGGGGCTCTGTTAGGTGCCAGGATTCTTCCACTACAATAGATGGATCCCAAGCTGGGTCGCCCTCTGCGGTCTCCCATTCAGCTTCAGCCACAGTGGGTGCTGCTCAGCAAAGACATCGGTCCCAGCATTTTGCTCAGACTCGTGCTGTTCGCTTGGTTACTTCTGGCTCTCCAGCCAAAGCTATAGTAACTAGCAATAGGCAGCGGTGGACAGACGTTTCTAGGACTAAGTCCACAAATCACTCTATTGAGCATGCTCGTGAGACGACCTCTCATTTGTGGTCAGTCGTCAGCTGCTCGGGTGATGTGGTAGTTCAGGATTGGTCCAAGAGCAAGGTCCTGTCTGACTGTACTTGAACAGGAATGTATAAAAGGTCCTCTGGAGCACGCGTCAGCATGCTAAGATCATATGTGTTTGGTGTGTTGGTGGATACATTACCACACTGTGTGCTCATGTGCCTCTAAAAGCACTGCGAGTGTGTTTCTAGACATGCAGTGTAGGGTGGGAACTCCCACTTGAACTTAGCATCTGCATCGGGCGTCCTCGTGTGTCAGAGCAGGTTCAACTAACAGCTTAGACTTCCTGGGGGGATAGCTATAGGGACCCCAACTAGTGTCATTACCACTATGCTCCTGTGATATCTAACCGGGCATAGCTTAGAGTGCTCTCTGTTGTACTGTTCTGTGGAGTAACAGAGTAAGGTACTTTGCACTCTGATCACACAGAGTGACGTTTAACTCGGTGTTTACATGGTGCTTGCTCGCAGCTCTGCGCTGCCATTCTTCACATTAGCTGCAGTTGTACATCTCTACATGGTGGACTCCGGGTGACGAATGCAACTTATTACTATGTGGTGCTTTCCGCCAACCCTAACAGGCTCTTTTATATGGAATCCACAAGCTAGTCTAGGAAAATCTGCATGCCAGGAGGCAAATAGCACTCTGTCCCTCCGGAGTCACAGCGTACGGCAAAGTAATACTGTACAGCCACATATGGGATATTTCTACATTCAGCAGAAATTGTGGAACAAATTCTGATGCATTTTTTACCCATTTCCTGGTGTGAAAGTATAAAACTTAGGGCTAATACACAATCCTGGTGGTAAAAATGTAAATTATTTTTTCTTCACTGCCCAATGGTTTAAAAGTTTGTGATACACCTGTGGTGTCAATATAATCACTGCACCCCTAGATGAGTTCATTGAGAGGTTTAATTGGTAAAATGTGGTCACTTATGGGGAGGTTCTGCTGTTCTGGCACCTCAGGGGCTCAAACAAGTGCAGCAAAATCTGCACTGTAATATGGCGCTACTTTCTTTCTGAGTTTTGCACTGTGCCTGAAAAGTAGTTTTTGACCACTTATGGTGTATCGGTGAACTCAGGAGAAATTGCACAACAAACGTTGGGGTCCATTTTCTCCTTTTGGACTTTTGAAAATACAAAATTTGTAGCTAAAAAAGACTTTTATGGGAAAAATAGGATTTTTTTTTATTTTCACGGCTTAACATTATAAACCTGTGTGAAGCACCTAGGTGCTCAAGGTTATCAATACACATCTAGATAAGTTCCATAAGGGGTGGGTTTAGATTCCAAATTGGTGTCACTTGTGGGGGGGTTTCCACTGTTTAGGCACATCAGTGGCTCTTCAAATTCGACATGGTGTCCGCTAATTATTGTATCAAATTGTACATTCAAAAAATGAAATGGAGCTTAGCTGCCCAAAGAGTAGATTTCCCCCACATATGGGTTATCGGCATGCTCAGGAGAAATTGCAAAAGTAAAAAAAAAATAGGTCTAAAGGAATTTTTTGTGAAAGAAAAGTAAATGTTTATTTTTTCCTTCCACGTTCCAGGAATTCCTGTGAAGCACTTGAAGGGTTAATAAACTTCTTGAATGTGGTTTTGAGTACCCTGAGGGGTGCAGTTTTTAGAATGATGTCATTTTTAGGTATTTTCTGTCATATAGACCCATGAAAGTCACTTCAAGTGTGAGGTGGTCCCTAAAAAAATGGTTAGGCAAATATTTTGACTTTTAACCCTTATAAGGTCCTAACAAAAAAATTATGCTTCTAAAATTGTGCTGATGTAAAATAGACGTGGGAAATGTTATTTATTAACTATTTTGTGCGATATTACTCTCTGATTTAAGAGCATAAAAAATAAAAATTTTAAATTTGCAAAATTTTCGACAAATGTCCGTTTTATCCATAAATAAGGACAAGAAATCGAAGAAATTTTACCACTATCATAAAATAAAATATGTTACGAAAAAACAGTTGTTGAAGCGTTCCAGAGTTATTACCTCATAAAGTGACAGTGGTCAGAATTGTAAAAATTGGCCCGGTAAGGAAGGTGAAAACAGGCTTAGTCTCAATAGGGTAAATGTCGTTCCATGTGTGGAACTGTGCATGGAAGCAGAATGTGATAAGGAGAGATATGAAAAATCACTTATGATAAAATGGAAAGACTTTTTAATCAGTTATTATACAAAGGAGGAACATCATAAAATCATGAGGCCCTTTGATCAGACCAGTTGGTATTTACTGAAAGACTTTGGTGGAACATTGGGGAAGATAAAAATAATTGATTCGAATGCGGAGGAAAAAGAGGAGAGAGATACCGGCTAACAGAACATTGTATAGAGTTTAAATAAGGAAGGGCAACATCCGAGGGGTCACTGTGGTCAAGAGAATGATAGGATAGAAGTGAACAGTGGAAATATAAATTGTATATCCTGCATGTCTGGGTGGAGGGAGAGGAGTTAGGGAATTATGTTTTTTTTTTTAATTTTTCTATTACGCTGTTTTTGACCCTTTCATTTTGAAAATAGAAAAAAGTAAACTAAATCTGAGTGTTTGTAAACTAAGTGTACATAATTCATTGTATAATTGTAGATATTAAAAATCAATAAAAAAGTATTGTTAAAAAAACCCTAGGAATTACTTATTGTGTCCTGCCTGCGCATCGTCCATGATCCCGAACGAGTGTTTTGCGTAATGTCGCTTCCTTAGGGGGAGAGACTAAGCGCGGCAATCATCCAATATATAAATGATGCCACTTCGGTCACATGACAAGATAATAGCCAATAGGAGTCCAAACACCACTCTCATTACGCTCATGTGGGGCAGCTGGCGCCTAGCCACATACCACGCAGGTGCGATGCGTCAGGAAATGAAGGCAGAGGAATCCCGTGCTGGAGCACATGCGTGCCATCAATTTAAATCCCACAAAGTGGACTGTGTACTATAAGGTGCTAATAACTGTATAGAAGTATATATGAGCTTGATTAAATGATTATTACACATGAATAGAGTTGAGCGATACCGTCCGATACTTCAAAGTATCGGATCGGAATGGATCGGCCGATCTTTAAAAAAAGTATCGGTATCGCCGATTCCGATACCGGAAGTCCCATTCAAGTCTATGGGACTTCCGGTATCGGAATAAGAAAAACCCTGTTTTTGCCTTGTACAGCCTCTCTGGGGTCTGTACGGGCCTTTCGGGGGGCTGTGCCGGCCTGCCAGGGGGTCTGTGCAGGCTCCGGTGGTCTGTGCCGGCCTGCCGGTGGTCTGTGCAGGCTCCGGTGGGCTGTGCCGGCCTGCCGGGGGGCTGTGCCGGCCTGCCGGTGGTCTGTGCAGGCTCCGGGGGGCTGTGCCGGCCTGCCGGGGGGCTGTGCCGGCCTGCCGGTGGTCTGTGCAGGCTTCGGGGGTCTGTGCAGGCATCGTCCGATGGGACTACAAGTCCCATCAGGCGATGCCTGCTACCATGACAGTGATTGACACATTAGCCAATGATGGGACAGTAGTAGTCCCATCATCCGGCTAATGTGTTAAATGTTAAAAAAAAAAAAAAAAAAAAAATACTACATACATACTACATACATACTACATGCATGCTACATACATACTACATGCTACATACATACTACATGCTACATACATACTACATGCATGCTACATACATACTACATGCTACATACATACTACATATATACTACATGCATGCTACATGCTACATACATACTACATATATACTACATGCATGCTACATACATACTACATGCTACATACATACTACATGCTACATACATACTACATATATACTACATACATACTACATACATGCTACATACATGCTACATACATACTGCATGCTACATACATACTACATACATACTACATACATACTACATGCATGCTACATGCATGCTACATACTGCATGCTACATACATACTACATACATACTACATACATACTACATACATACTACATGCATGCTACATGCATGCTACATACATACTACATACATACTACATTCATACTACATGCATGCTACATACATACTACATGCATGCTACATGCATGCTACATACATACTACATGCTACATACATACCACATACATACTACATACATGCTACATACATACTACATATATACTACATGCATGCTACATATATACTACATGCATGCTACATACATACTGCATGCTACATGCATGCTACATACATACTACATACATACTACATGCTACATACATACCACATATATACTACATACATACAATACATTCATACAATACATACATAGACATACAGTACATATAACATAGAGTAACATACTTACCAATACTTGTCACATTGTTCCCTGAAGCCATTGTCTTTTCCGGAATAAATATTAACATAACAAACCACAAAAATTCTCACCCACGATCCGAAGCAGTCCACGAGTGTGTCCCATGACGATCTTGGGTAGAGAACTGCAGCATCAGCTGATGCTGCCGTTCTCTACGGGCTGCAGGAATCCAATGACGGAAGGTAGGTATCCTTCCGCACTGTATTCCTCCGCCACTTAAAAAAAAAAAAAGTCCCTAGTCTCACTTTATGCCATTGCTGTGTGGGAATGTAGCATGCAGTATGTATGTAGCATGCATGTAGTATATATGTAGTATGTATGTAGCATGCATGTAGTATATATGTAGTATGTATGTAGCATGTAGCATGTATGTAGTATGTATGTATGTGGTATGTATGTAGCATGTAGTATGTATGTAGCATGCATGTATGTGGTATGTATGTAGCATGTAGTATGTATGTAGCATGCATGTAGTATATATGTAGTATGTATGTAGCATGTAGTATGTATGTAGTATGTATGTGGTATGTATGTAGCATGTAGTATGTATGTAGCATGCATGTATGTATGTAGTATGTATGTAGCATGCATGTAGTATGTATGTAGTATGTATGTAGTATGTATGTAGTATGTAGCATGTATGTAGTATGTATGTGGTATGTATGTAGCATGTAGTATGTATGTAGCATGCATGTAGTATATATGTAGTATGTATGTAGCATGTAGTATGTATGTAGTATGTATGTAGTATGTATGTGGTATGTATGTAGCATGTAGTATGTATGTAGCATGCATGTAGCATGCATGTAGTATGTATGTAGCATGCATGTAGTATGTATGTATGTAGTATGTATGTAGTATGTATGTAGTATGTATGTAGCATGCAGTATGTATGTAGCATGTATGTAGTATGTATGTAGTATATATGTAGTATGTATGTAGCATGTAGTATGTATGTAGCATGCATGTAGTATATATGTAGTATGTATGTAGCATGTAGTATGTATGTAGCATGCATGTAGTATGTATGTAGTATTTTTTTTTTTTTTAACATTTAACACATTAGCCGGATGATGGGACTACTACTGTCCCATCATTGGCTAATGTGTCAATCACTGTCATGGTAGCAGGCATCGCCAGATGGGACTTGTAGTCCCATCGGACGATGCTTGCACAGACCCCCGGACATCAGCACAGCCCCCCGGCAGGCCGGCACAGCCCCCCGGCAGGCCGGTACAGACCCCCACAGGGTGCACAGACCACCGGCAGGCCGGCACAGCCCCCCGGCAGGCCGGTACAGACCCCCACAGGGTGCACAGACCACCGGCAGGCCGGCACAGCCCCCCGGCAGGCCGGTACAGACCCCCACAGGGTGCACAGACCACCGGCAGGCTGGCACAGCCCCCCAGCAGGCCGGTACAGACCCCGGGCAGTCCACACAGCCCCCCGGCAGGCCGGCAGAGACCCCCGGAAGGCCCGAAATGACGGCGCATCATGATGCGCACACACCGCGCATCATGATGACGTCAGGCTGTCAATCAACTTTGAACTTCCGATTCCGATGCCGAATTCCGATATTGAAAAAATATCGGAAGTCGGTATCGGAATTCCGATACAGCAAGTATCGGCCGATACCCGATACTTGCGGTATCGGAATGCTCAACACTACACATGAATCAAGTGAAAATAAGCTGGAAACATAAAATGAAGAAATGGCACATGCTAATAATCTCCACTTTGAGTAAGGAAATGCAATAGACAATATATACAAATAGTATATGAAATGGTATATTAACAATAGGAATAGATAAAGTGCACAGTGCTATACACAAAAATACATATAAACTCACATTGTAAGTAGAAAAAGTGCACAGTGCTACTTCCACAAGCAAAAATAATATTAATAATAATTTTATTTCTATAGCGCCAACATATTCCGCAGCACTTTACATTTTAGAGGGGACTTGTACAGAAAATAGACATTACAGCATATCAATAATCACATAAACAACAGATACCAAGAGGAATGAGGGCCCTGCTCGCAAGCTTACAATCTATGAGGAAATAGGGGAGAAACGAAAGGTGGAAGGTAACAATTGCTTTCATTGTTCGGACCAGCCATAATGTAAGAAATCGGGTGTTCATGTAATGCTGCATGAATCGGTTATCAGTCAGAATATGTAAAAGTACAGATACAGAAGGCTATTAAATGCATAAGACATATGAGGACAAGATAAGAGGAACCTGGTTATGGAAAAAATTTGAAATGGGCAACACAGGGATAGTTAGATTATTGTGTTGAGTTGGTAGGCCAGTCTGTAGAAATGCATTTTTAGTGCATGCATAAAACTGTGGGTATTGGGGATTAATCAAATTAACCTGGGTAGTGCATTCCAAAAAATTGGCGCAGCATGTGAAAAGTTTTGAAGACGGGAGTGGGAGGTTCAGATAGTTGAGGATGTTAACCTCAGGTCATTAGCAGAATGGAGGGCACAGGTAGGGTGGTAGACTGAGATGAGGGAGGAGATGTAGGGTGGTGCTGAGCCGTGGAGTGCTTTGTGAGTGAGAGTGATCAGTTTATATTGAATTCTGTAGTGGATGGGTAGCCAGTGCAATGACTGGCACAAGACAGAGGCATTGGTGTAACAGTTGGTGAGTAATATAATCCTGGCTGCAGCATTCAAGGCAGATTGAAGAGGGGAGAGTTTGGTAAGAGGGAGACCGATTAGTAGAGTTACAACAGTCCAGATGAGAATGAATAAGAGAAACAACAGTTTTTGGAGAGTCAAAAGTAAGAAAGGGTCGAATTCTAGAAATGTTTTTGAGGTGCAGATAACAAGAGCGAGCCAGTGATTGGATGTGGGGGAGTGAATGAAAGCTCTGAATCAAGTGTGACCCCAAGACAGGGGGCATGTTGCTGTGGAGTAATGGTAGAACCACACTTGGAAATGGCAATGTCAGGCATAGGTAGGTTAGTAGAGGAAGGAAACACAAGGAGTTCAGTTTTTGCCGGGTTCAGTTTCAGATAGAGCAAGCACATGATGTTAGAGATAGTGGTAAGAATCACTGATGTATTCTAAAAAGGCAAGCGTGATGTCAGGAGAGGAGGTGTATAATTGGGTGTCATCAGCATAGAGATGGTACTGGAAACCAAATCTACTGATTGTCCAATGGTGGCAGTATACAAAGAGAAGAGGAGGGGGCCTAGGATTGATCCTTGAGGAACCCCAACAATAAGGCGAAGATGAGGAGGAGGAACCAGCAAAAGATACAGTGAAGGAGCTGTCAGAGAGGTAAGAGGACAACTAGTAGAGAACGGTGTCCTTGAGGCCAATGAAGCGGAGCATAGTGAGGAGGAGTTGATTATCCACATTGTCGAATGCTGCAGAGAGATCTAGGAGAATTAGCATGGAATATTGACCATTAGATTTAGCTGTTAGAAGATCATTAGAGACTTTAGTGAGGGCAGTTTCAGTAGAGTGTAAAGAACGGAAACGAGATTGTAGAGGGTCGAGAAGAGAGTTATCTGAGAGATAGATGAAACGGGAGTCGACCAGGCGTTCCAGGAGTTTAGCGATGAAGGGAAGATTAGAGACAGGTCTATAGTTAGCAGCACAGTTTTGGTCGAGGGATGGTTTTTTTTAAAGGGAAAGTGCCATCGAATTTTTTTTTTCGGCAATTGTAAAAATGTAAAGAATTAATGTTTACATTTTCTTACAAAAATATCTTATGTTTATAATTTAGTAAAATATGAAAAATAATTTTAAAAGATTTGGTATTTCCACTTTTAAACACTAGGGGAGCAGCTACTGAAATTAGACAAAAACCTAGTGTACAACTAGCTCACATTACTGCACTGCAGTAAATATGGGCGGAATCTGCTGACATAGGTGTGATGTCACTCCTCTCCTCCCCTCCTGGGTGTTTGCTAAGGTGTAGGGAAGGTGACCTGACAGACGGACGTGTCAGTAGGGAGAAGGGATGGTTTGTGCACTGTAGTCGGATATTGGCAATGACAGAAGGGAAACAGCTGGGGAAGATGGAAAAGGAGTGCAGTACTTAGATTTGACCACAAGATGGCAGGGAGAGCGTAGTTCAGGACTTGATAGCAGCTTAGGGCTTTAGAAACCGCTTAATCATGGGGGGCGGGGAAATAGGAACCCAGGAGGGAAATTCCCGAAGAAGGGGATAAATAGGACAGGAGAGGGTTCCAGTCCCGGGAGGAGCTCAGGAGGAGAAGAATCAGTACGGAGAACTGACAACGGTGGAGAGCTCGACCAGGGGAATGATAGGAAGAGACAGTCAGGGGGTGGCCCTGACACAAAGAAGCGCAGGACAGACAAGGCCCCGGGGGTACCGATTGGACGACGACCTCGAACTGGTGAAGCGCTGGCGGTAGATAGGCCTAGGGCAGCCCCAGCGAAAGATCTGCGAGGAACGTCACTACGACTGAAGGAAGGTGAAGGTACCCGGGCCTGAATACGGAGAACTGTAAAGGAGCTGCGGTGAATGGCTACGGTCGTCAGGAGGACAACCAATAAACTCGGACCTGTTGCAACCAAAATCCGCCTCCGTCTGGTGTTTGTGTCGTCTGGTCGCGGTAAGCTGTGGACCACCCCCCAATCTGGGCCCCTACTACATTTCGCGTAGTCGGCAGGTTCGCCGCCACCAATACTTCAACTTCAGCGGCAAGTCTGCATCAGGAGAACTAAAAGGACTCGAGTTGCTTTACCTGTGGATTACAAATTTGAGACTTTGCTCCGGATCATTGGCTATCATCAGAGGATCCAGGGCGGTACAGAAGCCGGACAACATGGCTGTGGTACTCCAACGCCAGGAAGAGGTACAGGCGTTTGCAGCTGTACTGGACGATCTGGGGCTAAATCAAATCTGCCCCCTCATGCTGGACCCTGGAAGATGGGTGGGGAGGCCAACCACCGCCCCACCCAAGAACGGGAGTGGCCGAGGTAGGAAGACCGGCTGCGGCTGCTTGGCGCCATTCGATTGCTGTACACCGGACGGGATGCGACGTTGCAGCTGCCACGGTCTCGGACGCCTGGAATGGCGGTGGCGTCAGGAGGTCGAATCTCGTCGGGAGACCTGCCCCTGGGAGCCACTGACAGCACCCCAGACATCGGTCGGAGAAGAGGAGCGACTGCGGGCCCTGCTGGAGCAGCTGCCTAATAAATCTCCTGGGAGCCTCCCCGAGGACCAATGAGCCTGGAGGCTAGCCCTGCCAGATGGCAGGGTGAAGACTGGAGGCTGCGAGAGGAGCTGCGGGGTGGCCTGGAGGCCGCAGCACCGGGGAAGGTGAGAGGTCCCCCGGCCCAGCCGGCGGCTCCGCAACCGGTCCCCGCCAAGTGGCCTTGCCGCGCGGCCTCCTGCTTTCCAATTTGCCCGGCTGCGGAGGGCTTTGTGGCCTCTGCCGGGCCGAGCGACGCCTCTGCCCGCATCCCCAAGCAACCCCGCCCAGCGGCACCACGTCCTGTGTCGCTGGTGCGGAACCCACCCGTGGCCGTCCCTGCCACGCTCCACCTTGAGGCGGAGGCATACCAACCGAAGCCTGCCGCCATTGTGACCCCACTCCAAGTCTCCGCGGTGGCCGGGCCGCCAGCCCCCACGGCCTATCCACCAGCATCTGCGGCCATTCCTGCTCCATCTTCGGCTGCCGGAACCCGCGGCTGCTCCGGCCTCGCCTGCAGCCTCCTTACCAGTGACGGCGGTCGCCTCGGCCCCGTCTGCGACTCCGTTTGTGGCCTGCCCCGCGGCCGCATCTACTTCGCCCCCGGAGCCGGCTGCGGCCCACATGTTGGGCTCTGCGGCCTACCCACTGGGACCCACAGCTGCCCCTGCCCATCGCCCAGCCCCAGCAGCTATTGCGATACACCACAAAAAATGCAGCGATACGGCCTGCAATAACGGACCGCAAAAAAATGCGGTAAGTGTAAAACCACCCTTATTGAGTCGGCAGCGGACTGCTGTCTCCTATGCCCAGGGCAGCCATATTTGCAGAGTGTAAGTGTCTCTTACACTCCTGCAAAGCAAAATGGCAGCGCCCAGTGGCTGTAAAAATAATTAATAAAAAAAAAATTAAAGTTCAACATTTTTGTTTTGTATTAAAATTAATTATTTATATAAATAATCATTTCTAATACAAAAGACAAATTGTGGCACCTTCCCTTTAAGGTTGTCTTCTGGACAAAGCAGTAATCCAGTGCAGTAAACTGAAGAGCATTATACCTAATCAGGGTGGCCTTGGGTCAGAGAGAGCAACTAAGGATAAAGTGATCAAGTGCATTAACACAAAGGGCAATATGCCTATTCCAAGTGCCCTTCAGCCAGGGGGAGCAGCTAAGGGTAATTAGATACATCAACATGAAGGCCAATATGCCTATCCATGATGACTTAGACCCAGCGGGAACGGTTAACAGCGAAATGTCATTAAGTGCATGAAAAACAAGTAATATAGGTTTATTTCAATTACCAAGTCAAAATATTATGAAGGTTATTTAATAGTCGGTTATAATGTTGATGTTATATTACTCTCTATTTATAAGATCTTCCTCTTTTATATATACTCAGCACTTTTCTGGGAGTAGTAGTAAGTAGGTTTAAGAAATTATCACTGCACAGCACTGCTACTGTACATATTGGGGTTTTCTAGAACCAAAACCTAGAAATTGGTGAACGAATAGAGCTGGCTACAATACAGGCAGAATAATAGTTTTTGAGGCATGACAGATGTCATTATACAGTTATTCATTCTGTGGTTACCCCCCTTTTTTATTATAGTTTACTTTCACATTCCCCATTATGGGATCCTTATCGCAGAATGTTTAGCGCCGACAGACCAAAGGGGGAAAGGAAAGAGGGTACTGTTGGGAAGGGTGAAGGATTCTGCTATGTGCCCTTTACGATGTTTTGGGATATTTTTTACTTCTAGGCCCCGTCAGGAGGGACCGTTATTATGTCACGAGGAAGGGTCGTTCTTATCGAAATATTAGTTTATCATGGTGTTTCGTAAGTGCCTCGAGGGGGCTGGCGTGAATCTGCACTGTTATGCAGGCCATTCATTTCATATTGGGGCTGCAACAGAAGCAGCTATGGGAGTTTTGAGCTCGGAGATTGTAAGTAGGATTGGCCGGAGGACGTCACAGTGGTACCGGTTCTACGTACGACCTCAGGGATGCGAGGAAGCTAATCCTTCTGGTTATTTAAATTCATTAATTTATGTTTGTTTCATTACAGGACAGGTTCCACTTCTAATCTGGATTCTAGGCTATTCTTACGTTCACTGGGGAGCGCTTTGAGCAGACAGACGGACTGACGGGTTTCACAGTTGGGTTTCACAAGGGAAGTGGCGTTAATTAGGTGGCTTGGGTTTAGGGGTTTAGCATGGAGTCGGGTACTTCACGAGTTTCAATGAGCAGTTTACTTCCATAGAGCCCCAGATATATTAGTCTTGCATGTAGGGGTTAATGACCTAGGAGTCCGCTCTGGGAAGGGATTAGCTAGCAACATTAAAAAAGATCTGATGCAGCTAGGAGTGGCATTCTGGGTATGAAAGTGGTGTGGTCTGACATTGTACCCAGAAAATTTTGGCAGGGGGAATGGTCAGTTCCAAAAATTAACAAAGCTCGCATTAAAGTCAACAAAGCAGTATCCAAATTCATAGTGCGGAATGGGGGAGTGGCAGTACGCCATAGGGGTCTAGATCTAATAACAGGATTTTTGGTTGGAGGATGGAGTGCACTTGAACGCAGTGGGGACGGATTTGTGGATTTTGGGGTTACAAAAAGGGATACAGAGGGCCACATCAGGGCTGGATGGTGGGATCTCGAGCACCTGAGGGGGTCAAGGTGCTCTCGGTGTGGCGGTGGTGGGTCCTCGAAGTTGGTTAAAAATTTGGAATTGGGGATTCTTGAAATGCATGTATCCCCTTCACTGGATGGTTATGTGGTGGTGGTCTGGTGAGATTTGGGTGATACCCGGCGATGGAACGTCAGGATCACATTAACACGGGATTTGGGTGATACCCGGCGATGGAACGTCAGGATCACATTGTCATGAGATTTGGTTGATACCTGGCAGTGGAACGTCGGGTTCACGTTAACGGTGTGGAGGCAACCTCTTTCCTTGGTTTCCCGATGCTTCTGAGCTGGTAAAACGCGGCTAGGAGTAAGGCTGGGAGGTAAGAGGCAATGCCATGGGAAATCACCAGACTTTTGTAGCTTTGAGGACCCCACCAAGTGTCTTTTAATTAAAATAAATTGTCTGCTGTGGCCGCTATTATCCAAAGAAAATGGTTGTTGCTTGTCCTTCTGGGGGGAAAAGAGTGGGGAGGAACCTCCGGGGAGGGATGGGAGTGTGGTTGGGGGTAGGTCACGGGAAATCGACCTCTCCAGAGTCATTAGAAGTAAATATATTGAGTATTATTGGTGGATATAAAGTTGGTATAATTGTATTTTCTTTAATAATAGGTAATAGCATTTTTATACTTGTTGTTAGGGTTGGCGGATCGCACTTTATTAGCTCTTTTATTTATAGTGCGATCGCATCCCGGGGTCCACAGTGCAGAGATGTAAAACTGCAGCTAATGTGAACAATGGCGAACTAAAGACAGTGAGCTAACTCCTAAATAGGACTGCGTTAACTCCACGCAGTATGAACAAAATACACCACACTCAACTCTGTTAGCTTCACAAAGAGGTAGAACTAAAGGCTTGCGCTCGTTCTGTAAGTGACCTGTGCTAATCATACGTGGCTGAAACAGATGCTGAGTCGCAAGAAAAATACAAAACTGACGCTAACTACAAACCCTGTAGGCTTCACAGGAGAGCACAGTTCTATGCTTGGAACTTGCCCTTTACGTCCACTGTGCTAACCGCACACATGTGGGAAACAGACGCTAAGCCAAGCGGGTACAAGAAGCCCTAACTGGCTAAAACTCAGGAGGAAACCAACCACACACGTGCATACAGAGTGGTACCGTATCCACTAACACTCCAAAATAAATGATAGCGCACCGACGGGTGCGCCAAAAACCCTTTTATAGACTACGCTTAAGTCCTTTCGGAGAGGACCTTGCTCGTGGACCAATCCGGGACTGCCACAACTGACGACAGACCACCAATGAGGTCGCCACCTCACGAGCATGCCCAGTAGGGTGATTCCTGGACTTAGCATCAGGAACGTCTGTTCACCGCTGCCTATTGCTAGTTACTATAGCTGAAGCTGGTGAGCCAGCCGTTACGAAGTGCACAGCACGAGTCTGAGCAAGACGCTGAGACTGACGTCTCTGCTGAAGAACACCCACTATGGTCGAAGCTGAATGGGGGACTGCAGAGGGAGACAAGGCTTGAGATCTACCCTGTGCAGAGGAACAATCTGGGGCCTAAGACTTGTTTAAACAGATTTTTATTGTTTTTTTGTTCTGTTTTGTCTTTTTTAGAAAATTGATATACTACATTTACTCCTGTTTTTATCCTAGATTTGGATATACCCATTCCTTTACCCTTCTAACCCCCCTCCTTGCCCTTCCCCTGCCTATCTCTCCCATTACAATAAATAATATATGTATTAAGTATAGTAAAATATAGTATATTTAGTAAAATATTGCACTAACCTAAATATCCCTGTGTGGCTCATTTCAAAATTTTTTGCCATAACCAGGTTCCTCCCATCATGTTCTCACATGCTTTTTGCATTTAATAGCCCTCTGTGTCTGTACTGTTACATATTTAGACTGTTAACTGGTTCATGCAGCATCACAGGAACACCCGATTCTTACACTAGGGATGGTCCAAACAATAAAAATAATTAAAGCAATTGTTACCATCCACCTTTCATGTCTCCCCTTTTCCCTTATAGAATGTAAGCTTGCAAGCCGGGCCCTCATTCCTCTTGGTATCTGTTTTGATCTCTGTGTTTATTGCTATGCTATGCTGTGCTGTAATGTCTATTGTCTGTACAAGTCCCCTCTATGATCTAAAGTGCTGCGGAATATGTTGGCGCTATAGAAATAAAATTATTATTTATTAAAATATTGAGAGAAGATATACTTAAAAGATGGAAGTGATATTCCATATGCACAGCTTGTTATTGTTAAAATATTTTTGTTTTTTTTCTTTTTGGAAAAATAAAAATCTATTGAAACAAAAATGTGGCCTGCTGGCTGGACTACACAATTATCACAGACGATTGATATACTATAGCCTGCTTTCTGGAGCACGCTATAAGTCCAAACAATTTAGATTGAGAAATGTGGACTCCTGGCTGGAGAAAAACTAGTAATACTAAACATTTATACACTTAAATGTGGCCTTGTTTCAGCCACTTGATATTAGCACTAACGATTTGTATTTTCAAATGTGGACTCATGCATGGACGAAAATATTGCCAGCACAAAATATCTTTCTCAAGAAATGTGGCCTTACTTCTGGACCACAATATTACCACAAATAATTTATATTTTCACAGGTGGACTCCTGCCTAGGCCAAAACATTACCAGCACAACATTATTCTGCCAATATGTGGAATTGTTTCAGGACAACGATATTAGCACAAAGAATTTATATTTTCAAATATGGACATCTGCCTAGGTCATAATATTAAAGAGAATCTGTCACCTCATTTTTTGCCCTATAAGATGTGGACATCGCCATCAGGGGCTTATCTACAGCATTCTGTAATGCTGTAGTTAAGCCCACGATGTAACCGGAAAGATAAGAAATACAAGTTAGATTATACTCACTCGGGGGTCCGGTCCGGCGCCTCCCATCTTCTAGAGATGACGTCCTCCTCCTTACTTCTGCCGCGGCTCCTGCACAGGCGTACTTTTCTGCCCTGTTGAGGGCAGAGTAAAGTACTGCAGTGCGCAGGCGTCGGACCTCTCTGACCTTTCCCGATGCCAAAGCACTGCAGTACTCTCCTCTGCACTCAACAGGGCAGAGTAAGTACACCTGCGCAGGAGCCGCGCTGATGGCGGTGGCCTCATATCGGAAAAATGAGGTGACAGATTCCCTTTAACAGTGCCAAATATTTTTCTCCATTAATGTGGCCTGGTTTCAGGAACATGCTATTAGCACTAACAATTTGTATTTTCAAATGTGGGCTCTTGGACAGAGCAAAATATGGACAAAAAAGTGATTAGATACTGAAATGTGGCTGATTTCTGGAAGACGGTATTACAACAAACAAACTAGATTCTCTGATGTGGACTCCTGGCTCAAGGACAATATTAGCAGCACAAGAGTTATATGCTGAAATGTGCCCTGGTGTCTCACACTGAGCAAAAGCGATTGATCTGCTGGAAGGTCGGTTCACAGCCACACGGGATCCTATGTATCTGAACTAGCTATCAACCGCCTAGATAACGTTCTGACTCTCCTGTATCAGCAGCAGAAGCGGCCTCTCTGCTCTGCTACACTGATAAAATGGCGCCAAAACAACATGTCCGCTCTTTATATGGAGATGGACATGTGATTTCGGCAGCCAATGACACAAGTCCTTGAGTCTGGACGTTGTGGATGGTTTATGCGCCTTGACCGGCTGCGTGCACCGCTCCTCTAACCTCTCCACACCACACCTCATCAAACGCGTCTCCCGGTCATCATACAGCAGCACTATCCTAGTCAAAGTCATAACAAAAGCATTAGTGGAAAAGAGAAGATTTACAGAATCAACTTTTGCTGACTGAGTAAAAATGATCATGAAAGCGAACACGAATCCAAATGTGCTATGTTCGTGCCAAATTTGAGATTTCCAAACAGGTTTGCTCATCTATAGTCTTACACCCGGCTGCACTCCGTACACACGCAGCTCCGCTCCGTACACTTTGTACTCATGGCTCAGCTCCGTACACCTCGTACACACGGCTCTGCTCCGTACACCTCGTACACACACGGCTCCTCTCCGTACACCTCGTACACACACGGCTCCGCTCCGTACACGTCGTACACACACGGCTCCACTCCGCACACCTCGTACACACACGGCTCTGCTCCGTACACCTCCTACACACACGGCTCCGCTCTGTACACATCAGACACACGCGGCTCCGCTCCATACACATCAGACACACGCGGCTCTGCTCCGTACACCTCGTACACACACGGCTCCTCTCCGTACACCTCGTACACATACGGCTCCGCTCCGTACACCTCGTACACACACGGCTCCTCTCCGTACACCTCGTACACACACGGCTCTGCTCCGTACACGTCGTACACACACGGCTCCGCTCCACACCTCGTACACACACGTCTCTGCTCCGTACACCTCTTACACACACGGCTCCACTCTGTACACATCAGACACACGCGGCTCCGCTCCGTACACATCAGACACACGCGGCTCTGCTCCGTACACCTCGTACACACACGGCTCCGCTCCGTACACACACGGCTCCGCTCCGTACACACACGGCTCACACACACGGCTCCGCTCCGTACACCTCGTACACACACGGCTCCGCTCCGTACACGTCGTACACACACGGCTCCGCTCCGCACACCTTGTACACACACGGCTCTGCTCCGTACACCTCCTACACACACGGCTCCGCTCCGTACACCTCGTACACACACGGCTCTGCTCCGTACACCTCGTACACACACGGCTCCGCTCCGTACACCTCGTACACACACGGCTCCGCTCCGTACACCTCGTACACACACGGCTCCGCTCCGTACACCTCCTACACTCGCGGCTCAGCTCCGTACACCTCGTACACACGCGGCTCCGCTCCGTACACCTCGTACACACACGGCTCCGCTCCGTACACCTCGTACACACACGGCTCCGCTCCGTACACCTCGTACACACACGGCTCCGCTCCGTACACCTCGTACACACACGGCTCCGCTCCGTACACCTCGTACACACACGGCTCCGCTCCGTACACCTCGTACACACACGGCTCCGCTCCGTACACCTCGTACACACACGGCTCCGCTCCGTACACCTCGTACACACACGGCTCCGCTCCGTACACCTCGTACACACACGGCTCCGCTCCGTACACCTCGTACACACACGGCTCCGCTCCGTACACCTTGTACACACACGGCTCCGCTCCGTACACCTCGTACACACGCGGCTCTGCTACATCCACCCTGTAAACCCCTCCTGACCCCACAAATAAACTTCCCCTCATCCAGCACCATGACAACCAGCACAGCAGAGTCCTGCATACACTGAGGCCCCTGATCATGTGACTCCTGACTCCTCCCCTCCTGTGACCTCATCCCAGGTCCTGTGCGCACAGAGCAGCCATATACGTGGAGTGCGGCTCTGCAGGTGGAGGTAGGTGCTGGAGGCTCCATTATACTGTATGTGGATTATTTATCCCTCCTCCATACTCCGCAGCGCTGTACACACATTATCACACTCACTATAGTCCTTATTCACACCTGGGATTCCTGTTTGTGTCTGTGCAGTGATTGTTTTCCTCCAGACAGTAATGTCCTCCCCTTTGTCTCGGCCAGTGTAATGATTCTCCCTTCTTCCCCCTTTGACACCACATGATAATATTGCTCTTATTCACCTGCATGTGGCCAAAATTCCTTCTATGAACCCCTAAATAGCATTAATGCCCCTTGTGTGCCCCCACATACACATGTGGTCAAAATTGTTGGTACCCCTCGTTTAAAGACAGACCCACAATGGCGACAGAAATAACTTGAATCTGACAAAATAAAAAATAAATACTCTATGAAAATGAACAAATGAAAGTCAGACATTGCTTTTCGCCATGCTTCCACAGAATAAAAAAATAAAACTCATGAAAGGCCTGGACAGAAATGATGGTTCCCCTGAAAATAATGTGACAAAAGGGACATGTTAAATCGCGGTGTGTCCACTAATTAGTATCACAGGTGTCTACAATCTGTCATTAAACGAGGGGTGTCAACAATTTTGACCACATGTGTATTAGTAATGTCACCTGTGTGCCCCCATATATTACTAATGTCACCTGTGTGCCCCCATATATTAGTAATGTCACCTGTGTGCCCCCATATATTAGTAATGTCACCTGTGTGCCACCATATATTACTAATGTCACCTGTGTGCCCCCATATATTAGTAATGTCACCTGTGTGCCCCCATATATTAGTAATGTCACCTGTGTGCCTCCATATATTAGTAATGTCACCTGTGTGCCACCATATATTAGTAATGTCACCTGTGTGCCCCCATATATTACTAATGTCACCTGTGTGCCCCCATATATTGGTAATGTCACCTGTGTGCCCCCATATATTAGTAATGTCACCTGTGTGCCTCCATATATTAGTAATGTCACCTGTGTGCCACCATATATTAGTAATGTCTCCTATGTGCCTCATATATTAGTAATGTCACCTGTGTGCCTCCATATATTAGTAATGTCACCTGTGTGCCACCATATATTAGTAATGTCACCTGTGTGCCACCATATATTAGTAATGTCACCTGTGTGCCACCATATATTAGTAATGTCACCTGTGTGCCCCCATATATTAGTAATGTCACCTGTGTGCCAACATATATTAGTAATGTCACCTGTGTGCCAACATATATTAGTAATGTCACCTGTGTGCCCCCATATATTAGTAATGTCACCTGTGTGCCCCATATATTAATAATGTCACCTGTGTGCCCCCATATATTAGTAATGTCACCTGTGTGCCTCCATATATTAGTAATGTCACCTGTGTGCCCCCATGTATTAGTAATGTCACCTGTGTGCCCCCATGTATTAATGTCACCTGTGTGCCCCCATATATTAGTAATGTCACCTGTGTGCCCCCATGTATTAGTAATGTCACCTGTGTGCCCCCATGTATTAGTAATGTCACCTGTGTGCCCCCATGTATTAGTAATGTCACCTGTGTGCCCCCATGTATTAGTAATGTCACCTGTGTGCCCCCATATATTAGTAATGTCACCTGTGTGCCAACATATATTAGTAATGTCACCTGTTTGCCCCCATATATTAGTAATGTCACCTGTGTGCCCCCATATATTAGTAATGTCACCTGTGTGCCCCCATATATTAGTAATGTCACCTGTGTGCCTCCATATATTAGTAATGTCACCTGTGTGCCCCCATATATTAGTAATGTCACCTGTGTGCCCCCATATATTAGTAATGTCACCTGTGTGCCACCATATATTAGTAATGTCACCTGTGTGCCAACACATATTAGTAATGTCACCTGTGTGCCTCCATATATTAGTAATGTCACCTGTGTGCCCCCATATATTAGTAATGTCACCTGTGTGCCCCCATATATTAGTAATGTCACCTGTGTGCCACCATATATTAGTAATGTCACCTGTGTGCCCCCATATATTAGTAATGTCACCTGTGTGCCACCATATATTAGTAATGTCACCTGTGTGCCCCCATATATTAGTAATGTCACCTGTGTGCCTCCATATATTAGTAATGTCACCTGTGTGCCCCCATATATTAGTAATGTCACCTGTGTGCCCCCATATATTAGTAATGTCACCTGTGTGCCACCATATATTAGTAATGTCACCTGTGTGCCAACACATATTAGTAATGTCACCTGTGTGCCTCCATATATTAGTAATGTCACCTGTGTGCCCCCATATATTAGTAATGTCACCTGTGTGCCCCCATATATTAGTAATGTCACCTGTGTGCCACCATATATTAGTAATGTCACCTGTGTGCCCCCATATATTAGTAATGTCACCTGTGTGCCTCCATATATTAGTAATGTCACCTGTGTGCCACCATATATTAGTAATGTCACCTGTGTGCCACCATATATTAGTAATGTCACCTGTGTGCCACCATATATTAGTAATGTCACCTCTGTGCCACCATATATTAGTAATGTCACCTGTGTGCCCCCATATATTAGTAATGTCACCTGTGTGCCACCATATATTAGTAATGTCACCTGTGTGCCCCCATATATTAGTAATGTCACCTGTGTGCCAACATATATTAGTAATGTCACCTGTTTGCCCCCATATATTAGTAATGTCACCTGTGTGCCACCATATATTAGTAATGTCACCTGTGTGCCCCCATGTATTAGTAATGTCACCTGTGTGCCCCCATGTATTAGTAATGTCACCTCTGTGCCCCCATGTATTAGTAATGTCACCTGTGTGCCCCCATATATTAGTAATGTCACCTGTGTGCCCCCATATATTAGTAATGTCACCTGTGTGCCACCATATATTAGTAATGTCACCTGTGTGCCCCCATGTATTAGTAATGTCACCTGTGTGCCCCCATGTATTAGTAATGTCACCTCTGTGCCCCCATGTATTAGTAATGTCACCTGTGTGCCTCCATATATTAGTAATGTCACCTGTGTGCCCCCATATATTAGTAATGTCACCTGTCTGCCCCCATATATTAGTAATGTCACCTGTGTGCCAACATATATTAGTAATGTCACCTGTTTGCCCCCATATATTAGTAATGTCACCTGTGTGCCCCCATATATTAGTAATGTCACCTGTGTGCCCCCATATATTAGTAATGTCACCTGTGTGCCTCCATATATTAGTAATGTCACCTGTGTGCCTCCATATATTAGTAATGTCACCTGTGTGCCACCATATATTAGTAATGTCACCTGTGTGCCTCCATATATTAGTAATGTCACCTGTGTGCCCCCATATATTAGTAATGTCACCTGTGTGCCACCATATATTAGTAATGTCACCTGTGTGCCCCCATATATTAGTAATGTCACCTGTGTGCCTCCATATATTAGTAATGTCACCTGTGTGCCACCATATATTAGTAATGTCACCTGTGTGCCCCCATATATTAGTAATGTCACCTGTGTGCCACCATATATTAGTAATGTCACCTGTGTGCCACCATATATTAGTAATGTCTCCTATGTGCCTCATATATTAGTAATGTCACCTGTGTGCCTCCATATATTAGTAATGTCACCTGTGTGCCCCCATATATTAGTAATGTCACCTGTGTGCCTCCATATATTAGTAATGTCACCTGTGTGCCAACATATATTAGTAATGTCACCTGTGTGCCCCCATATATTAGTAATGTCACCTGTGTGCCACCATATATTAGTAATGTCTCCTATGTGCCTCATATATTAGTAATGTCACCTGTGTGCCTCCATATATTAGTAATGTCACCTGTGTGCCACCATATATTAGTAATGTCACCTGTGTGCCCCCATATATTAGTAATGTCACCTGTGTGCCAACATATATTAGTAATGTCACCTGTGTGCCCCCATATATTAGTAATGTCACCTGTGTGCCCCCATATATTAATAATGTCACCTGTGTGCCCCCATATATTAGTAATGTCACCTGTGTGCCTCCATGTATTAGTAATGTCACCTGTGTGCCCCCATGTATTAGTAATGTCACCTGTGTGCCCCCATGTATTAGTAATGTCACCTGTGTGCCCCCATGTATTAGTAATGTCACCTGTGTGCCCCCATGTATTAGTAATGTCACCTGTGTGCCCCCATGTATTAGTAATGTCACCTGTGTGCCCCCATATATTAGTAATGTCACCTGTGTGCCCCCATGTATTAGTAATGTCACCTGTGTGCCCCCATGTATTAGTAATGTCACCTGTGTGCCCCCATGTATTAGTAATGTCACCTGTGTGCCCCCATGTATTAGTAATGTCACCTGTGTGCCCCCATGTATTAGTAATGTCACCTGTGTGCCCCCATATATTAGTAATGTCACCTGTGTGCCCCCATATATTAGTAATGTCACCTGTGTGCCCCCATATATTAGTAATGTCACCTGTGTGCCAACACATATTAGTAATGTCACTTGTGTGCCTCCATATATTAGTAATGTCACCTGTGTGCCCCCATATATTAGTAATGTCACCTGTGTGCCACCATATATTAGTAATGTCACCTGTGTGCCAACACATATTAGTAATGTCACCTGTGTGCCTCCATATATTAGTAATGTCACCTGTGTGCCCTCATATATTAGTAATGTCACCTGTGTGCCCCCATATATTAGTAATGTCACCTGTGTGCCCTCATATATTAGTAATGTCACCTGTGCTGTGTGCCACCATATATTAGTAATGTCACCTGTGTGCCCCCATATATTAGTAATGTCACCTGTGTGCCACCATATATTAGTAATGCCACCTGTGTGCCACCATGTATTAGTAATGTCACCTGTGTGCCACCATGTATTAGTAATGTCACCTGTGTGCCCCCATATATTAGTAATGTCACCTGTGCGCCACCATATATTAGTAATGCCACTTGTGTGCCCCCATATATTAGTAATGCCACCTGTCTGCCACCATATATTAGTAATGTCACCTGTCTGCCACCATATATTAGTAATGTCACCTGTGTGCCCCCATATATTAGTAATGTCACCTGTGTGCCACCATATATTAGTAATGTCACCTGTGTGCCTCCATATATTAGTAATGTCACCTGTGTGCCCCCATGTATTAGTAATGTCACCTGTGTGCCACCATGTATTAGTAATGTCACCTGTGTGCCACCATATATTAGTAATGTCACCTGTGTGCCTCCATATATTAGTAATGTCGCCTATGTGCCCCCATATATTAGTAATGTCACCTGTGTGCCTCCATATATTAGTAATGTCACCTGTGTGCCAACACATATTAGTAATGTCACCTGTGTGCCTCCATGTATTAGTAATGTCACCTGTGTGCCCCCATGTATTAGTAATGTCACCTGTGTGCCACCATATATTAGTAATGTCACCTGTGTGCCTCCATATATTAGTAATGTCGCCTATGTGCCCCCATATATTAGTAATGTCACCTGTGTGCCACCATATATTAGTAATGTCACCTGTGTGCCACCATATATTAGTAATGTCACCTGTGTGCCTCCATATATTAGTAATGTCACCTGTGTGCCCCCATATATTAGTAATGTCACCTGTGTGCCACCATATATTAGTAATGTCACCTGTGTGCCACCATATATTAGTAATGTCACCTGTGTGCCTCCATATATTAGTAATGTCACCTGTGTGCCCCCATATATTAGTAATGTCACCTGTGTGCCTCCATGTATTAGTAATGTCACCTGTGTGCCCCCATGTATTAGTAATGTCACCTGTGTGCCACCATATATTAGTAATGTCACCTGTGTGCCTCCATATATTAGTAATGTCACCTGTGTGCCACCATATATTAGTAATGTCACCTGTGTGCCACCATATATTAGTAATGTCACCTGTGTGCCACCATATATTAGTAATGTCACCTGTGTGCCTCCATATATTAGTAATGTCACCTGTGTGCCTCCATATATTAGTAATGTCACCTGTGTGCTACCATGTATTAGTAATGTCACCTGTGTGCCCCCATGTATTAGTAATGTCACCTGTGTGCCTCCATATATTAGTAATGTCGCCTATGTGCCCCCATATATTAGTAATGTCACCTGTGTGCCTCCATATATTAGTAATGTCACCTGTGTGCCAACACATATTAGTAATGTCACCTGTGTGCCTCCATGTATTAGTAATGTCACCTGTGTGCCCCCATGTATTAGTAATGTCACCTGTGTGCCACCATATATTAGTAATGTCACCTGTGTGCCTCCATATATTAGTAATGTCGCCTATGTGCCCCCATATATTAGTAATGTCACCTGTGTGCCACCATATATTAGTAATGTCACCTGTGTGCCACCATATATTAGTAATGTCACCTGTGTGCCTCCATATATTAGTAATGTCACCTGTGTGCCCCCATATATTAGTAATGTCACCTGTGTGCCACCATATATTAGTAATGTCACCTGTGTGCCACCATATATTAGTAATGTCACCTGTGTGCCTCCATATATTAGTAATGTCACCTGTGTGCCCCCATATATTAGTAATGTCACCTGTGTGCCTCCATGTATTAGTAATGTCACCTGTGTGCCCCCATGTATTAGTAATGTCACCTGTGTGCCACCATATATTAGTAATGTCACCTGTGTGCCTCCATATATTAGTAATGTCACCTGTGTGCCACCATATATTAGTAATGTCACCTGTGTGCCACCATATATTAGTAATGTCACCTGTGTGCCACCATATATTAGTAATGTCACCTGTGTGCCTCCATATATTAGTAATGTCACCTGTGTGCCTCCATATATTAGTAATGTCACCTGTGTGCCACCATATATTAGTAATGTCACCTGTGTGCCTCCATATATTAGTAATGTCACCTGTGTGCCTCCATATATTAGTAATGTCACCTGTGTGCCACCATATATTAGTAAATATTAGTAAAGTCACGTATGTGCCCCCATATATGGGTCATTTCATTTCAAGTGAAACAATGCAATTTTCTTCCATTTTTAGTCTTTTGAGTTTTTGTTCTCTGGTAATAGTGTGTGAGATAATGCAAAGTGTGAAGAAAAAAATTCAAAATACTTACATTTTTTTAATTAATTTTTCAAAAGTTTGAAAAACTATGAATTTCTGTGATTCCTGCCTTTCCATTTCTCCTAATAACTGAGGCCACAACAAAGAAAGACAAACGGGAAAACACCATTCCACTCAGAACTGTTCAATCTTCCACCCGATGTGTCACAGGAGCATCTGTTATTATTTTCCCCATGCGGACTCAAATGCAAAATTTTAAAAAGCATTTCCAAAAAATGAAAAGGATATACAATTTTTCAAAAATTGGCATGTGCTTCCTATGCTCCTAGCCACACCTGTACCAAAATGCAAGTTGAGATCTCAAAGGGATCATATTTTTATTATTATTATTTATTATTATTATAGCGCCATTTATTCCATGGTGCTTTACATGTGAGAAGGGGTATACATAATAAATACAAGTACAGTAATCTTAAACAATACAAGTCACGACTGGTACAGGATGAGAGAGGACCCTGCCCGCGAGGGCTCACAATCTGCAAAGGATGGGTGAGGATACAGTAGGCGAGGGTAGAGCTGGTCGTGCAGCAGTTTGGTGCATCGGTGGTTACTGCAGGTTATAGGCTTGTCAGAAGGGGTAGGCCTTCAGGTTCTTTTTGAAGGTTTCCGTGGTAGGCGAGAGTCTGATATATTGTGGTAGAGAGTTCCAGAGTAGGGGGGATGCGCGGGAGAAATCTTGTATGCGATTGTGGGAAGAGGAGATAAGAGGGGTGTAGAAAAGGAGATCTTGTGAGGATCAGAGGTTGCGTGCAGGTAAGTACCGGGAGACGAGATCACAGATGTATGGAGGAGACAGGTTGTGGATGGCTTTGTATGTCATGGTTAGGGTTTTGAATTGGAGTCTTTGGGTAATGGGGAGCCAGTGCAGGGATTGACAGAGAGGAGATGCCGGGAATAGCAGGGGGACAGGTGGATTAGTCGGGCAGCAGAGTTTAGAATAGATTGGAGTGGTGCGAGAGTGTTAGGCTACTTTCACACATCAGGTTTTCGGCGTCAGGCGTGATCCGGCGTCGTGCCGGAACGCCGGATCCGGCAAATGTTTTGTAAAACCTGATGTGCCGGATCAGGTTTTCTGCCGGATCCGTCTTGTTCTTGACAGACAAAACCGGATCCGTCTCATCCGGTTCATCCGTTTTTCTATCCGTTTTTCGACGGATTACGCCGGATCCGGTTTTTTAAATTGACCCTTGTGGCCTTCCGAACGGGATTGGCTACTGGAAAACTATATATAGCATGTTCCTACAGCCCTTCTTTGACAGGTTGTCGAGGAGAAAGTGCAGGTTGGAGAGAAGAGCAAGTTACTGGCGAAGATGGATGTTGTGATTGGAAATATTTTGAAGAATTTGGCGGATTTTATAGCGGAGGCGAATCGTTTGAGGGTGATTGTTCTGGAGAAGGAGAGAGCGAGACAGCAGCGCATCAGGCATCGTAGACGACGTTTGTGGATCCACCCCATCACAGCCAAGAGAATGACGCGTGGGGTCTATTCTACACTCTGCATGGACCTTCGACGAAACCCGGATAAATTTTTTGGATATGTTCGGATGAAAATGGAGAATTTTGATTACTTGGTGGAGCGCATTGCACACCTCATAAGAAAAGCGGACACCTATTGCCGCTTCTCTGTTTCACCCGCAGAGCGTCTGATGGTGACTTTAAGGTAAGCCACATTTATTGGATGTGATCGCATCAGAGCACACTTTCACTGCAATCTTGTTGGTGGTAGTTTGTATCTCCAAGTGTTATAGCTGAGTTTTGGTATGTAATGCTGTGATTTAAAACTAATTGATTGTTTTTTAATTCCCCACAGATTTCTTGCAACTGGAGAATCCCTTTCGTCACTGCATTTCCAGTACAGACTCGGGATTTCCACCATATCTGGAATAGTGAAGTACACATGCCGTGCACTGTGGGACTCCTTAGCTGAAGAGTTTTTACCAGAGCCCACAACAGAGAGGTGGATTGAAATTGCTGACAAGTTTCAACAGATATGTCAGTTTCCCAACTGCTTGGGCGCTGTGGACGGGAAACATATCCACATTGTAAAGCCAGCCGGATCGGGATCGGAATATTTCAATTACAAGAAATATTTTTCAATTGTCCTCATGGCCATCGCTGACGCGGAATACAAGTTTATTGCTGTGGATATTGGGGCCTATGGCCGCTCCAATGACTCTCAAGTTTTCAAACTGTCTGCCATGGGGCGTAAACTGTATGGAAACACCTTCCAGTTCCCACCACCTAGACCGCTGCCGCAAACATCTGGTCCACCTATGCCATTTGTCTGTGTAGAGGATGAAGCCTTCCAGCTGTCAGAACACCTTTTGAAACTGTACTCTAGCAGAGGATTGACAAGACCAAAACGCATTTTTAATTACCGCCTCACAATCAATCAATCAATCAATCAAATTTATTATCGCGAAGTACATATTACATATATACAAGGAATTCTTTGTGGCAAAGAGGCAACATAATATATAACAACAGATACAACAAGTAACATCTAACAAGACAGATACAGTATATAGTCTACACATGATTTCCAGTTTTCCAGTAGCCAATCCCGTTCGGAAGGCCACAAGGGTCAATTTAAAAAACCGGATCCGGCGTAATCCGTCGAAAAACGGATAGAAAAACGGATGAACCGGATGAGACGGATCCGGTTTTGTCTGTCAAGAACAAGACGGATCCGGCAGAAAACCTGATCCGGCACATCAGGTTTTACAAGAGCAAGAAGAATGGTTGAATGTACCTTTGGTATTCTGACAGCCAAATGGCGGGTCCTATTGACTGCGATCAACCTCAAGACAGAAACTGTTGACGAGGTGATCAAAGCTTGCGTGGTACTCCACAATTTTGTTATCTGCAAGGAACCCATTTCCATTGAGGACACCTCTGAAGAAACCACCTTGCAAGATTACCATGACATTACCACTAGAAGTTCTGTGACGGTTTCAGTAATGAGGGACAATTTTGCACTATACTTTATGTCACCTCAAGGCAGAGTACACTGGCAGGATGACAGAGTGTGAAAGATTTGTGCCCTAACCAAACTTGTGTACCTTCTGTACCAACAGTATATACCTTTGCCAACCAAAGTTGGCTATCTTGTCATGGTCTCTACTTTTAGCTTTAGGCCACAGGTGTGTACCTGGTTGTGTTTTATGCAAAGTATTTCACCTTTTAACAAAAGTTGTGTACATTGTTAGGAAATCACCAACAATAAACACAACCAGGAACACAACTGTGGCAAAAAGCTAAAATTTACCCACAGTTATATACCTGGTTTTGAATACCTTTTTACCTTTTAAATACCCTTTATTTAACCTTTTTTTAAACATATTTCGCCGCAGAAAGAAATGACAGACAACCAGTGTAAACAATAATTTAACTTTTATTTAAAATATTTTTTTGTTTGTAAACTGTTTTTAAAGTTAAAAAAACTTTTTTAATAAAGGTTTGAAAAAAAACTGGGCATTTTTATTACAAAACACACATTACAAATCTGTGTAGTGTGGGGTGGAAATACTGCTGGAGGGGCTGCGGGACACTTCAACAATGGGAGTGTGGAGAGAGGACTGGGATCGTGGTGGGGAAGGAACAGTTAGAGGTGATGGTGTGGAAAAAGCTACAGAATGGGTGGACATGTGGGAGGCAGAAGAGGTGGTGGGCGGTGGAGTGGAGGGTTGGGCAGGGACTGTAGGAGCAGATGATGTTGATGGAAAGTTGTATGGGGAAGGAGTTTGGTACGGGGAAGGAGTTTGGTACGGGGAAGGAGTTTGATACGGGGCAGGTTGCTGGAAGTGGGGAGATGTCTGGTACTGGGGAGGTTGCTGGTACTGGGGAGGTTGCTGGTACTGGGCAGGTTGCTGGTATGTAATAGGAGGGGGAGGATGGAAAGTGGCTGGAGGGGGTGCAGATGTAATAGGAGGGGGAGGATGGAAAGTGGCTGGAGGGGGTGCAGATGTAATAGGAGGGGGAGGATGGAAAGTGGCTGGAGGGGGTGCAGGTGGAGGAACTACAGTGGTGGGAGGTGGAGGTTGGGAGGTAACCTGCTGTAGAGCACCGTGGCACGAATGCATTACATGCATCTGCTGGGTAGGAGATAGTGTTGCCATGCGCTCCACAACAGACCTGAAAAAGGTGTGGTTTGGCGAAGATCTTGCTTCTGAATGCATGGTTTGCAGAAGTGTCTTGACGTCCAGAATGCTGGAGTTGATCTGCTGAAAGCCTGCGGAGATTTGCTCTGACAAGACTTTTAGACAGTTCTGGAAAGATGCATTCAGATGCAAGAACTCTGGCGCATAACTCTTTTCCTGACCCCTCTGCCGCTGCCGCCCAGTACCCGCAGGTGTACTAGAGGTGGCAGGGGCAGAAGGGTGGGGTAAAGGGAAAGCGATCTCCTCACCAGCAGCTTCATGTAATGTAGGCGGCCACGATGCTCCTGTGCTGGTGGATGGGACAGATGGGTCGAATGTGTGGGAAGGCTGGGAAGGTGCAGATGTACCGGGGCGGTCGAAGTGTCCCTCGGTGCCGGTCTCCTCAGGGATCGCCTCAGAAGGGTCCAATCGTGCAGGCTCCCGAGTGCTGCTCACCGTGCTGTGGAATAAAGAGAAAAAAAAACAATTAAAATAGTGACATGGTATGGCCCTGGCTGAAAAAAAAGTTACATCTAAACATTTTTTTGTCACATGTGGTGTGTAATATTTACCTTCTGGTGAGCATTGTCTCCCGGAGGAACGACAGGGCTCGTGCGTACTTGTACTTGCTCCTGCGTCCTCCAGATCCACTCGGGGCCCGCATCTCTTTATTGAACTCCTTCTTGAAACGATCCCTCACAGACCGCCACCGCTTCACAATTCTCTCCCCTGAAACGAGAAAGGACAAAGTGGTTAGTATACAACATCAGTGTTTCCCAAACTCCAGTCCTCATGGTCCCCAGGGTTCATGTTTTCAGGATTTCCAAAGTAAATAGAAATTCTGAACACATGATCCGTGGGGACCACGAGGACTGGAGTTCGGGAAACACTGGTTTAAATCAAGCAACCGGTACTGTATATACTTACGCTCTTTAATCTGGGCCCGAGCTTCGAGGTCCTCCCAGCGGTCCACAAGGAGCGAACAGATTTCCTCCCAGAGTCATCGGGTAACGATAAGGTCAGCGTGGCGGCGGTCAGCCATATTCCAGAGCGGCTCCCTTTCTCTGACGAGATCGATGAGGCGGTCCACATCAATCCCTCCATCCTCACCGTCAGAGTCGGGAGCACGCTGTGAAGGCTGTTAAAGAAAAAGACAAAAATAACATAATTAGCCTCCACAAAAGAAATGAAATAAAAAGTGCAAAAAAACAAAGCAAAAATATTTATACTTACACGCTGGTGACCGCCGCGTTGCTGTCGCCGACGACCCCGGGAGGCACTGCGAGGACCTCTTGGCCGAGCACCAGATTGGGAAGACTAGAGAAGAAAACAAAAAATGTTATGTCTTTGGATGTAGGCATTTGTTTGCTGTGTGTGGTCTGCAGAACATTGTTTTCTATGTGTAGTGTGATGTTGTGTTTCTGCGTTTGATGCAAAAAACTTACCAATTGTGAGCCCACTCCAAGCGTCTGTCCACCCCTTCCTTCTTCTTCTGGGAGCTCCTCTTCATCTTGTGATTCCTGTTTTGAAATAAAAGGCAATGAATAGACATATATTACAGAGATGATGGATTTTGGAAATAAAAACTTACCGTCAAACGCTGACGATGTGAGGGAGGGCTCCCAGAAGAAGATGTGCTGTCTTCCTCATGTCCAGACTCCATGGCTGTGGGTGGTGTTCCTGCTGCTGCCGCCATTGCTGCTGCTGCTGCATCTATTGGGCGGCTGTTGAATAAAGAGAAACAAAGGGCCAATGAATACCTTGATATTCCATAGCCCTAGTTTGGAGGAATGGGGGATTTGATAATTACCGTCTCATCTGCTGCTGGACTCCCCTCCCGTTGTTCAGCATGCTGCTCCATTTGGGGTGGTGCTGATGGTGCTGCTGCAGATGTCTGCTGCCTTCTCCTGCTCCTGGTTCTTGGCTTGGGTGTCATGTTGGGTGTGGCTGAGGGTCCCACTGTCTTGCTTTTATATATGTCTTGTGGGCAGAGCTACTGAGCATGCTCAGACCAAAAAAAACGGATCCGGCCGCCGGATCCGGCTGTCGCCGGATCAGGCGCATTGCGGCGCTCATAGGCTTTCATTGTATGAAAAAGCCGGACACGCCGGATCCGGCGTGTCCGGCTTTTTCGCCGGAGACAAAAAACGTTACAGTAGCCGTTTTTTCCAGACGCCGGATCGCGTCACATTGCCGGATCCGGCGAAAATCTGATGAAACGCATGGCCATCCGGCTCGATCCGGCTCTAATGCAAGTCAATGGGGGGAAACCGGATCCGGCATTGCATTTAGCCGGATCCGGTTTTTGTCAAAAGCGCCGGATCGCGCCTGACGGCGAAAACCTGATGTGTGAAAGAGGCCTTAGAGTGGAGGCCACAGAGCAGGAGGTTGCAGTAGTCAAGGCAGGAGATGATGAGGGCATGGACTAGGGTTTTTGCAGATTCTTGGTGGAGGAATGTACAGATCCGGGAAATTTTTTTGAGTTGAAGTCGGCAGGAAGTGGAAATGACTTGGATATGTGGCTTGAAAGAGAGATCAGTGTCAAGGATAACCCCGAGGCAGCGAGCTTGTGGGACTGGAGAGAGTGGGCAGCAGTTTATTTTAATGGATAGGTCTATGGGGGGGTCGCGTGAGATGGGGGAAAGATGATGAATTCGGTTTTGTCCATATTAAGTTTTAGAAATCTATCGGAGAAGGATGAAATAGACAGATATTGAGGGATTCTGTTTAGTAGGGAGGTGATATCTGGTCCAGAGATGTAGATCTATATGTCATCAGCATAGAGGTGATACTGAAAGCCGTGAGATTCTATGACCTGTCCGAGGCAGAAGGTGTAAATGGAGAAGAGCAGGGGCCCTAGGACTAAACCTTGTGGGACTCCGATGGATAGGGGGCGCGGTGAGGAGGTGGTATGCGAGTGGGAGACACTGAATGTCCGGTCTGTTAGGTATGACGCCATCCAAGATAGGGCCAAGTCTGTGATGAGAGGGTCTGTAGTAATGGGGAATGGTCCACTGTGTCAAAAGCAGAGGACAGGTCCAGGAGGAGGAGGACAGAGTAGTGTCGCTTGGCCTTGGCGGTTAATAGGTCATTGGTGACTTTAGTTAGGATGTCAGCTAAGGTGTGAGGTTCTCACTACCATTCAAAGTACCGTCAGGGGTTAACTAGCGAATATAGCCTAGAGGGGTCCCCAAATATTAAAACATAACCTTTAATCAATTATTAAAAAGACAATTATCACAAACAAACCAAATAAAGTGCTTGTGCAAACCAGTGCTTATTAAAAAATGGTTTGGTCTCACCACTGTTGTCGGACAAAAGATCCCGGCCTCCTTCTGGAAGTACCTTGCCGGGAGATGGATCCAAACAAGGGAAAGGGGAATATATATGGGGAGAGAGATGTAAGCGGTATGTAATAATTTCCTAGACTCCCTATCGTGCCCCAGTATTGCTCCTGTCCTAACAAGGACAGGCCCCAAGTGGACCCTATAGTGATACCTCCAATGATATGGGGCTGAATACTCCCTATGAGTTTCTTCTCCAATGGTGGGGATTCATCAGGGGAGTTTATATAAAGATTTGGGAAGTAAGAAAAAACTAAGCCTGTCCGTAAGTTAAAGCAGGCCCTGCAGTGGCAAGGTGCCAGGTCAAAGAAAGTGACTGCCCATGTCACTGTCAGAGTGAGACTCAATCATATCATTGGAGGTATCACTATAGGGTCCACTTGGGGCCTGTCCTTGTTAGGACAGGAGCAATACTGGGGCACGACAGGGAGTCTAGGAAATTATTACATACCGTTTACATCTCTCTCCCCATATATTTATCTCTTTCCCTTGTTTGGATCCATCTCCTGGCAAGGTATTTCCGGAAGGAGGCCGGGATCTTTTGTCCGTCAACAGTGGTGAGACGAAACCATTTTTTATGAGCACTGGTTTGCACGAGCACTTTATTTGGTTTGTTTGTGATATTTGTCTATTTAATAATTTATTAAAGGTTGTTTTAATATTTGGGGACCCCTCTAGGCTATATTCGCTGACCTTAGTTAGGGCAGTTTCAGTGGAGTGGTGTGGCCGAAAGCCAGATTGTAAGTGGTCAAGGAGGGAGCAAGAAGAGAGGTGGGAGGACAGTTCAAGATGGACGTGTTGTTCCAGTAGTTTTGAGGCATAGGGGAGAAGTGATATAGGGCGATAGCTAGATACAGAGGATGGGTTAAGAAAAGGCTTTTTGAGGATATGTGTGATTGAGGCATGTTTAAAGCTTGAGGGGAAAACACCAGTTGTTAGTGATAGGTTGAAGAGATGGGTTAGGTTTGGGATGAGGACTGTGGTGAGGATTGGGATGAAGTGGGATGGGTTCAGGTCAAGTGCACAGGTAGTGAGATGTGATCTTGAGAGTAGAGTGGAGAGTCGATCAGGGCAGTTAGGAGGAAGGGCTCTGGGGGTTGTTGACCAAAACTGTGTCTGATGTTATCAGTCTTATCCTTGAAAAATGAGGCAAAGTCTTCAGCTGAAACGAGTGGGGAGGGAGGAGGTGCTGAGGGGCGGAGGAGAGAATTGAAGATGTTGAATAACTGTTTAGGGTTGTGAGACAGGGAGAATATGAGAGATAAGTAGGTTTGTTTTGCTGCAGCGAGTGTGGCCTTGAAAGTAGTGAGGGAATGTATGAATGCGATGAAGTTCTCATTGGAGTGGGATCTTTTCCATCTCCGCTCAGCAGCCCTGGAAGCTCACCTCAGTTCTTTGGTCAGGCTGGTGTGCCAGTGCTGTCTGTTGATTTTGCGAGCTTTGGTATGTGTGAGAGGGGCAAATGATTCAAAATCTTACAGCTATTGTGGTGTTATATAGAGCGGCATCTGCATTGTGTAGGGAACTTGTTATGAATGAGTCACCGAGGAGGAAAAAACAAAAAGCAAGCTAAGCCCAGAAAACCGGAGAGGTTGGTAACTAGCGGATTGCAGACCCCTGATCCTATCCACAACAACTAGCAGTAGCCGTGGAGCGTGCCTACGGTGATCCTAGACGCCTCGTCACGGCCGGAGAACTAAATAAGCCTAAAGAAAGAAAGGGAAAATCTAAACTGCCCCAGAGCAGACCCCAAAGCAATAGACAGCCCCCAACATGTATTGTCGGTGAAACAAGATGAAAACACAGACACAGGTAGAAAGATAGGCTGAGCAAACGATGGGGCCCTCACTAACTAGAAAGGACAGGAAAGAAAAGCTGCTGTCTGCAATCACGCAAAAAACCCTGCCAAAAAGAATGTCCAACACGTCTGATAGAAAAAGGCCCTGAAGTTGCTAGACTTCAAATCACTATATCAGCACTCAGGTATATTCTGAAGACAGAGCAAAAGAGATCAACTGAACAGAGACAAAATGGGGATTCAGCCCAGTCCCAGCCAGGGCTGGCTGAACACAAAAACTAAGTAAACCAGACAAAAACTCATATGAACAATAGCAGATAAAACTTAGCTTTAGGAAGGCAGGAACCAAACTGGAAACCAGGAGCCACAGTCAGGAAAAATCACCAGCAAGAAACTAGGCAGTCGGCTGCCTTAAATCCAATCAGAAACTCCTGAAGTCCAATCGCAGTCCTCTTCCTCAGGTGGCTGGTCTCTGCCATTTAGATCAGCTTCATTACCTCCCTTCACCAACAGAGGGAGTCCAGATAGAGAACTCACTACTCCTCTGTCAGCACAGCCAGCTCCATAACCCTCACCAGAAGCCAGAGGCAAACCCGAAAATGAGCTCACAACAGTACCCCCCCTTGAGGAGGGGTCACCGAACCCTCATCCACACCACCGGGCCGATCAGGATGGGCCGGATGAAAAGCACGAACCAATCTATCGGCATGAATATCAGAGGCAGAGACCCAAAAATTGTCCTCCTGGCCATAACCCTTCCACTTGACCAAATACTGGAGTCTCCGTCTAGCCAAACGAGAATCCAGTATTTTCTCTACCTCATATTCCACATTACCTTCAACCAATACAGGGTCAGGAGGTGCAGCCATAGGAACTACTGGCTCAACATATCTCTTCAACAGCGACTTATGAAACACGTTATGGATCTTAAGCGTAACAGGAAGAGCCAATCGAAAAGAAACCGGATTAAGAATCTCCAAAATCTTGTAAGGTCCAATAAATCTTGGCTTGAACTTTGGAGAAGTCACCTTCATAGAGATATTCTTTGATGACAACCAAACCATATCACCCACTTTAAACCGGGGACCAATGGTCCTATGCCGGTTAGAAAACCGCTGGGCCTTTTCCTGGGAGAGAGACAACTTATCCACTACTTGGTCCCAAATCTGATGCATTCTCTCTACCACAGTGTCAACACCTGGGCAGGCTGAAGATTCCACTTGCCCTGAAGAAAATCGAGGATGAAACCCAAAGTTGCAGAAAAAGGGCGACATCAAGGTGGCAGAACTAGCTCTATTATTTAAAGCGAATTCAGCCAAGGACAAAAATTAAACCCAATCCTCCTGATCAGCAGATATAAAACATCTCAAATAGAACTCCAAAGTCTGGTTTGTTCTTTCCGTCTGCCCATTGGTCTGAGGGTGAAACGCAGAGGAGAAGGACAACTGAATTCCCAGCTTGGAACAAAAGGCTTTCCAGAATCTGGAAACAAACTGAACTCCTCTGTCCGATACAATGTTCTCAGGAATCCCATGCAACCGAACCACCTGTTGTAAAAACAAGGGTACCAACTCTGAGGAAGATGGCAACTTTGGGAGTGGTACAAGATGGACCATCTTAGAGAATCTATCACAAATCACCCAGAAAACAGTCATTCTCTGAGAGACAGGAAGATCAGAAATAAAATCCATTGAAATATGGGTCCATGGCCTCTTAGGCACCAGCAAGGGCATCAACAACCCACTAGAACGAGAACAGGGTTTAGATCGGGAACAAGTCCCACAAGACTGCACAAAATTCCTGACATTATGAGATAAGGCGGGCCACCAAAAAGACCGACTCACCAAATCTCTGGTACCAAAAATACCCGGATGACCAGCCAATGCGGACAATGAACTTCAGACATCACTCTCTTCCTCCACTGGTCTGGCACATACAATTTTCCCATAGGACAACGCGCAGGTTTGTCCTCCTGGAATTCTTCCAGAGCACGTCTCAAATCGGGCGAGATGGCAGAAAGAACTACCCCCTCGCCTAAGATGGTAGCAGGCTTAGTCACAACAGGAGAATCCGCAAGGAAACTCCTAGAAAGGGCGTCTGCCTTAACATTCTTAGTGCCCGGAAGAAAAGAGACCACAAAATCAAAACGTGTGAAAAACAAGGACAACCTAGCCTGTCTAGGATTCAAGCGCTTGGCTGACTCCAGGTAAATCAAATTCTTGTGGTCAGTAAGGACCACGACTTGGTGTTTGGCTCCCTCCAACCAATGTCTCCACTCCTCAAATGCCCATTTCATGGCCAACAGTTCCCGATTCCCCACATCATAGTTACGTTCGGATGGGGAGAACTTTCGGGAAAAGAAAGCACAAGGATTCATTTTAGATGTCACAGGATCTTTTTGGGACAACACCGCTCCTGCACCAATCTCAGAAGCGTCCACCTCCACCTGAAACGGGAGTGAGACATCAGGTTGCCGCAAAACCGGAGCAGAAGTGAATCTTTGCTTCAGCTCCTGAAAGGAAGAAACAGCCTCCGGAGACCAATTCAGCACATCAGCACCCTTCCTAGTCAAATCCGTCAATGGCTTGGCAATACCAGAAAAATTAGCTATAAATTTCCGATAAAAATTAGCAAAACCCAAAAACTTCTGGAGGGCCTTCAAAGAAGTGGGCTGAACCCAATCATAAATGGCCTGTACCTTGGCCGGGTCCATTTCAATAGTTGACGGAGACAAAATAAATCCCAAAAATGAAATCCTCTGTACCCCAAAAAGGCATTTCGATCCCTTGACATACAGGGAATTCTCCCTCAAAATCCGAAACACAGTCCGAACATGTTCCACATGAGAGTCCCAATTCTTGGAGAAGATCAAAATATCATCCAGATAGATAATCAAAAATGTATCCACAAAGTCTCGGAATATATCGTTCATGAAGCACTGGAAGACAGAAGGGGCATTAGTGAGCCCAAAAGGCATCACCAGGTACTCAAAATGTCCCTCCGGAGTATTAAACGCCATCTTCCATTCATCCCCATGCTTAATGCGAATAAGATTATTCACCCCCCTGAGGTGAAGCTTGGTAAACCAGCAAGCACCTTTAACTCTGGAGAATAGATCAGAAATCAGGGGTAACGGATACTGATATTTAACAGTAATTTTGTTGAGGGCACGATAGTCAATACAAGGCCTTAATGAACCATCCTTTTTAGCCACGAAAAAAAAACCCAGCACCTAAGGGTGAAGAGGATGGTCTAATATGACCCTTCTCCAATGCCTCCTTAATATAGGATCGCATAGCCTCGTGCTCGGGTACAGATAAATTGAAAAGCCGACCCTTGGGGAATTTACACCCCGGGTTCAGTTCAATAGCACAGCCATAACTCCTATGAGGAGGCAAAGGCGCAGACTCATTCTCACTAAATACATCATAAAAGTCAGCCAAATAGTCAGGAACATCATGTGACTGGGGAGAGGTGGAGAAAACAGGAGCATCACTAAGGGCACACCGACAACCCCAACTCACCACAGACAAAGATTTCCAATCCAGAACTGGATTATGGATTTGCAACCAGGGAAACCCCAGAACAATGGTATCATGCAAATTATGCAACACCAAAAATCTGCAATTTTCTTGATGGTCTGGGGCGACCCGCATTACCACCTGGGTCCAAAACTGAGATTTATTCTTCGCCAAAGGAGTAGCATCAATACCCCTCAAAAGGATAGGCGCCCACAGAGGTGTCATAGGAAATCCACAACGTTTAGCAAAATCCAAGTCCATCAGGTTCAGAACTGCTCCTGAATCCACGAAAAAACACAGCTTATTACGCCTTCTGAACTCCTGACGTTGCGCCCTAGACAAAACTCTACTGTTGTGAGTTCATTTTTCCCTTCACCATTGAGGTCTGATGAACTCCCTCCTCTAGTGAAGGAAGGTAGTGAGACTGATTACCAAACACCTGGGCAGCTAGATGATGACTGGGTGGCTGGAATTGAGGACTGGATATAAGGCTGCCGACGCCCTTCTTCCTGGCTGGTGATTCTGTTATGATTAGTCACCGAAGGAGGGAAAAACAAAATACCAGCTAAGTCCAGAAAAACCAGAGAGGTTGGCAGCTATCGGATTGCAGACCCCTGAACCTATCCACAACAACTATCAGTAGCCGTGGGGGGTTCCTACGGTGCCCTAGACCCCTCGATCACAGCCGGAGAACTATATAGCCTAAAGACAGGGGAAAAACTAAACTGCCCCAGAGCAGACCCCAAAGCAATAGGCAGCCCCCAACATATAATGACGGTGAAGCAAGATGAAAACACTAACACAGATAGAAAGATAGGTTGAGCAAATGATGGGGCCCAAGCTAACTACATAGGACAGGATAGGAAAGCTGCTGTCTGCCATCCGCAAAAACCCTATCAAAATGAGCCAACCGACTGATAGGAAAAACAGGCCCTGAAGTCGCTAGGCTTCAAAAAACTATATCAGCACTCAGGTATATTCTGAAGACAGAGCAAAATATCAACAGATCAGAGACAAAAATGGAATTCAGCTCACCCCCGGCCGGGGATGGCAGAACTCCCAAAAAACAAGGCAAAACAAAAACAAAACTGAAGAGTACAAAGCAGGGCAGAAAAACTTAGCTTTGAGATGCAGGAATCAGACTGGTCTCCAAGAATCCAGCAGGAAAATCACCAGCCAGGAATAATAATAATATAATACATTTTATTTTTATAGCGCCGACATATTCCGCAGCACTTTACATTTCAGAGGGGATTTGTACAGACAATAGACATTACAGCATAACAATAATCACATACAGTAGATTATAGCAAATACCAAGAGGAAAGAGGGCCCTGCTCGCAAGCTTACAGTCTATGAGGAAAGAGGTAGACACGAAAGGTGGGTGGTAACAGTTGCCCTGATTGTATGGACCAGACATAATGTTAGGTGTGTGACAGTACGGACACAGAGGGCTAATGGATGCATAAAGCATGTGGGAGAATGATGCGGGGAACCTGGTTATGGTAAAACTTTTGGCTCTGCCACACAGGGATAGATTAGGTTAATGTGTTGAGGCGATAGGCCAGTCTGAATAAATGCGTTTTCAGGACACGCTTAAAATTGTGGGGATTGGGGACTAATCGTATTGACCTGGGAAGTGCATTCCAAAGAATTGGCGCGGCACGTGTAAAGTCTTGGAGACGGGAGTGGGAGGTTCTGACTATTGAGGATGCTAACCTCAGGTCATCAGCAGAACGGAGGGCGCGGGTAGGGTGGTATACTGAAACAAGGGAGGAGATGTAGGGTGGTGCTGAGCCATGGAGGGCTTTGTGAGTGAGGGTAATAAGTTTATACTGAATTCTGGAGTGGATGGGTAGCCAGTGTAATGACTGGCACAAGGTAGAGGCATCGGTGTAACGATTGGTGAGGAATATGATCCTGGCTGCAGCATTCAAGACAGATTGGAGAGGGGAGAGTTTGGTAAGAGGGAGACCGATTAGAAGAGAGTTACAATAGTCGAGACGAGAATGAATAAGAGAAACAGTAAGAGTTTTTGCAGAGTCAAAGGTAAGAAAAGGTCGAATTCTAGAAATGTTTTTGAGGTGCAGATGACAAGAGCGAGCCAGTGATCGAATGTGGGGGGCAAAGGAAAGCTCGGAATCAAGTATGACCCCAAGACAGCGGGCCTGTTGCTGGGGAGTAATAGTGGAACCACACACAGAAATGGCAATGTCGGGTATAGGTACATTAGTAGAGGGAGGAAACACCAGGAGTTCAGTCTTTGACAGGTTCAGTTTCAGATATAGTGAGGACATGATATTAGACACAGCGTTTAGACAATCGCCGGTGTTTTCTAGAAAGGCTGGCGTGATGTCAGGAGAAGAAGCGTATAATTGGGTGTCATCAGCATAGAGATGGTACTGGAAACCAAATCTACTGATTGTTTGACCAATAGGGGCAGTGTACAAGGAGAAGAGGAGGGGGCCTAGAACCGATCCTTGGGGGACCCCAACAGTAAGGGGAAGATGAGAGGAGGAGGAACTGGCAAAAGATACAGTAAAGGAGCGGTCGGAGAGATAGGAGGAGAACCAGGAGAGAACGGTATCCTTGAGGCCAATGGAACGGAGCATAGTGAGGAGGAGCTGATGATCCACAGTGTCGAATGCTGCAGAGAGATCCAAGAGAATTAGCATGGAGTAGTGACCATTTGATTTAGCTGTTAGCAGATCATTGGAGACTTTAGTGAGGGCAGTTTCAGTGGAGTGTAAAGAGCGGAAACCGGATTGGAGAGGGTCGAGAAGAGAGTTTTCTGAGAGATAGCGGATAAGACGGGAGTGGACCAGGTGTTCCAGGAGTTTAGAGATGAAGGGAAGATTAGAGACAGGTCTATAGTTAGCGGCACAGTTTTGGTCGAGGGATGTTTTTTTAAGTAGTGGATGTATGATGGCATGCTTAAATGAGGAGGGAAAAATACCACAAGAGAGAGAGAGGTTAAATATTTTAGTTAGGTGAGGGGTGACAGCAGGGGAAAGGGACTGGAGGAGCTGTGACGGAAATGGGTCACTGGTGCAAGTAGTTGGGCGAGAAGATGCAAGGAGCCTGCTTACTTCTTCTTCTGTGACTGGTTCAAAATCAGAGAGTGAGTTAGATGCAGTGGGGGAGGGAGGACAGTGCATGGTAGGAGGGGATTTGGAGATAATTTCCTGTCGGATCTGGTCAATTTTTTTCTTTGAAGTAATTGGCCAGATCGTCAGCTCGGAGCTCCGTGGTTGGGGCCTGTACTCTTGGATTGAGTAGAGAATGAAAAGTGTCAAAGAGACGTTTCGGGTTATTGGACAGTGAGGTGATGAGGGTGTTGAAATAGGTTTGTTTTGAGAGGTGAAGGGCAGTGTTGTATGTTCTAAGCATAAACTTAAAATGGATGAAATCTTCGGGTAGATTGGATTTTCTCCACAGACGTTCGGCGCACCTGGAGCACCGCTGCAGGAAACGTGTTTGCACCGTGTGCCAGGGTTGTCGCCGTCTGCGTTGTGGTGTTCTATTTATAGGGGGTGCAAATTCATCCAGGGCAGTTTGAAGTGTTTCATTGTAATGCTTCAATGCAGAATCAGGACATGAGAGGGAGGAGATAGGGGCCAATGAAGACTGCAAGTTCTTCATAAGTTTCTGGGTGTTAATGGCCTGTATGTTTCTATAAGTCTGGACAGTGGGGGTGACCTGAGCAGCCTGGCAGTTCTTGATAGAGAATGAAAGAAGATTGTGGTCAGAGAGTGGGAGAGGGGAGTTTGCAAAATCATCCACTGCACAAAGCCGAGAGAAGACCAAGTCGAGGGAGTTTCCGTCTTCATGCGTTGGAGAATTAGTAAGCTGCGAAAGGCCAAACGAGGAGGTTAGAGATAAAAGGTGAGTAGCAGATGGTGAGAGGGGAAGAGCAATGGGGATGTTGAAATATCCCATGATGAGGGTAGGGATGTCACAGGAGAGAAAATGTGGAAGCCAAGTGGCAAAATGATCCAGGAACTGATGGGAGGGGCCGGGAGGACGATACACCACCGCCACTCGCATGGAGAAGGGGGTGTAGAGTCTGACGGCATGGACCTCAAAAGAAGGGAAGACAAGTGAGGGTACTTGAGGGATAACCTGAAAGGTACATTTTGGTGATAGGAGCAGACCAAAGCCTCCACCAGCTCTACTGTCTGATCTTGGGGTATGAGAGAAGTGAAGCCCCCCGTATGAAAGAGCAGCAGCAGCGGTAGTGTCTGACTGCTGGATCCAGGTTTCAGTAAGAGCCAGGAGGTTAAGAGAATTAGAAAGGAAAAAGTCATGAATGAAGGAGAGTTTGTTACACACTGAGCGAGAATTCCAAAGTGCACAATTAAGAGAGACAGATGGCATGCAGGGAATATTAATAAGATTAGAGGGGTTTCTAAGTGTAGCAGTCGGGGGGTTTGACTCTCTATAACATGGGGGACCAGGGTTGGGAGCAATGTCTCCTGCGACTAGGAGAAGGAGGATAGAAAGAGTGAGCAGATGGTTAAGTGATTTGTGAGAGCGTCTCTGATGTTGAATGGTGGGACTGACTGGATCTGTGCAATTTAACAACGTGAAAAGAGCATGAGTGCTATACATAGGAGAGGAAAGAAGTGAGGGGCCAATGTGGATGGAGTGTAGAGAGTTAATGCCAGGGCGGTGGATGTGTGTGAATGCAGCGGCCAGGATATACATTACACAAATGCATATGGTATATATTTGTTGTACTCCAAATGTACAGGGAGTAGATGTATATAAATGTTTTACCTGTCTCCTGCCCTGTCTAACTGCCATGTTATAACTGCCAGTACTTTGATAAACTGTACTTGGATAAAGTGTGCATAAATGCCCCCTGCATAAATGCTATCCCCAAGCTATGTCTGAATATATAGGAGGATAAGACTTAGAACTTTTTTTTTTTTTTTTTGGCCTCTCTCTCTTCTCGTTAATCAATCACACTAAATTGAGACACCAGGACCCAATAAAATGTTGTGGTCAAATAAACACATGTCCAGCACTACATGGATCATAAAGCACTTTGAAAAGTTTCTTGACCTCACAACATAAGGGGACAAGCAGAGTAAGTTGAAAAAAACTATATACCATATATAAGCTTGCAGAGTTGAAAACACAGAGATAGCATTCAGGATTAACTGCTTGCTGAGATTGAATGGAGACACAGGAGTGGATTCAGAGCAGAGACTGGAAAAGCTGGTTACCATATATAAGCTTGCAGAGTTGAAAACACAGAGATAGCATTCAGGATTAACTGCTTGCTGACATTGAATGGAGACACAGGAGTGGATTCAGAGCAGAGACTGGAAAAGCTGGTTACCATATATAAGCTTGCAGAGTTGAAAACACAGAGATAGCATTCAGGATTAACTGCTTGCTGACATTGAATGGAGACACAGGAGTGGATTCAGAGCAGAGACTGGAAAAGCTGGTTACCATATATAAGCTTGCAGAGTTGAAAACACAGAGATAACATTCAGGATTAACTGCTTGCTGACATTGAATGGAGACACAGGAGTGGATTCAGAGCAGAGACTGGAAAAGCTGGTTACCATATATAAGCTTGCAGAGTTGAAAACACAGAGATAGCATTCAGGATTAACTGCTTGCTGACATTGAATGGAGACACAGGAGTGGATTCAGAGCAGAGACTGGAAAAGCTGGTTACCTGTATGAAGAGAATAGAGATGCGTGTCACATTCATCCATGTTATAACTGCCAGTACTTTGATAAACTGTACTTGGATAAAGTGTGCATAAATGCCCCCTGCATGTAGGGCGTCGGCAGCCTTATATCCAGTCCTCAATTCCAGCCACCCAGTCATCATCTAGCTGCCCAGGTGTTTGGTAATCAGTCTCACTACCTTCCTTCACTAGAGGAGGGAGTTCATCAGACCTCAATGGTGAAGGGAAAAATGAACTCACAACAGGAGACCACAAAATCAAAACGCGTAAAAAACAAGGCCCACCTAGCCTGTCTAGGATTCAAACGTTTGGCCGACTCAAGGTGAATCGAATTCTTGTGGTCAGTGAGGACCACAACTTGATGTCTAGCTCCCTCCAACCAATGTCTCCACTCCTCAAATGCCCATTTCATGGCTAACAATTCCCGATTCCCCACATCATAGTTGCGTTCAGATGGGGAGAACTTTCGGGAAAAGAAGGCACAGGGATTCATTTTAGACGTCACCGGATGTTTTGGGGTCAAAACAGCTCCTGCACCAATCTCTGAAACGTCTACCTCCACCTGAAAAGGAAGTGAGACATCAGGTTGCCGCAAAACCGGAGCAGAAGTGAACCTCCGCTTCAGCTCCTGAAAGGCTGAAACAGCCTCTGAAGACGAGTTCAGCACATCAGCACCCTTCTTAGTTAAATCAGTCAGTGGTTTAGCAATACCAGAAAAATTAGCTATAAATTTGCGATAAAAATTGGCAAAACCCAAAAACTTCTGGAGAGCCTTCAAAGAAGTGGGTTGAACCCAATCATAAATGGCTTGTACCTTGGCCGGGTCCATTTCAATAGTTGACGGAGACAAAATAAATCCCAAAAATGAAATCCTCTGTACACCAAAAAGGCACTTCGATCCCTTAACATACAAGGAATTCTCCCTCAAAATCCGGAACACAGTCCGAACATGTTCCACATGAGAATCCCAATCCCTGGAAAAGATCAAAATATCATCCAGATAGATGATCAAAAACTTATCCACAAAGTCCCAGAAAATATCATTCATGAAGGATTGGAAGACAGAAGGGGCATTAGTGAGCCCAAAAGGCATCACCAGGTACTCAAAATGTCCCTCTGGAGTATTAAACGCCATCTTCCATTCATCCCCATGCTTGATGCGAATAAGATTATACGCCCCCTGAGGTCAAGCTTAGTAAACCAGCTAGCACCTTTAACTCTGGAGAATAAATCAGAAATCAGGGGTAACGGATACTGAAATTTAACCGTAATTTTGTTGAGGGAACGATAGTCAATACAAGGCCTTAATGAACCATCCTTCTTGGCCATGAAAAAAAACCCAGCACCTAAGGGCGAAGAGGATGGTCTAATATGACCCTTCTCCAACGACTCCTTAATATAAGATCGCATAGCCTCGTGTTCGGGTACAGATAATTTGAAAAGTCGACCCTTGGGAAATTTACACCCAGGTCTCAACTCAATTGCACAGTCATAACTCCTATGAGGAGGCAAAGACGCAGACTTGCTCTCACTAAATACATCATAAAAATCAGCCAAATAGTCAGGAACATCATGTGACTGGGGAGAGGTGGAGAAAATAGGAGTGACACCAAGAGCACACTGACAACCCCAACTCACCACAGACACAGACTTCCAATCCAAAACCGGATTATGGGTTTGCAACCAGGGAAAACCCAGAACAATGGTATCATGTAAATTATGCAACACCAAAAATCTGCAATTTTCTTGGTGGTCTGGGGCGACCCGCATTATCACCTGGGTCCAAAACTGAGGTTTATTCTTCGCCAAAGGAGTAGCATCAATACCCCTCAAAGGAATAGGCGTCCGCAGAGGTGTCATAGGAAAGCCACAACGTTTAGCAAAATCCAAGTCCATTAGATTCAAGGCCGCTCCTGAATCCACAAAAGCCTTCGCGGAAAATGTGGATAAGGAGCAGATCAGAGTAATTGCCAGAAGAAACTTAGGTTGTACACCACCCACAGCAAATGTGTGTGCAAAACGTTTCTCTCATTTAGGGCAGACAGAAATAACATGAGAGGCATCTCCACAGAAAAAACGCAGCTTATTACGCCTTCTAAACTCCTGACGTTGCGCCCTAGACAAAACTCCATCACATTGCATAGGTTCAGACATTTGTTCAAAATGTGGCAGCGCCTCCCGTGTAGTCTTGAGTTCACGTAAACTCCGATCAATTTGAATAGCTAATGACATAGAATCGTCAAGACCAGAGGGAACAGGAAATCCCACCATAGTGTCTTTTAAAGTCTCAGACAAACCCTTCCGAAAGAGAGCTGCCAATGCACTATCGTTCCATGTAGTAAGGACCGCCCACTTTCGGAATTTCTGACAGTATAACTCTGCAGGATCCTGACCCTGGTTCAATGCCAATAGGGCTCTCTCAACTTGATCAATAGCATTAGGTTCGTCATATAACAACCCCAAGGCTTGAAAAAATGCATCCACATTAGTCAAAACAGGATCTTCAGGTGTCAAAGAAAACGCCCAATCCTGGGGATCGCCGCGCAGCAAGGAGATGACAATTTTAACCTGCTGCGCAGAGCTCCCCGATGAGTTAGGCTTCAAGGCAAGAAATAATTTACAATTATTCTTAAATTTCAAAAATGTAGACCGATCCCCAGAAAGCACATCAGGAGCAGGGATCCTTGGTTCAACAGCATGTGAATGAGTGAGATAGGCGGAAATTCCCCGCACTTCAGCAGCGAGCTGCTCCACACGATCAGACAATTGCTTAATCTCCATCAAGGAGAAAAAAAAAAAAAGAATCCTCCTACGGCCCCAGAGAAAAAGAGAAGAAAATATACATATATAAAAAAAAATTTCTGACACTTTTTTTTTGTTTTTACAATTCTCTCCTGCTTTTGAGTACCCTAGAATCTGCGGTATGGCTGGTGATTCTGCTATGAATAAGTCACCGATGAGGAAAAAACAAAAAGCAAGCTAAGCCCAGAAAACCGGAGAGGTTGGTAACTAGCGGATTGCAGACCCCTGATCCTATCCACAACAACTAGCAGTAGCCGTGGAGCGTGCCTACGGTGGTCCTAGACGCCTCGTCACGGCCAGAGATCTAAATAAGCCTAAAGAAAGAAAGGGAAAATCTAAACTGCCCCAGAGCAGACCCCAAAGCAATAGACAGCCCCCAACATGTATTGTCGGTGAAACAAGATGAAAACACAGACACAGGTAGAAAGATAGGCTGAGCAAACGATGGGGCCCTCGCTAACTAGAAAGGACAGGAAAGAAAAGCTGCTGTCTGCAATCACGCAAAAAACCCTGCCAAAAAGATTGTCCAACACGTCTGATAGAAAAAGGCCCTGATGTCGCTAGACTTCAAATCACTATATCAGCACTCAGGTATATTCTGAGGACAGAGCAAAAGAGATCAACTGAACAGAGACAAAATGGGGATTCAGCCCAGTCCCAGCCAGGGCTGGCTGAACACAAAAACTAAGTAAACCAGACAAAAACTCATATGAACAATAGCAGAGAAAACTTAGCTTTAGGAAGGCAGGAACCAAACTGGAAACCAGGAGCCACAGTCAGGAAAAATCACCAGCAAGAAACTAGGCAGTCTGCTGCCTTAAATCCAATCAGAAACTCCTGATGTCCAATCGCAGTCCTCTTCCTCAGGTGGCCGGTCTCTGCCATTTAGATCAGCTTCATTACCTCCCTTCACCAACAGATAGATAACTCACTACTCCTCTGTCAGCACAGCCAGCTCCATAACCCTCACCAGAGGCCAGAGGCAAACCCGAAAATGAGCTCACAACAGGAACTTATGTCTGTAAGAGGGAGGAGGGATTCGGACAGTGAGTGTAGATCGAGGTGTTGAAGATTTCTGCGAGGGTGTGTAAGTTTGTGGGTTGGGGATTGTGGACCTGGAGAGGAGAGGGAAGAGAATGTAAGTAGGTTGTGGTCAGAAAGAGGAAGAGGTGAGTTAGAGAGGCAAGATAGGGAGCAGAGGCAGGTGAAGATGAGGTCTAGTGTGTGGCCATCTTTGTGAGTGGCTGCAGAAGACCATTGAGTGAGGCCGAAGGAGGAAGTAAGGGATAGAAGTTTAGAGGCAGCTGAGAGGGAAGTATCAATGTAGTTGTTGAAGTCGCCCAAGATGATAGTGGGGATGTCAGTGGACAGGAAATTAAGTAGCCAGGTGGTGAAGTGGGCAAAGAAGGTGGTGGCTGGCCCTGGGGGGCGGTAAATGACAGTGAGTTGGAGGGGGAGTAGATGCGCACAGAGTGCACCTCAAAGGAAGGGAGGGTAACAGGGTGGCAGTGAGATTGGGGTGAAGGAGCAGTTATCTGACAAGAGAAAACCAACTCCTCCACCATGCTTGCTGCTGCGACGGGGTGTGTGGGAGAGGTGGAATCCACCATACAAGAGTGCAGCAGGAGAGGCTGTGTCAGAGGGGGTGAGCCAGGTTTCGGTGATGGCAAGGAAGGAAAGTTTATTAGTAATAAAAAGATCATGGATGAAGGAAAGTTTGTTGCAGACAGAGCGAGCATTCCATAGAGCTCCTGTTAGTGGGACTGGGGAAGCTGGGGCCGTGGGACTGGGGAAGCTGGGGCCAGGCGTATGGGTATAAGGTTGGAGAGGTTACGGAAAGTTGTGATTGAGCATGGATGGGAGGTATAAAGGACTGTGGGAATGTGGTGAGGACCAGGATTTGGAGAGATATCGCCGGCAGTGAGGAGGAGCAGAGAGAGGGATAGCAGGTGGCAGTAGGAGAGGGCATGAAGGGGCAGTTTGTGTTTGGAGACAGAGGATTTTATATTGAGAAACAGATCTGAGGAAGAGGTGAAATGGATGGGGAGGATTGAAGAACAGATGAACAGTTCCTTACATGGTGTAGGAATTAGGGGTTGAAGGATTATAGGGGTCAGAGTGAAAACAAACAAACATTGCTTACAGTGACTGTATTCAGTTACCTTCAGTTCCCTTTTGGTTCAATTCTGGATTAATTAATATCTCACACTTGTAAGATACACACTTATAGGATACACACTGCAGACTAATACTTCAAAAATGTCTGTATGAACAGTGTCAAATTGAAAATCTCAAATTCAGATCTGCTCAGCCTGTTATCTGAAGGTGCAGGAGTCTGTTTTTCAAATAAAAAAAGTAATTTCATGACTTGTACTGATCGTAAACCATGAAATCATTAGATAAATCTATAGTGGATACAGTGGCAGGTTTTTACAATATTGATGTTGTAGCTGTTTTCGTTCTGACCCAAGTCAGATATGCCAGATCACCAGTGAGGCCAAATTAAGAGGTTAAGCCCTCAAATTCACAAACGATTGGAGAAAGGAATGCACACAGGTTGTGAGCAAGTAACTTTTCTAGTTTATTGAAACTAGAGGCGGTATTTTATATAATTTACAACAATGTAACTCAAGTAGCCCCCCCTGTTAACCAGGGTCATGCTTTATTTACCATGTACCCAGACCATAATCTTGCTGACTATTAAAAACATTTCATATAAGATAAGAAGTATAAAATCCTTGAATCGGAGACTATAAGGATGCTACATTATAAGAGCAAATTCTAGCAATTAAAGGAAAAACATTAACCCTTCTATATCAATTTCTCCCTTTTGTAAATGGTATAACCTTTTGCCATGGGGTCAGCTGATGTCCACAAAGGAGCTACTATCTTATGGGTCTAGTACTCATAAGGGGGCTTTCTACTTGCTTTGCATACCACCCTCAGTGTGGACACTCGCTTCCCTTGTCAGCAGTGGTTATCTGGGGTCTATGATACACTATGGAAGGTTCAGCCTTAGATTCTTTTTTTACACATACTTTATTCAATAGCTTAGGTAACACATATCAGCGCCTTTACGGCTACATAAAGCAATAAACAAAACAATAAAATTTGCATGCAAGTCTGTATAATACCAGAAATCCATTCCGCTAGGCCAATAAACCAGTTGGCTGGATTTGCGAAGTGCCAACCCAACTTGGACGTGTGAGCCAAGAGAGAACCTCCGGCCACAGGTTTGGTGGTACAAGAGTTTTGCCCGAAGGGACCTGCTCTAGCAAAACCAGAGCGACAGTTCGCAGACTCTCCGAACTGATTATTAGCCGTGGCTCATCCCCCTCCTCGGAAGAGACTACAGAATGGGACAAGGCATCAGCCCTTAAATTCTTCTCCCCTGAGAGGAAGTGTATGTTGAACTTAAATTGAGAGAAGAATAGAGTACCTTGCCTAGTGAGAATTTAGCCGTCGGGCCGTATGCAAATATACGAGAAGATTCTTATGATCTCGAAGGGATGCCAAGCTCCTTCCAGAAGGTATCTCCATTCGGAAAAAAGCCAACTTCATGGCCAGTAACTCCCTGTCCCGATAGAGTAATTCTTCTCCGCCGGCGAGAAAGACTTAGAGAAGAAGAAGCAGGGCCGTTTCCGACCGTGAACATCCTTGTGATACAATACAGCTCCCACACCGACGGAACTGGCATCCACCTCCAGAATAAAGGGCTTATCCACATCTGGCCGATGTAACACAGGACCAGAAGCGAAATGGGACTTTAAGGAGACAAAGGCCTCAGAGATCTCCTTAGACCAAAACTTAGGGTTAGCTCCCTTCTTGGTGAGAGCTACCAAAGGAGTCACCAGGGTAGAGAAGTGGGGAATGAACTGGCGTAGTAATTATTAAATTCCATAAAGCGCTGCACCGCTTTAAGGGAATGTGGATCCTGCCAGTTCAACACCGATTCCAACTTGGCAGGATCAATATTCAAACCCTTGGCTGAGATGATACTATCAAGGAATGGTAAGGACTCCTGCTCAAAAACCCACTTCTCAAGTTTGGTGTAGAAAGAGTTGGCACGCAAGAGTTCAAAAACTCTGGCAATATCTATGATGAGCATTCAGATCGGGAGAGAAGATAAGAATGTCATCCAAGCAGACGACTACCGAATTGGATAACATCTCCAGAAAGATGTCATTGACGAAATCCTGGAAGACAGCGGGGCGTTGTAGAAACGAAATGGCATTACCAAATATATTGCCTGTCCCGAGTGTTAAACACTGTCTTCCATTCATCACCCTCTTGATTGCGTATTAAATTATAGGCGCCACACAGATCTAATTTAGTAAATATCCTAGCACCCTGCAATCTGCCAAACAGCTCAGAGATAAGTGGCAGAGGATATTTATTTTTAACGGTGATGGCATTCAGACCCCTATAATCTATACAAGGATGGGGAGGATGAGTCTCCGCAGCCTTCTTGGAGAACACATTCACATACTGCCAGTAGTGTTTGGGAAGCGAGGTTAGCTTTGCAGACACCTCGGATGACCCAACCTGAATGTGGGCCTTGAGGCACAGTCCCTCGCATGACCTACCCCACCCCCGTATACTCCCAGTAGCCCAATCAGTATGGAGTGAATGGTGACGCAACCAAGGCATACTTAGCAATACCTCATCAATACCCTCGGGGATGATCAGCAAAGCGATTATCTCCTGGTGTTTTGAAGAAAACTTGAGGGTAAGCGGAATGTTCTGTTGAGTAATTTGATAGGGTAGCGCAGAACCATTCGGATGGTGAAAGGCTTAAAAAGCATCACCAGGGGTATTGCATGCCATTGGGCGAAGCAGGAGGACATAAAGTTACCTTCCGCCCCGGAATCCACGCAAGCCTCTGAAGGGAGTGAGGTCGACCCATAGGACAGTGTCACCTTAAACATTAATTTGGAGGACACGTCCAACGAATCTGGGATGCCCCCTCCAACAACCACTAGAGACGGATGTTGTCCCTGACGCCTAAGACACCTGTTGGCGACATGACCAGCCTGCCCACAGACAAGACCAGTTGGAGGAGGACATGCCGGAGAGGATTTAGCCTCTGCCCAGTGACCCACCAGAGACTCTCCTCGTAAATTTGTCCTAGTTGAAGACCCCAAAGAATTGGTAAAGTTGGGTGCCAACCGAATCCTTTGCCTACACTGGGCTCGTTTCAACCTTTGTTCGCATACCAAAGGTCGATACGAGTAGATATGGTTATTAAATCCTCCAGTGTAGTTGGAGTCTCCCTGGCGGCCAGGGCGTCCTTAATGTGGTCTGCAAGGCCCCTCCAAAACACTGGGACCAAGATCTTATTTGGCCACTCCAGCTCGGAGGCTAACGTCTGAAACAGAATAGCAAACTGGTTAGTCAGAAACGAACCCTGCGTAAGGGCCAGGAGTTAGAGTGCGGAGTCATGGGTAACCTGAGGTCCTAGGAAGACCTGTTTCATGGTGCTCAGGAAACGAGAGGCGCTCTGGACCACCAGGTCCTTACGTTCTCATAACGGCGTAGCCCACTCCAACGCCCTGTCTGTCAAAAGGGACACTACGAATCCCACTTTGGCCCGTTCAGATGAGAAGCGTGGACTCAGTAGCTCCAGCTGAATCGAGCACTGGTTCACGAATCCCCTGCAAGTCTTGCTATCCCCAGAAAACGAATTGGGGAGTGTGGGAAAAACAGAAGAGGAGTCGTAGCAGAAACCCAAGTAGAAGCTTCACTGGCTGCCTGCGCCGCTACTGCCAATCAATCCATAGCTGAAGTTGCTCGCTCTAACGTGGACAACCTGCTCTCCAGTTGCTGGATACTCTGCAGAAGCTGCTGCTCGTCCACCATTCCTAACCAGACTGTTAAGGTTGGCGGATCGCACTTTATTAGTTATTTTATCTAGTGCTATTGTAACCCGAGGTCCACCATGCAGAGATGTAAAACTGCAGCTATTGTGAACATTGGCGAACTAAAGACAGTGAGCGAACTCCTAAAAAGGACTGCATTAATGCCACACAGTATGAACAGAACATACCACACTCAACTGTGTTAGCTTCACAGAGAGGTAGAACTAAAGGCTTGCGCTCGCTCTGTAAGTGACCCGAGCCAATCACACACGTGGCCGAAACAGATGCTAAGTCGCAAGAAAAATACAACACTGATGTTAACTACAAACCCTGTAGACTTCACAGGGGAGCACAGCTCTATGGTTGGAACTTACCCTGTATGTCCACTATGCTAACCGCACACTTGTGTGAAACAGACGCTAAGCAAACCACCTTTGCTCTGTACACCTCGTACACACACGGCTCTGCTCCGTACACCTCGTACACATGCGGCTCCGCTCCGTACACACTTGGCTCCGCTACACACACGGCTCTGCTCCGTACACCTTGTACACACACGGCTCTGCTCCGTACACCTTGTACACACACGGCTCTGCTCCGTACACCTTGTACACACACGGCTCTGCTCCGTACACCTCGTACACATGCGGCTCCGCTCTGTACACACGTGGCTCTGCTCCGTACACCTCGTACACACGCGACTCTGCTCCGTACACCTTGTAGACACACGACTCCGCTCCGTACACCTCGTACACACACGACTCCTCGCCGTACACCTCGTACACACACGGCTCCGCTCCGTACACCTCGTACACATGCGGCTCCGCTCCGTACACACTTGCTCCGCTCCATACACCTCATACACACACGGCTCTGCTCCGTACACCTTGTACACACACGGCTCTGCTCCGTACACCTCGTACACATGCGGCTCCGCTCTGTACACCTCGTACACACACGGCTCTGCTCCGTACACCTCGTACACACACGGCTCTGCTCCGTACACCTCGTACACACACGGCTCTGCTCCGTACACCTCGTACACACACGACTCTGCTCCGTACACCTCGTACACACACGACTCTGCTCCGTACACCACTTACACACACACACACACACACACACACACACACACACACACACACACACACACACGACTCTGCTCCGTGATCATGTGACCCCTGACTCCTCCCCTCCTGTGACCTCATCACAGGTCCTGTGCGCACAGAGCAGCCATATACGTGGAGTGCGGCTCTGTTGGTGGAGGTAGGTGCTGGAGGCTCCATTATACTGTATGTGGATTATTTATCCCTCCTCCGCAGCGCTGTACAACTATTATCACACTCACTATAGTCCTTATTCTCACCTGGGATTCCTGTCTGTGCAGTGATTGTTTTCCTCTTTGCCTTCAGACAGTAATGTCCGCCCCTTTGTCTAGGCCACTGTTGCGGATTCTGCTGCGGATTTTGCCACGCGGATTTTGCTAAATTCGCAGGTAAAATGACCTGCGTTTTGCCTGCGGATATAGTGCGGATTTCCTGCAGTTTGTGCGGATTTCCACTGCGTTTTTGCACCTGCGGATTCCTATAATGGAAATGGAGTAAAAATGCTGCAGAATCCACACAAAGAATTGACATGGTGCGGATTCAAAACCACTGTGCTTCAGCGCGGATTTTTCTGCAGCATGTGCACAGTGGTTTTTTTATTTTACATTGAATGTAATGGTGCTGTACACCGCAGGAGAATGTGCTGCAGATCCGCAGGGCCAAATCTGCTACGGATCTGTAGCAGAATCCGCAACGTGTGCACACACCCTTATAATTCTCCCTTCTTCCCCCTTTGACACCACATGATAATATTGCCCCTATTCACCTGCATGCGGCCATAATTTCTTCTTTGAGCCCCTAAATAGTATTAATGCCCCTTACATGCCCCCATCTACACACGCGGTCAAAATTGTTGGTACCCCTCGTTTACAGGCAGAAAAACCCACAATGGTCACAGAAATAACTTGAATCTGACAAAAAGTAATAATAACTCAAAAATCTATGAAAATAAACAAATGAAAGTCAGACATTGCTTTTCAACCATGCTTCCACAGAATTTGTAAAAAACAAAACTCATAAAATATGCCTGGACAGAAATTATGGTACCCTTAACTTAATATTTTGTCGCACAACCTTTTGAGGCAATCACTGCAATCAATCGATTCCTGTAACAGTCAATGAGACTTCTGCACCTCTCGACAGGTATTTTGGCCCACTCCTCAAGAGCAAACTGCTCCAGTTGTCTCGTGTTAGAAGGTTGCCTTTTCCAGACGGCATGTTTCAGCTCTTTCCAAAGATTCTCAATAGGATTTAGGTCAGGGCTCATAGATGGCCACTTCAGAATAGGCCAATGTTTTGCTCTTAGCCATTCTTTGGTGTTTTTAGCAGTGTGCTTTGGGTCATTATCCTGTTACAAGACTCATGACCTGCGACTGAGACCAAGCTTTCTGACACTAGGCAGCACATTTCTCTCTAGAATCCCTTGATAATCTTGAAATTTCATTGTACCCTGCACAGATTCTAGACACTCTGTGCTAGATGCAGCAAAGCAGCCCCAGAACATAACAGAGCCTCCTCCATGTTTCACAGTAGGGACAGTGTTCTTTTCTTGATATGCTTTATTTTTCCATCTGTTAACATAGAGCTGATGTGCTTTGCCAAAAAATTCCATTTTTGTCTCATCTGTCTATAGCACATTCTCCCAGAAGCTTTGTGGCTTGTCAACATGTAGTTTAGCAAATTCCAGTCTGGCTTTTTTATGATTTTTCTTCAACAATGGTGTTCTCCTTGGTCGTCTCCCATGAAGTCCACTTTGGCTCATACAATGACAGATGGTGCGATCTGACACTGATGTTTCTTGAGTTTGAAGTTCACCTTTAATCTGTATAGAAGTTTTCCTGGACTCTTTTGTTACCATTCGTATTATCCGACTTTTTTATTTGTCATTAATTTTCCTCATGCGGCCACGTCCAGGGAGGTTGGCTACAGTCCTATGGAGCTTAAATTTCTGAATAATTTGTGCAACTGTGGTCACAGGAACATCAAGCTGCTTGGAGATGGTGTTATAACTTTTACTTTTAACATGCTTGTCTATAATTTTCTTTCTAATCTCCTGAGACAACTCTTTCCTTGGCTTCCTCTGGTCCATGTTGAGTGTGATACACACCATGTCATCAAACAGCACAGTGAGAATCTGTAGCCATATATACAGGCCCACTCAATGATTCCTAGATTGTAGACACCTGTGATGCTAATTAGTGGACACACCGCGATTTAACATCAGGGCTGTGGAGTCGGTAAGCCAAACCTGCGACTCCGACTCCGACTCCTCAATTTCCCTTACACCAACTCCGACTCCGACTCCACGACTCCGACTCCGACTCCCACACATATTGCTTATATTTAAGTGAAAAATTTGTTGTAGTACAATGTGAACCTCAGACATTTAATCATTTTTATGATCCCATAATCAAGATATTTAGATAGAACAGAATATATATTGGTGTACTACCCGGTTTTCATTCTTTTTGGTACAGATGCGATATGGATAGACAGATATGGATAGATAGAGCAGATTTCTAATCTGCTTTTGCTATTGAAAACATTATCTATGAGCTCAAAAACCTTCCAGGTGATGCGGTTTTTTAAATAGATGATCAGCTTTTGCAGCTGAAAAACGTATCCTCAAAAAACACAGGAAAAACGCTATGTGTGAATATAGCCTTAGATCAGGAATAGAACAGCCATTTATAGGACATTTCATAACTTTCCCAAATTCCTATGAAAAAATATTCAGCACATCCTGCATTGAATTACTGTACCCAATTTATTATATATTTTAGGAGTCGGAGTCGGTCCATTTTATACCGACTCCAACTCCGACTCCGACTCCACCAAAATGAGCACCGACTCCACGACTCCGACTCCGACTCCACAGCCCTGTTTAACATGTCCCTTTTGTCACATTATTTTCAGAGGTACCATCATTTCTGTCCAGGCCTATTTGAGGAGATTTTATTTTTAATTCTGTGGAAGCATGGTTGAAAAGCAATCTCTGACTTTCATTTGTTCATTTTCATAGATTTTTTATTATTACTTTTGTCAGATTCAAGTTATTTCTGTGACCATTGTGGGTTTTTCTGTCATTAAACGAGGGGTACCAACAATTTTGACCACGTGTGTATTAGTAATGTCACCTATGTGCCCCCATACATTAGTAATGTCACCTGTGTGCCACCATATATTAGTAAATATTAGTAATGTCACGTATGTGCCCCCATATATGGGTCATTCCATTTCAAGTGAAACAATGCAATTTTCTTCCATTTTTATTCTTTTGAGTTTTTGTTCTCTGGTAATAGTGTGTGAGAGAATGCAAAGTGTGAAGAAAAAAATTCTATATACTTTTTTATTAATTTTTCAAAGTTTTGAAAAACTATGAATTTCTGTGATTCCTGCCTTTCCATTTCTCCTAATAACTGAGGCCACAACAAAGAAAGACAAACGCGAAAACACCATTCCACTCAGAACTGTTCAATCTTCCACCCGATGTGTCACAGGAGCATCTTTGTTATTATTTTCCCCACGCGGACTCAAACGCAAAATTTTAAAAAGCATTTCCAAAAAATGAAAAGGATATACAAGTTTTCAAAAATTCCCATGTGCTTCTTACGCTCCTAGCCACACCTGTAGCAAAATGCAAGTTGAGATCTCAAAGGGATCATACTTCATAAATATCTGTATGAACAGTGTCAAATTGAAAATCTCAAATTCAGATCTGCTCAGCCTGTTATCTGAAGGTGCGGGGGTCTATGTTTTTCAAATAAAAAAAAAAAAACAAACGGTTTCATGACTTTTACTGATCATAAACCAGGAAATCATTAGATAAATCTATAGTAGATACAGTGACAGGTTTTTACAATATTGATGTTGTAGTTGTTTTCGTTCTGACCCAAAGTCAGATATGCCAGATCACCAGTGAGCCAAATTAAGAGGTTACGCCCTCAAATTGACAAGCGCTTGGAGAAAAGAATGCACACAGGTTGTGAGCAAGTAACTTTTCTAGTTTATTGAAACAAGAGGCAGTTGTTGTGAGTTCATTTTCCCCTTCACCATTGAGGTCTGATGAACTCCCTCTTCTGGTGAAGGAAGGTAGTGAGGCTGATTACAAAGCACCTGAGCAGAATGATGATGACTGGGTGACTAGAATTGCTGACTGGATATAAGGCAGCCGACGCCCTTCTGCCTTGCGGGTGATTACTCTGAGGGATTCTTGGAGACCAGTCTGATTCCTGCTCCTCAAAAGCTAAGTTTTCTGCTCTACTTTTTGCATTTGTGTTTTGGTTTGGTTTTGCCTTGTTTTTCTGGATTTCTGCTTTTCCCTGCTGGGTGAGCTGAATTCCTTTTTGCTCTGTCTTCAGAAAATACCTGAGTACTGATATAGTCTTTTTGAAGCCTAGCGTCTTCTGGGCTTTTTTCCCTATCAGTCTGTTGGCTCTTGTTTTTGAGAGGGTTTTGGCGGATTGCAGACAGCAGCTTTTCTATTCTGTACTATTTAGTTAGCTTTGGCCCCATCATTTGCTCAGCCTATCTTTCTGTGTGTTTTTTCATCTTGCTTCACCGTCATTATAGGTTGGGGGCTGCCTATTGCTTTGGGGTCTGCTCTGGGGCAGTTTAGATTTCCCTTTCTGTCTTTAGGCTATGTAGTTCTCCGGCTGTGATTGAGGGGTGTAGGGCACCGTAGGAACCCCCCACGGCTACTGCTAGTTGTTGTTGTTAAGTTCAGGGGTCTGCAATCCGATAGCTGCCAACTTCTCTGGTTTTCTGGACTTAGCTAGTATTTCTGTTTTTGCCTCCTACGGTGACTCATTCCTAACAGGCAGTATTTTATATCATTTACAGCAATGTAACTCAATGTAATGCATGTAGCCCCCCGTTACCCAGGGTCATGCTTTATTTACCATGTACCCAGAACATAGTCTTGCTGACTATTGAAAACATTTCATATAAGATAAGTATAATTTACTTGAATCGGAGACCATGGGCAGAGACACACGGCCGTATTTATCGTGCGAGAATCGCATCGTAAAACTTGCACTGGCTGTCGGCTTTCCTGACCTGAGCTTGACGGCTGCATAGTAATCCATCACACTGTCATGCTCAGGTCAGGAGAGGTGCTGGCCAGTCCGATTATTGCACAAGAATTACGGCATTGTGACTCCAGCCTATAAGGCTCCTACATTATAAGAACAAATTCTAGCAATTAAAGAAAAAAACATTAACCCTTCTATATCAATTTCCCCTTTTGTAAATGGTATAACCTTTTGCCATGGGGTGAGCTGATGTCCACAAAGGAGCTACTATCTCATGGGTCTAGTACCCATAAGGGGGCTTTTACTTGCTTTGCCCATCCACCCTTAGTGTAGACACTTGCTTCCCTCGTCAGCAGTGGTTATCTGGGGTCTATGATACACTACGGAAGGTTCAGCTTTAGCTTCTTCTTTTACACATAGATTATTAAATAGCTTAGTTAATACATATGGTATATCAGCGCATTTACGGCTACATAAAGCAATAAACAAAACAATAAAATTTGCATGTAAGTCTGTATAATACCAGAAATCCATCCCGCTAGGTCACTAAACCAGTTGTCTGGATTTAGAAAAGAGAATGTGTTACCCCACCAGGAGTCTCTGTTTGCACTGTGTTGTTTCAACCATTGGTCTCTAAGTTCACCTATTTTGTCTATTCTGGCCCTGATCTGGAGATTGCCAGTGGGGTCGATATAATTGCAACAGGTGGGACCAATTATCTGACACATTCCTCCTTCTTTTGCTGTCAGGTAATCTAGTACTATAGTATGTTGGTTAGTAACTTTAATTGTCTCCGTATTGTATTAGTTTCATTAAGAACCTCAAGAACCTGGAAAATCTGATCATCCAGGCAGTCAGTAGCTTCCACTATTTTATCCCACATTTGTGTTATGAAGGGGTATATTAGCATACTACTGAATATTTTATTTAAATCCCAAAAGAGGCTAAATCAAAAATGCTCATCCATAATAAATACCCCAAAACAAAAATGGGCCAAAGAACAATTATAGAAAAAATAATCAAATTTTATTGATACAAAATAACATGTAGATAAAACAATTTTGTTGTTATGAACCATGAGAACAAGGGAATTAATGACACCTACAGTAGATACCACATCCAAGCCGGCTGATATACTTAATCATGAGTTTGGACACAGCACAGTGTAAATACCCATAAATAAAATCCTGAAGGCAGAGTGGAAAACAGGTGGGCAAAGGACAAGTCCAAATCATTGAAGCCTATAAGTACATATAAGGAACCATAACAGTCTCTCCTCATGGAAGATTAAAAAGATATTTATATAAAGTGCAAAATACAATAAATGTGGTCAAAACCAGACCTACTAAAAGAGCCTTAATATGTAAAAAACGAAGGAGGAGAGGTTCCTAAATGAAAAATATGCACTTATAAATCCACTACCTAATATAGAACAATAACAGAGTCTGAACGAATCCAAAGATCAGGCGACCAAAAATGTACAAATAATGCCAGAAACCAACCTTGATGGAATGTGGACAGGAGGGACCCCAACGCACGTTTCTCAATTGTGCTTCTTTGGGGGGCGTGGTGTCTAAATGTAGATGACAGGTTTTTATATTGGTGATCCCGGAAATCCCATAAGAGCGGTATATGAGTGGCACTTCCAGGAATGCAGCGGAGGACCGGAAGCCGACGTCACGAATCCACGCTCACCCCTGATGCGTCAGCTGGGTGGGCGTGGAACCCACGACATCACAAGGACGCATATCCAGGGCAGCGGACCAACCCAAATCACAGGAAGCGCACACCGCTCCGGGGTAAATGGGAAGTAAATGTGAAATAAAGCAGGGGAATGCGAGCGGCACACCCCCAACCCATAAGCCACCAACAAGCCACCGCAATCTTTTGAAATATATAACTAAAAGTCTATAATAACTGAAATATTATAAAAAAAGAGAGGAGGGAAAATAAACTTTAAATGTGCACTGTACAAATGAGACCATGTTTGAAAGAATAGTGAATAAAGGAAAAAAGAAAGTGCACAAACCTTAAAAAGTGTAAAGTGGTGACACCCAGGGATGTAAAGGAAATAGTGCAATGGAAACAATGGAAAGTGAATAAAGAAAAAATGTGTGAAAATAAAGAAATAGTTCTATAATTATATAAATATGCTCATGTAAAAATTATGTATGAATGGATGTAAAAAAAACTCATAATTAAAGGTGACTACTAAAAGAGACCAATATAGATAAAGATTTCACAGGTAATCTACATAGTGATTAACGATGAAAAACATGACATTATTCTTCATCATCGTGATAAAAAGTGCTTGAAAAAACATGGATAATCAGCTGGTTATTCTCTCCTCCATTATAAAGAAAAGGTGGAAAATAAAAAATGAAGAACACCAAAAACGAACGGTCCATATATGGAAAAACAGGAAAACCTGCACAATCTGAAATGAGAAAGTGAGAGTTAAAATACACATAGCTAAAAACAAAGACACAACACAACAAAATCACAGAAAAGGAACAAAACTAAGAACACAATCAATTTGAAAGATCCATTTTGTCTCCCGTTGGGCCAATTTTTTTCTTTATATCTCCCCTACGTTTGTCATTTAACATTTTGGCAGATGTTAAATTAAAAAAAAAAAAAATTCATAGGTCTTTTTCTCTGGCAAGAAGCAGCGTCATATGGACAGGAGTTTTCTCACCATTCACGTTTATAGACTCACAGTTCTTTCCTGCCAGGTATAATTCATTTCACGTCATCACTACTGTAAAAACCTGTCACTGTATCCACTGTAGATTGATCTAATGATTTCCTGGTTTACCATCAGTACAAGTCATGAAACTGATTTTTTTTATTTGGAAAGCATAGTAAATGTACATCTGGTATAAAAGGAAAACAAATGAATAATACTTGGTGCGCCCATAAACCTATGTTGGGACTTTTGAATTTATACCAATGTATACAGACCACTGGTTCCAATGTGCTGACCTAAGAATTGGGTCCTGGCTGGTGGCTGTGGTGCACACTCTGTATGTGTGTATGTAATCCGGAATCCAGGCAGGGAGCATAGTGGAGACCAAGAGCAGGATGAGGTCTCCATACCATCTGGTCCGGGCCTGCCATTTGTAACGGGGGCCAGGGTGTCAGTCGTGGCGAGTGGCTTTTGTGTCATTTCCTCTCCCTGATGCTCCACAACAGAAATAGAAGAGTGTCCATTTTGTGGTGGTCTGTGTGTGTCAAGTGCTTCATCCACCTGTAGGTCACGAATCTTCTCAGACTGCTTAACTCCAGTCCTTTTTAGATACCCACAAACATGATCAGAGTCCTGGTTCTTTTCCATATAAACTTTACTGAATTCAGGCTTCTTCAATAAAGTTGCAGTCCATCCATTTTCACAATGCATGAGAATACCATCTCCTGCACTCTCCCTGGTCTGTCCCTTCTGCTTCTCTTCCTGCACCATGGTTTCCAAGCCCGAAATTTTCCAAATCTTCCAGCTAGCTGTCACTGAGTGCTCTCCGTCCACATTTCCCATTCTGGACAAATATCGGGTTGCCTTTTGCAATCCCTGTTCACACCGTAGGTCCCAGGACGTCACGGAAGGTGATCCACAGACACTAGACAGAGATTCTTCCAAGATGCCGTTCTTCTCTAGTGCACCAGACCTTCCCTCTTAGTCCACTTTCTGTCTCTGCCACTGTAACTCTCACTCTTCTAGAACTTCCCAGACAAGCTCCTGTCCCCTCTGAGTAACTCCTCGCACCACAACCATTCTATTGGTTTAAACATTTAACTATTACTATCTTATCTCAATCTACATCTCCCTCGATCTAAGTCTAACATCTTATTTTAATTCTATAGTGTCCTCTAGTGTCCCAAACACTACATATCCCCCACTATTATTCTATGTAAACCTCTATACTATCGCTAAATCTAGGCCCCACAAATACGCCACATTACCATCATGTCACTTTGACATCACAGCATACAACACACATTACATATCTAACATTGCATATTACATGTATACAGCAATCAAGGGGGGGAGGCACGAGTAGAACAGCAGTGTGCAGTCCTCAGAGTCAGGAGATATGACCGTCAAATATAAATATATTATTTTCCTTCAGAGGCTGGGGGGCCCAAATCCAGCTATTGCTGTCAGACCTGTCATTTCTATCTACTCCATTGTGTATAGGATAATAAAGTGTAGTAAAGTTGTTACGGACGAGACTTAACTGACATTGTGCAGTGACTGTTTTCCCTATAGAGAAGGATATTTCTTGTTGCTAAACCTGTGATTTTTTTTCACTTTAAATCTTTTTTTAAATCTTTTTAAATCACCTTTCACTAGTGTAAGCATACAAGCCTGTAATGGCTCCAGTGATGCCCTGTACTACTGTAGTGCCGTGTATCATCACTGCCTGTCAGTGTAATACTAACGGCCCCATACACATGAGATAAGTGTTGGCTGAACGGTCATTTGGCAGACGGCTATCTCTCCCGACTCCCCCATACACACAAATATTCCAGCTTTCCTGTGGTCTGTATGAGAGAGTCCCAGCTGCTTTGAGATCATTAACAAGTTCCCCCCGTGTGGTATTCAGCTGATCTCTCACCTTCTTCATGATTAAGGATAAGGTGAGATTTTGCATGGTGCCCCAGATCGATGTTGATTGACCGTCATTTTGTATTTCTTCCATTTTCTTACTATTGCACCAACAGTTGTCTCCTTCTCACCCAGCGTCTTATTTATAGTTTTGTAGCCCATTCCAGCTTTGTGCAGGTCTATGATCTTGTCCCTTTCATCCTTATGTAGCTCTTTGGTCTTGCCCATGTTGTAGATTTTAGAGTCTGGCTGATTAATTGAGACTGTGGACAGGAGTCTTTTATAAAGGAGACTATGTAAGACGGCTATCTTTAATGCAGGTAACGAGTTGTTTAGGAGCGTCTAACTGGTCTGTAGGATCCAAAACTCTTTATGGTTGGTAGGGGATCAAATACCTATTTCTCACTGCAAAATGTAAATACAGGAAAGATGTATATCTTTGTACCGTGTTAGCCAGTAGATAGAAAAATATTCAGAATTGAGAGTCCTCAGTGTTTGATACCTTTTAATGGCTAACTGAAAAGATGGTAGCACATTGCAAGCTTTCGAGACTACTCAGGTCTCTTCTTCAGGCTAGACTAATACAAAATCTGAAGAGTCACATATTTATGCACAATACAACACAGAAAAAATGCAATAGATAAGACAAGTGACGTGAAGCAGAACTATCAATATGGGAGAGGGAGAAACAAATATTGGACCAGTACATAGATAAGGAGTCCGGATGTTTTATAGTCCTCTGTTATGAATGAATCACCGAAGGAGGAAAAAACAAAAATACAAGCTAAGTCCAGAAAACTGGAGAGGTTGGTAGCTATCGGATTGCAGACCCCTGATCCTATTCACACAACTAACAGTAGCCGTGGGGGGTTCCTACGGTGCCCTAGACCCCTCGTTCACAGCCGGAGAACTAAATAAGCCTAAAGAAAGAAAGGGGAAATCTAAACTGCCCCAGAGCAGACCCCAAAGCAATAGACAGCCCCCAACATGTATTGTCGGTGAAAAGCAGATGAAAACACAAACACAGACAGAAAGACAGGTTGAGCAAACGATGGGGCCCAACTAACTAAATAGGAAAGGACAGAAAAGATGCTGGCTGCAATCCGCAAAAATACTGCCAAAATAATGTCCAACACGTCTGATAAAAAAAAGGCCCTGAAGTCACTAGACTTCAAAAACACTATATCAGCACACAGGTATATTCTGAAGACTGAGCAAAAGATCAACTTGACCAGAGACAAAAATGGAGCTCAGCCTGTACCAACAAGGGCAGGCAGAACACAAACACTAAGAAAACAGACAATAACTCATGTAAAAATAAGAGAGCAAATACTTAGCTTTCAGAAGACAGGTACTGAACTGGTTTGCAAGAGCTCAGAGCAGAAAGGATCACCAGCACCCCAGTAGAGCGTCGGCTGCCTTATATCCACTCAGTGATTCCGGTTGTCCAATCAGGCTCCACCTGTTCAGATGACAGGTTCTTCCCAACCCAATCAATTTCACTACCTCTCATCACCAGCAGAGGGAGTTCATCAGACATCAACGGTGAAGGGGAAAATGAACTCACAACAGTCCTCTGATTGGGGTCTCCTAATGTGTTGTGATGCCCCCACCAGGTCTTGAAAGCAAATTCCTTAATTGATGTAAAAAGACATAAATCCATGCGACACATTCATTCCAGCACTGAGAGTGTCAAAGGTCGTCATAAATTTATACTCCCAAACACGGCTCTCTCTCTGAGATGTGAAGTTACCTTTCAATACCAGTAATTACATATCCATGTTGCTGTGATCAGGGATACAAAAATGTTTTGCCACAGGTAGATCCATTCTTTTTTCTCTTATTGTGTGACGATGAGCATTCATCCTTGTTCTAAGCTTTTGCCCTGTCTCCCCCACATACAGACCCCCAGTTGGACATTTAGTACAAATAATTAAGTACAGCACATTAGATGTAATGCAGCTGAAAGTACCTGGGATCTTGTAGTCCTGATGTGAGTTGGGGATCTTTATCTTTTCCGTGGTCAGTATAAATGGACAAGTTTTACATTTTTTCTGGTTGCAAGGAAAGGTTCCTGCAGCTGTTGGAGAGGACAGGGTGCTTCTGACAATGATGCTTCTTAAATTTGGGGGCTGCCTAAAACACAGCAGTGGGGGGTCTGGAAAAATGGATTGTAATCGGGCATCTTTTTGTAGTAAAGGTTGTAATTTCCGTGCAGCTCCCCTTAGCACTTCCAGATTTGGGTTGTAGGTGACTACTAGAGGCACCCGGTTATTTTCTTCTTTAGCTTTGTAATGTAGAAGGTGATTCCTTGATATTCTGGTGGCTCTTGTAACTTGGTTTTCAATTGTTCTTGGATGGTAGCCCTGATTCAAAAAGGTCTTTTTGAGGTGACCAAGGTGTTTGTCTCTATCCATGGGGTTGGAACATATACGATTGTATCTGATGGCTTGGCTATAGATAATAGAGTTCTTTATGTGTTTTGGATGGAAACTGTCCCATTTAAGGTATGTTGGATGGTCGATTGGCTTTTGATACAGGGATGTCTCTATTTCATTGTTTTTTTAGCTTAATGATGGTGTCCAAAAAGTTAATCTCAGTGCTGGAGTAGTTGAGTGTTAAATTGATGGTGGGATGAAATTGATTAAACTGTTCGTGGAAGGTCTTTAGCTTTTGCTCAGACTCTGTCCAGATGATTAAAATATCATCAATGAAGCAGTAGTAGGCCAGGGGCCTGATGGGGCATGAGGACAAAGTCGCTTTCAAGTTTGGCCATGAAAAGATTTGCATACTGTGGAGCCACTTTACTTCCCATAGCTGTGCCAGTCTCTTGTAGATAGATCTTGTTGTCAAATTCAAAGTAATTGTGGGTGAGGATGAATTTTATAAGTTTCACCACAGCATCAGCATCAGTCCCTGTGTTTTCTATGAAGAATTTGCAGGCATTTAATCCATCTTGGTGGGGGTATTAGAGTACAAAGATTCCACATCCATGGTGGCCAGGATGGTTCCTTCTGGTAGAGGACCTATTGCTGCTAGTTTATTCAATAGGTCAGTTGTGTCCTGAATGTAGCTAGTTGTATCCTTCACCAGTGGTTTAAGAATACCCTCTACCCATCCAGATACCTGCTCAGTAAGGGTGCCCACACACAAAATAATCACCTGCTACATTACAAAGCTAAAGAAGAAAATAACCGGGTGCCTCTAGTCATCACCTACAACCCAAATCTGGAAGTGCTAAGGGGAGCTGCACGGAAATTACAACCTTTACTACAAAAAGATGCCCGATTACAATCCATTTTTCCAGACCCCCCACGGCTGTGTTTTAGGCAGCCCCCAAATTTAAGAAGCATCATTGTCAGAAGCTCCCTGTCCTCTCCAACAGCTGCAGGAACCTTTCCTTGCAACCAGAAAAAATGTAAAACTTGTCCATTTATAATGACCACGGACAAGATAAAAATCCCCAACTCCCATCAGGACTACAAGATCCCAGGTACTTTCAGCTGCAATACATCTAATGTGGTGTACTTAATTATTTGTACTAAATGTCCAACTGGGGGTCTGTATGTGGGGGAGACAGGGCAAAAGCTTAGAACAAGGATGAATGCTCATCGTCACACAATAAGAGAAAAAAGAATGGATCTACCTGTGGCAAAACATTTTTGCATCCCTGATCACAGCAACATGGATATGAAATTACTGGTATTGAAAGGTAACTTCACATCTCAGAGAGAGAGCCGTGTTTGGGAGTATAAATTTATGACGACCTTTGACACTCTCCGTGCTGGAATGAATGTGTCGCATGGATTTATGTCTTTTTACATCAATTAAGGAATTTGCTTTCAAGACCTGGTGGGGGCATCACAACACATTAGGAGACCCCAATCAGAGGACTATAAAACATCCGGACTCCTTATCTATGTACTGGTCCAATATTTGTTTCTCCCTCTCCCATATTGATAGTTCTGCCTCACGTCACTTGTCTTATCCATTGCATTTTTTCTGTGTTGTATTGTGCATAAATATGTGACTCTTCAGATTTTGTATTAGTCTAGCCTGAAGAAGAGACCTGAGTAGTCTCGAAAGCTTGCAATGTGTTACCATCTTTTCAGTTAGCCATAAAAAGGTATCAACCACTGAGGACTCTCAATTCTGAATATTTTGCAAAATGTAAATAAATTTATATAATTTGTACAATTTGATTTTCTGGATTTTATTTTTGATATTCTATCTCTCAATGTTAAAATTAACCTACCCTTAAAATTATAGATTCTTCATGTCTTTGTCAGTGAGCAAACTTACAAAATCAGCAAGGGATTAAATACTTATTTCCCCCACTGTACCTATATTTCTCTTCCGTATCTGCACATCATGAGGCTCTTTTGCTGGGACCCATGAAAACCTGGAGCCGACCCTGTGGATAAGGGTGCCATGCATAGCAGGATAGGGATGAGGGGGCCATGCGTACCAAGATAGGGATGAGGAGGCCATGCATACCAGGATATGGATGAGAGGGACATGCATACCAGGATAGGGATGAGGGCGCCATGCATGCAGGATATGGATGAGAGGACAATATATACCAGGGTGGAGATGGGGCCATGCATAGCAGGACGATGATGAGGGGGCCATGTATACCAGGATAGGGATGAGGGGGCCATGCATACCAGGATAGGGATGAGAAGGCCATGCTTACCAGTATAGAGAGGAGGTGGCCATACTTACCAGTATAGAGAGGAGGGTGCCATGCATACCAGGATAGGGATGAGGGGTACCATGCATACCAGGATAGGGATGAGAAGGCCATGCTTACCAGTATAGAGAAGAGGGGGCCATGCATACCAAGATAGGGATGAGAGTGCAATGCATACCAGGATAGGGATGAGGGGGCCATGCATACCAGGATAGGGATGAGGGGGCTATGTATATCTGAATTGGGGACATATATATTGCCAGGATGGAGGATATTAGTACAGAACTGACCACATTTTTTACTTCAATTTTTTATTTCCTCCTCTAAAGCCTAGGTGTGACTTATGGTCAGAAAAATACGGTATACATCCAGTGAGCAAGTGAGTACGTGGTGGCCATAATTACTGTAGGATTGCATTATATTTTATGGAGGGGATGCATTATATTCTATAGGGGGTCCATTATATTCTATGTGGGGGGTTGCATTGTACTATATGAGGGCTGCATTATATCCTATGAGGGGGCTACATTATATTCCATGAGGGAGGCTACCCCAACCCCTGCTATATCATTAAGACGTGTACTACCTTATGTTATACCCTGATATTATCGTGTTTTACAGCACAACTAGTGGTCTTGTATTTATTATGTAGCTACATAGTGGGCACCAAGAATGATTTTCTTTGGTGGGCCCAAGGTGCTCCAGTCCGATGCTGATCGTAGTAACTAGGCCGCCCCATACTATCGAGTACTTGGGGACGGAGGGCATTCAGCTGAACTCTGTCACCCCTTCTTAGATGCCATGTTTGCTTTTGACAGCAGCAAGTGGTTAAATTGCCAGGGGTTTTGTTGCAGCCGCACCTGCGCCGTCCCTGCAGTGTACATCTATATTCTGGTGCCCAAAAGAGTTAACTTAAAAAAAGTAATAAAAAATAAAAAAAAATGTGTCTTCTGTTTTTTGCTATTTTTTTTTATTTTACAAGAATTGTTGGAGACAATTTTCTTTTTGACACATTATAATATTTGCTTTTTTTTGGTGTTTTCCTTGTAATATAGGAAAGCGTAAGGCCAGAAATAAACGTAATAAAACACTGTACATGGAGACTTTGGGATCAGATGATTTCTGTCCTCGGTGTTTGTGGAAACAAAAAATCTTTTCTAAAAGCCTCAAACTTCTATGTGTGAATCAGACCTGAGATCTAACGTGATAGAAGATTACAGTGCGGGGAAGACGGGAAACCTTCATATAGACGGCCGGTGGGGATGGAGTCAGTGACGGACTCTGGCCAAATATGTTTCTAGAGCCGTAGTAGAAGATGAAGATGTCGTCCTCATCATGAAGTAGTTATTTCTCCTGTCCCGTGTAATGAATATCTCCTGCAGTATTGCTAATGCCGATTCCAGTGTCGGGAAATGAGACGAGAATTAGCGTTATGGAAGATGAGTCTATGAGGAACGTATTCAGCTGCCGACTCCGAGGGAGAAACTGCTTGTTGTCTGTGGCCTAAATATATAGGTTTTATTAGTAGATGTAAAGAAGGAAACTAAATACTGTAAAATAATAAATCTCCTCGTATGTTTCCCTTATTATCTCCAGTAATTGTATTATTACACGGGATTTTATGATGTTACATCGGCTCATCTTCTCATTCAGGTCTCTACAATATCGGATCCTCTCAGTGAAGATCTTCTATATAAGAGAATTTTTCTGATTTACCCATCAAAGATAAATATGGACAGAGACAAGATGGCGGAGAGGATATTACATCTCACCCTAGAGATCCTCTTCCGGCTTACTGGAGAGGTGAGAGATTCTGATGACGTCACATTACATCATTCTTATCTATGGGAATAACAGATGGACAGAACTGGAGAGGTGAGGACTCTGGAGATGTCTGTAGTGAGATTTATTAATGTGTCTCTCCATAACCAGGATTACACAGTAGTGAAGAAGACCTCTAGTGAGCGCTGTCAGGACCCTGTGTCTGAGGGAGGGGAAAAACCTCTGAGCCCAAAAATGAGGCCTCCACTTCACCCCCTGATACATGAGGGCTTTAATGACCAGAAGATCCTAGAACTCACCTACAAGATGACTGAGCTGCTGACTGGAGAGGTGACACTGCTGGGAATGCTGGGATATTATACACTAACGCTATGAAGGGATCGGGGGGATGACGGTATCATTGTATGTGTCAGGTTCCTATAAGGTGTCAGGACGTTGCTGTCTATTTCTCCATGGAGGAGTGGGAGTATTTAGAAGGACACAAAGATGTGTACAAGGACGTCATGATGGAGGTTCCCCAGCCCCTCACATCACCAGGTAATAGACAGGACTAAATACACACAGCCTATAATTATCTGTATGTAAAGAATTAATTCAGTTCCTGTATGTGTTTCCTCCAGTTCTATCCAGTAAGAGGACAACACCAGAGAGATGTCCCCGTCCTCTTCTTCCACAGGACTGTAAACAAGAAGATCCCAATGTTCCTCAGGATCATCAGGTAGATGGAGAGAAGGTGTCATGAGATCTCCCCTATGATGTGTAGACGGCTGTGAAGGTCTTGTGCTCAGTCTTGTTTTATCCACCAGTATTATATGTTTTATACTTGTGTAATGAGAGCGGTGGAGATGGCAGGATTAGAGCTGATCATAGATGTGACTTCTCCATCTGTCTGTGATGTTTACAATATTTGTTTCAGGGTGAAGATCTGACCCATATTAATACTACAGAGACATATGTGAGGGGTGATGAGTGGTGTAAAGAGGAGATTCCTACATATGACTACCCAGGTGAGTAGTAACCACTAAATACAGAGAAGTCACAGACTCCTCTCAGTCTCCAGTTGTGGCTGCCTTACCTGTCGTCTAGTCTGGCCTTTTCACAATCGTGTGATCACCATTTTGTCGCTAGAGCATAATTTCTCCATAATTTACTGATGAAGACTTTTGAGTTTGATCATTTCAGTGGATGTTATTGTCTTTACTTACAGTTTTTGACTACAGTAGTTAGTTCCCAAACTACTCTGATTTAACCACTTTCCACAGTCAGTTTTGTGTACGTAATCTCGCCCCATTCTTGAAATCTGATGTGTGTCACTTTATGTGGTGATAACTTTGCAGTTCTTTACAAAGGGTAATGGGAAACAAATTGACCTTACAAATTATTTTCCAGTTTCTCTTGAATCCGACAATACACTATATATGGTTGTACACTACTGTCTGGACACATGGCAGGGTTAAGAAGGGAAGGAGAACCATTTAGCTATTTGAATGCAGATTTTGTTTACCCAGGTGACTAGTAACCACTAAATGCAGAGAAGTCACAGATTCTTCTCAGTCACCGGCTGTGGCTGCTTTATCGGTGGTGTAGTCCAGCTATATTCCAATCGTGTGATCACCATTTTGCCTCTAGACCATAACATTTTCCTCCACCCAAAACTGTTCAATTGACAGAACTTACAACTTGGAGGATCCAGTTACCAACTAAAATTAGATGCTGACCATTACCTGCCCAGATCTGTAAACTACAAAGTGAAATGACAGTGTACATAGAATGTGCTGACAAGTTAGAAAATCACTTGCAGAAAAATATTATGATGGTCCTGTAAGAGAAAGTGGAGGGTAATGATGCTGTTGGCTTCCTAGATCCCTGATATCTTATTGGATGAATCTCCCTTCTCTCCCTCCTGTGCTGCTGAATGTCCTCATATGGTCCCTACAAGACCAGGTCCAGTCTTTCTGGCCAAACTTCACTTTTGTGATTGACAACATTAAATGTGCAGTGAGGCCAAGTGTGAATTTCTGTACTATAACAACAGAGTTTCCCTTATCCTGGTTTCATAGATTCACTCAGCGTCATATATTACATTATATTTTCAATCCTAAGGAATTCGGATTACTGCACAATTGCTCCTAAAATGGGGAGCAGTAGTTAGTACTTAGTCGATGGTGCCCAAAATACTCTGATTTAACCACTTACCACAGCCAGTTTTGTCTTCCTAACCAGGGCCCATTTTTTAAATCTGATGTGTGTCGCTTTATGTGGTGATAACTTTGGAATTCTTCACAAAGGATGATAGGAATAAAATAGACCTTACAAATTATTTTCAAAATTCTCTTGAATCCAGCAATACCCTATATACGATACGATTGTACACAACTGTCTGGGCACATGGCAGGGTTAAGAAGGGAAGGAGCGCCATTTAGCTATTTGCATGCAGATCTTGCTGGATAAGTTTGCAGACACAATGTATTGGGAGCACTGTTCATGGTTACCTGGCAACTCAAAAGATGGCAATCAAGAACAGGCTTTGTGCTATATACTCGGTTTTGCAGATCCCGTTATTTCCTTGCTCATCACCCTTCGTGAGATGGTAAGAATAATAATCCGATATTTGGGCAGAAAATACTGAGTCTCCCAAACAATAATTAAACCATCCTAAAAAAAGAAACTGGGGAACTCTATTGAAACAATAATGGACAAATCTTTATTGAATTATTATTATTATTTATATAGCACCATTGATTCCGTGGTGCTGTACATGAGAAGGGGTTACTTACAAATTACAGATATCACTTACAGTAAACAAACTAGCAATCTGGGGCGTGGCCTAGCGCACGATGTGAGAGGACGTGCAGAGGAGCTCTCCTGCCACAATCTCCCTGATTATAGCTATTTGCAGCGCCGCCGAACGCTGAAATTCCCCCACGGAGTGTGCAGAAACCTGGGGAGTAGCAGGGAGTAGAGTGCGGTCGGGTGGAGAAGAGCCCCGCAGCAGGATGACACGCAGGAGACAGAAGGAGCTGGCAGCGTCTGGAAATGCTCAGGCCCAAGATGGCGCCGAGGCTGCAGAGGAGGCGGCAAGGGTGAGCGCGGCATATCAGAGGAAGATGGAGGTGATCGCTCGGCTGGAACGCTTTGCAAGGTCAGAGGAGGCTGCTAATGAGCGGTCAGAGGCAGAAGGTGAGAGACCTGACCCAGAACATGTCCCTGGGACACAGCAGGAAGGATGGGGCCAGCCACAGAGTGGTGGGGAGGAATGGAGATCCCCTGAGGTGGCTGCATGTACTGGCCAGCTTGAGCAGCCGGACACACTGGATGTAGCAGAGCCGACGCTCAAGGACATATTCTCTGTGGTAATGTACAACAGATCTGCCCTTGCGGCTCTGAACAGTCGTGTGGATGATTAAAAGGGGGAGATGGCTGCGATTAACGCTGCAGTGCGCAAAGTTGAACAGAGAGTGGAGGTGGTGGAAGAACGTGTGGGAAGTGCGGAGGACCAGGTTAATGAACTGTTGAAAAGGGAAAAGAAGTATATGCAACGTATAGCTGAGCTGGAATTTAAAACTGATGATTTGGAGAACCGCTCCCGCAGGAGTAACTTGAGGATTGTGGGGTGCCAGAAAAAGCAGAGGGCAATAATCCCACTGAGTACATTTAGTCATGGTTGAAGAATACTGTGGGAGGGGATAGCCTTACCAAAATGTTTTCTGTTGAAAGAGTGCATCGGGTGCCCACCAGACCCCTGCCCCCAGGATCAGCTCCAAGAGTCATTTTGGCTAAAGTTTTGAATTATAGAGACAGAGACAATCTGCTGAGGAAAGCCAGGACCCATGCGGAACTTACCATAGATGGCAATCGCATCTCCATTTACCCAGATTATTCTGCAGCAGTCCAGAAGCTCCGGATGACGTTTGGAGAAGTTAAAAGAAGACTACGAGACATAGATGTGCGCTACTCGATGATCTACCCAGCTAAACTGAGAGTCGCAGCTTTGGACCGGGTGCACTTTTTTCAGAACCCAGAGGAGGCGACACTCTGGCTTGACTCTAATATACAAAATATCAGAGCGGGACGGACCCGTTGAAGCATACTCTGAGTGATGTTGAAACAGTGACTAACTGTGATTTAGTTTGAAATTACTAAGTTAATGGTTATCTTTGAGATGAAGCAATGCCATGTTGGTTTAAGAAGGTTGTGTTCGGCGGCGCAACGCTTATTGCAGTTGGATTAATGTGGACGGGAGGGTAGTTGGAATACAGAGCTTGTATCGTTAGGCTATTAAAACGCCCTACTGGTTCTCAAATAGAGAGGGAGAGAGAATTCTTATCAGCTTAAAGGCTGTGGGAGACAACTAATTTTTTGGGAGGGGGAGGGGGGGAGGGAGGGGAGTTTATTCCAGTTGGGAAGTTGAGAAAGGGGGTAGAGGTGGGGAGGTGGGGGGGAGGGATGGGGGGGAGGATCGAGATTCTACCTATAACGTGTCTAATGTTTGGGATTGCAACATATTATGGGGGATAGAATTAAGATTCTAAGCTGGAACGTTAGGGGTCTCGCTAACGCTTCAAAACGGGTTGCAATTTTACAATATCTGCTGAAGCTGAGGCCCTCAGTGATTTGCCTCCAAGAGACACACCTGGTAGAGGATAAAGTCGCAATGCTACAAAAAAGATGGGTGAGGAAGGCTTATCACTCGACGTATTCGGCCTATGCAAGGGGAGTGTCGGTGTTAATCCACAATTCTACTCCATACGAAGAAGTGGAGGCTATAATAGATAGGGACGGGCAATACGTGTTTATTGTATGCAGAATTTTGAATAGATTATTACGTATTGTGTCCTTGTATATCCCTCCACTATTCTCTAGAAAAAAGATACAGGAAATTCTGGACTTATCTGGGAAATGGATGGGAGTCCCGCTGCTTGTAATCGGTGATGTAAATAATATTGCAAATGATCATTGGGATAAAGGTAAACATACGGGGGGTGGGAAGGGGGGGAAGGTGACACCTTTTGGAAACTACATGAGGGAGATTGGTTGGATAGATTTGTGGAGAGTTCGGAATATGGAGAAATATACTTATTCATGTTATTCGGCGACATACGGATCTTTATCTCGTATTGATGTGGCTTTAGGAAATGAGGGAATGGATGACTTGGTACAGGAAGTGGAATATCTGCCCAGGGTCCTATCGGATCATTGTCCACTGGAGGTGTCTCTACAATTGGGAGGGCAAGGGAGGTTGACAGGAATGGGATGGAAAATTCACCCCTTTTGGTTACGGTTGCTGGATATGGGAAAGGTGGGAGAAGAATTGGGAGAATTTTTTAGGATAAATGAAGGCAGTGCTGATGTCCATATAGTCTGGGATAGTATGAAGGCCTTTTTGAGAGGGATTTTATTCAGAGAAGTATCTCGATATAAGACTAAGTCTCAAAATCAAGACAAAGCAGTGATGGAGGAACTAAGGGCAGCGGAGGAGGCATTGGGTGCGCAGTGTAATACAGATACGCAGACCCGCATGAAAGTGGCCCAATTGGAAGTTAATAAACTTCATATCCGTAAGGCGGAGAGACGGCGGGCGTTTCAGAATGAGGCATTCTACGCGGAGGGTGAAAAAGTGGGGCACCTGCTCTCAGTGGTGGCGTCAGCACAACGGGAATCTTCCCATGTATATGCAATTAAAAATAAGGAAGGTACCGTGGTTTCACAGGGGGATCAAATTTTGGAAGTATTTAAACAGTTTTACAGTGAGTTATACTCCTCACAGACACATAAAGGTCAAGAGGAGATGGACAATTATTTGGGGACGATTGAGCTTCCTAGATTGTGGGATGAAGATAGAGAGTGGGTGGATAGGCCGCTTACGGCAGCGGAGTTGAGGGTGGCATTGGCGGACATGGCGGGTAATAAGGCCCCGGGGGCAGATGGTATTCCAACGGAGGTCTATAAAATACTAAATGAAGAAGTAATAACTAAATTGGTGAAGGTATTTGATGAGTCGTTGGAGAGGGGACAGCTGCCTACTTCTATGAGAGGCCATTGTTGTGGTCATTCCTAAAGCCGATAGAGACCCTTTGGATCCGGAGTCCTACAGACCGATTTCACTTCTTACGACAGATATTAAGATATTGGCAAAGGCCTTGGCCAACAGGTTGACCCGTGTGGTGGCTAAAATAATTCACCCAGATCAATCGGGTTTTATGCCCAATAAATCTACAGCAATCAATCTAAGAAGATTATATTTAAATATGCAAATTCCGGCCGATAATGCTGGAAAAAGAGTGGTAGTGTCTTTGGATGCCCATAAGGCTTTTGACTGTGTAGAATGGAAGTACTTGTGGTCGGTCCTGTTGGGCTTTGGGTTCGGGCCTAGGTTTATGTCTTGGGTGGGGTTGCTGTATTCCTCTCCGACGGCAAAAATCAGAGTAAACAATAAATTATCTGATAGTTTCTCACTACATAGGGGTACGAGACAGGGATGCCCATTATCTCCGTTGCTGTTTGCCCTCGCCGTGGAACCCCTAGCTATTAAAATAAGGGATACACAGGAGATAAAGGGATTTGTTTATGGAAGGAAGGAGGAGAAGGTGTCTCTGTACGCTGATGATATTCTGCTATACCTGGGGGACTCGGGGGGAGAACTTGGATAATGCAGTGGCATTAATTGAGGAATTCGGAGAATTTTCTGGACTCAAAATTAACTGGGATAAATCGTGCATCATGCCCATTGATACAGTAGATGGAGATATTGGGGAGGTTGGAATATCACCGAAATTGAGAGTAGTTTCGAGATTTAAATATCTGGAGATACAGATCGCCCTCCCTTTGAGTAGTTTTGAAGAACTTAATTTAAGCCCTCTGCTACAAAAAGTTCGTTCCAAGATTTCGGCGTAGAATAAATTACATCTTTCGGTGATTGGAAGGGTAAATCTTTTAAAAATGGTTGTGATGCCGCAGCTGCTGTATGTACTGCATAATTCTCCAGTTTGGATCCCACAGAGTAGGTTTTGTAAAATTAAATCGCTGTTCGGCGACCTAATATGGGGGGGGAAAGCCCACGGTTTAAACAAGAAACGTTGCAGAGGCCGAAAGAGGACGGGGGGGTGGCACTTCCTAATCCCTGGGTATATTTTTTAGCAGCACAATGTCAACATATGGGAGGATGGGGGGAGGAGACGGGACAGGAACAATCGCCCAGTAGTCTGAGAAAGCTGTTTGGGAAATGGCCTTTGGGAGAGAGCCTGGAAGGGGGGCAGTTTTTAAAATTTGGCTCTAGGTTTCCTACGGTTCTCCTTATTCATAAGGTATGGGAGAAAGT